>NC_090931.1:370404099-371029099 GCF_040938575.1 Ambystoma mexicanum
GAGCAGTCAAAAACCACTCAGGCGTATGCCGGGATGAGATGGAGTGCCTGGCGAGAGTACACACAGAGTTAGCGGTTCAGGACATCCTATTACGAGGATGCAAGATCGTCATCCCCGCCACACTACACTCAGAAGTCATCAAGACGGCACATGAAGGACACCGGGGAGCAGAGAACACGAAAAGACAATTAAGATGCAATGTGGGGTTCCCCTTCATGGACGATATGGTCGACCGCTGGGTAAAGAATTGCACAGCATGGCCGTGCACAGCAAAGCCTGAACCACCAGTACCACTTAGAATAACCGCGATCCCAGAAAATCCTTGGGAAAGAGTAGCAGTTGATTTCTATGGTCCACGGGAGGAAGGAGACTACTTATTGTTATTCAGTGACGAACACTCAAGGTTCCCCATTGTGAAACGTGTCAAGTCAACAGCATTTGCTCATGTCGCGGCAACATTTGATGAAGTCTTCAGTGCAGTCTTCAGTGAATTCCAGAGACATTAAAGTCAGACAACGGGGCTCCTTTCAGTGGTCACGAATTTCAAGTGTTCGCAAGGCACATGGGATTCCGCCACCAAAGAATAACACCAAGATGGCCGCAAGCGAACGGAATGGCGGAAAGGTTCATGGCGTCCATCAAAAAGACCATGCAAAGAGCACGCCTGGAAGGAACCGACTCCCATCAAGCGCTATGTAGAATGTTACGAGATTATCGAAACACGCCTCATGAAGCCACCAACAAAACTCCAGCGGAGCTCATGATGAAATACCAAGTAAGAACCAGAGTCATCAACAACCCAGCAAGGAGACCTGAAGTAGACCATGAAATCATCAGAAGAGACGAAGCGGTGAATGAGAAAGCCTGTGAACAGACGGACAAGAGAAGGAGAGCACGGCCCAAGGAATTCCAAATTGGAGATGAAGTATGGGTACAAAGGGCTGTAACAAAAAAGACAGATTCGCAATTCGCACCTGAACCGCTCCAAGTAACTGCGGTCAAAGGAACAATGATAACTGCGTCGAATGGAGAACAGGAAGTGACCCCTAATAGCTCAAGGTTCAAGCATGTCGTAAAAGGTGCAGAAGAGAGAACACCTCTCGAAGAACATGACCTCGGAGAAAGAGACACTCAGGATGACGAGTGGGTCCCCCTCAGACCACAGGTTCAACGCCATGTCTACCCCGAGGAAGACACCGGCGGTGGCTCCAACCCAGAGCTGCGAGGCAGACCCCAGAGGAATGTTAGGAGACCTCCCAGGTTAGTGGAGGAGTGTTAACTGTGTTGCCACAAGGCCAAGTTTATTTGCGAAAGGACACTTGTGAACGTTACTTGAAAGGACGTTTGTCCGGGGGTGTTGTTACGAGTGAGTGCCCTTTAAGGCAGCTCACTCGGGAAGAGAATGTCACGAGTGGTAGTGACGTATGAGGGAAAAGGGAATGCCGGGGGACAGGCACTTCCGACTTGTAAGTTAATAAAAGAAGTTACATTACTCCTCCACTGGTGTCCGTATGTTTATTTGGGGATCCTTTACCCCTCTACAACATTACTGTTGGGAGTGTGCTCTTGACACTATTGTAGAACAGGCTCCCAGCATCCACATCGTTGCCCTTACAGGGACTGTCTCTGTGAAATGCGTGAGGAGAAAACGCATTTCCATTCCTGTTTGAGGTATTCTAAACCACAGCTATCACACTTAAAGGACCCTGTCATGATTTGCACCTCCGCCTGTTGCCATAGCTGCACGGAGATGACTCTAATTTCTGTGAATTTGAAAGAGCATTCTGTTTGTGAATTCAGATTCACTTTTAAATGTACAAAAATGCCCCCTGATATAAGACATTTTGCAAAAAAGCTGAAAAAAGCATCTTAATGAGTTCATCCTAGATGCACTCATCGGGATGCCCTTTGAGGATGGGTCTGCTCCTTTGTTGCCACAAGTCTCATCCCTTGCACCCAAAAACGGTCTCAGAGAATCTTGCCCTATGGATTTAAGTGGAGTCCTCTGATTAATCTATATTTAATTTACATTCAGAAAATGATTAAAAGAAATAAAGGGATTCAAACAAGACTAACCTACGACGTATTCAGGAACATTAAAATACCGTACACAATGCAGCTAGTTTAATCTCCTTTTAATTGATTTCAACACCCAAAATATCATTTTTAGAATTAGAGTAAAATACTTAATAAAAGATATACATTGGGAGTAAAATACATGCCAATTTAATGGTTGTAATAAACAGTGCCACTCCACCTGATGAATGCTTTTTCTGCATCTGGAACAATGACAGAAGAACTATCTGTTTTTAATTGCTTTCCACACCCAAAATATCATTAAATCAAATAAGGGAACAGACAGTTCCATAACAAGAATAAACCCATGGCTAGAGCCTGAAAAAAGAACAAAAGGGCTTGAGAACGGACCATCTATAAATATAAGTATAGAGGTTTTAGAATTAGAGTAAAATAGCTTAATAAGAAATATAAATGTACAGCCAAATACATGCCAATTTAAAGGTTGTAATAAATAGTGCCACTCCACCTGATCAAATGCTTTTTCAACATCTGGCTAGTGCCTGTAAAAAGAACAAAAGAGCTTGAGAGAGGACCATCTATAAATATAAGTATAGAGGTTTTAGAATTAGAGTAAAATAGCTTAATAAGAAATATAAATGTATAGCCAAATACATGCCAATTTAATGGTTGTAATAAATAGTGCCACTCCACCTGATCAAATGCTTTTTCAACATCTGGAGCAATGACAGAAGAACTATCTGTTGACTTGTGAATAGCATTAAGAATTTCAACAGTGAATCTAGAGTTAGCAGAAGAAAGATGACTCTTAACAAAGTCTGTTTTATCTGCCTTAATTAATAGGTAGAGAAAGGGGACAGTTCTATTAATAATAACTTTAGAAAACATTTTGCAATCATAATTAATTAATGATATAGGTGGAACATTTTTAGGAAATTCACACTCTTTGCCACACTTAGGGAAATGTATTAGCATAGCTTCGGGAAAGATCCCCAGATTTCTACGCAGTTTTGAGGTAGGAGAACACATCTAACAATTTTGGAGCTAGACGAGCATACAAGTCAGAGGGAAATCATCAGGAACAAAGCCTTACCTCTTTGAAGTTCTTGGATTGCTCTGTGCATTTCATTGATATGAATGGGCACTTCCAGAGAGGTAGGATGGGAAAGAGTTACACTATATTATATTAGAGAAATGACTAAGGTTTGTGTTAATGGTGGCATGGTCAGACCTATATACAACATTCAGAAAAACCCTCTAACATAGCTTTGACAAGGAGTCCCGAACAACTTTTCCATTTGTAACGTATCTAACTCTAGAGTGTTCTTTTGTAAATTTCATATAGGACATAAGGGCTTTACTACAGCTTTACTAGCCTTATTTGGATATTGGTAAATTGGGCCTTATATTTTGAAATAGCTCAGGATTGCTCAGAATAAATGTGGAATTCTACCCAGAGTCAGAACACGCTTAAGAATGTCAGCATTAGGTTTAGCATTGTAAGCCATTTGTAGTTATTTGAGACAACCAAGATCATATGACATCTAATTGCTGCCTTGTAACAATCAAAGTTATTGACCACCGAAGTACCATTATTTTCATTAAAAACTGGTGATGAAAAGTTGCGCAGAAATGCGTACACTTTTCATCCGACAAGAGGAAATGATTACATCTCCATATGTTAGCTACATGTGACCTATGTAAAAGCTCAAAGGATATCACAACTGGTGCATGGTCAGATGAAGTGATACACACATTAAAGCAGCAGTTAGGGAGCTAGCAACACATCTATAATCAATACGTGACAGGGTACTATGCAGGATGTGAAAAACCTGAAGGTGTCTCCCTAGCTGGTCACCGGGGATCTGTCATACAGCTGGCCAGGACATGGCCATCGCTATTGGATTCAGTTCCTGGAGGTGGACCATTGAGGGAGGATCACCTGAACGGGGGGTTGTCGGGTAGTAGGAGTGGGACACAGATGGTGAGACATGGTATCCCCCTTCCTTTTACACTTTTCCCCATCCTCTTACGGAGGACATTCCAAACATCTGCCCCCCCCTTTCTAACTCTAACACTTTGGCAAAACACAAAGGACAACAGACTAACACCAGAGCTGTTTATCTGACATGTCCCAATAAAAGGGCCAGGCAAAGTCAGGCAATTGATCAGGATCACACACACCTGACAGCCCTTTCCCTTCTGCACAGGGATAAGAGGTGGAGCCAGACAGCACAGTACAAGAAAAGGCAGACAGCATGATGAGATTGCTACCATGCGGCAGTTCAAGAGAAGGAGAAAGGCAGCAGGACCCGAGACGGTGGCAGGGAGAGAAGTGCCCATGCCCTTTTTATCCCAGGCCCACGGAATCTTCCTGGAAGAGAGCCTTATACTGCATATAATAACACATGTGTCCTGCAGCAGATGTCAACGGTACACAGGGCAAGCCTATGCCGATAAGCAGGAGCGAGGGAATCTCCTGTGCCAATGGTACCAGCCTTGACTACTGAGAAGCTAAATGGCAAGCAGTTCATAACAGCCGGCCAGTCGAGGGGAGAACCGATAAGAACAGGGCTGTGTTGAGTGAGAATCGCAAAGTGGCAAGATTTGAACCACAGGTGATTAACTTTGAATGAACTGTAAAACGTGTGAACGGAACAACAGCTGCAGAGGGAAACTGGCACCATGTGGGTGCTAACGTACGAGGCTCTGGTTGAACCCCATATGAGAGAAACGACCGATACCAGAAGGCCATAGGAGGGTGGCGAAATAGGTCAAAGAGGTCATACAGAGGGTCAAGCAAAATCCCTGTACAAGCCAAAGACTTTGATCTACAAGCAGTGTTAGAGAAAGGGAAGTGAATCCCACAGTGAGAGTAAACATTGAGAAACCAAGGGAATTGAATCCTGCTGAAATAAAGAGGGGTTCAAGCCCGACCTAGGGAGATCCAGGGGTGAGGCAACACCCAAAAATGTAAGTCAAGAGGGGCCAGCGCCCAGAGGAGGGGGACTCAGGGCTGGAAACATCACCAGACGGGAAACTGTGATAAATAATTCAGAAGGGTCAGCGCCCAGAAGAGGTGGACCTAGGGGTGAACCCACCACCCAGCGAACATTGGGAATGAACATTCATTTGGTTAAAGGAACTTTTGTTTTTGTTATTTAAACACATCAGGCCCTATAAGAGACTTTCTCAGGAAACGAGACTTGGCCATCGATGGTCCTGAGAACTGCAATTGGAACTGTTGTCTTGTGCTGGAGAAGCCCGAGACTGTACTGTGCTCCAAGCTCCCATCTTACCCGGTGTCCAAAAGGTGCGGAAGGGAGACCCAGGCTACTGCGTCCTGACATATTATTTGAGAACACTTCTTTCTTTTCTTGAGAACTACACCCCTTTTTGTATTATTTGTGAGGTTTGGCAATAGTTTTCTTAGTATAGGCCCTTTCATTTTGACACAAAGCCACTAGGACTGCCTTATTTTCATTTGATGGTTGATGCTTGCTCCCATCTTAGATTTAGGTTTAGATTAGGCATTTTTCCAACCTGCATACATTTAATTGCTCAATAAACACCCTTGAACTGTGATCACTTGTGTCTGTCTTACTTTTGTCACCATGAGTTCTTCACAGGAAGCAAATGAAAAGTAAACTCAATGTCAGAGCGGTGAGATAATTGCCATGAACCAACAAGTCCTACTATAGAAATAAAATACACAATCTTTATGAGATTTACTACTTTTAAATATAAGATTAGATTTTCTATCCATAAAAGGATTAATAATATTGTTAAACCACAAAGTAGTAAATTAGGGGATCAGATTGCAACAAGTATATGTTTAGAGTGACCCAAATGGAGGAAACAGGAATAGTGGGACCATAATCTGCATTATAGAGATAACTTCAAATTCAATGAATAATTTAAAACAGGCCTATCTACCTTCATAATCTGATTCACTATGTAATAATGTGCATTTAAGAGCTTTGTTATTTACAAAACGAACACCATTTATGTTTGCATCAGCTGCTTCTTGTAATGGCAAATGTGTATTCTGTAGAAATGCAAAAGTTGGTTTAGATATATTAACATAAGATAAAATCTCTTGTCTCTTAAGAGAACTTTTTAAAACTTTAACGTCCCACAAAATACATTTCAATAGCATTTCTTAAATGAACGGAGCAAGGAGATAAACCATTTGGTAGGTCCTGTAACAAGAACCACATATACCACAATTCTTACATTCTGGAAGCATAACTGACTGAATAAAGTGTGAGCTCTAGCTCAGCGTATATGTTCATACCCTACAAAAGTATTAAAGAGGGGGAAACACACACATCAATGGAAGGGAGACAAACAACAAGGTAACTTGGACCAAAATCCCCAAAAAGTTAAAATGAGTTTATGAAGCAATTATCAGAGAACGTAGCAAAACAATGCTATTGCCACAAGGGACCAAACCAAAGAGAGATGATAGCAGGGAGTCGAGAACTAAATGAAACAGTCTATCAGTGCCACACCACCAGCCTGCCACGATTACAACATTTTAAGATGGAGTAACCAGACCTCAAGAGGTCTTTGACTAACTACAATAATGCAAATTATGACACATTTGAAGAAGAAGGCAGCTGATTGGCCGATGGAAGTCAAGGGTCTATTTATATCCATCTTGCATGAATGAATAAACTGTTTAAGGTCTATATCATTTTCAAATGTGGAAGTATGCCCTCTGAAGGCATATTTTAAAAGTGCAAGGATGGACAAGACCATAACGTGCATTTTGATGCGTAAAGTAATGAATTTGCTTCTCCACAATGCAGTAGTTCTTGAGATGTCCAGTGCAATAAATCTTTCATGGTCATTCCAAATAAGTTATTTAGATGCTTCAACCCTGCCCATTTCCATCAGCACCTAGGCCGACTCTAGTAATAAGATTAATGTTCTAGGAACAAATCCTATGAGTTCTTTTAATGTTTAAACATACGGGTGTAGGCAAGGCCAGGATCTAGGGTAGCATGTTTCTAGAAAGTGAATAGGATCCTCTCCCTCAAACCACTCAGACAGGCCAATGTATTTATTTATTTATTTTATTTAATCCAATAAAGCGTAGATTGTTACGTCTTCTGTGATTTTCCAAGTTTTCTGTATGTTTCTGGAGGACTTTAAGGGATGGCTCAAGTTGTTCGACTTTATTGCAAATATATTCAGCATTACTAACCCCTTCTATCATCAATGTGTTGTAATTTGATATTAGTAGTTTCCATGAGGGTTTAAGATCTATTAATTCCATTTGGCTGGTTTGCATGGCAAGATCAGAGGAGGAATCTTTTGGGGGAGTCATCTCTAGATCGTTTGAGGGCACTTGTGTAAGGGAGTGCAGAGCCCTTGTTTTTGGTGCCATCTGAGTGCCCATGCTGAAGTTGATCCAGCACCAAACTACAGCGAGATAAGCTTTTACCACAGAAATATGGCTAAATTTCAAAGCAATGTTACCATAGAAATGTTGCTAGAGATCAGTCAACCCATGTAGAGCCTCACCATGAAAGGACTGGTCCCAAACATTTCATGAAGACGATCATTAGAAAAGACCATCACTATAGTGTAATCATAGTAATTTCTAGGAAATTTGGTGACCAGAGCAAACCAGAAAAATGTGCCCCCTCATACATTTGTGGTTCACTCCCTTGAGGCAAACTGGCACTGCCCATCATAATGTTCAAGATCAGTGTACACCTATTGGCAAAGGTTCAAACATGGCAGTTAGGGTTTACTAAACAGCTACAGGGACAAATTACAACCTGCAGTCCGTGGAAGCTGTGTTTTGTAGGGAAGGATGATGTGTTGTGGGTTTGAACATATCCTGATATTGTTCAGGTTTTCACCAACCAGATACTTGTTGGCATAGATGTATTTTGTGTCCTGTACATAGATCCCATTGCTGTGTGCAGTGCCACATGAAGACTTCATAGTTGATCTCAAAATATTACAGGAACTCCAGAGAACCAAAATGAATAGCAATACCAGTCATTATAGATAGAGCAGATATCTGAAACCTACATCAGACTTCACCAAGGCGAAAGGGCAGAATTTTGGTCAACTGAAAAAAGATTGCAAATTCTGGACAAAATCCGCTCACATTTGCTATTTCGCCTACAGGACAAAATGGACAATTCTGGCTGCCAGTTAGGGGGCCGTGAAATGTGTTGACCAGCTAAATGGCAGCAATTTTGCATGCCTAAGGGAAAAAACACCCAAAAATGTAATTTCACAAAAGAAAATGGTGGAAATAGTAAACCTGGTTATGCATTAATGTATATTTCACTGACCATCTATGTTCAACTAGAATATAAAATGTGTAAATTATGCATACTCTATGTAAATATGACTTATCGTTTCTGTTTAATGTTGTTGATGTGGCCAGCACAGTAACCATAGCTGGACCCTATCCACAGTGCCTTTGTAACCTAAGCTATACAATCCTCTTGTTGCTCTTGCGCCCTGTTACCTCTGGGTTAGGCGCGCATTATAAATAATAAACACAAACAAAAAACAAACAAACAAAATCTGCTCCACCAAAGTTGCAGGATATCAGTGGTATTTCACATTTCACTTCACTGATGAGCATTTCACCCACACCTAATCACCACCACCAAGTAGGTAAAATGAACATATCCAGGCAAATGTCCACCCTCATGTGATGAGGGTATATCTAGGCTTCACTGGGCACTACAGTAGACCAGGCGGGAGGGGGGGAGGGAGGCTGCATTGGAAGAGGTTACCTACAAAACACAGAAGCACTTGACACCTGTAACAAAATTCGTTATACAACCTGATGCCTTGTGCCATGATTTGTCTGGGTCTTTCCCTTTATTTTGTTTGCTTCTGTCCCTCTTCTTCTATTCCCCCACAGCCACCCATCTCTATCTCCTGTCTCCCTATTCATTCCTTACATCTTTACAGCCTTTCCTTCACCTCTCAATTTTCCTTTCCCTTTCGCTCTTCTCACTTTTGCCTCTCACACAAAGCCTTACACCTTATGAATTGTCTCTCGTCATCCACTTCATCTCCCTTGAATGTGCACACATAGTGTGCGTGTTTCTCGCTCTCTAACTATCCTGCCCCATGCATAACCATCCACATCGCCAGGGTTTCTCTTGAACTTACCACTCTCACACAACCGGTCACTGGCTCCCTCAGCTGTGACCCAATTTCCCGTTTGCACTTGGCTCTCACTTCCATATATACCTCTTTCCTATACTGTCTCCTTTACACTCCACCGTCTCTGTCCTTGTTTCCCTCTCACCTCTATCTCCATCTCTATCATGTTTCTTTCTCCTCGGCGGCTGAAATTTTTCACGAGACGATTCGATAAGTCATACGTCCTGTGAAGGGGACTCTTAATTACAGTGATGACATTCTGGTCTTTGGGAAGTCTCGCAGTGAGCACAATGCAGCGCTTCGGGAAGCATGACGAGCAGTACAGGATGCTGGACTGACCCTCAATATCGACAAGTGTCAGTTCAGCAAAGCAAAGCTCAAGTTCTTTGGCCATATCTTCTCGGCGGAGGGCATGACCCCTGACCCTGACAAAGTGTCCACCATATTCCACCTTGGCAAACCTTCCCAGCTCGCCGACGTCTTGTCGTTTTTAGGGATGGTCGGATACTGTGCTCGATACATCCCTCATTTTGCGTCCACCACTGAACCCCTCAGACGCCTGCTGCAAAAAAATGTGATCTTCACGTGGTCTGAAGAGTGCCAAACAGCTTTCGATGCCATTAAACTCTCCCTGATGGAAGCATGGAAGCTGGCATACTTTGACCCTGAATGGCACACTGAGATAGTGGTGGATGCCAGTCCGGTCAGTCTAGGTGCCATTCTGGCGCAAACCAGTGGCCAGGATACTCACCCGAGACACATAATAGCTTACACCAGTAGGGCTCTAGCTCTGCCGGAATCTGCATACTCTAAGGCAGAGAAAGAGAGTCTGGCGGCGGTCTGGGCATGCAAACACTTCCATAATTTCATCATTGGGAAAAAGTTCACCCTAATTACGGACCATCAGGCCTTACTATCTCTGTTTGGAAATCCTCGCACGAAAATGCCCCCCCGGATTGAGAGATGGGGCATCCGCCTACAAGAGTATGATTTTGACATCATCCATCGGCCAGGGGGTGAGAACAACCCTGCGGACTATCTCTCCAGACACCCAGCGAGCAACCACACTCCTCGACTAGGCGACGTGGAATACATAAACTATGTCACTGCCAATGCATTACCACCTGCCATATCCATTGAGACTGTGGCCATTGCGTCGGCTGCAGATCCGTCCCTGGCTCTGGCGATCAGCTTGACAGAAATCAACAAATGCAAAGACTTCCGCAGAGCAGTCAAAAACCACTCAGGCGTATGCCGGGATGAGATGGAGTGCCTGGCGAGAGTACACACAGAGTTAGCGGTTCAGGACAAGTCCATCCTATTACGAGGATGCAAGATTGTCATCCCCGCCACACTACACTCAGAAGTCATCAAGACGGCACATGAAGGACACCGGGGAGCGGAGAACACGAAAAGACAATTAAGATGCAATGTGGGGTTCCCCTTCATGGACGATATGGTTGACCGCTGGGTAAAGAATTGAACAGCATGGCCGTGCACAGCAAACCTGAACCACCAGTACCACTTAGAATAACCGCGATCCCAGAAAATCCTTGGGAAAGAGTAGCAGTTGATTTCTATGGTCCACGAGAGGAAGGAGACTACTTATTGTTATTCATTGACGAACACTCAAGGTTCCCCATTGTGAAACGTGTCAAGTCAACAGCATTTGCTCATGTCGCGGCGACATTTGATGAAGTCTTCAGTGAAGTCTTCAGTGAATTCCAGAGACATTAAAGTCAGACAACGGGGCTCCTTTCAGTGGTCACGAATTTCAAGTGTTCGCAAGGCACATGGGATTCCGCCACCAAAGAATAACACCAAGATGGCCGCAAGCGAACGGAATGGCGGAAAGGTTCATGGCGTCCATCAAAAAGACCATGCAAAGAGCACGCCTGGAAGGAACCGACTCCCATCAAGCGCTATGTAGAATGTTACGAGATTATCGAAACACGCCTCATGAAGCCACCAACAAAACTCCAGCGGAGCTCATGATGAAATACCAAGTAAGAACCAGAGTCATCAACAACCCAGCAAGGAGACCTGAAGTAGACCATGAAATCATCAGAAGAGACGAAGCGGTGAATGAGAAAGCCCGTGAACAGACGGACAAGAGAAGGAGAGCACGGCCCAAGGAATTCCAAATTGGAGATGAAGTATGGGTACAAAGGGCTGTAACAAAAAAGACAGATTCGCAATTCGGACCTGAACCGCTCCAAGTAACTGCGGTCAAAGGAACAATGATAACTGCGTCGAATGGAGAACAGGAAGTGACCCGTAATAGCTCAAGGTTCAAGCATGTCGTAAAAGGTGCAGAAGAGAGAACACCTCTCGAAGAACATGACCTCGAAGAAAGAGACACTCAGGATGACGAGTGGGTCCCCCTCAGACCACATGTTCAACGCCATGTCTACCCCGAGGAAGACACCGGCGGTGGCTCCAACCCAGAGCTGCGAGGCAGACCCCAGAGGAATGTTAGGAGACCTCCCAGGTTAGTGGAGGAGTGTTAACTGTGTTGCCACAAGGCCAGGTTTATTTGCGAAAGGACACTTGTGAACGTTACTTGAAAGGACATTTGTCCGGGGGTGTTGTTACGAGTGAGTGCCCTTTAAGGCAGCTCACTCGGGAAGAGAACGTCACGAGTGGTAGTGACGTATGAGGGAAAAGGGAATGCCAGGGGACAGGCACTTCCGACTTGTAAGTTAATAAAAGAAGTTGCATTACTCCTCCACTGGTGTCCGTATGTTTATTTGGGGATCCTTTACCCACTCTACAACATTACTGTTGGGAGTGTGCTCTTGACACTATTGTAGAACAGGCTCCCAGCATCCACATGGTTGCCCTTACAGGGACTGTCTCTGTGAAATGCGTGAGGAGAAAACGCATTTCCATTCCTGTTTGAGGTATTCTAAACCACAGCTATCACACTTAAAGGACCCTGTCATGATTTGCACCTCCACCTGTTGCCATAGCTGCACGGAGATGACTCTAATTTCTGTGAATTTGAAAGAGCATTCTGTTTGTGAATTCAGATTCACTTTTAAATGTACAAAAATGCCCCCTGATATAAGACATTTTGCAAAAAAGCTGAAAAAAGCATCTTAATGAGTTCATCCAAGATGCACTCATCGGGATGCCCTTTGAGGATGGGTCTGCTCCTTTGTTGCCACAAGTCTCATCCCTTGCACCCAAAAACGGTCTCAGAGAATCTTGCCCTATGGATTTAAGTGGAGTCCTCTGATTAATCTATATTTAATTTACATTCAGAAAATGATTAAAAGAAATAAAGGGATTCAAACAAGACTAACCTACGGCGTATTCAGGAACATTAAAATACCGTACACAATGCAGCTAGTTTAATCTCCTTTTAATTGATTTCAACACCCAAAATATCATTTTTAGAATTAGAGTAAAATACTTAATAAAAGATATACATTGGGAGTCAAATACATGCCAATTTAATGGTTGTAATAAACAGTGCCACTCCACCTGATGAATGCTTTTTCTGCATCTGGAACAATGACAGAAGAACTATCTGTTTTTAATTGCTTTCCAGACCCAAAATATCATTAAATCAAATAAGGGAACAGACAGTTCCATAACAAGAATAAACCCATGGCTAGTGCCTGAAAAAAGAACAAAAGGGCTTGAGAGCGGACCATCTATAAATATAAGTATAGAGGTTTTAGAATTAGAGTAAAATAGCTTAATAAGAAATATAAATGTATAGCCAAATACATACCAATTTAATGGTTGTAATAAATAGTGCCACTCCACCTGATCAAATGCTTTTTCAACATCTGGAGCAATGACAGAAGAACTATCTGTTGACTTGTGAATAGCATTAAGAATTTCAACAGTGAATCTAGAGTTAGCAGAAGAAAGATGACTCTTAACAAAGTCTGTTTTATCTGCCTTAATTAATATGTAGAGAAAGGGGACAGTTCTATTAAAAATAACTTTAGAAAACATTTTGCAATCATAATTAATTAATGATATAGGTGGAACATTTTTAGGAAATTCACACTCTTTGCCACACTTAGGGAAATGAATTAGCATAGCTTTGGGAAAGATCCCCAGATTTCTACGCAGTTTTGAGGTAGGAGAACAAATCTAACAATTTTGGAGCTAGACAAGCATAAAAGTCAGAGGGAAATCATCAGGAACAAAGCCTTACCTCTTTGGAGTTCTTGGATTGCTCTGTGCATTTCATTGATATGAATGGGCACTTCCAGAGAGGTAGGATGGGAAAGAGTTACACTATATTATATTAGAGAAATGACTAAGGTTTGTGTTAATGGTGGCATGGTCAGACCTATATATAACATTCAGAAAAACCCTCTAACATAGCTTTGACAAGGAGTCCCGAACAACTTTTCCATTTGTAACGTATCTAATTCTAGAGTGTTCTTTTGTAAATTTCATATAGGACATAAGGGCTTTACTACAGCTTTACTAGCCTTATTTGGATATGGGTAAATTGGGCCTTATATTTTGAAATAGCTCAGGATTGCTCAGAATAAATGTGGAATTCTACCCAGAGTCAGAACACGCTTAAGAATGTCAGCATTAGGTTTAGCATTGTAAGCCATTTGTAGTTATTTGAGACAACCAAGATCATATGACATCTAATTGCTGCCTTGTAACAATCAAAGTTATTGACCACCGAAGTACCATTATTTTCATTAAAAACTGGTGATGAAAAGTTGCGCAGAAATGCGTACACTTTTCATCCGACAAGAGGAAATGATTACATCTCCATATGTTATCTACATGTGACCTATGTAAAAGCTCAAAGGATATCACAACTGGTGCATGGTCAGATGAAGTGATACACACATTAAAGCAGCATTTAGGGAGCTAGCAACACATCTATAATCAATACGTGACAGGGTACTATGCAGGATGTGAAAAACCTGAAGGTGTCTCCCTAGCTGGTCACCGGGGATCTGTCATACAGCTGGCCAGGACATGGCCATCACTATTGGATTCAGTTCCTGGAGGTGGACCATTGAGGGAGGATCACCTGAACGGGGGGTTGTCGGGGAGTGGGAGTGGGACACCGATGGTGAGACACGGTATCCCCCTTCCTTTTACACGTTTCCCCATCCTCTTACGGAGGACATTCCAAACATCTGCCCCCCCCTTTCTAACTCTAACACTTTCGCACAACACAAAGGATAACAGACTAACACCAGAGCTGTTTATCTGACATGTCCCAATAAAAGGGCCTGGCAAAGTCAGGCAATTGATCAGGATCACACACACCTGACAGCCCTTTCCCTTCTGCACAGGGATAAGAGGTGGAGCCAGACAGCACAGTACAAGAAAAGGCAGACAGCATGATGAGATTGCTACCATGCGGCAGTTCAAGAGAAGGAGAAAGGCAGCAGGACCCGAGACGGTGGCAGGGAGAGAAGTGACCATGCCCTTTTTATCCCAGGCCCACGGAATCTTCCTGGAAGAGAGCCTTATACTGCATATAATAACACATGTGTCCTGCAGCAGATGTCAACGGTACACAGGGCAAGCCTATGCCGATAAGCAGGAGCGAGGGAATCTCCTGTGCCAATGGTACCAGCCTTGACTACTGAGAAGCTAAATGGCAAGCAGTTCATAACAGCCGGCCAGTCGAGGGGAGAACCGATAAGAACAGGGCTGTGTTGAGTGAGAATCGCAAAGTGGCAAGATTTGAACCACAGGTGATTAACTTTGAATGAACTGTAAAACGTGTGAACGGAACAACAGCTGTAGAGGGAAACTGGCACCATGTGGGTGCTAACGTACGAGGCTCTGGTTGAACCCCATATGAGAGAAACGACCGATACCAGAAGGCCATAGGAGGGTGGCGAAATAGGTCAAAGAGGTCATACAGAGGGTCAAGCAAAATCCCTGTACAAGCCAAAGACTTTGATCTACAAGCAGTGTTAGAGAAAGGGAAGTGAATCCCACAGTGAGAGTAAACATTGAGAAACCAAGGGAATTGAATCCTGCTGAAATAAAGAGGGGTTCAAGCCCGACCTAGGGAGATCCAGGGGTGAGGCAACACCCAAAAATGTAAGTCAAGAGGGGCCAGCGCCCAGAGGAGGGGGACTCAGGGCTGGAAACATCACCATACGGGAAACTGTCATAAATAATTCAGAAGGGTCAGCGCCCAGAAGAGGTGGACCTAGGGGTGAACCCACCACCCAGCGAACATTGGGAATGAACATTCATTTGGTTAAAGGAACTTTTGTTTTTGTTATTTAAACACATCAGGCCCTATAAGAGACTTTCTCAGGAAACGAGACTTGGCCATCGATGGTCCTGAGAACTGCAATTGGAACTGTTGTCTTGTGCTGGAGAAGCCCGAGACTGTACTGTGCTCCAAGCTCCCATCTTACCCGGTGTCCAAAAGGTGCGGAAGGGAGACCCAGGCTACTGCGTCCTGACATATTATTTGAGAACACTTCTTTCTTTTCTTGAGAACTACACCCCTTTTTGTATTATTTGTGAGGTTTGGCAATAGTTTTCTTAGTATAGGCCCTTTCATTTTGACACAAAGCCACTAGGACTGCCTTATTTTCATTTGATGGTTGACGCTTGCTCCCATCTTAGATTTAGGTTTAGATTAGGCATTTTTCCAACCTGCATACATTTAATTGTTCAATAAACACCCTTGAACTGTGATCACTTGTGTCTGTCTTACTTTTGTCACCATGAGTTCTTCATAGGAAGCAAATGAAAAGTAAACTCAATGTCAGAGCGGTGAGATAATTGCCATGAACCAACAAGTCCTACTATAGAAATAAAATACACAATCTTTATGAGATTTACTACTTTTAAATATAAGATTAGATTTTCTATCCATAAAGGGATTAATAATATTGTTAAACCACAAAGTAGTAAATTAGGGGATCAGATTGCAACAAGTATATGTTTAGAGTGACCCAAAAGGAGGAAACAGGAATAGTGGGACCATAATCTGCATTATAGAGATAACTTCAAATTCAATGAATAATTTAAAACAGGCCTATCTACCTTCATAATCTGATTCACTATGTAATAATGTGCATTTAAGAGCTTTGTTATTTACAAAACGAACACCATTTATGTTTGCATCAGCTGCTTCTTGTAATGGCAAATGTGTATTCTGTAGAAATGCAAAAGTTGGTTTAGATATAGTAACATAAGATAAAATCTCTTGTCTCTTAAGAGAACTTTTTAAAACTTTAACGTCCCACAAAATACATTTCAGTAGCATTTCTTAAATGAACGGAGCAAGGAGATAAACCATTTGGTAGGTCCTGTAACAAGAACCACATATACCACAATTCTTACATTCTGGAAGCATAATTGACTGAATAAAGTGTGAGCTCTAGCTCAGCGTATATGTTCATACCCTACAAAAGTATTAAAGAGGGGGAAACACACACATCAATGGAAGGGAGACAAACAACAAGGTAACTTGGACCAAAATCCCCAAAAAGTTAAAATGAGTTTATGAAGCAATTATCAGAGAACGTAGCAAAACAATGTTATTGCCACAAGGGACCAAACCAAAGAGAGATGATAGCAGGGAGTCGAGAACTAAATGAAACAGTCTATCAGTGCCACACCACCAGCCTGCCACGATTACAACATTTTAAGATGGAGTAACCAGACCTCAAGAGGTCTTTGACTAACTACAATAATGCAAATTATGACACATTTGAAGAAGAAGGCAGCTGATTGGCCGATGGAAGTCAAGGGTCTATTTATATCCATCTTGCATGAATGAATAAACTGTTTAAGGTCTATATCATTTTCAAATGTGGAAGTATGCCCTCTGAAGGCATATTTTAAAAGTGCAAGGATGGACAAGACCATAACGTGCATTTTGATGCGTAAAGTAATGAATTTGCTTCTCCACAATGCAGTAGTTCTTGAGATGTCCAGTGCAATAAATCTTTCATGGTCATTCCAAATAAGTTATTTAGATGCTTCAACCCTGCCCATTTCCATCAGCACCTAGGCCGACTCTAGTAATAAGATTAATGTTCTAGGAACAAATCCTATGAGTTCTTTTAATGTTTAAACATACGGGTGTAGGCAAGGCCAGGATCTAGGGTAGCATGTTTCTAGAAAGTGAATAGGATCCTCTCCCTCAAACCACTCAGACAGGCCAATGTATTTATTTATTTATTTTATTTAATCCAATAAAGCGTAGATTGTTACGTCTTCTGTGATTTTCCAAGTTTTCTGTATGTTTCTGGAGGACTTTAAGGGATGGCTCAAGTTGTTCGACTTTATTGCAAATATATTCAGCATTACTAACCCCTTCTATCATCAATGTGTTGTAATTTGATATTAGTAGTTTCCATGAGGGTTTAAGATCTCTTAATTCCATTTGGCTGGTTTGCATGGCAAGATCAGAGGAGGAATCTTTTGGGGGAGTCATCTCTAGATCGTTTGAGGGCACTTGTGTAAGGGAGTGCAGAGCCCTTGCTTTTGGTGCCATCTGAGTGCCAATGCTGAAGTTGATCCAGCACCAAACTACAGCGAGATAAGCTTTTACCACAGAAATATGGCTAAATTTCAAAGCAATGTTACCATAGAAATGTTGCTAGAGATCAGTCAACCCATGTAGAGCCTCACCATGAAAGGACTGGTCCCAAACATTTCATGAAGACGATCATTAGAAAAGACCATCACTATAGTGTAATCATAGCAATTTCTAGGAAATGTGGTGACCAGAGCAAACCAGAAAAATGTGCCCCCTCATACATTTGTGGTTCACTCCCTTGAGGCAAACTGGCACTGCCCATCATAATGTTCAAGATCAGTGTACACCTATTGGCAAAGGTTCAAACATGGCAGTTAGGGTTTACTAAACAGCTACAGGGACAAATTACAACCTGCAGTCCGTGGAAGCTGTGTTTTGTAGGGAAGGATGATGTGTTGTGGGTTTGAACATATCCTGATATTGTTCAGGTTTTCACCAACCAGATACTTGTTGGCATAGATGTATTTTGTGTCCTGTACATAGATCCCATTGCTGTGTGCAGTGCCACATGAAGACTTCATAGTTGATCTCAAAATATTACAGGAACTCCAGAGAACCAAAATGAATAGCAATACCAGTCATTATAGATAGAGCAGATATCTGAAACCTACATCAGACTTCACCAAGGCGAAAGGGCAGAATTTTGGTCAACTGAAAAAAGATTGCAAATTCTGGACAAAATCCGCTCACATTTGCTATTTCGCCTACAGGACAAAATGGACAATTCTGGCTGCCAGTTAGGGGGCCGTGAAATGTGTTGACCAGCTAAATGGCAGCAATTTTGCATGCCTAAGGGAAAAAACACCCAAAAATGTAATTTCACAAAAGAAAATGGTGGAAATAGTAAACCTGGTTATGCATTAATGTATATTTCACTGACCATCTATGTTCAACTAGAATATAAAATGTGTAAATTATGCATACTCTATGTAAATATGACTTATCGTTTCTGTTTAATGTTGTTGATGTGGCCAGCACAGTAACCATAGCTGGACCCTATCCACAGTGCCTTTGTAACCTAACCTATACAATCCTCTTGTTGCTCTTGCGCCCTGTTACCTCTGGGTTAGGCGCGCATTATAAATAATAAACACAAACAAAAAACAAACAAACAAAATCTGCTCCACCAAAGTTGCAGGATATCAGTGGTATTTCACATTTCACTTCACTGATGAGCATTTCACCCACACCTAATCACCACCACCAAGTAGGTAAAATGAACATATCCAGGCAAATGTCCACCCTCATGTGATGAGGGTATATCTAGGCTTCACTGGGCACTACAGTAGACCAGGCGGGAGGGGGGGAGAGAGGCTGCATTGGAAGAGGTTACCTACAAAACACAGAAGCACTTGACACCTGTAACAAAATTCGTTATACAACCTGATGCCTTGTGCCATGATTTGTCTGGGTCTTTCCCTTTATTTTGTTTGCTTCTGTCCCTCTTCTTCTATTCCCCCACAGCCACCCATCTCTATCTCCTGCTCCCTATTCATTCCTTACATCTTTACAG
Organism: Ambystoma mexicanum; assembly: GCF_040938575.1. Taxonomy (NCBI): domain Eukaryota; kingdom Metazoa; phylum Chordata; class Amphibia; order Caudata; family Ambystomatidae; genus Ambystoma; species Ambystoma mexicanum. Next base: position 370,423,326 of record NC_090931.1, read on the forward strand.
CCTTTCCTTCACCTCTCAATTTTCCTTTCCCTTTCGCTCTTCTCACTTTTGCCTCTCACACATAGCCTTACACCTTATGAATTGTCTCTCGTCATCCACTTCATCTCCCTTGAATGTGCACACATAGTGTGCGTGTTTCTCGCTCTCTAACTATCCTGCCCCATGCATAACCATCCACATCGCCAGGGTTTCTCTTGAACTTACCACTCTCACACAACCGGTCACTGGCTCCCTCAGCTGTGACCCAATTTCCCGTTTGCACTTGGCTCTCACTTCCATATATACCTCTTTCCTATACTGTCTCCTTTACACTCCACCGTCTCTGTCCTTGTTTCCCTCTCACCTCTATCTCCATCTCTATCATGTTTCTTTCTCCTCGGCGGCTGAAATTTTTCACGAGACGATTCGATAAGTCATACGTCCTGTGAAGGGGACTCTTAATTACAGTGATGACATTCTGGTCTTTGGGAAGTCTCGCAGTGAGCACAATGCAGCGCTTCTGGAAGCATGACGAGCAGTACAGGATGCTGGACTGACCCTCAATATCGACAAGTGTCAGTTCAGCAAAGCAAAGCTCAAGTTCTTTGGCCATATCTTCTCGGCGGAGGGCATGACCCCTGACCCTGACAAAGTGTCCACCATATTCCACCTTGGCAAACCTTCCCAGCTCGCCGACGTCAGGTCGTTTTTAGGGATGGTCGGATACTGTGCTCGATACATCCCTCATTTTGCGTCCACCACTGAACCCCTCAGACGCCTGCTGCAAAAAAATGTGATCTTCACGTGGTCTGAAGAGTGCCAAACAGCTTTCGATGCCATTAAACTCTCCCTGATGGAAGCATGGAAGCTGGCATACTTTGACCCTGAATGGCACACTGACATAGTGGTGGATGCCAGTCCGGTCAGTCTAGGTGCCATTCTGGCGCAAACCAGTGGCCAGGATACTCACCCGAGACACATAATAGCTTACACCAGTAGGGCTCTAGCTCCGCCGGAATCTGCATACTCTAAGGCAGAGAAAGAGAGTCTGGCGGCGGTCTGGGCATGCAAACACTTCCATAATTTCATCATTGGGAAAAAGTTCACCCTAATTACGGACCATCAGGCCTTACTATCTCTGTTTGGAAATCCTTGCACGAAAATGCCCCCCCGGATTGAGAGATGGGGCATCCGCCTACAAGAGTATGATTTTGACATCATCCATCGGCCAGGGGGTGAGAACAACCCTGCGGACTATCTCTCCAGACACCCAGCGAGCAACCACACTCCTCGACTAGGCGACGTGGAATACATAAACTATGTCACTGCCAATGCATTACCACCTGCCATATCCATTGAGACTGTGGCCATTGCGTCGGCTGCAGATCCGTCCCTGGCTCTGGCGATCAGCTTGACAGAAATCAACAAATGCAAAGACTTCCGCAGAGCAGTCAAAAACCACTCAGGCGTATGCCGGGATGAGATGGAGTGCCTGGCGAGAGTACACACAGAGTTAGCGGTTCAGGACAAGTCCATCCTATTACGAGGATGCAAGATCGTCATCCCCGCCACACTACACTCAGAAGTCATCAAGACGGCACATGAAGGACACCGGGGAGCGGAGAACACGAAAAGACAATTAAGATGCAATGTGGGGTTCCCCTTCATGGACGATATGGTTGACCGCTGGGTAAAGAATTGCACAGCATGGCCGTGCACAGCAAAGCCTGAACCACCAGTACCACTTAGAATAACCGCGATCCCAGAAAATCCTTGGGAAAGAGTAGCAGTTGATTTCTATGGTCCACGAGAGGAAGGAGACTACTTATTGTTATTCATTGACGAACACTCAAGGTTCCCCATTGTGAAACGTGTCAAGTCAACAGCATTTGCTCATGTCGCGGCGACATTTGATGAAGTCTTCAGTGAAGTCTTCAGTGAATTCCAGAGACATTAAAGTCAGACAACGGGGCTCCTTTCAGTGGTCACGAATTTCAAGTGTTCGCAAGGCACATGGGATTCCGCCACCAAAGAATAACACCAAGATGGCCGCAAGCGAACGGAATGGCGGAAAGGTTCATGGCGTCCATCAAAAAGACCATGCAAAGAGCACGCCTGGAAGGAACCGACTCCCATCAAGCGCTATGTAGAATGTTACGAGATTATCGAAACACGCCTCATGAAGCCACCAACAAAACTCCAGCGGAGCTCATGATGAAATACCAAGTAAGAACCAGAGTCATCAACAACCCAGCAAGGAGACCTGAAGTAGACCATGAAATCATCAGAAGAGACGAAGCGGTGAATGAGAAAGCCCGTGAACAGACGGACAAGAGAAGGAGAGCACGGCCCAAGGAATTCCAAATTGGAGATGAAGTATGGGTACAAAGGGCTGTAACAAAAAAGACAGATTCGCAATTCGGACCTGAACCGCTCCAAGTAACTGCGGTCAAAGGGACAATGATAACTGCGTCGAATGGAGAACAGGAAGTGACCCGTAATAGCTCAAGGTTCAAGCATGTCGTAAAAGGTGCAGAAGAGAGAACACCTCTCGAAGAACATGACCTCGAAGAAAGAGACACTCAGGATGACGAGTGGGTCCCCCTCAGACCACATGTTCAACGCCATGTCTACCCCGAGGAAGACACCGGCGGTGGCTCCAACCCAGAGCTGCGAGGCAGACCCCAGAGGAATGTTAGGAGACCTCCCAGGTTAGTGGAGGAGTGTTAACTGTGTTGCCACAAGGCCAGGTTTATTTGCGAAAGGACACTTGTGAACGTTACTTGAAAGGACATTTGTCCGGGGGTGTTGTTACGAGTGAGTGCCCTTTAAGGCAGCTCACTCGGGAAGAGAACGTCACGAGTGGTAGTGACGTATGAGGGAAAAGGGAATGCCAGGGGACAGGCACTTCCGACTTGTAAGTTAATAAAAGAAGTTGCATTACTCCTCCACTGGTGTCCGTATGTTTATTTGGGGATCCTTTACCCACTCTACAACATTACTGTTGGGAGTGTGCTCTTGACACTATTGTAGAACAGGCTCCCAGCATCCACATGGTTGCCCTTACAGGGACTGTCTCTGTGAAATGCGTGAGGAGAAAACACATTTCCATTCCTGTTTGAGGTATTCTAAACCACAGCTATCACACTTAAAGGACCCTGTCATGATTTGCACCTCCGCCTGTTGCCATAGCTGCACGGAGATGACTCTAATTTCTGTGAATTTGAAAGAGCATTCTATTTGTGAATTCAGATTCACTTTTAAATGTACAAAAATGCCCCCTGATATAAGACATTTTGCAAAAAAGCTGAAAAAACATCTTAATGAGTTCATCCAAGATGCACTCATCGGGATGCCCTTTGAGGTTGGGTCTGCTCCTTTGTTGCCACAAGTCTCATCCCTTGCACCCAAAAACGGTCTCAGAGAATCTTGCCCTATGGATTTAAGTGGAGTCCTCTGATTAATCTATATTTAATTTACATTCAGAAAATGATTAAAAGAAATAAAGGGATTCAAACAAGACTAACCTACGGCGTATTCAGGAACATTAAAATACCGTACACAATGCAGCTAGTTTAATCTCCTTTTAATTGATTTCAACACCCAAAATATCATTTTTAGAATTAGAGTAAAATACTTAATAAAAGATATACATTGGGAGTCAAATACATGCCAATTTAATGATTGTAATAAACAGTGCCACTCCACCTGATGAATGCTTTTTCTGCATCTGGAACAATGACAGAAGAACTATCTGTTTTTAATTGCTTTCCAGACCCAATATATCATTAAATCAAATAAGGGAACAGACAGTTCCATAACAAGAATAAACCCATGGCTAGTGCCTGAAAAAAGAACAAAAGGGCTTGAGAGCGGACCATCTATAAATATAAGTATAGAGGTTTTAGAATTAGAGTAAAATAGCTTAATAAGAAATATAAATGTATAGCCAAATACATGCCAATTTAATGGTTGTAATAAATAGTGCCACTCCACCTGATCAAATGCTTTTTCAACATCTGGCTAGTGCCTGTAAAAAGAACAAAAGAGCTTGAGAGAGGACCATCTATAAATATAAGTATAGAGGTTTTAGAATTAGAGTAAAATAGCTTAATAAGAAATATAAATGTATAGCCAAATACATGCCAATTAAATGGTTGTAATAAATAGTGCCACTCCACCTGATCAAATGCTTTTTCAACATCTGGAGCAATGACAGAAGAACTATCTGTTGACTTGTGAATAGCATTAAGAATTTCAACAGTGAATCTAGAGTTAGCAGAAGAAAGATGACTCTTAACAAAGTCTGTTTTATCTGCCTTAATTAATATGTAGAGAAAGGGGACAGTTCTATTAATAATAACTTTAGAAAACATTTTGCAATCATAATTAATTAATGATATAGGTGGAACATTTTTAGGAAATTCACACTCTTTGCCACACTTAGGGAAATGTATTAGCATAGCTTTGGGAAAGATCCCCAGATTTCTACGCAGTTTTGAGGTAGGAGAACAAATCTAACAATTTTGGAGCTAGACAAGCATAAAAGTCAGAGGGAAATCATCAGGAACAAAGCCTTACCTCTTTGAAGTTCTTGGATTGCTCTGTGCATTTCATTGATATGAATGGGCACTTCCAGAGAGGTAGGATGGGAAAGAGTTACACTATATTATATTAGAGAAATGACTAAGGTTTGTGTTAATGGTGGCATGGTCACACCTATATATAACATTCAGAAAAACCCTCTAACATAGCTTTGACAAGGAGTCCCGAACAACTTTTCCATTTGTAACGTATCTAACTCTAGAGTGTTCTTTTGTAAATTTCATATAGGACATAAGGGCTTTACTACAGCTTTACTAGCCTTATTTGGATATGGGTAAATTGGGCCTTATATTTTGAAATAGCTCAGGATTGCTCAGAATAAATGTGGAATTCTACCCAGAGTCAGAACACGCTTAAGAATGTCAGCATTAGGTTTAGCATTGTAAGCCATTTGTAGTTATTTGAGACAACCAAGATCATATGACATCTAATTGCTGCCTTGTAACAATCAAAGTTATTGACCACCGAAGTACCATTATTTTCATTAAAAACTGGTGATGAAAAGTTGCGCAGAAATGCGTACACTTTTCATCCGACAAGAGGAAATGATTACATCTCCATATGTTATCTACATGTGACCTATGTAAAAGCTCAAAGGATATCACAACTGGTGCATGGTCAGATGAAGTGATACACACATTAAAGCAGCATTTAGGGAGCTAGCAACACATCTATAATCAATACGTGACAGGGTACTATGCAGGATGTGAAAAACCTGAAGGTGTCTCCCTAGCTGGTCACCGGGGATCTGTCATACAGCTGGCCAGGACATGGCCATCACTATTGGATTCAGTTCCTGGAGGTGGACCATTGAGGGAGGATCACCTGAACGGGGGGTTGTCGGGGAGTGGGAGTGGGACACCGATGGTGAGACACGGTATCCCCCTTCCTTTTACACGTTTCCCCATCCTCTTACGGAGGACATTCCAAACATCTGCCCCCCCCTTTCTAACTCTAACACTTTCGCACAACACAAAGGACAACAGACTAACACCAGAGCTGTTTATCTGACATGTCCCAATAAAAGGGCCAGGCAAAGTCAGGCAATTGATCAGGATCACACACACCTGACAGCCCTTTCCCTTCTGCACAGGGATAAGAGGTGGAGCCAGACAGCACAGTACAAGAAAAGGCAGACAGCATGATGAGATTGCTACCATGCGGCATTTCAAGAGAAGGAGAAAGGCAGCAGGACCCGAGACGGTGGCAGGGAGAGAAGTGACCATGCCCTTTTTATCCCAGGCCCACGGAATCTTCCTGGAAGAGAGCCTTATACTGCATATAATAACACATGTGTCCTGCAGCAGATGTCAACGGTACACAGGGCAAGCCTATGCCGATAAGCAGGAGCGAGGGAATCTCCTGTGCCAATGGTACCAGCCTTGACTACTGAGAAGCTAAATGGCAAGCAGTTCATAACAGCCAGCCAGTCGAGGGGAGAACCGATAAGAACAGGGCTGTGTTGAGTGAGAATCGCAAAGTGGCAAGATTTGAACCACAGGTGATTAACTTTGAATGAACTGTAAAACGTGTGAACGGAACAACAGCTGCAGAGGGAAACTGGCACCATGTGGGTGCTAACGTACGAGGCTCTGGTTGAACCCCATATGAGAGAAACGACCGATACCAGAAGGCCATAGGAGGGTGGCGAAATAGGTCAAAGAGGTCATACAGAGGGTCAAGCAAAATCCCTGTACAAGCCAAAGACTTTGATCTACAAGCAGTGTTAGAGAAAGGGAAGTGAATCCCACAGTGAGAGTAAACATTGAGAAACCAAGGGAATTGAATCCTGCTGAAATAAAGAGGGGTTCAAGCCCGACCTAGGGAGATCCAGGGGTGAGGCAACACCCAAAAATGTAAGTCAAGAGGGGCCAGCGCCCAGAGGAAGGGGACTCAGGGCTGGAAACATCACCATACGGGAAACTGTCATAAATAATTCAGAAGGGTCAGCGCCCAGAAGAGGTGGACCTAGGGGTGAACCCACCACCCAGCGAACATTGGGAATGAACATTCATTTGGTTAAAGGAACTTTTGTTTTTGTTATTTAAACACATCAGGCCCTATAAGAGACTTTCTCAGGAAACGAGACTTGGCCATCGATGGTCCTGAGAACTGCAATTGGAACTGTTGTCTTGTGCTGGAGAAGCCCAAGACTGTACTGTGCTCCAAGCTCCCATCTTACCCGGTGTCCAAAAGGTGCGGAAGGGAGACCCAGGCTACTGCGCCCTGACATATTATTTGAGAACACTTCTTTCTTTTCTTGAGAACTACACCCCTTTTTGTATTATTTGTGAGGTTTGGCAATAGTTTTCTTAGTATAGGCCCTTTCATTTTGACACAAAGCCACTAGGACTGCCTTATTTTCATTTGATGGTTGACGCTTGCTCCCATCTTAGATTTAGGTTTAGATTAGGCATTTTTCCAACCTGCATACATTTAATTGTTCAATAAACACCCTTGAACTGTGATCACTTGTGTCTGTCTTACTTTTGTCACCATGAGTTCTTCACAGGAAGCAAATGAAAAGTAAACTCAATGTCAGAGCGGTGAGATAATTGCCATGAACCAACAAGTCCTACTATAGAAATAAAATACACAATCTTTATGAGATTTACTACTTTTAAATATAAGATTAGATTTTCTATCCATAAAAGGATTAATAATATTGTTAAACCACAAAGTAGTAAATTAGGGGATCAGATTGCAACAAGTATATGTTTAGAGTGACCCAAATGGAGGAAACAGGAATAGTGGGACCATAATCTGCATTATAGAGATAACTTCAAATTCAATGAATAATTTAAAACAGGCCTATCTACCTTCATAATCTGATTCACTATGTAATAATGTGCATTTAAGAGCTTTGTTATTTACAAAACGAACACCATTTATGTTTGCATCAGCTGCTTCTTGTAATGGCAAATGTGTATTCTGTAGAAATGCAAAAGTTGGTTTAGATATATTAACATAAGATAAAATCTCTTGTCTCTTAAGAGAACTTTTTAAAACTTTAACGTCCCACAAAATACATTTCAGTAGCATTTCTTAAATGAACGGAGCAAGGAGATAAACCATTTGGTAGGTCCTGTAACAAGAACCACATATACCACAATTCTTACATTCTGGAAGCATAATTGACTGAATAAAGTGTGAGCTTTAGCTCAGCGTATATGTTCATACCCTACAAAAGTATTAAAGAGGGGGAAACACACACATCAATGGAAGGGAGACAAACAACAAGGTAACTTGGACCAAAATCCCCAAAGTCAAGGGTCTATTTATATCCATCTTGCATGAATGAATAAACTGTTTAAGGTCTATATCATTTTCAAATGTGGAAGTATGCCCTCTGAAGGCATATTTTAAAAGTGCAAGGATGGACAAGACCATAACGTGCATTTTGATGCGTAAAGTAATGAATTTGCTTCTCCACAATGCAGTAGTTCTTGAGATGTCCAGTGCAATAAATCTTTCATGGTCATTCCAAATAAGTTATTTAGATGCTTCAACCCTGCCCATTTCCATCAGCACCTAGGCCGACTCTAGTAATAAGATTAATGTTCTAGGAACAAATCCTATGCGTTCTTTTAATGTTTAAACATACGGGTGTAGGCAAGGCCAGGATCTAGGGTAGCATGTTTCTAGAAAGTGAATAGGATCCTCTCCCTCAAACCACTCAGACAGGCCAATGTATTTATTTATTTATTTTATTTAATCCAATAAAGCGTAGATTGTTACGTCTTCTGTGATTTTCCAAGTTTTCTGTATGTTTCTGGAGGACTTTAAGGGATGGCTCAAGTTGTTCGACTTTATTGCAAATATATTCAGCATTACTAACCCCTTCTATCATCAATGTGTTGTAATTTGATATTAGTAGTTTCCATGAGGGTTTAAGATCTCTTAATTCCATTTGGCTGGTTTGCATGGCAAGATCAGAGGAGGAATCTTTTGGGGGAGTCATCTCTAGATCGTTTGAGGGCACTTGTGTAAGGGAGTGCAGAGCCCTTGTTTTTGGTGCCATCTGAGTGCCCATGCTGAAGTTGATCCAGCACCAAACTACAGCGAGATAAGCTTTTACCACAGAAATATGACTAAATTTCAAAGCAATGTTAGCATAGAAATGTTGCTAGAGATCAGTCAACCCATGTAGAGCCTCACCATGAAAGGACTGGTCCCAAACATTTCATGAAGACGATCATTAGAAAAGACCATCACTATAGTGTAATCATAGTAATTCCTAGGAAATTTGGTGACCAGAGCAAACCAGAAAAATGTGCCCCCTCATACATTTGTGGTTCACTCCCTTGAGGCAAACTGGCACTGCCCATCATAATGTTCAAGATCAGTGTACACCTATTGGCAAAGGTTCAAACATGGCAGTTAGGGTTTACTAAACAGCTACAGGGACAAATTAAAACCTGCAGTCCGTGGAAGCTGTGTTTTGTAGGGAAGGATGATGTGTTGTGGGTTTGAACATATCCTGATATTGTTCAGGTTTTCACCAACCAGATACTTGTTGGCATAGATGTATTTTGTGTCCTGTACATAGATCCCATTGCTGTGTGCAGTGCCACATGAAGACTTCATAGTTGATCTCAAAATATTACAGGAACTCCAGAGAACCAAAATGAATAGCAATACCAGTCATTATAGATAGAGCAGATATCTGAAACCTACATCAGACTTCACCAAGGCGAAAGGGCAGAATTTTGGTCAACTGAAAAAAGATTGCAAATTCTGGACAAAATCCGCTCACATTTGCTATTTCGCCTACAGGACAAAATGGACAATTCTGGCTGCCAGTTAGGGGGCCGTGAAATGTGTTGACCAGCTAAATGGCAGCAATTTTGCATGCCTAAGGGAAAAAACACCCAAAAATGTAATTTCACAAAAGAAAATGGTGAAAATGGTGGAAATAGTAAACCTGGTTATGCATTAATGTATATTTCACTGACCATCTATGTTCAACTAGAATATAAAATGTGTAAATTATGCATACTCTATGTAAATATGACTTATCGTTTCTGTTTAATGTTGTTGATGTGGCCAGCACAGTAACCATAGCTGGACCCTATCCACAGTGCCTTTGTAACCTAAGCTATACAATCCTCTTGTTGCTCTTGCGCCCTGTTACCTCTGGGTTAGGCGCGCATTATAAATAATAAACACAAACAAAAAACAAACAAACAAAATCTGCTCCACCAAAGTTGCAGGATATCAGTGGTATTTCACATTTCACTTCACTGATGAGCATTTCACCCACACCTAATCACCACCACCAAGTAGGTAAAATGAACATATCCAGGCAAATGTCCACCCTCATGTGATGAGGGTATATCTAGGCTTCACTGGGCACTACAGTAGACCAGGGGGGGGGGAGGCTGCATGGAAGAGGTTACCTACAAAACACAGAAGCACTTGACACCTGTAACAAAATTCGTTATACAACCTGATGCCTTGTGCCATGATTTGTCTGGGTCTTTCCCTTTATTTTGTTTGCTTCTGTCCCTCTTCTTCTATTCCCCCACAGCCACCCATCTCTATCTCCTGTCTCCCTATTCACTCCCTACATCTTTACAGCCTTTCCTTCACCTCTCAATTTTCCTTTCCCTTTCGCTCTTCTCACTTTTGCCTCTCACACATAGCCTTACACCTTATGAATTGTCTCTCGTCATCCACTTCATCTCCCTTGAATGTGCACACATAGTGTGCGTGTTTCTCGCTCTCTATCCTGCCCCATGCATAACCATCCACATCGCCAGGGTTTCTCTTGAACTTACCACTCTCACACAACCGGTCACTGGCTCCCTCAGCTGTGACCCAATTTCCCGTTTGCACTTGGCTCTCACTTCCATATATGCTTCTTTCCTATACTGTCTCCTTTACACTCCACCGTCTCTGTCCTTGTTTCCCTCTCACCTCTATCTCCATCTCTATCATGTTTCTTTCTCGCAGCTTTGTTCTGACACCATTCTACTCACTGCAAGGCTCACAGCTATATTCCTCCCGGTTTCAGTATGACACCTCGCACACTCACTCTATCCCACGTACCTCTTATTCTCTTACCATAGCCTGTGTTCTCCTCTCATCTCTAACAGTCCATTTTCTCCTCAACTTCATCTAGTTCCGATTCTTCCCCCATTTCAGGCCCTCTTCATGGTTTGTTTTCCAACACTCGTCCCACCTCTCTGTCTTGATTTTTCGTTCAGTTTTTCCTTCTTCTGTTTCTGTCTGTTCTGCCATCCTGGCACTCACCCCATTTCTCTTCTTGTTTTCGTTTAGGCCACCCGAGGACCTCATTGTTGTAAATGTTTTCTTCCATTCATCTCTCTCGGTTCCTCTGTCTACAGCCCATATTTTCCTGCTCACCTTCTACTGAACTTTCTTGACAGCATTGTTTCCCACTTTCCCTCTTCTATTTTATTTATCACACTCTCCTTACCTTTTATTTTTTATTTATTAACCTACTTACCTTTGCTCTTTACAGCTCTGTGCTCTTTTTAATGTGACACGTGCTTCATGCTGTCTCTTGTCCATTGCCTCTCTTTTTATGCAATTTCTCTTTCTTCTTTTCTCCCTTTTCTTTCAGTCTCACATGCTTGTGCGTTTCGTTTTTTTAAAACTTTCATATCTTTTTTGGTCTTCATGTTCTTTGCCTTTCCTTCTCCTATCACTAGCCGCATTCTTTCTTTTTCTCAATAACAACCCTTTTGACCCTCATTTCAACTCAACTCTTCTCCAACCTTACTGTGTCACGTTGCCTTTCTCTTTAGTTTGTTTTGAGGTTTGGGGACATTGTCTGTTTGTCCCATCTAGCTTTTTAGCTCCCCCTCATACTCACCCCTAAAATGTGGCAAGTTACTTCCTGGGTATCTAATTGTCATACATTGCACAAAACCATTAGACTTCCATCAAGTTGAGGGTGTGATAAGAGGTTTTAATGTTTGCGATTGTGAAACTGACCCAGATTAACAAAGGCTTTATTTTGTGTGGATGGCTCTGTGTGCTCATTTTCAGGATGTCGTCTTGGGGACCCATGAATCGAAGGCAAAGCCAGGGAGCGATGACGTGAGGATGGAATGTTGGGGAGGTGGACCATTTGGACAAGAAATGGGTACCATGTTGATGACCGTGTGGGATATATTTATTTTCTGCATAAAGCTTGCTTTGATTTACATGGCTGCCAAGTCATATAACATATGATGTCTGCATGTGGGAGGAGGGTGGTGGCCTGCCAAACCTCTCTTATGTGCCTGTGTTTGTGCCATTGATCTGCTGCTAGAAATAATGTACCTGGCTGGTGAACTTTAAAGCAGTGTGTGTTTTTGTACCATGCCCAACTTTAACCAAGCAGGTCAGCATAGGGGTGAGGATAGTGGGTCCCCAGGGTACATTTTGAAAATAGGCTTAAATGGTGCCTTTTGTAACACAATATCCAGGAAATTATTAAACATCCATAGGATTATGCTATTCCTCAAGACCTTAGTCTAACCTCAAAAGAACGGAGGAAATCACTTCCATAACTGATGAAACCTTTAGAGGTCAGTCAATCAATCTGTCCACATACATCTTTAACATTTAGAATGTATTCATAATTAACAAAATAATTAACAATTGACAATCTATCAATGTATCACAAATATAAAAAACACAGAGCAAAAAACATGCAGTAAATGTTCACAAAATTACTCACACCCAATGTATGGGCTCGCGTGTGTGTGTTTGTGTGTGTGTGTGTATTGATTCATCACCCTATTGTACATGCACATCACGGCTTTGGCCTGCTGTTGATAATTGCCAACATATCTTATGTTTTGTTATGTTATTTTGCATTTATATAGCACCTTATATACCATTGGTGTGGTCTGAAGGGGCTGGTAGGTTGAACGCCCTTGGGAACCGAAGTTCAGGTCAGTAGAGAGAGTAGAGAGAGTCAAAAGGTGCGTGTGCGCACCAGGTATGTGTGCAGCTGGTGCGGAATTCATGTGGTAGCTGCTTCTTAGCGGTAGGTGTGGTGGTTGAGAGATCAGGAGTATGTGTTCGCTCTGGCTGGAGTTATCGAGACCGAGTGTGGCAGAGTTAGGCCTGAGTGGAACGCCTAGCTGGGGGTGTGAAGCCAGCAATGTTTACTTAGAGTGATGGGGAGTGAGCGGCAGATGTTGATATGAGAACAGTTATACCGAATGGTGTCATAGTATCTCTGTGTTCTAGTTGAGTGGTGGTGTAAGGAGAGAGTAAGCATGGGGTGTAATATGAAGTAAAAATTCCCTGCATTCTAAGGCATATTATGTACGACACGCAATTCTGAGCGATCAGATCAGTTCTATGCATTTTTGTTCATTTCAGGCGTTCAAGATTGCACTACACACTCACGCACTCTGGTTGACCTTGCATGCTCTAGTCTATCCTTCATTCTCTAGTGAGCCCCATGCATGCTCTCAAGTATACCATATGCATGCACTCCTGTCCTCCTTGCGCATGCACTTCAGTTGACCCCGCGCATGTGCTCCTGACTGCCTACGCACTCATCTGCTCTGTATACTCGTCTGCTCTGTATGCAAATCCATCCTGTACGCAGGTCCGCTCATTATGCTCGTCTGATCTACACATTCATTTGGTCCGCATATTCATCTGGTCTACATACTTATCCGCTTTATGTACTATTCATCTGCTCTATGTACTTATTTGTTCAGCATGCTCATCCGGTGTTCTCAGTCGGTTCTATGTACTCAGGCCGCTCTCCGTACTCAGGCCGCTCTCCACACTCAGGCCGCTCTCTACACTCAGGCTGCTCTCCACACTCAGGCCGCTCTCCACACTCAGGCCGCTCTCCACACTCATGACGCTCTCCACACTCAGGCCGCTCTCCACACTCAGGCCGCTCTCCACACTCAGCCGCTCTTCACACTCAGCCGCTCTCCACACTCAGCCGCTGTCCACACTCAGAATGTTTCTTTCTTTCCACGCTTTTATGCCGGACATTCTTCAGGGGATAGAATCACAAGTGGTTTTCACAACAACTCTCAGCTAACATTTCGCCATCCTTTTCTTGGTTATTGCAATAGAATGTATAATAAAGAGATTAAAAAATGATTTATTCCAAACTCTTCATCAGTAGGAACAATTACTATATTCCAGTGTCACATATCAGATTGTACTTCTACATATCTACCCAAGGGAGATTGATCACCAAAGTGCTTTCTTTTTCTTTTTCAAAGCAACAGTACACCTTTGAATCGTACTCATGTATTATATGAATTCTATGTGTCTGGCAAGAACAAACAATACAAGCTTTTCACAAGCAATTTATAGCAAGTGGTTAGAATGTGCCATAGGCTATTCAAATAGGGTACTCAACCTATTTTCTACAGTCTAATTCATGCCACTATTCGAAAAAGTAACTGCCTTCCTTCAGTAAATGGGAAAGACCTTTGTTGCTGTTTGAAACGTGCTTTTAGTCAGTCATGAGTGCTGCTTATCTGCATGGCACTCTGCAGAACAATACACAACAAAGACAACTTGTCAAGAACTTGGTTTACAGCTAGGACTTATAACTGCACTAAACTCTATTGCTGTGGACATTTATCTTCTACTGCAGGGCATTAACCTTCAGCTCCTGGAGTTGTGAAACAAACGCCAGCACGATAGCACTTGCCATATATGGGTAATCATGATGTCATAATGTAGGTTATTATGAGAGTTGTAGTTTTATTTAAGACCAACCTCAATACGGATCACTGGATCTATGTTAAAATAACAAAAACTTTACGAGTCCCAAAACATCAATTTTTTCATTCAAATTTTGTCACAGTTCAACGAAATAAATGCCAGGGTAGGCACCCCAGAGCCCCATCTTTCATTAATATCCCAGCCCAACTCCCCCTATATTTTGTTTGAATAACTGTCATAAAATACAATTAAAGAAAATCAATGTTTTGTGACTCACAGTGTTCATCCTCATTATTTTGGTACAGTACCCAGATCACTAATCACTGTAATGGTTAGTATCTGTTCTAACTGAATGCATTCTATTAATTGAAGTGTAATGTATGGTCTTAAAGGAATAGTACACTCAAGAATATTATTGGCTCAAAAGATGGGCCACGATAAAAAATATATATATAAAAAAATATTTATTTAGAAAGTTCCAATGAAAACTTTTGAGCAAATGAGGCTCAAAGTCACAGATTTCAAGCACTACGAGGCATCCATTTTGTGAAGTGAATGAGCCTCCTGTGCTTGTGTTAATATCTGCCCTTGTGGCACTAATGAAGCAAAAGCCAGCCAGCTGTAATAAACAAAAGCTACCAGAACAGAGATTAACATAAGCTGCTGATGGTAAGTGCTTTAAATGTCATTCTTTTTTCAAAGCAGTGCAAATTTAAATGCTGTGTTTTTCTCTTGAGTGTCCTGGGCTCCGGTCCTGGGAGCCCAGGAGACTCAAAGCGAAAGCTGCCGCAGTCAGAAATATAATGTTGTTGTATTTTCAAATGATCCGAATTTCTCAGCATTTACACATAGAACAATGTTGTATTTATGATTTCCGTGGATTTCTAACCACGGCAATCACAAATACAACAACGTTGTGTTTAGAATTAGTGAGCCTTTGCTTTTTGCCTTTCATTTTACACTTTCTGTGCTTCCCTGTACAGCTCTGCTCTGGCTGCAGTAAGCAAAAGCTTCCACTAGGAGCTTTTGCTGCTTTGTTAGTGCCGCCAGGGCAGAGCTTAACACGAGCTTAGGAGGCTGCCTGAAATGGCAAAATGGATGCTCCCATGTAAATGCTTGAGCATCGTTTGGTCAAAATTTTACATAGGAACTTTCTTTAAAATGATGTTTAATGCACGTTTTTGGTTATTGCCCATCTTTTGGGACAATAATATTTTTTGAGCTCACTATTCCTTTAAGTGTCTACAAATAAAATAAAAGTCACTCTGCATTTATAAAAACAAATGTTGTAATTTTCCTCAAATTGTAAAAAGACAACCGCACAGTAGTTTATTCTATATTTGATAATGCTCCATGAAGTGCTAGAGTGGGTTATTATGGGAGTAATAGTTTTATTCAGAACTAGGCACAGCCCAGGTCTCTAATCAACTTGTTAGTTGGTATCTATTGATACAGCATGCAGTGTACTGCTTGCAGTGAGTTGTCTGATCTTAAGGGCCTGATGTACAAAAAGGTTTTAACATGGGAAAGTCCCACTGAAAAGAGTTTTGTAAATCAGGCCCTCAGACTGTCGCTAGATGCTAAATTTGTGATAAATGATACTGTAATAGACATATTATTCGGACGTGAATTCCAAAATACATAAAATTCACCTTGCACTGTATTGTTACTGCAATTTAGAGGGATTCCCATACTATGTTCTCCTTCATCCCTATGCTGTCACTTTTCAATCTAAATATCATCATTTGTTCCCATTTTGCTAGGGTATTATTTTTTTGGGTACTTTGTTTTCTAATACATGATTTGTGTTCTATCACACATGTTTTAGCTGACCTCCCTGTTTTCCCTATGTGCATTAAGCCACACGGGCATAACATTAGATATATCACCATTTTAGAATTACAATTAGTGACATTTTTAAGTTTCCATGTTTCCTACAATCCAACCTTCATCTCTCTGGTTATAATGGTTTGGTTACATATAATAGACTATCCACATGGAAAATGTTGTGTTATTTCTTCCAAACCCCATGCTTCCGTAATAGATCAATTACTTGACCTTGTGTTTTTGTATTGATCTTATGCTTGATCATGGTATCTCAGATACTAGTGCTTTTTTTGCATGCAAAAATCGGTGTTGGAAAATATGTATTGCCCATATTTAGGAGATGCCAATTCTTCTTTATGCTTTTTTGAATTTTATCTGGGATATGTCATAACACAAACCATTTTGTCAGCTTTCTGTCCTTCTTTTTCGGTTTCGGATTCCAGCAATGACAGTCTGTTCTATGATTTGGTATTGGAGCGTGCATGTTGTGTGATGTCAGATTTTATGGGCAATGCGTGGAACGTGTGCGGGTAAGGATTCGAGTGTGGACAGATGACAGTTACTTGAGAGTTGGTGCTGGCTGCATGGGTGTGGGGTCCAGTGTATGTTGTGTTGCTTTCCGTGTTCCCGTTGTGTCCTTGCCTTTAATGTGAACCCTGAAGGGTAGCAACCATGGGACATTAAAGCATGAGTAAAACATAACTATAACAGCGTATCTTCCGTTATTACACTGGCGATGAGGATTGTTTTGTTCGAGGCCTGGGTTGACAAAGCTGCTGAGTGGGGTGCAGCGGAGCGGAGAAGCTGAGCACCAACACTGCCCCCATGGTCATCTTATTCCCCATGCCCACCAGTTTTAGCCAGCTGCTGTGTGACTTTGTCCCGTGTGCCGCCTCTGTCCTTTAACAACAATTTATTGTTGCTGGGGGACAGCACTGATCTTCGTAGTTCAGCGGACCGAAGTGGAAGCCGGGATGCTCATGCTGTGCTGCTTTGCGAAGTTGCGAGCAAAGCTGCTGGCCAGTTACCTGCCAGGATGGTGCCTCTGGCGAGGATGGCTGGTGTGATTCGCACGGCCAAGGAGAGTATGGAGTTGGTGGTTTCGAGTGGTTTTGCAAGCGCCTCTGACACGGACATAAACAAAAGCTCTGTCCACCTTCTGTGGATTCCAAGCAGTTTCACGCCCACAGATCGATCAAGGAGGTCCACTTTGACTCCTGAGAGCAATACAGGAGGTTCCTCTACTCGGTTGCAGGGGGAAGGACTTTCTTTACAGTCGAGGGATGTTCCACGTATTTCTGGGTTGCTTGGTGACAAGATGACGTCAGCGCCCTCCACCCTGCCAACCTTGGTGCACAGGAATGCCTGTTGGTGCACCTGTGGACGTTGCCCTGCCCAGGGCGTAGTATAAGGGATCCCTTCTGGTACGGCAGCAACTGGGAAAGTACTGTGGTTTGATCAGAGATTGATGCACAGAGTTGAGTGTAGAGGCTCGTGGAGTCTGGAGCAGCGCGATGCTTCCCAGGAATGGAGCTTCCTGGACTGCACACTGGGGGAGTTCTTGGATCCTGCAGGGCTCAACGACTTGTAGTCTGGGATGAGGTAGGACTGTATCGGACCTGTGTGTATGTGTGTGTTTAAGTTGTGTCCCTGTTGTTAGTGGGATAGTGGTTTAGTTGTCTAGGCCATTGTCTTGTCTGCGATTTTGGTAATAATGTTGTGGCCTTATGTTATGGGGTATAGGTTTCCTGGTCCTATGTAAACTTTAAATTTGTTCCCTTTCACGGACATGAGGGTGGAGTTTGCTGTTCCGGTTTGGATGTTGATCTATCTGGTTTCTTTTCTACAGGTTTGGACATGAGGGCGCAGATTTTGGTGACTGGGACAGCATGTTGTTTTTAGTGCTCATTTACTTGTGGATATTTTCCATGACATGAGGGTTGCACATTCTTTTTGCACTAATTTTTCAAGTGGACGTTTCCCTTTTCGTGTTGGACATGAGGGATTGGGGATAATTACTCTGTCGTTTGCAGGGCGCTATGGCGCAGTTTTTGTGAGTGTAGTTCTTTCTGCATCCATGTCCAAATTGCATTTGGTGTGTGCACTGTTGATGTAGGCCTGTGTGTGGGACGAGGTGTGACCATTGGGTCAGCTTTACTGTGAGGTGTGCAGTGTGTGTGTGTCATGGTGTATGGAGAGCATGAGCGGTGGGGAGCATGTGGTGAAGTGAATGTGGTGCAGGTATCGTGTGGTGTTACACAGTGGGTGTGAGCTGTTTGGGAGTGTGGCCATGTGGGCGCATGAGTTTCACTGTATGTTGCAGAGAAATGCATTTTGGCAAGTTAAGTGTGTTTTACGTAAAGGTTCTATGAATGCTGTGTGCATTATGTATTTCTGCGCACGTTAAAAGTTGCCTACAGTTGTGGGGTCGTCGTGTTAGCCAGATGGCCTGTGATTACAGGTTCCAGTTGGCAGGTTTACGATGTGTCTATGGTTTTGGCTGTTGCTGCCAGAGTTTTGGGGAGTGAAAGTTCTTCATGTTGGGTGTTGGTCATGAAAGGTGGGGTGGTTCCAAGGTTTTGGGCCCGTTAGTTACCGGTGTTTATAAGGACTGTTGAGTTTACAGTCTATGTGGTGTATGGGGACCTTGCAAGGAGATATTGAGTTGGCTACAGGATTCCAGCCGGGTTCTGTAGCCTTAGTACACGTTACTTTTGCTTCCAGGACTATGCTAGTTGTGCATAGGGTATGTGTGATGAACTATGCCGATAGTGCATAGTTACTAGGTTTCATTCTGGGTATTTCCAGTTTTGTGTCAGGGTTTTCTTGGCTCATGGGGTGATTGCATCCCAAGAGTTTGTGTTTGAAAGGTGTGGTTTACCAGGGATCTTATGGTGCAGTTATTTTGTGGTGTTAGAGATGTGAGTTGTGTTGGTGTCAAGTGGAGACAATGGTGGAGTGAGTGGTCCGGCGGGGTTCAGGTGTGTTTGGTTGGGGGCAGCCCAGTGTGTAAAGAGTTCTGTGTGATTTGGATGGCTTGGTCGGTAGGTCAGTTTTATGGTCCTTTGGGGCTTGGGTTGTGCTTGGGTGTGGCAGGCCTGAGGTCCTGGGGGGCAGTCTGGGACGGGCAGTGGCTGTTTTTGTTATTTTTATCAATTATTGTATTCCCGTCGGGCAGTGAGGTGCAATGGGCGAATGATCCTTTAGTCAGTTTGGTGGGCATTACGCATTGCGGTATTGTGAATGAAGGGAGGATAGTGTTGAGTTGTGTAGAATGTTTTTTCTAGTCGGAGTGTTCACAGCACTAATGTTCAATCTTGATTATTCACAGCACTCGGGTGTGTTAGACCAAATAGAGGTGTCTTCAATGATGATGTAGGGTGCTAGGTCTTTGGTTTTCGTGAGGTCCAGGTTGGTTGTTGCATTAGGTTACACTTGTTACTTCTTATGAGCTATGGATGCTTTCTGCCAGGTTGGCCACTTAGTGGAAATCCTCTGGGGTGTTTGGTGTATGCTGTTTGTGCTGGTCACAAATTGTGTGTGTGTGTGTGTGTGTGTGTGTGTGTGTGTGTGTGTGTGTGTGCGTGCGCGTGCGTGCATGCGTGTGTGTGTGTGTGTGTGTGATTTGAAGTTAGTGCATGCTTGTTTCAATCCTGCGTATGTATTGGGTGATTACTGCGGAGGGAGAGGTGTTATGATTTGGTATTGGAGCATGCATGTTGTGTGATGTGCCCAATCGTGTCCTTGCCTTCAATGTGAACCCCGAAGGGTAGCAACCATGGGACATTCAAGCATGAGTACAGCATAACTATAACGGTGTATCTTCCGTTATTACAAAGTTCTTTTTGTATGCTTGTTATAAACTCTATCCTTCAATTTCTGAATTAGGTTGTTGACTTCTTTTTTTTTTTTAGTACGGTTACGCCTAAGTTGTAGAAATCAACCAAAAGGAAGGTTTTACATGACATGTTTGGGATGTGACTTTTCTTGTGTAGCAAAGCATTGCATTCTGTAGGTTTGTGATGAGTTCTCATTTGTAAATGTCCCTCATGGTGATAGATGATTACTTTCAAGAATTTGAGGTAATCATTGCTTATAGTTGACATAAACTGCAGATGTGTGTCTTGTCTATTAAGCCAAGCAATGAAATCTAAAGCTGCATCTTTGTGTCCCACCCATAAAACAAGTATATCATCTATGTAGAATCTCCACATAGCTAAAAAGGGGTTAGAAACTGCATAGATGATTTTACTCTCAAAACGTTCTACATAAAAGTTAGCTACACTGCGGGCAACCTTAGCACCCATTGCTGTTCCTTTTGTTTACATAGAAGTACCATCTGATATGTTACACTGTAATATAGTACTTTTTCCAACTGATAAAGCATTTGGAATAATACATTTCTGAATATGTTTATTGTAGATTCTAATGCGATAACCAAGACATAGACATTTTAGCTGAGAGTTGTTGCGAAAACCACTAGTCATTCCATCCCCTGAAGAATGTCCCGCATAAGAGTGCTGAATGGACAGAAACATATGTATGTTGGGATTAATCAACAGCACGCCAAAGCTTTGAGGTGCATGTACAATTGGAATATGACTCGATATGCTTTAGAATTAAAATAGTGAATCAAACTACGTGGAATCAATTGTATTCTTAGACATGTTTCATTCACACTTGAGTGATATATAACAAATAGAATCCTTAGTGGCATGCAGAACTAGTGGACAAAACATATATTGGAAGGAAAGAGACCATACTTTGGGTGTGAGTAATGTTATGAACATTTACTGTATGTGTTTTACACTGTGTTTTTGTATTTTGTGATACATTGATATATTATCAATATTGTATTATTTTATTAATATTAATTAATTCAAAATGTTAAAGATGTATGTGGAGAGATTGAATGACTAATCTCTAAATGTTTCATCAGTTGGGGAAGTTGTTTTCCATTTATTATTTTTTTTAGATTCATAATATGGTAGTGCATTTCTAGTTATAGCCATGTGGTATGTTTTACTCAAAATCCTTGTTCTCCTATTGAATATTGCTCAAAACCTGACATACCCCTGCCTTAGGAAATGCTTGAAGGATTTCAGGGGTAGGTGTGGGCTGCCTGCATGTATATAAAAGTCTTGTGACCACAGAGCCATTACTGAATATAATTAAAATGGGTAATACCATTACCAGAGTGCTCAAGATTCCCATGGCCAGGGACGAGAAGGTCATCCAGTCCTGATTGTTTCCTTTGTGTCCTGGGGCTTACTGTGAAGCTTTTTCCTTGGAGATCCAGTCTATTGTGGTGGTGATCCACTTGTGAGGTAGTTCTGTTTTTCTGTCAAGGTCAGCTTCATCCATTGTTGTTGCCGGTGGTTTGTTGATTTCCAGTAATTCAGTTAGGTTTCTATTTTTGATGGTGTTTCAGTATCTTTTCATGATTGTTGGCAGTTTGTCAGGTTGTTTGGTTGTTGGTGTAGCCAACGTGACCAGGAAGGGGATGATGAGGTGGTCGCACGAGAGGGTCTGTTTTGGTGACGCCATGGTAATGAGGTTTCTGTTGGCGAGGATTGTGTCTAGTGTATGTCACGCCACGTGAGTTGATCCTTTGACTAGTTGATGTAGTTTCATTGTCTTCAGTTGTTTGGCTAGTGATTTTTGTGTGATTGTGGTTTCTTTGCCAAACCAGATGTTGAAGTCACCAAGGATTATTAGGTGTTCCTGTTCAATGGCTAGGTTGGTAATTGCTTACGTGAAGACATCCACAAAGGTTGCATCATACGTCAGGGGTCTGTATGCCAGAATTAATTTGAGGTTTGTTTTGGTGGTTTGTTGATAGGCAAAGGATTAGGGATGCACAGTTTTCAATGCATAATGGGTCTTCGGTTTTAATGTTCAGGTGTCGCTTGTATGCTTTTTCCAGTCCCCATCCTCTTTTGTTTTTCCTGTTTGCTTGTACGCACTTGAAGTTGTCATGGATGCAGTTATGGAATGTGATTTTGTAATTGTCGTCTAGCCATGATTCAGTTATGAATAAGATGTCGATACCTCCATCGCACAGGAGGTCATAGATCTAGGTGGCATGTTTGGACATTGACCTAGTGTTGATTAGATTGCAGTGGTTCTTTTATAGTGTGGTTAGATTTGTTTATTGATCCTTGTTTTGACTTGCGGATGTTCAGTTGGAATGCTTCTGTATTGTTGTTGCAGATTGGTTGGGGTTCCGTGGAGGCTTCTTCATCATTGATGCGGTCTGTTAGATCGATAGTTGGGTTGATGAATTCTACCGATTCATCATCTTTTGATGTGGTTGTTGGCGGTGCCCTTGTATTTTTGTGATATATGGAATAAGGGTGTTGGTATTGTGTGTTTCTCTTCTTGGGTCCTCTTTTCTTTTTTTGCAAGGTTGCACTAGGTTCTTAGCTTGTCTGGACACGTTGGTGGCGTTGAAGTGTCTAGGTTCCTCGGTTGTTGTGAGGTACAGTGTAAGGTATAGGGATATTTCTCTTATGATGTTTGTTATGTTGATTGTATTGTTTGCTGGGGTACATTCTGTATTTGTGACGGCTTCTACTGGAGGTGGATGAGGGTGCGAAAATGTTCAGATTGATCGTTGTTTTGAATTTCTTTGGTGGCGTCCAATTCTGTGTCGGGGCATTTTGTGTCCATGGTAGTAGGATGGTTGGGGTACTGAGTTGACAGGGACAGTAGCCCACCTGTCAGGCTTTACGTTTGGAAAATATTAAGGTTCATCCTCTTGCGTTGTGATAGCTGGATGCACTCTGAGAGTGGATGTCCACTTAGTGGGTTAGGTTCAGCTGTTCCTTTATCTATAGGGGACTGTCTAGGTGGGGTACTATGCATTGGAGGGGCAGCACAGTTGGATTTGGGAGGTCGGTTATGGGTTCCTGGTTAACTGTCATGGCCACAGGCCCCAGAACACAAAAACCACACCATCTAGTGATGGGGGTAATGGGTCACTTGATTCAATTAAGTCCCTTTGGGCCCTATAAACACAGGGGCCCTAGCTGGACTCAGTCATGGTGCCTTTGGCGCTAGGCTCATATAGAGATGTGAGCAGGAACACTTTATTTCAGTGCAGGAGTGCTTTTACTTTATTTCAGTGCAGGAGTGTTTTTATTTTACAAGAACTTTCCAGGAGCTGAAAGACTTTATTCCAGAGAAGATCCTCATGTGCTGACTCATCGGGTGTGGCTCCCTAGGCCTGGTCTTCATGTGCTGACTCATCGGGTGTGGCAGGGTGTGGCAGGCTGGCTGGACCTGGTGGGTCGTGGCTTCAGAAGCTGCTCCATCTTTAAGGCCGGTGCTTCGCGTTACTGTGCACTCGCGTGCAACGTGATGCTCACCGCCGCTTGGACCAGTTTACTTACCTTTGAAACAAGGCGTTCTCCTGCATACTCACCTCCATGGAACTGGTGCCTCATTGCTTCATCTGCAGACTCATCTCCTGATATCCAGTGATCTTGATCCCGACGCCGCAGCACCGCACTCCGCATCCATGAACTTGGACCATGTGAAGAAGAAGAAAGACAAGGTTAGAACTTCCGTCCAAGGCCTGCGCTACATTTGAACCCTGCACGCCCCCTAGTTAACAATTTACCAGCTACTGTACCATTGCAGCTTCATTCCTCATTCCCTCAGCCTGTCGCCTTGAGCTCCGCAGCTGCTGCCGGGCCGGCAACATCACCTGCAAGGGAAGTAAGCAAAAGAGCAAACATCAAAAGTGGAACGGACAGCAATACAAGACAACAAACTTTACAATACAACAAAAACAGACGAGGAAAGACAAAGGCAAACAGGAACACTTACCTAAAGTATAGTGACTTAGTCACAGCAGGAATGGACTACCACGTGCAAGGGACCAGTGAAGGAACTTGGTCCAGATCATACAACCAACCCTGCCAGAAGCAGCAGGACGGAGTGCTCACCAAAACTAATCAACAGATGGGCTTTCCAGGGACAGCGCATCCCATGGGTAACACGGTTTGGGAGAAGGGGTCTGGAAGGGGATCAGGCTCACAAGCTGGCATACTCATGCCCCCTATTCTCCATGCAGGAGCAGTCCCGAGCAGCATCACCTATTACCACCAGTCACCACATAAGTGCAGAGGGCTAAGTCGGACCCGAGCGACCTCATCCCCGGGAGGGCTGCAACCGTGCCCCAACGCCTCTGCCAAGACAAGGTGAGCGCAACAGAAAGCGAAGCCTCATCGAAACTCTGCCTGCGCGTTGTGGAAACTTCTGAAACGGACCAGTTGGCCCGATTACTGGGAGAGTTACAGGATGAAGTTCATGCATCAAGACAGGAAACCAATGCCCTAAGGAGGGATCTAATTGTGAATCGGGAGCGGACAGATGAACTAGCAAGGCAAATGCTCCAGGCACAGAGAGGCCAGGTCCCACTGCCGGGTTATGCCCCTCTTGCCACGCCACAACAGCCCATGCCAGTACAGGCGGTTCTTCCAGGGGAGTTCCCCTGGCCCCACCAGAATGCTTCACAGGCGATCCGAATAAGAACGCCATCTTTATGAATCAATGTCACCTACATTTCTTGCTCAGACCTGGGTCATTACCCAATGATCAAGCGAGAGTGGCATTTGTACTCTCATATTTGGGAGGTAGTTCAGCGGACTGGTCAATACCCTTGGTAAACCAGGATGATCCTTTGCTTCGAGACTTCAGGGGTTTCCAGCGTGAAATGGAGAAACTATTTGCACTGCATACTCAAGGGCAGGCTCTGGACAATGAACTGTTATCACTACGGCAGGGTAATCAAGACCTTCTAACATATATTGCTTCCTTCAATCGTCTGATAGCACAAACTAACTGGCCAGAGGAGAAAAGAACTACGCTCTTTTACCAAGGCTTCCAAGGGGAACTTAAGGACGTATTAGCCCAAGTAGTAAATCCCCCTGAAAGATGTGCTGAATACATCGACCTGACAGTGCAGCTCGATCAAAGATTGCAGGATCGGAAGATGGATCGGGCCAAGGCCAAGGGTTGGTCGTCAACGTGCGACCCCGTGAGAATCAAACAAAATCACATGATCAGTCTGAGCAAATGAAAATTGGAGGCTTGCAGAGCCCACTCACCAAGGCAGAAAGGGAGAAAAGGAGACAGCAACAGCTTTGTTTGTACTGTGGTAAGGCAGGTGACTATCTCCAAGAATGCCTGGTGAAACCACCCAGGAAAGCAGTTGGAGCAACTGACAAGGGTGAAGAAGAAGAACAGGATTCGGGAAACTCCAACGCCCGGCAAGCGTAGAGGTCCACTTGTCGAGCGGGAAAAAGAACCTATACAGACCTCACATCTAGTCTTCCCTCTGCTCCTGGTAAACCACAAGCAACCGTCGAAAATACATGCCTGGGAGGCATACATTGACAGTGGCGCTGTGGGAAATTACATGGACGAAGATCTGGCTACCCGGATAGGCCTTCCTCTCCGACAGAAGCAGGTTGCGGAAAACGTCACAGCAGTTGATGGATCTCAGCTATCATCCGGCCCAGTGATGCATTACACCAAGAAGGTCACGCTTCTATGTCAGGATGGTCACCAGAGGACATGACCTTCGATCTCATTGGTGCTCCTCAGTTCCAGATGATATTGGGAATGCCCGTGCTGGAGACCCACAATCCCAGGATTGACTGGCGTAAACAAATTCTGACCTTTCCCCAAGACTGTGCCGACACCTGTTATAGCAAGGGATTCCAATTAAAAGGTCTTCCCAACCCAGGTTTGTCGAAGACAGAAACCATACTGGGTCTCACCAGTTCACTGCCACCTTAATACCTGGATTACCAAGATCTCTTTCAAAAAGAGCAAGTGAACACCCTACCTCCACACAGACTGTATGACTGCCAAATTGATCTGGTACCTGGAGCTCAAGTTCACTGCAGCCGGAT
Organism: Ambystoma mexicanum; assembly: GCF_040938575.1. Lineage (NCBI taxonomy): Eukaryota > Metazoa > Chordata > Amphibia > Caudata > Ambystomatidae > Ambystoma > Ambystoma mexicanum. The sequence goes on from NC_090931.1 coordinate 370,449,332, forward strand.
TCACGCCTTATCAGAACAGGAAAACCAGCATCTAAAAACCTACCAGGATCAGTATCTAGCAAATGGCTTCATTTGTCCGTCCAAGTCCCCTGCATCCTCGCCCCCCTTTTTTGTGCCTAAAAAGGAGGGAGGCCTGAGAACTTGCATTGACTACAGAGCACTTAACCAGATCATGGTAAAAAAAACGGTACCTGTTACCAATGTTCCCTTTTTCTCTATGTGTGGAACTGGTTTGCTGTTTTGCACACATTATTTTCATGTGCACAACTGACTAATGAGGTAAGCCACTTAGTGAACTACCATAGCAGAAGAGAGTTTGGAAAGGAATTTCCTCTTCCCAGCCACTGCAATTCTTGACAAATCTTACAACATTTTTTTCAAACACATAGAACATGCCATATGTGATTAAACATAAAACTCATCAACCAGTCCAAAACTTCAACATCTGCCGCAGTACCTTTCAAACGTTTTATGCCACTGGAAAATCACTCATGTGTACTTCAAAACACATAGATCTCTAGTCATAAATGGATGTGGCTGTCAAGAAATTCAGACAGAATGCAACATTTGCCGATGGATTAATGGCAATTAAAAGCAATGTGTCAAAAAACATGCTGATAGGAGTTCAAGTGCCACTTTAATGAAGTAATTCAAGGGCCAGGATAACATGCTTCTAATGATTGGTGTAAGGATGATAATTGCATCAGAATTACTGCACCTCAGAATATGATGAGTAAGTACTCCTGTGCCTCTGTTTACTATCCACTAGGGATACTTTCTGCTTATTAAAAGGTGTTCTTCCCCTTAACATTCCTGTTGAGATCAGGCATTAATATTATTAGAGTTCCTTCCTATGCCACTGCTCTGCTGGTCACTAATTCAAAAAAATATCAGTGGGGCTTTGTGGGTTGAAGCAACAAAATGCTTATTGTTTCTCGTTTTTGTTGGGCACATTTTCATTTTTAGGGAGTAAAAATGGATGGTGTATCTGAGTTTTATAATGCGTTAACTTGCAAGGGGGCCTCTTCAAAGCACTTGCGTGACATATGTACAAGGAAGAGGAAGTATGGGATAAGGTTATACATCCAGGTAGCCTGTTTACTTTCAGTCAGTGTCTGATATTTTAGCTGGTAGTTCGATTGTATTGTGTGGGTGACGCTTTTGGTAAGGCACAATGAGTAACAGAAATTCTGGCACGTGACCATTATTCATATTACAATAAACATAAAAAAGTAGATGTATGTAAATGTCTGCTAACCTTTCGCAGAGCCAAGAGAGGAGGAGTCAAGGTTGTCTGGTACTATCATAATGTGTTCGGGGGCAGAAGTTAGAGTCATAAGGTGAAAGTGTGGTAGAATCAAGCTTAGGAGTCATGATTGGGGAGGGAACATTATTTGGTTAATGTATGCAGTCATATCTTGGTTAGATTCTTCTGTTCATGGAGCCAGTTTTTAATATTAGATTTTTACCTCTTATGTGTGTATTTTGCAGTTAGGGATTTTAGGTGTTTACGGTCACCCTTGCATAGTAGTGTAATGAAAATTAGCAGAATATCAAGACTAGTTGCTTATTTTAAGAGAAAGCTAATTTAAATTAATTGCATTGGCTTGTGCCTTATTAAATATGTTTGAATAGGTGAGCATTGTCTGTGTGCGCTGCTAGAAATCTTCTGAGCGGCACCCAGAAGGAAGCTGGGCTAGCGCACATGCGCACAGTTTAGAGGGAACACTGCCTGTTACCGCTTATCCCCGAGCTCTTGGATCAAGTCAAAACCACTCAGTTATATTTGTATTTGTATTTGTATTTATTGATTTATAGGGTGTTTTACACCAAAGCGCTGATACAAAACTAGACTTACGAGGCCTACCATCTAGTAAGAGTCAAAAAAGGAGACGAGTGGAAGGCGGCCTTTCGCATGAAATATGGCCCTTATGAATATCAGGTTATGCCCTTTGGACAATGTAATGCCCCGGCAGCGTTCCAATTTTTCATGAATGACGAGCTCCGCAAACTGTTGGACGTCTGCGCTCTTGTCTATATTGATGACATTCTTATCTATTCGACCACCAAGGAGGACCACGTCAACCATGTCCGGGCAGTTTTGGAGAAACTGCGGCAACAGCGGCGTTATGCCAAATTGGAGAAATGCTTCTTTCATGTGACAAAGGTATAATTCCTCGGCTTTATTCTCACACCACGGGGCTGGTGCAAGGGCACACGCAAGGTGGACGCTATCCTTAACTGGCCCTCACCGACATCCATAAAGGGAGTAAAGATTGTACATGGGTTCGCCAACTTTTATCGCCGGTACATTCCCGGGTTCTCCCAGATCATCCACCCAATCAATTCTTTACTACAGAAAAATAAACAATTTAATTGGTCCACAGAGGCAGAGAAAGCCTTCCAGGAGCTAAAACAAGCATTTACCACAGCACCAATTCTACGGCATCCTCGACCAGAACTACCATACGTGGTCAAAACTGATTCTTCCAACATAGCAATGGGAGCAGTCCTGTCACAACGAAACCCCGAAACAGGTCAGTTGCATCCCATGGAATTCTAGTCTTGCAAGTTTTCAGCCTTTGAATTGAATTATGCAATCACTGATAAAGAACTGCTAGCAATTAAGGCAGCGTTCAAAGCCTGGATACATTATCTTCTTGGAGCTAGACATACAGTCCCCGTCATCACGGATCATCGCAATCTACAATATCTGAAGAACGCTAAAGTGCAATCATCACGCCAACTCTGCTGGGCTCTCTTCTTTGCGGAATATGACTTTGTCATCACCTATAGACCCAGAGTACGCAATGGAAAAGGGGATGCCCTGTCTCACATGAGTGAGGGAGAAGAGGCATTCACTACACCAGACCCATGGCCATCATCCCTGAAGGGCGAATCCAAGGCATGATTGCCGCAACCACCACTCTAGACAACTTAAAATCTGACCTGCAACACTTGATGAGTACACCAACACAACAGGAATGGCTAGGGAAGGGAGACCGGTATATGATCGTGGACAACCTACCATACTACCAAGGACGATTGTACATCCCGAATAAGAAATTGCAGAATGAAATGCTCGCAAACTATCATGATTCATTAGTAGAAGGGCATCCCGGAATAGCCAAAACCAAAGCCAAAATAAAGAAGAATTACTGTTGGCCTACTTGGCAAAAGGACATTGTCCAGTTCATCGCAACCTGTGGCACCTGTGCACAACACAAGTCCCAAAAACAAAGTCCTGCAGGTCTGCTACATCCTTTAGAAGTGCCCCCAGCCCCTTGGCATACGCTACCAATGGATTTTATTACAGACCATCCCCGCTGTAATGGATACAATACCATCTTAGTCATCGTAGATCTATTTTCTAAAATGGCCCACTTTATTCCCCTGAAAGGTCTCTTCTGCTTCTGCCAACAGATTCTACTCTGGCTACCCTGTTTTTGGAGCAGATTGTCCAGCTACATGGGTTCCCATCAATATTGATATCTGTAAGGCTCACCTGATATCTACGGGATGCCACTCAGCAGGTCCGGACTTCCGACCACTTTGAACCCTTCCCTGGACTTGCTCAACCAAGCACTGGGCCTTTTCTTCTCGGGTCCCAACCTTCCCCCTGACATCTCCTCACCTTGTTTTTTGATGTGGGGTGCTCTCCGTCCTGCCTTCGATGCCGGGGTGCGTTGGGTGATGCGGGCTGGAGGGTGCCTAGTTGCTTCACTGGCACAGACCCGGCGGACGGGCCTTGCTGCGGCTTCAGCCCGACCAGTAATTGGAATGAGTCTTACAAAAGTTCTGATGGCTTTAGTCCCTTTAATACTGTGTCTTTCTTTCCTTAGGTGATGAAGGTCTTGAGGATGGTGATGTGCTGCTGAAGTAAGTAGGAATGCAGAGCGTGATGCTTATTGGCTTCCTTAGCACTAACCAATGTTCATCTTTTCTGTGTCCTCAGTAATCTAGCATGGAAGTGAGCTGAGGAGATGAGCTGCGGTGAGAAAGCCCGATGTGCGGCTCTTCTTAAATGTTTTGCGCTAACCTGATGTGTCTTTTCCCCTTATTCAGATCGGCGGGATGCTCCGGAGCAGAAGTTGTCCGATCGAGAGGGGTTCAGGTAAGGATTAAACTCTATTTGCAAATTCGAGAGAGCTAAGTATTGCAGAATGCTTACTAACGTCTTTTCTTCTATTCTTCTCCCCTTGGTAGGGCGCGGCGTGCCGAGATGGAGATGACTCTGCCGTAGGAATCTGCAAGACTGGGAAGAGCTGGACAGAAGTTGGATGCTCTTCGAGGTGAGTATTGGCAACAAAGTTCTTATTCTTGCAGGTGTGCTGGCGCTGAAGAAAGAAGTGGGCCTCTTCAGGAGATCCGAGCACGGTGAGTGTCACGCTGCAGGTGCAGAGAAACGCAAAGCATGTTTCTCAGGCCGGTGTGGTTTAAATAGTCTGTAGGTATCCCAGGTATCCCTGGGCTGAGTCACACCCGAAAGACTAGACCGCTCATCCAGTTCAAGAAACTGAATTACATGTGGGGGGGCATCCATTTCCCCATAATATATTGCAAGTCCAATACTAAGTGGATCTCAGGACTGTGTGTGAGCTTGGTGCCAAAGGCGTCAAGTCTGAGTCCAAGTAGGTGTCTGGGGAGATGGAGAGGCCCTTAGGGGGCGGCTAGGTGGCCGTGCCCTGGCTCCAGCCTGATATGCCGGGGGGCTGGGGGCAGGAATCATGACAATATCAGACCGAGGAACTCAATTTGTCTCTGCATTCTGAAAAAGGTGTTGTAAAATTGCCAAAATTGACTTCCGGTTAGCTACATGCCGTCACCCCCAAACCGACAGCCAGACTGAACGGACTAACCAGACCCTCAAGCAATACATAAGGTGTATATTGCAACAAACCGAGGATACCTGGAAGGACATACTTTGGTTAGCAGAATCCGCATATAACAACGCCATTCACACCAGTACGGGACAAAGCCCATTCTACATAGTGTACAGTCGACATCCACGGACATTTTCGACCCACTCGAATCATTAGAAATGCCCGCTGTAATGACCTTACACAAAACCATCACCCATGTTTTTAAGGAAGCAGCAGAGCATCTTGCAGAGCCAAAGAGAAACAGAAGCAGTTTGCGGATCGACACCGAAGGGAAGCTCCCAACTACCAAGTCGGAGACAAGGTTTGGTTAGCATCCAAAAATATCCCCCTGAAAGGACCATGGGCGTTCCGTCCCAGATATCTGGGACCCTACACTATCAAGGCTGTGATCAACCCTGTGGCCATGAAATTTAAATTACCAGCCCACATGCTGATCCACCCGCTGTTTCATGTCAACCACCCATTGAGACCAGGTACGTGGATCGATACTCCACCGGATCCCGAAATAGTTGAAGGAGAACCAGAATACCAAGTTAAAAGGATCCTAGATTCTAAGATGGTCCAGTCCAAGTTGTACTACCTTATAGACTGGAAAGGTTATGGACCCCAAGATCAGACCTGGGAACCCAGTGAGCATGTCCACGCTCCAAGATTAATCAGGAAGTTCCACTGCAATAATCCCACTAAACCAGGGCCAGAGGGGAAACCACCCATGAGAGGGGCCTTGAGGGGGAGTGCTGTCATGGCCACAGGCCCCAGAACACAAAAACCACACCATCTAGTGATGGGGCAATGGGTCACTTGACTCACTTATGTCCCTTTGGGACCTATAAACACAGGGGCCCTGGCTGGACTCAGCCCTGGCACCTTTGGTGCCAGGCTCATATAGAGATGTGAGCAGGAACACTTTATTTCAGTGCAAGAGTGCTTTTACTTTATTTCAGTGCAGGAGTGCTTTTATTTTACAAGAACTTTCCAGGAGCTGAAAGCCTTTATTCCAGAGAATATCCTCATGTGCTGTCTCATCGGGTGTGGCTCCCTAGGCCTGGTCTTCATGTGCTGACTCATTGGGTGTGGCAGGGTGCGGCAGGCAGGCTAGACCTGGTGGGTGTGGCTTCAGAAGCTCAGCTATATAAGCTGCTCCATACTTAAGGCCGGCGCTTCGCGTTACTGTGCACTCGCGTGCAACGTGACGCTCACCGCCGCTTGAACCAGTTTACTTACCTTTGAAACCAGGTGTTCTCCTGCATACTCACCTCTAGGAAAGCGGTGCTTCATCGCTTCATCTGCAGACTCATCTCCTGACATCCAGTGATCTTGATCCCGACGCCGCAGCACCGCACTCCGCATCCATGAACTCGGACCCTGTGAAGAAGAAGAAAGACAAGGTTAGAACATCCGTCCTAGGGCCGTGCTGCATTTGAACCCTGCACACCCCCTAGTTAACAATTTGCCAGCTACTGTACCACTGCAGCTTCGTTCCTCATTCCTTCTGGCTGTTGCCTCGAGCTCCGCAGCTTCTGCCGGGCCGGCAACATCACCTGCAAGGGAAGAAAGCAAAAGAGCAAACATCAAAAGTGGAATGGAAAGCAATACAAGACAACAAACTTTACAATACAACAAAAACAGATGAGGAAAGACAAAGGCAAACAGGAACACTTACCTGATGTATAGTGGCTTAGTCGCAGCAGGACTGGACTACCACGTGCAAGGGACCAGTGAAGGAACTCGGTCCAGATCATACAAGCACCCCTGCCAGAAGCAACAGGACGGAGTGCTCGCCAAAACTAATCAACAGGTGAGCTTTCCAGGGACAGCACACCCCACGGGTACCACGGTTTGGGAGAAGAGGTCTGGAAGGGGATCAGGTGCACAAGCTGGCATACTCACGCCCCCTATTCTCCATGCAGGAGCAGTCATGAGCAGCATCACCTATTACCACCAGTCACCACATAAGCGCAGAGGGAGAAGTCAGACCCGAGTGACCTCACTCCCGGGAGGGCTGCAACCGTGCCCCAACGTCTCCGCAGAGTCCAGGTGAGCATAACATTAACTTCAGCAGTGCTCTAGTTACAGTTACTGGCTTTCGGTGATTGCTGGGTTTTCCTGGCTACTGAGAGGGCCTAGGATTCAATTATGGCAGTAAGTGATAGAATACACCTGAATTTGAGATACCTAGATAATGGGAGAAAATGCCTAAGTTTCACAGAGTGGTTGACAGTGAGATAATACCCTTAGATTTTGGATTCCTAGAAAGTGGGAGAAAGGCCTAGGTTTCACAGAATGGCGGGCAGTGATCAAAATACACCCAGATTTGAGATTCCTAGATAGCAGGAGAAAGGCCTAGATTTCACAGAATGGCAGGCAGTGATCAAAATACAGCTAGATTTGAGATTTCTAGACAGTGGGTGAAAGGCCTAGGTTTCACTGAATGGCAGGCAGTGATCAAAATACACCTAGATTTGAGATAACTAGATAGCCAGAGAAAGGCCTAGGTTTCACAGAATGGCAGGCAGTGATCAAAATACACCTACATTTGAAATTCCTAGATAGTGGGAGAAAGGCTAGGTTTTCACAGAATGGCAGGCAGTGATCAAAATACACCTAGATTTGAGATTCCAAGACAGATGGGAGAAAGACGCCTAGATTTCACCATACAATAGATACTTCAATGTCAGCATGAAAGTTGTGTTCACACTAGATTCCTCATAGCATGTCCTCAGTTTGTATGTTTAGTGAGATCTGTGTGATTCTTCCATCGCGGAAAAGTCTGCACGGAAAGGTTTGCATGAGAAATGTGCGAACCACAAAAGGTTCACTCATTTCCCATGTGAACACACATCTACAAACCCACACCTCCAACCACGCCCACAACACACGCACAACACACCCCCACCCACACCCATAACACACACCCACCCACACCCTCAACATACCCCTACGCTACTTACCTTTCCTTCACGCTATCTCCCTGCGGTGCCAGTTCCCTTTCACTTTTTTTCAGGAGCTGCAGGGGTTCCACCGCAACCCCTGCTCCCTATATCACACAGTATAGTGAGCGGGGTGTTTCTGCGGACACCAGCACAGCGCCTTGTTTTTTTTTTCGGGTGTGCTGTGGTGGTGTCCCCCACAACAGCCCACTCACTATATCACACAGTATAGTGAGAGGGGTGTTGGGGGGGACACGCCTGCAGCCCCTGCAGTCTTTTTTTTATACTTACCTACAATGCTACCACCAAAGGTTCGAAGTTTTGGTGTTTGAACCTTTGGTGGTAGCATTTTTCGGACTTTTTGTACAGTAGGACCTTTTTTTTCGTTCGATTGTACAATTCCGTTTAGTGGTTAGATTACATATTGCAGGAGGTGGCAGCAGTTACTACCAGTAGTTCTCCCTACCTTGTGTGTTGACGCAGGTTGCCGGCTGTCTGTTCTAGGGCTGTACCGAATAGCATATTTAGTATTCGGCCGAATACCGAATAGTTTGTTAACTATTCGGCCAAAGCCGAATATGAAGCCGAATAGTTGCTTTATTTAATAAATCATGTTGCAAACTTCAAAAAACACACTTATTAAAAAAACAAATAAAGCACCATTTTAAATGCATTGTATACTTTTATTTCTCCTCATTGTAATTAATGTAGCATCTTTATTTAAAGCATAAAAGCCAGAAATAAAGCAGATTTAACCAAAACGAAGGGACCAAATTTAGACTGGATTGATGCATATTCCGTACCAGTTAAAGTAGGAGGTTTCACAAATGCAAAAGGACTGCCTTTGTGAATCGGATGCATTGCATTCTCTAACCAGTTGCGAAGTCGATGTGGTCGAGTTTTGCAACTTCTATGCAGCTCACATAGAAATGTATAAAATGGTTCATGTCGGCTCATGCAGGACACAAGTCAAGAGGAAATCTGAAATGCGTGAACTCTATCTCACAGCTATTCACCCCACCCAAACAAATGCTGCTCACTTTTCACTTATCTTAGCCACTCCTTCTCGCCAATACACACACATATGCAACTTATCATTCCTGATAAAATATCAGATAATGTTAAACTCAGGACTCAAGTAGTTAAAAAAAGAATAGGGGGGACTATGACGTACGCAATGGGAAGAGAAATGACAGGAACTGAAAGTATCTATGCACATTTCTTTCAGTTTGTCTTTTCCAACTGAAAAAAGTGCACATTGCATATAACCATTCGCCAAAAGAAAAGATTTTCCTGTATTGTTGCAGGCTAGGCATAAAAGATGAGCACCTTTTATGTCTAAGAATCTGTGACAAAACATGCCCTAAAGAGCAGATTACAATATAAGATATTTTTCAGCTGTGTGATAGCAATTTGTCTGATCTAATTCTATTCAGTTTTGCAAACTGGAGTCTATATTTGCCTTTTTGAGTTAATGTTGCATTGTATTCAAATGAGAATGTCAAAGTATTCGGCAAGAGCCGAATAGCAAGAAACTATTCGGCCGGAGCCGAATAGCTTTATTTCAGCCGGAATTCGGCCGAATACTTACTCGAAGCCGAAGTTCGGTACACCCCTAGTCTGTTCCTCTTTTGGCACGTGTGGATACTGTCTGACGGTGCTTGTGCTGTTTGCGGGCGAGTCGAGGTGTAAGCAGGGAACTTGTGGGCAGCTGCTTTGGGAATAGGTGGGGCTTGCCACTGCAGATGGGTGTCGGGTTGCTGGCACAGCTTTACGTGTTGCTTGATCTGTGCGTGGTGTGGTGTGGCATCCAGGCAAATGGGCAAGAGGTAAAGTGGGTTTTCAGGTACACAATAATATGTAGGTGGGGTTAGGTTTTTGGTGGTAGTGATTGGCGATTATACTTTTAGCGGTCGGTAGCCTGCTTCCCATGCTGACACCTACAGACACCTCCTAGTGCTGCCTATAGGGGCTGCTCTTTGCCTTGGGGCCCTAGGCTGCAGGGGCTGCAATTGGCAGAGGGCTGCCCTAGCACTATGATACTTATGGGAGCTGTTTGGCCATTCAGGGGAGGAGGGAGGGACGGGAGGTGGGATATGGAGATGGAAACACACAGGCTACAACCCGGTGAGCGCACAGGGGTTGGGGGAGTGAAAAATCTACTTTAAAAAGGCCCAAAATGGGGGGACCAGTATGGGCACGACACTCACCTGCACCATGGACCTAAATGGTGCAGTGGGTGTTTCAGATGAATGGAAACACTCTAGTGTGCCTAACACGGAGCTTGTCCAATCAGGGCAGGAGGGATAGGAGGTGGGATATGCAGTGGGAAACATATGGACTGAAATGTGTATACAGTATTATGAGATGAATACATTACATATTTAAATATATGCACTGTATACTGAGATGCGTACATTATATATTAAGATAGATATACAGTATACAGAGATGCATACATTGTATGTTAAAACATATACACTGTACACAGATATTGTCATTGTGCATTGAGATACATATACTGTATATGACCTACATATATTTCATGTAAAAAGAAGGAACTTTGGCTTTAGAAAGCTGGTCAGGCGGCGACTCCTCTATATAAGCCTGGTATGTTGGATTTGCTGTTATTAATTGACTGATGATTATATACTGAAGGCCTGTCACGTCTTGTAGGAAAGCGGATATAGCCAGAAACCGCTATTGAATTACTTTACTAAAGTGATTTCTCAAGACAGCGCTAGATGGTAATTCGTACAAACACTCAATTGGTACTCATAATTTCTCTTTCAGACAGAATGACAGACAGAGCCGACATGCACTAGAGAACGCACATGTAATATGGAGATATGGGATCTAACCCTATGAAACATGAGTACTGCACAAACTATATTTTTCCCAGCTTCGAGAAAGGCTTGAGTTAGCCGAAACACGTGTCGCATAAAGGCACATCAAAAATAAAAAGTAATTATGAGTACCAATTGAGTGTTTGTACGAATTACCATCTGGCGTTGTCTTGAGAAATCCCTTTAGTACATATATTTCATATTGAAATGTATTCATTGTATGCTGAGAGACATAGAATATATACTGAGATGTATATACAGTATATTTAGATGCATACATTTTATATTGAAATGCATATAGTGCAGATTGAAAAACATGAATTGCATATTAACCTATGTATATCATATGTGAGATGTGCATGCTACATTCGAATAGCTCATATACACAACCTGCTGAAATGCATACATGATATAATGAGAAATTGTGTATACTATATGCGGAGACATGTTATACCGTAATGCATCTACAACATAATAAAAAAGAGATACTGTAAACTGAAACTTCTTGTACACTCCATGTCAAAAGATATACATTAATTATTAAAATGTGTATGCTATTCACCGAAATGTATATACTACATGTTGAAACATATACATGATATATTGAGAATTTTTATACACTCTTGTGAGAAGCTTCCATATAACATGCTGAAACGGCTTATAACTGAGTTCTTTTTCATATACACACACTACATGGTTTACAGTCCTGCCCAGTGGAGGGGGCTGGCATGTGCGTCCCTGCTAGTTTCACTTTCCACAAGTTGTTCAGGGGAGTAGCTGGGCCTTCAGAGACTGCAGACTCTTGCAAAGATATTCCCTGCCTGCCAGTTTCTTGGAAGTTAGACTCTTAGCTAGCCGGAGCAGCGTTGTGGTGAGTGACTGTGTATAATTTCTGTTGGTTTTGGGGACAAGAGATATGGTTGCCAGCACAGAAGTGTGTAACTGAAAATATTCAGCAGTGGGCATAGGGTTAAATGTCTGTTGGCCTGGGGGCACACAGTGCTTCTTTATTTGTCATCATTGCTGTTGTTTCTCAGCAGGCAATGGTCCTTACAGTGCAGCTATTTGAACCATAGAAATAATGTTGCAGTCCTTTCATTGTATATATTTTTTAATTAAATATAAATGATCCTGGGTGACAGTAAAATAAAGGAGACAAGGCAGTCATTTTCAATAAATATGTATTTTGGATACAAAGATTTCTTTTGTTCATACATGTATTGCTTTATCCCAAAAGAAAGCTTGTATAACATTTTAAATGAAAATCAAATATGACTAAGTATACGTAGGCATTTAAGACCAGAAGCAGCTGGTCAGATCTCCTGGATTGAAAGTCAGCTGATCCTGCACTCATGTGGTGTTTTGAAACCATCATTTTTCAAATCTTTTGTATATTAAAACATATTGCTATACATTTGAGCAGATGTGAATCATTTATATAATAGACTTCTCCCTATTTCTGTCTGAAAATCCCTGAAACACTCTAGATCATTTTAATACATCTGCACATATGATCCAAAAACAGACACGTTATACTTGTTTTGTAGAATATTGAACGTAAATGAGTGACTAGGTTTACCTATGCTCCAGGGAACCTGAGATTGGAAACAAACCTCTGTGGCTTAAACCCAAGCAAGCCCTTATAGCTTCCATGAAGGCCCTGGTACTTTGGCACAAGGCTTTGTGAGGGCCCTGGCTTGTTGAAATTAATATGCATGAAAGTGCCTGTTTCAGTGCTTGCAGAAAAAACAACTAAGAACACAAGTTAACCCCTTATTTTCCGGATAGGTCGAAAACATTGAATGCAAACACTTCTAATCCCATATCATGGGGTTTTCATCACCACGTGTTAGCACATTTCATTGAATAACTATATGGGTGGTGGGATTGGGATATTAAGGTTGGGAAAATGGGGGGGGGTTTCAGGGGTCTCCCCCTGTATTTCATTTCGATGAAATGTGTTAAAATTAGATCCGTAATAAATTATGAAAATGGGATTCACAGTGATGGATTCGATTTTTTCATGTGGATCCTTATTTTCCACAAGCAAATGAAGGCTACAGTAAAGCACATTGGGTATAGCAACCTGCATGCTATTTTCACAACACCCATTTAATTTGGTTCAGAAGGATGAAGTGCTTAGATGTCTCTAACTGGATTTGAACAATGTTAGCTATCATATATGTATGTTTGTATATGTATTTATTAAACAAGGAGGCATTGGAGAGTGCAGAGTTAATCCCCATTTTTTGAGAGTGCACTAGACTCCATGGTGCATTTTTAGCGTAATTACCGCTGGCGGAATTACTGCTCTGATAATTCGGCCAATTTTGCAGATTTTTATTGGAAAGTGGAAGGATTTACCTCCAGCATGATGCTGGAGGTAAATCCCCCACTCCAGGGCCATGGGAAAAGTGCCGGTAATTTCATACCACCAATTTTGTATCGCACTGTCATACTTGTTATGAGCCCTGCAATCTTTTAAGAAATACTGGAGCACATGTTTCCCCCACAATGGGTGATTTAAGCTGCCTTTGCAGCTGCAAAGCACAACGGATCCCGTCCAACACTTCTACCCACTTCAGAATGGTGATGCCGGAACCTCGCGAGGAGAATGTCGTATTTGCACACACTTTTTATCATGAGCTCAGAATTGGTCCCTTAGTGCAGCCGCCTCACAGACACGTTTTCGAATGGTTTCCGACCAAAAAATAGAAGCGGCTAACACAAAAGCTGTGCTTCCACTCAGGCGTGGAAAGTCACAAGGAGAGAACTGACCCTGCCTGACCGGAATCAGTAAAGTGTCTGCCTAGTACCGTGCTGATCATCATGCCCACACACATGTCAGAGACTGACATCTGCATGGAGCAACTCAGTTAATCAAACACTCCTTAAATGTACCAGCAGATCATGGGATTAACGACCCTCAACTCCAGTGGCGGCTGCTTACTTAGGACAGGGGTGTTCGGAGCAGGGAATGGACGCAAAATAAATAAATAAATAATCTGCGTTGCATCATGTCTGGGCCTGCTACACCGAGGGACACGTCCCATTTCACAGAGTTTGTTCTAGTTTCAGACTGCGTGACTTCATGTAACAGATTATCTAGAAGATAGTCTAGGAGCCTGGTGGGGCGCACAAAGGGTGGGTCGCCAGCATTAATCGGTGCACAAACATCACAGTGTCATTGAAGGATGATCTGATCGTTTAGGCAGTCAGCAGTAACAACAGAATTTGTCAAATGTTCATTGGCTGTTTGCCGGACAATGGCATTTTTGAGTGTGGGTGGGGCGCAGGCGTACGGTCCAATGACATCTTCTCACTTCATGTTGGAACATTGACTGCAGCAGTGTTGAAGAGCCAGGTCATGGTCAGCCGCCCAGAGAGCTGTACCAGAGGGCCCACGTGCACAGCCTTTCCATGATCCGCTAAGTGTGAAGAGAGTGTGTCAATATGCCCCACCTGCCGCAGTATGGCCATCATTTCCCAGGGCAGGCCAGGGCTCCAGGGACCATCCTGGAGCCCTGCCTTGGGGATGCAGGACCTAGTTTGCGACGCTCTGCACTGTCTCCCCTGGTCCTGGGCCCTGTAACCAGTTATAGGTCCCAGGGAAGCTGGAGAGCGCCGAAAACTAGGCCCTGACTCCTGCATCTCCAGGGCAGGGCTCCAGGACCACTCTGATACGCTTCTTTAATGTGGCAATGAACGGACTTGGATTCTGTTCATTGCTGCATTTCCTAAAGAACCATAATATTCTCTTGTGGTTTCGACTCGAGTGAGATATCAGATGGAACCCCAATCTTGTCTTTGAACTGCGTGGATGTATAAGTGCCGAGAACCACTTTCTCAAGATGAGAAGAAGCTGTGTGTCTCTGTCAAACCCTATTTTCTGCATTCCGGAATCGGGAAAGAAGAAAGACATTACCATCATTCCTGGAAGCTGTTTCTCCCTCGTTGTGATTGCAGGCCACATCTCAAAGCCTTTCCCCTCATTTGAATAGTGCCATGCAAGGTGGCACTGTTTTCAGAACAGTTGACTTCCCTGGGATTGCATTGTTTAGCAGACCCTTGTAATCGGCAGCGTTGCCCTCTCACGCAGTCACACAATGCCTCAGTGGACAGCATATCGTCTGCTAAATAGTGGGCGTTCCCATGAGCATCTCCAATGCTTATACTTAACCCCTTTGTCCTCCACACATGGTCACAACATTAAGACATTGGTCTACTGGGTAGTCAGACGCCCAGAGTGTGCACACTGTGTACCTTCAGGTGTGGAGCGCAACTTATTTCTAAGACACTGAGCAACGGTACTGTTACAGCCACATCCATGGTCAGTGGTGTGTAGGTATATAAGTTTACATAGATTCTAAAACAAGGGTGGGTATAAAATGTATCTTCATTGTTATCAGTTGTTGGAGATGGACCCCAGGTATGCCAGAAGGACACTGGAAGTTTGCGGACTTGGAGAACCCGACTCCCGCCTTCCCAAGATACACAGAGGACTCAGTCAAAGGCAAGTTCAAACTGTGGTTTACTGCAGACATAACCAACAGGGATCAGCACAGGAACAGGGAAAATCCATGCACATCTCAGCTCTTCCTCGGCTCGCAGGCTGGTTTTGCAACCCCTTTACGTCAGAGTGATGTCACAACGTGGGCCCTTTCCAGAAAACCTATTGGACCATGGGATTGGGTATTGAGTATTATAACACCTATAGTGGACTATATAGATATTATTCTACTGGCTCTCGCATTACAGGTGGCTGGCCTAGTCCATCCCCAAGTTACTATCTATAACAATTTTGTAGTGTGGTGGACTTACCATTGGTTCTTGTCCATTGCTACTCACCCCTAGTGTACTAAACTATGATTGGCTAGAGCTGATGTGCCCAGGCCTGGGATCTGCAAGAGTTCTCATCTCTCTGTGCACCTCTGTATGGTAACACAAATGACTATGTGTCTGAATTGTAACTTGTTTACACCACCTTAGCTCATGAGAGTGCTCTCCTGATCAGCGCAAGACTTTTAACATATTGTTGCAGACTTGTCGCTGTCTGCGTCTAGCAGCCTGGGACCATTGCTCCTTTCCCACCGCTGATCGCTGTCCATTGTCTGCTTCGGCTGTGTCATGTGTTCAGAGACCACAAATTTGAGCTGTGCAGCTCTGAAATATGAGGCTGTTTCTGCAACTCGTCCACTAGTCATCTGTGGATTGAAATGTCATCCGTATCTCTTAGCCTTGGCTGCAAGTCCTGTTGCATGTAAGCATCTGCAAGCTATACTCAGGATCTCTTGTCTCCTCTCTCTTGCAGTTTCTGCATTGCTGCGTTTGGCTAATGGCAAAAATAATAAGGCAATGACAGTATGTATGTGTACCTGTACACTAAATATACAACTGTACTCCCATGTTCTTCATGTATTCCAGTGTGTGTTTGTGTCCTGAAGTGCGTATGGCATTTGTGCTTCATGTCTAACGCTGCTATGTTGTGGTGTCTCTACTAACACCAGCAACATGGCTTCTTGGTGCTTAGTCCAGGCTGTAAATAGAGGTGTCTTTGATCATGGCCTATGGCTCTTCATCCCCTCTGGGGTAAATTTGCACGACATCTGGTCTGTAGGGCTGGTTGAGGGGGTATGGCTGGCTGAGGGGGAATCTCTCAGCATACTTGTCAATCACAGGACCACTGAGAATTGGTCCGGAATAGAATGGGTGCTTGCATGTTTCCGGGCCTTCTTCCTTATTGTGAATTTAGCAGGGGGAAATAGGGGGTGGCATGCTTCCCCATCCCTCTTCAGTCCCCCCTATGGTAGACTTGTCAACCACATCCTTATTCGTCAGTTCTTTTGCTCTTGGCTTCCATATCTTCATTATTCCTCTGAGGTGCCCATAGTAGATTGTGTGGTCATTGAACAACCAGAGCATGAAACAGCACACTCCTTCAGGGTTGCACCAGACCCACTTCCCTTCATAATACGTTGGATCGAATGGGTTATCCAGCTTCATGGATTCGGTTGGGAATAGTTAGCATTGTGCAATTCTTTCTCTGAGCTTATCCTTTATGCAACAATCTCGTTCTTTGCTCCTCCTATGTTAACATCCATCAGCGTCTGCATTCCGATAGCCTTTTCTGCTGTTTTCTTGCATTTGATCATGCAGATTTTGATCACACACATTGATGTTGCTGCCAGTACGAGATCTCCCATTATCACCTTTAGTCCATCTGACAGCCATGATGGCATCCATGACAATATGTACGTTATCCAGCGTTGGTCGTTCCCTGTCCCCCTTGCTTCATTCTCCATCTTGGTATGCATCTGCGCCAGTTGTGCCTCTGCATCTGATAAGGTCATGTTATCCTCGTAGTTGGCAGGTATGAATGTCCAACGGGAACTCACTATCTTTGCACAAACTCCTCCTTCCATAGCCATGAGTAGATCCAGGACATACCTGTTCTGGAGCGCCACCAACCGTATTGCTCTGAGCTCTTCCTTTATTGTGTTGAACCCAATCACAGTAGAATTAATCGTTACCATCATCTTCCAGCGAGTGATCTGTAACCACTTTACATTTGTGTACGTCTGCACTGAGGGTATTATTGATGCAAAGAACATTTGTGTCCTACTGAACAGCCTGTGTTCTGCTGGAACCTCATCTAGTGCCACTTTGGATGCTTCTGAGAAGTTATTTCCTCCTCTCTTTACGCTGCTCAATCCTGCTTGCTTCTCCACTTTCTCTGTTTTGGCTGTAGGTGCCACTTCAATTGACCTATTCCTTCGTTTGTTGTTGTCCATCTTCGAGAACTCATCGAGCTTTACATCTTTCTGGGCATGACCAACAAAGGCATGTTGATGTGTACCAACAAGCAAATTCCTCCCCAGTCAGGTGGCAGCTTCTCATATGCCTTTGATCCGTAAGCCCAATAGTGATCCATCAGGACTGCTGTTCCTTCCTTCATAACCTCGGGCTGTTCAGTCCTTGTGCACCCAGCATTCTTGCCAACTTCAACTTCCCAATTGTTCTGATAGCACAGTGCTAGTGTCTTTAGAGGTATTATTGGCATTGGACCAGCTTCGTTGTCCACCCATGTCAGTAAATTTGCACTCGCCTCCCATTCCTTCAGGCCCTTGTCATTTTCTTCCTGCACCCTGTTCACTGATGACTGCGCTAGTTTCAGTGCTTTGCTTCCCACCACTCCATCTTGCCATCCATCATTTGTGTATACATGGCCATACACTAGTATCTGTGGTCTTTCCCAGCAACTAGGCTCTCCTCCTGTCTCCCTCATTCTTGTCCAGGGATATGGCAGTTCCTTCAAGGCGATAGTCTTTGTTTCTCCCTTCTCAGGTCCGTCAGTTATGTACTGTAAACCTTCATCTAGCTGCTAATAATTGTTCATCATGTCCAATGTCTTTATGTAATTATATTCATTTGGGAACATTCCCTTGGACATCCTTCTCAACGTGTCTGTTTTTCCTTGAAATCTTCCTCGGTTTTGCACCAATGATAGATACATTAGGCGTTGTGCTCTTGCAGCAGGTATTTCAGTTGCTGTGAATGTTCTGGAGGCACTCATTGCATAGGGGATTAACGAGCAGACATAATAGCTCTACCCAGTGGTTTCCTTACCTACTTTCATCATGTGTTTGTACCACATGTTGTTAGACACTCGAGCAGTGTCAGTGAGATACATGCCAACCCCTTTCATGTCTGTGTCAACACTGCCCTTACCTCTCCTCACCTTATCAGCAGTGTACCCCTGTCTACCTGACATGGTCACTCCACATGCTTGGGTTGAGGGAATGTTAGTAGAGCGCACAGCAGTAGCAGTAAAAACAATATGTATAAATCCCGCCAACCCACTTGGAAGTAATAGACATGACATAATAATAATGTTCTTTATTGTTTCCCTCATTTCCACTTATGCTGCTTGATCCTTGCAGCCTGAAGATATAGTTGCCAGCCTAAAATGCATGAAGAAATGTGTTACTTTGTTAATATTGTAAATTACTCTTTAGCTCTGTGGACCAAATAATCACTGATGTCAAAGGCAAACTCATCTTCCCACAGCCTTCCTACTGATGGATCTCTTAGAGTGGCAACTACTGGGGGATCAACGTGCTCAAGCTGGGGTTAGGTTTGGACCAGCTACTCTATAAAGGCAAGGTAGTATACTCTGGGGGATCGTGCTCAGAATCTGCAGGGACAAATTGTTTGGAAAAGTATCCGGGTGCCAGGTAGAGGGCAAAATGAATATACACAACAGTAACAGTGGTATCGGCATGCAAGAAGGCTCTGTTGTGTGGAAGAGAAAAATAACAAACAGACAGTGTACCCTAGTCTATATTCACAAGAGTTGCAGTCTCTACTTCTGCTGCTCTAGAGCGCGTGACTATTGGGTGTCCATATCTCCCTAGTCGTGTAAATTCAGAATGCACTTGTAGGTCTCCTAGGTGCTAAACGTTGGCACTGTCAGTCACAGTGACATGGTTGTCTGGTGATGCCACTGCTTTGTAGGGCTTGATGTCTAACAAATGGTTCCAAACTGTCTTGCCCTCTAGTTTGTCAGCCCGGTCGGCCACTCTCTCCACAATATGTGGGCTGGTGAACCGAGACGCATTCCAGTGCCTCACAAAATTACACAAGAGGACGTTGTCACCCACTTTCACACACACCTGCACTATTCTCACAATCTTTCAGTGCTCTTGTGGGAGGAGCAAGGGGAAGATGCATGTGTCTTTCAGTCACCACCTCATTGGTCATTAAATGGTGGTTGGACCCAGGCCTATTGCGCAATGCAAACTGCAAGAGGTAAACAGTGCAGCCAATTCCTTTTAGTACTCTGCTGCATCTTGACTCTGCACTCCTTGAGGAGACCGTTCAGGCGTTCACACATCCCATTTGCTTGTGGGTGGTCTGCACAGACAAACTTGTGTTGGATACCCAACAATGTTGTGATATGCTAAAACACTTAGTAGGCAAAGTGAGGCACGTTGTCAGACCACAGGCCCTTACACACACCCCATCTTGGGAATACCTCTCTAACAAGGAATTGGGCCACCCTAAAGGCATCAGCATGGGAGCAGGGCCCAGCCTCAATCCACCTGGAGAATGGGCATACAACCACTATCCTATAGTGGTACCCTTGGCAGACTTAGATCATGTCTGCATAATCCACATGTAAATACTGGAATGGACCTACTGGTCTTGGTATGGCTCCTCTCACTATTCTCAAGGTATGCCCTGCTGTAAACTGTTGGCAGGTCAAGTAGTTGCTCACAAATTCAGCCACATGTTGATTTAAATTGGGAGAGAACCATGTTTCTCCAATGCGTGTAACAATGACCTCCTTCCTTGTGTGTGTTGGATAGTGAAGTTGTGTCAATGCTGTGTTTAATAATGCTAGTGGCATCAACACTTTCCCTGTGTTATCTTGTATCCATAGTGCATCTGTAAAATGACATTGAACACCCCCTCTTTATCCACAGCTCCTTCTCTTCCTTGGGTGCAGCGCCTGCAACTCCTTAATCTGTGCTTCTAGCAGCACATTATCCTTCTGCTTTAGTACCATATTCCTGGTGCACTCTTTCGCATTTGATGCTCCTCCTAGCTCCCACTGTTCCCCAAGGTATGCTGCGCACTTGGCCTCAAAATCTGCTGCTTCCTTGAGATAGGATCTTCCCCTTTCCGTGTGTGCTTGGCACATCACTATTGCTACCTATATTGGGTAAGCAATTACTTTGAACAGTCTGCCCAGTAAGAGTGCATGCTGTATTCAAGTCCCGTCTGCCCTCCCGAACCTTCTCCTGAGCCATCTTGCCAGTACCAAGTGTACTGTTGACATCACATAGGTGGAGTCAGAATAGATTGCAACTTTCTTCTCTATGCTGTTTTCCAGTGCTTGTGTTAGGGCCACTCGTTCTGCTGCTTGTGCTGAATAATGGGATGGAAGGCGTGCACTTGCTACCACTTCACTTGTCCCACCCTCCTTCAGTCTTACCACTGCAGTCCTAGTAGGTCTGACCCCATCTGTCTGGTCAATTGTTGAAGAACTGTCAATGTAGAGCACATCTCCCCCCTCAAGTGCATCCTCCTCTACTTGTGCCACTGAACATCTCTATGAATGCTGTGCAGTCGTGTGCATAGTCTCCTACTTGTAGAATGTCTGCTAGGAATGTGGCTGGGATGACAACCCTACATCTCACTATTTTCAGACCTACATTGGATAGTATCACCTCATATCCTGATGCTCTCTGTTTGGTCAAGGTGCTCTTTGGCTTCTGCAGTATGGCAAAGAGGGTGTGCTCCACGAAAAGAGTGGTAGTGCACCCCATGGTTATTGCTGCTGACTTTTCCACTGCAAATGCAGAATCTGCCAAAGCCTGTCCACACGGGTTGTATCCTCTCATAACTGGGTCCAGTTGCCCACTATAGTAAGCTATTGCCTTATGACCCATGCTTGTCTTTTGTGTCAGTACTGCCTATATCACTACACCGTCAGTGTGAGAAAATAGGAAAACATCCTTTTTGTAGTCTGGTATCACTAGCGCTGGTGCTGTGCTAATTACCTCCTTCAGTTCCTCAATGGCCCCAGTCATCTCTGTGGTCTATGTCAGTGTCTTTGTTCCTTTCTGTACTTCTTTCAGTGCACCCAATAGTGGACTTGTGTATGTGCTGCAGTGAAAGACCCATGCTCTGCAGTAGTTGCATAACCCTAAGAACTGTTGCATCTCCCTCACTGTCCTGGGCTTAGGTGTCTAGCGTACTGTCTCTGCTCTCTTTGGGGTGATCTGTCTGCCATTTTGGGATATCATCTGTCCAATGTTTAGCATCTCCTTCTGACAGTACTATCACTTGGCCTTGTCCATCTTGTACCCCTTGTCAGCTAACACAGTCAGCATGTGTACTGAGTCTTTCCTGCAATGATCTTCTGTCGTGCTGCAGATCAAAATGTTATCTACATATTTCAAAACTGTGCTCTCCATCTGTATGTTGCTCAAGTCCCTCTGTATCACTCTGTTGAAGATAGATGGTGACTCACAGTGCCCCTGTGGCAAACAAGTATGTTTCCACTTCTGGTTTCTATACATAAAGCTGGTCAAGCCTTGTGAGTCTGGGTGTAATGCACTGAGGAGAATGCTTTCTTCAAATCAATGACCATGAAGCAGGCAGCTCCTGCCAGATTGCTGTACAAAATTGTTGCTGGGTTCGCAACTAAAGCATACTCTGCTTCTGCAATGTGACTAAGAGGCCTTAAATCCTGTATGAAACGCCATGAGCCCACCGTGACCATGCATACTGTTACATGGGGATTCTGATGGTACAAGAATACCTCTCTCAACCAGGGCTGTGATTTTCTCATAAATGCACTCATCTGCCTCCTTCGGTAGAGGATACAGATTTACTCCTGGTAAAATTGGTAAAATTGCTCCTGGCTTTAGCTTTATCTACACTCCCCCTATGCTCTTTATGCAACCCACATCATATGGACTTGTACTGCATAGGGTGCTGGGTACCTTGGCCGGCCATGGCCTCCTCCCTGCTAGTGGCACCTCCGGCACCAGTGTCATTCGCTGTGGCACTTCCCTGTAATGGATTTTTGACCAGTAGGTCACACTCATTTTGAACACCATCTCCATTTCTAGCCTCTCTTGCCTGAAATGGTCTTCATCTGTCACTATTGTCAACCTGCATCCCACTGCCACTGGGATCACTGCTCTCCATGCTCGACCTGTGTCATCCATCCCAGGCACTGCAATCCAATCCTCTCTTGCAACTACTGCCTCTATTTTTATTGGCAGTATGGTTCAATCTGGCTCGTCCATGGGTAGCTCTGGCCTGAACAGGTACTCATTTGGAACTCGCCACATCTTCCCTGCAATTCCTGGAAGCAATGCAATGGCAATGTCAGTCCCATACTGGAACATCTATCGGTCCACAGGCACGCCTCTCTGTACCTTGCGTCCACAATAGGCTTGGTCAATCTGCCTTTCATTAAGCATGCATATTCCTGGTGTCAAACATATTATTCCCTTGTCTGTGAATGAGATTGTCATGTTCAGTCTGCACATATGTTTTGTCCCAGTATGTTTACAGGTGTCTGTCGAGAGTAAAGTAAAGGTAGTGATAGATCATGATCTCCGATAGAAAGTGAGATATTGTCTGTGAAAGGAACTACTTCCCGTTACCCGGAGAATCCTTGAGTGTTCATGGCATTGCCTTACAATGTAAATGCGCCTTCCCTAATACAGGACCTAGTCGCCCCTGTGTCAACTAGAAAGGAAAAAGTATTGTCACCTATCGCCACCCCTATGTGAGGTTCCTTCACAGTGTTGGGTCTGATTGACAGGATGGGATACATCAAGTTCATCTGTGGGCTGTCCTATTGAGGGTACAGGGACATCCCTTTCCCTGTAAATGTGTTGTTCCCTACCATGGTTACTCCCCCCAGTTGTCTGATGGATACTGTCACCACTGTGTCCACGTGTGCTGGTGCGTCATTGCTCTGTGTCTGCGCTAATTGCTGTGTGTTCCATTGAATCTGTGGTGCTTGTAAATACTGTGCTACTGGTACTGCCATCTGTGGTACTTGTGTTTGTACCGGTGGTGCTTGTGATTATGCTTGTGGCATTGTTTCATATGTGCCCTGCATCCATCCTTATTTGTTGCTGACCCTGTGCATAATATTCATCCGGATCTCCTTGACAGGGCTGCTGGCCCTGCCCTTCCCAATTCTCTATTCTACTGCATTCCCCTGTATTGACACACTCTTGAAATGTGTCCTGTCTGCCCATAGGTCCAACACTGTGGTGGCTCCCTCCCTTGCCCCCCTCCCTTGCCCCCTCCCTTGCCCCTGGAAACTCCCGAACAATGCCCTGGATCCTGCCGCATCTGGTGTCCATACCCTCGATCCTCCCCTTGGGGACCCCCTTGATTGTGATGCATCTGTGGTCTGAATCCACGCCCTCACTGTTGGCTCCTCCTTCCTCGAAAACCCTTGCTGTAGGCTACCCTGGCCCATGTACCCTCCTCCCATGGGTGGTGCAAACTGCTGTGGTTGTGGCTGTTGCTGCAACTGCTGTGGCTGTGGGGTGGGGCTGGTTATGACTGCCTCCTCTATTGCATACATTGATAGTTTTTTCTGTACTAGTTTCACTTCATCTGTCTTCCTGTTCTCTTTCTTTTTCTTAACCTTCTCCTGCCACAGTCTACAATGGTAAACTATCATGAGATGTATTCATGGCCATCCTTTCGCCTCCATTCCCCACCAGTTTCCTCAAGCTCTTCTGAACTGGTTCTGGTAGGCACTGCACTAGTATGTGATAGAATATAGCTACTGTTTTGTCCAAAGCTCTCGAGTTTCAAGGCACCAAAGCTCTTGAATCTCTTGAATGTACTGCTCAGGGTCTTTGTCTTCTCTCATTTTGCATGACGTAATTGCCCCGATGTCTGACGTGTCTGGGTATTGTGTCCTCAATGCTTGCCATACTGCTGCCCTGCAAATGGTGAACAGGCATGTGCTGTGTTTTGTGTCATCACCCCTGAGAAACTCTCCCTTTTCCATACATCATCAGCTGCATCTCCTAAGATCGATACTAAAAGTCCCTTTATGTCTCCCACTGCTAGCCTATGACCAGCTGTCATTTTCTCCATCTCATAAATCCATTTCCCAGCCCTTGTGTATAGACGCGTTACAAATGCCATATCATATCATATCATATCATGAACTCAACTATGGTAACCTACACTTCACATTCTCCTTGTCTGTGTGCTTCCATGATACATACTGAGGTTGCACCCCTCCTGTCGCTAATAAGGGCATCTGTGTGTATGCTGCTCCTTCGTCATGCGCCCTCCTTGTCAGTCTGGTCTGTCGATCCCCTCACTCGCTCTCGATGCTGCACATACATCTATTGGATCCATTTTGTGAGCTCTCCTGCTATCGTCATAACTTCTCGTCATTCTTCCCCATGAGCAAGCCATTGCTGTCTCTCCTTTCCTTCGTCCTGGGAGGTCTCTGAGCCTATCAATATACAGTGGTGTCCTGTTGGTTGTTGAAGACGGTTGTCAGTCATGTGTGCTCATACGGGCTGCCCCCTCCTTCTCCCCCTGTGTGCATCCTAAACTCTCATGACACCCATTTGTCTGACCTTGTCCCTGTTAACTGTGACTGGAACTACTCCCCCCTTTCATCTCCGCTGTACCTGTCCTCATTGTCTGATCCTGTGTTCATGTTATTACAAACATTATCTGCAAAACCCAGCCTACTCGATGTGGAGTCAGTGTTAGGTTTCATACTCAGGTCTAAATCTCTCAAGTCATATTTGATTCCTCCACTCCAGGCCCCTATGCCTGCTCCTTCCCTGTCTACTGTGCTCCTGACTCGTAAACTGGTGCTGTTTGGTTCTGTTCGTCTGTCCTCCTCATTTGCGTTTTTTCTGCTCTGCTGCCTCTATTCATCTTTTGATCTTTTATAGCTCCCTTTCCCTTGTCTCCCTCATCTCTCTTTCTGCTCTCTTCCTTTCCTTAAGATCTCTCTCAATCCTTTCTTCCTGCTCCCTCTATGTGATCCTTCTCCTCCTCCTTCCTTGGTTCCCTATCCTCCCTTTCTAATTTCTTTTCTTTCCTCCTTTCTCTGTCCCCCATCACCAATCTCTCTTCGCTGTCCTCCTCCTTCCTGTCCTCCTTGTCCATTACTGCTGCCCAGTATATTGTCTCTCTGCTTCTCTTCAGGCCCTCCATTGCCTTAGTCACCCCTTCTGTCTCCCTATCTGTCTTCCCTTGCAACTTCAGGAGTATCTGTCCTCCTATCCATTTGTTCATGGCTATGCCATCGAGCCCCTCCTTTGCACTCTGCTGCGCCTCGCTTCTCGCATCTGCATCAATAGCTGGTTGCCCTGCACCTTTTGGCTTATCTTCCTTAGTGTAGTGTGGTGGCTTATATGTCGGATTGGAGTACCCCCTGAATGTGTGCATCGGGTACATCCCCTGCTCATCATGTGTCATTGGATGCTACACTTGGAGGAACATAGAGAGGTGCGGGGGGATGAGTACCTGGGTCCTTCACCTCCTGCTGGATCAGCATTTACTGACACCTTGCGGCATCCCCCTCGCCCTCCTGGAACATCCGCCACAACTCGAATATGGCTCTGCGTTTGGTCAATTTCTTCCCCTTGTAGGTACCCTGTATGTGTGTCCGTAGTGATAGCTGTACATCTTTCGAGAAACTTTCACAAGGTGGCCATGGATTGGTTAACTTCCCCTGTATTTTTGGACCATTCTATGCTATATTTACAAATTTTCTCTCAATAATGTGGTAATGTCTTACACAAATGCTGAAGGGGCAAGTCCCCCCCTGCATTTTCCATGATACATTATTCAGTACCTTTATCTGAGCTCAAGTTGAGGATTTTGATAGTTCGCTGTCAAGGGAGAAATGCACAATATAGTAAAAATACTTATCAGTTTCTACAAGCCTCTCTAGCTCCACAACGAACAGGCATGCTTTGCGCACCACCCCTCCTTCACACTCGTTGCCTCCTCAGGAACAACCACACTTCTTGGGCATACGTCTTCTGCGCACCACCGCTGGTTTACCTCGGCTGTCAATCCCAAGTTTCCAATACTAGCTCCTCACCATCTCAAGCTCTCAATGTCCTATGTGCAAACCTAAGGGTGACATCACCAGTTCTAGACAAGGTAGTATACAAACAGATACCGCGCGCACACCATAGTAGCCTGTTACTCCCAAACCACACAAAAAACCCACAGCTGTCTTCCTGCGATCCAGGCGGAGTATACCAATATTCTCTTGTGATCGAACTGCACTTGCTGCATCGCCTAGCGTGCAAAACGTCTTACTCCAGAAGAGTTAACCAGTCGATTCATCTTCCGCAATCTAGACCAGCTCCCTTGCTAACCCTTACGGGGATACCGTCATCTATGATGTCATCTATGACCCGAGCTAACACACCCAACCCACAGGAATACCAATAATTACATATATTCTGTCATCCAAGCCTTCGAGTCAATAATCTATGTTATTCACCAGAACCTATTACCTCTAAGACTGAATGTGCCCCCATGGTCTGCCTGGACACCTCCCTGACTTCGGGCAGGATGATTTCCAAGAGGCTCCTGATGGCCTTTACATGGGCATGCATTTTCCTGTCTTCTCGAAATATGCGAGGGTCCTGCAGGCTCTCAGGTACGGCGGTGAAGGAGACGACCTGGTGCTGGGCTCATGCAGCGAACCCTCGCCTCTGCTACCAACTAGTTGGGGACGAACCCTCAGGTATGCCAGAGGTACCCTGGAAGTCAGCGGACTTGGGGAGCACAACTCCATCCTTTCCAAGATACACAGAGGACTCAGTCAACAGCAAGTTCAAACTGTGGTTTATTACAGGCAAAACAAACAGGGATCAGCACAGGCACAGGGACCATCTATGCACATCTTGCTCTTCCTCAGCTCGCAGGCTGGTTTTACAACCCCATTTTATCAGAGTAATGTCACAACCTGGGCCCTTCTCCAAAACACTTATCGGACCAATGGGATTGGGTATTGACCATTATACCACCTATAGTGGACAATATAGATTTTATTCTACTGGTTCTCGCATTTCAGGTGACTGGCCTGGTCCATCCCCCCAAGTTACTATCTATAACAATGTTGCAGTGTGGTGTACTTACCATTGGTTCTTGCCCATTGCTACCCACCCCTAGTGTATTAAACTGCGATTGGCTAGAATTAATGTCCCCAGGCCTGGGATCTGCAGTAGTTCTCAGCTCTCTGTGCACCTCTTCAAGGTAACAAAAAATGACTGTTTCTGCATTGTGTGCATTGTAACTTGTGTACACCCCCTTAGCTCATGAGAGTGCTCTCCTGATAAGCACAACACTTGTAACATATTGTTGCAGACTTGTCGCTGTCTCTGTCTAGCAGCCTGGGATCAGTGCTCCTTTCCCACTGCTGATCGCTGTCCATTGTCTGCTTCGGCCACGTCACGTGTTTAACACGTCTTGCTCTTTGTGCAGCCTGAATTTCAGCTCCCAATGTCTCTTGTTGAAGGGTCTGTGGCCTTCTGTACTTTTCCTAAATCTTATAATACAGTTTCTACAGTGTCCATGCTACACTACATTTCCATAAGTAAGTCAAACTTGTTTCTGTCAGGTCCCGGGGGAGCTCCTGCAGTGCCATAGGATTACTTGCATGTAAGCATCTGCAAGCTGTGCTCAGGATCTCTTGTCTCCTCTCTCTTGCGGTTTCTGCATTGCTGCGTTTGGCTAATGGCAAAAATAATAAGGCAATGACAGTATGTATGTGTACCTGTACACTAAATATAGAACTATACGCTCATGTTCTTCATGTATTCGAGTCTGCGTTTTTGTCCCGAAGTGCGGATGGCATTTGTGCTTCATGTCTAACGCTGTTATGTTGTGGTGTCTCCACTGACGTCAGCAACATGGCTTCTTGGCGCTTAATCCAGACTGTCAATAGAGGTGTCTTTGATCATGGCCTGTGACTCTTCATCCACACTGGTATAAATTTGCACTGCACCTGGTCTGTAGGGCTCATAGAGGAGATATGGCTGCCTGAGGAGGTATCTCTTGACATACTTGTCAATCATAGGACCACTGGAAATCATTCTGAAATAGATGGGTGCTTGCAGTGTTTCCGGGCCGACTTCCTGGTCATGCATTTAGTAGGAGGTGTAGGCGGTGGCAGGCTTCGCCATCCCTCTTCACAGTGGTTTTAGTACTGAGTAGGGTTCAGTCAGTCGTATATGCTACTGTTTAAATCATTGCTGACAGGTTCATATCCCATTACCAGGTTTTCTCATTACTGTCATTCACTCCAGGGCCTCCTATCCATTCCCCATGTGGAGCAAGCCTCCCAACATATCCACTTTAGTGTGTTGTAGCAACCGAATGGTAGAGCTTTGACAAAATGCTTCACTGCTGAGAACTGAGGGCCGGATCATCTCATGGTGTATCCCAAAAAATCAAGGAGGTGTAACTGGAGGGATAGCCCAAAACAGACACAGGACTTAGGGCTATAATTAAATGTATACTAAGAGGGGGGTTTGTTCTGGCTGTAGTAGTCTAAGCAAATTGTAACTTATTTACATGCAAATTGAATCTACTGTGTATTAACTTTCCATAGATGGCGCTTTTTTTTGCCTATTCATGGACAGGTGTACATCAAAAAACACAACATACGCTTACTTTTTAGTAATATAGTCTTTGTACTAATTTTTCATGATTGACGGTGTGTAGAATAATTGCACTTCTGCGCAGATTGTAATAGGTGTGTTACTCGATGAATATTTATAAAAAAAAGTAGAAAAGAGTTAATTAGGTCAGCAATATATTAAAAGCTGTACCCAACCTCACTAAAAAGTAAGCGTATGTTGTGTTTTTCGATGTACACCTATCCATGAATAGGCAAAAAAAGCGCCATCTATTGATAGTTAATACACAGTAGATTCAATTTGCATGTAAATAAGTTGCAATTTGCTTAGACTACTACAGCCAGGACAAACTCCCCTCTCAGTATGCATCCCAAAAAATCAAGGCACACACAAGCCCTTCTGCAGAGGAATACATTGATTTATGCTTTCTTGTAAAAGGCAATCCCTGTGTTTTTATTAGCAGTTAGGTTGGTAGGAGCAAGAGGACTCGGTACATCTGTATTTCTAGGAGCCGAACCATTACCCCCACGTTTGCAAGCAACACTGTCGACCCATGGGCATAATTTGAAAGTGGACGTCGCATAGTAGTCTGTCGCTGTGTGGGTTGTATTGCTCTGACTTGGAGCCATTAAGAGACTGTTCAACATGATAGATGTCCAAAAGTTGTCAGAATTTGCCTGAGGGTTAAATAAATTCTGAAAGAAATGTGAGAGAGGTCATTTTGGAGGAACGCTAAAACAACCCTGCATGTATATCACCAATTGGAAAATGGAAAGGCCAAGGAATGGGAGTGATCAATGTGGCCTTGTTGGCCCATAAAGGTTGGGTGCCAGATCAGGGCATTTGTCTGGTGTGCCTGACGGGCGATCTGGCCCTGTACACTGAAGTGGGTCCACCTTTAGGCAGCCTGCATTCTAGGAACCCTGTTTTGATTGTGCTGCATTGTATGAAATGCACCCATTTTTCACAGACAAAGGAAAAGTTTAAAACGGGTCAGTAATTGCTGAATTTTGTTCATGCCATTGTTATGCTCTGTATTTGTTGCTAAAAGGACGGTGTACTTTTATCTCGCATCCTGTTCGCTCAAATTCACACTTTTGTTGATTGCGAAATTATCCTGTTCGGCAGCAAATTCGGTAGGGCGCTTTCAATAGGTCAGGAATAATGTGTCCTGCCTGGGTTGTGTTTGAAGTCCTGTACACTTATGGGTGCTCTACAGTGTTTTAAAGTATGCAGCGTAGATAAAAGATTGTAAAGCCACAAAGCGTGTATGAGCACAGCGCTTTAACCTGCACCTAGATGTCTGAAAACACCCTGCTACAGTAGTTCCTCACAAGATTAAAGAATTAACATTTCATCAGTCGATGACATGCGGCCAGGGACGTCATTTCACCAAAATGCCTGGGGTAGCGAAGTGACATCACACGACTCTTGACCTCTGATAACATCACAGGAAGTGATGTAATTTGACCCCACCCTGAAGTGATATCGCAGGAAAAATTGGAACACAACCTTTCACCCATTGACAAAAGAGGATGTGGCATCACATAGCATTGTTCCTATGTACACTACGAAAAATATGGTTACGATATCACTATAATGTGATATACATTTCATACAAGAATGGATCACCACATGTATCATTAAGATCAGTGTGTATAGGCCCATATTAGCAAATTACTGTGAATGCAAGCAGACGTCAATGGCCAAATGATAAAGGTGTGTTATTATATAGCACTTCCGATTAAGCACTTTATGTAGACAAAATATACATACAATATCACCCAACCAGAAGTATGAAAGCCTGAGTTGAGGTGTTTAAGAACAGACTAAAACAGTGACTCACCCCCTGAAGTGTGCCTAAAATAAACCTTTAATAAGTCTAACAATTATTATATAGAATTCCAGAAAGACACATTATTTGGTATTCTTATTATTTCTTATTTAGGGTCACTGCTCCAAGTGTTAGACTTGTGGAACTCCTGTTCTCTTTTTTAACTTTTATTTTTAAGAGACCTGAACATAAAGCCCAGGAGCTTGCATTAAAAAATAATATTTTGTTAACTTTTTTTAGGTGTAGCAAGGGAGACCTCAGGGGTCACAGTTGCGACCCCTGGTGATCCCTAAATGACATCCCTGGACATGTCATTTTAGGTCACGTGATTTTAACGAATAGATGATAAAGAATAAAATTTTGATCTAAACATTTTTAACGCACAAAATACCAAATTATTATTTTTTTTAATTTGAGGGTGCCCACCTGCCCCCTGTTTCCCTACCCCAAGTCCAATGTTTCCCTTCATTTACAATACCACCCCAACCATCTCCCCAACCTTTTTAACCCCTTACACCATCCCCATATATAGTTTTAAAAAAATGTGTTATGTTTAGATCAAAATGTTATTCGTTATTATCCATTCAACAAAATCACTGCATAACGCCATTTTATGCACACAAGGCTGAGCCTACTGATTGGGGACTTGCAAAATAGACTATAGTTTCAAAATTATTCAAGCATGCAGACTCTGAAATTTTCAAATTTAAAACATGTTTTACTTTTGTCCCAATAGCCGACGTGATCCTCTTGCTCCTTTACTGGCACCCAATTTTGAGTCTCTGCACTTGAGCATGTGGTCCTTTTAGTAATGTGCATGCAATGGATGAGGATGCAGAATAACTCAGACACCAAATAATCGATCCAACTCAGGAAGATGGCAAAGATGCTGTTTTATTAACAATGATCTAAAACAGGGAGTTAAAATGGACATCAACGGACGCTCGCTGGAGCTCTCAGTGCATTTCTCATAAAAACAACCTTATATGCAGAAAATACATCAGACTTGACATCATACTACGTGGCCAATAATAAAAACCTATGAGGGATTGTTATACATTCAAGGGGAACATCTAAATTCACTTTCTATAAGGGCTGGGATTGTGATTGGCTGTCTACTCTCAGGTGGACAACCTCTAAAACATGTCATCTTCAACACTGTTAAGTACACAGTATATTGTTGGCTCTCAAACTATAAGGCCCTTCGTTAAACAGCCTTCTATAATTGGTTTGCATGCTCATGCCATGTCTGGAACATTCAGCTCACTTAGCAGCACGTAAGCTCAGACCCGGGTGGACTTGACTTTACCTCCCCACTCAATTAGCCCAACATCTCTCATCACCTGTGCCTTCTGCCATGCAGATTGTCTTTGAACTTAGCCTTGCAAAGTATCCTTGTCTGTGGGAATATATGGGAGTACATGCTTTCACTATTGTTGTTCTAGGACTCCAAGCTCAACTCTTTTTCCATCCTCAGCTCACATGAAAAGAGACCTTGATTCTGATCTATTCTGCAGCATTTAAATGTCTTAAATTAATCAAACTTGGCTGCCAGACCCTTTGAGGATTTCAGTTTATTTGTGCTGTGACACAATTCTCGGCCATTCTTCTTCATGGGTTTTAGCTTACTAAATTGCATGCCACTGATGTCCAGCTTCTATACAATGGTGGCTTTGCCTGCAGTCTATTCACTATTTATAGTCAGCTGCTATGCTCAGTTAGTCTACTTGCGTTTCAGCGTCTGTGCAATCATTGAACGGTTGCATTTCTATAGCACTTCGCATGCGTGCAATGTTCTTTTCTGCATATTGAAGTTTACTCGATTCTTAACTTTGTCATCAGTTTCTGTAGGCTCCATGCATTCTCTTCAGCCAGTATTCTCAGGGCATCACGCTCGTCTTTCGTGACGTCACCAGCTCCTCTTTTTGCTCCTTTTCATATCCTTCACGGAGTTCCTCCCTCAGATTATCCTCTCTTCAGGGATATATTCAATAGGGCTGTCTCAGTGGGTACCTTCTTTCAAATACTCGCTGTGGTATGGTCACAACTGCTGGTGTTAAGCATGGCACAATCTGAGGCTTCCAACATTGGGGGTGTGGGATTTCCTGCCGAGGCATGTAACTGCTCCTCTACACACTTTTCTGCCAAGAGCTTTTTCTTCTATTTTGCAAGTGACTGCGCATTGTGCAATGTGAAAACCTGCACAACCCTAGCAGTATTTTACTCATATCTTCTGCAAAGGAAGTATATTTAGAGCACAGTATTGAAAAATGTAACTCCTTTCATGTTTCACACAGCACGTCCTTTTCCACTCTGTTTAAAAATTCAGTTAAAATGAATGCATTCAACAAAAACCAATCTCATTCCTTATTTTTACCAAGCTTGCATTTCCCTTTTTCATGCCATGAAATGCAATCAAAATAAATATTAATAATACAGAAAAACAGGCATGTCTCTTGTCCAACCAGGGGTTCTTAAGGAACAAAACTTGGTAAGAAAAGACAAAGATTGGTATGCAAAACCCTTAAAGGCATTCTTAAAACAAATATCTTCACCACATGGAATACTAAAGGTACACATGGTATAAATGACTCTGTAAACTGGAATTACATTGCTTGCGTCCTTACAATTTCTTTCTCAGACTGATTTTTTCATTCTGCTGATACGTTCACCTGAAACTAAGGGAAATAACTCACGCCAGATGTTCCTTTATTGGTAACCAGTGTGTGATCATAGAATTACTTCATCAGAATTGACCTGTCAGCTGGCCTGCTATTCTTATTAGAGGACACACTTTGTGGAATTAACATGTTTGATGCTGTGAAGTTTGCATATGTACCAACTGTGGCAAGAGTCTGCCATGAGAACCTTTGTACTTTGGTCGCCAGATACTCAAAGCTCACACCAGCTGCTGAATCAGAGTAATTAGTACCCAGCGAGGGTGGTGTGACGGCCTCCCAGCCAATGTGGAGGCTCGGAAAGGGGGAATTACCACATGGTAAACCCCCGCTATGAGCCGGCTCACGGCTGGAGGCCACCATCTTCTCCTGCCGTGGAATCAGGTAACCGCTCCCTTGCCCCTCCCCCCTCCATGGATCCCCCTCCCCTTCCCTCCACTTACCTGCTTTTTCGCTCCTCTTTGGGAGTGGACATGCTGGAAACACTTCTGTCTCCAGCGTGTCCACTCCTGATCTACGACACACTGCCATGGAAAGGAAGAATGGACTACATGTAGTCCCTTCTCACGTTTCCATGGCAGCCCTTTTTTTCTTTTGTTTACTTTTTTAATGGCCGCCATGGAAAGACCGAAGGAACTACGCGTAGTCCATCCCCCGTTTCCATGGCAGGCATTTTGACTTTTTTCAAATATTTTCAATGGCCGCCATGGAAAGGGAGAACGGACTACGTTCGCCCTTTCCTTGGGGGCAATTTCTTTACTTTTTTTTTCTGTTGTGAAACTGAGCTTTTCGCAACAGAAAAAAATGCTTTTCGTACCCCGGTGTTATGGGCGGGGTACTAATAGCAATAAGCCTTTGCAGGGGGGGCATTACCACTTCAGGCCTGTAACTATGGGCCCCGGGCCTTACCTGAAGTGGTAATGCCCCCTCTGCTCGGGGCTTATTGCTTAATTCAAATAAGGTAAAAAGCATGGGGGTAGGGCTTTCTAGCAGGATTCTGGAAGTCTTGATGACATTTTGAAAAGGAAAGTTGTTGCATATCCTTTTCTCATAAAAAAGCTAGTGTAACCATAGTAAATTAAGAAGATGCTACATGAGAAACTCTGGTTTGTATGCTCCCAACAATTCGCATTTTTTAAAACATTTCTTTTCATGCCATGTGCGTCTGCAAACAAAAGTAATTTCACAACGGACTTCCTAAATGAAGATGAGTAATGAAGTCACATTGACTATGTTTTGACTATGATAGCAGCGTTACCTCTCACTGCATTTTTTTGTTATATTCCTAATTTCCTGTTTCTGCTTTTAATTATTTTCTTTAAGGGGGTCTGAGTCTAGACTTGAGCCTCGTCAGGTGACTGGACGCCTGGATAGTTTTCATATTTGATCTCTGCACCCAGCATAATCCTTTGTATATTTTATTTCATTTATCTTTATTGATTTTATTTACATTGGTTTTGTTTTCCTTGTATTCCACACTCTGCGCGGGTGAGGTTGCCTGGCCTCCTAGCGTGTGCACGCCTTGTTCTGCGTGCGTGCCTGTTTTCTTTTTTTCAGACACGCATTCACCCTGCAAGTCTGTTCTCGCGGCTTCTGATTCCCTCTACACTTATTGGCTCCTGTCAATTCCACGTGTTGTACTAATATCGCTTCGGGTGAGAGGCACAGTGGACAGGTGAAGCGGAAGCGCCTTACCCGTGCTAAGTCCGGTCTAAATCCTGCCCATCTACACTCATCTGTGCCTCGGACATGCAATAGGACACGGCCTGGACTTCTACATGCAAATGCTTATTTTGTGAGGAGCTCATCTCCGCTGCCCCCCTGATACTGGTCTCCAAGCGGACTGGTCCTGTGTGGTGGCCCCCGTTCATAATGTAGCTAAATCCTCATTGGCGCACTCCCAGGTAAGATGCCTTTTAGTTCGCTCCAGATCTATGGTAGCACACGCGGGGCACTGTTTTGGCCTCCTTCATGATATGTCGCCCGATTTGGTGTTTGTCACCGAAACTTGGTTTAAGAACACGTCAGACTCTCTTCTGACTCATGCTCTTCCTTTACAACATTGTTAGACTTGATAGAACCCCCCCCCACAAGGAGAGGTGGAGGCATTGCATTGGTACACCGCCGGGATCTTCCCTGCTTTATGTTGGCCTTCACACATGATCTGAATATGGAGGTCTGTCTGTTACGTATGCAAATCTCTGCATCCTGTTAGTCTATCATCCACCTGGGTATGAGCCCAGCTTTGTGGTGGACCTTGTGGTACAGCTTACCGACCTGAGACTGCAATATCATTCCTTTATCATGCTAGGGGACTTTACTCTTCAGCCCAACAAACGATAAGGACACACCAGCTGATTGTTGGTCCCACACATGTATCAAGGAATACTTTGTACCTTTTATTTGCTCCTTCTTCGCGGTGCTTCTGTTCTATGGAAGGATCATTTCATATTTCCTTTTACTATTAAGGTCAGGCTTGAACCACACCTTGCAGTACTTTCTCTCCCTGTTGCTCATCGCTGGTCTAACATCTCTCCTTCCACAGTCGCGTCTAGTCTTAAGGAGGCCTAGTCCTTGGGTCCTCTTGGGGATCTTGACTTTATGGTTTCAGTATTTCAGGCTACCGCCAGTCTTCTTGCTCTGAAACTCTCTAAACATTGGGCCCCGTCTTTTGGAACCCTGGTTTACGGAGGCTCTGACAGGGTCTCCGTCAGCAGCATAGACGGGCAGAGCAAAATTGGCATGTAGCATATTGTCCGCAAGCACGGCTGGCCTTTCACAAGACCACGTCTCTTTATCAATCTGCTATTGTTAGGGCTAAGCAGACTTCTCGGCGCGCATTGAAGCTTCTGCCAACTCCTCCCTGGAGCTGTTTAAAGTGGTGCAGGCTCTATCAGCCATGCCTGCTGTGAACATAGTGACTTTTTCACTACAGCACTGTACCTCATTGTTCATCTATTTTCAAGATAAAATTGGTAGTATTCGTCAGAAGATCTCTGATTCTCTGGCCATGAATTTGCAAGATAAAGCGGCCTCACTGGTAGGACCTAACCCCATCTTATGGGAGGTATTTCTCACGTTTGTGGAGGTAGATGTTATCTTGGCCACTCGCAGTCTGAAGTCCATTTCTCCAATGCATCCTATTCCTCTTAGCATTTTGAAAACAATTATCCCCCTTGTTGCTATCTCGGTGTCGTCAGCAGTACATTTCTCCCTCACTAATAGCTATAATTCTATTCCTCTTAAGCACGCTCTGGTGATACTGCTTCTTAAAATACCCAACTTGATCCTCTTTTGCTTTCAAATTTGTATCCGATTTTGCTTCTGTCCTTTTGTTTGAAACTGGTTGAATCTCTGGTTACTCCCCTCCTTCGTTCTTTTCTGGAGGGCTTGCACTGTTTGGATTACTTTCAGTTGGGATTCTGACCAGGTCGTGGTATGGAATTGGTCCTGGTGTCTGTTCTTGATGACCTGGCTCAGATGCTTGACCAGGCAGGGGTCAGTGCTCTGATCCTCCTGGACCTCTCTGCGGCATTCAACACCATTGACCATTCCATCCTGGTCCCCTGTGGGCATTGCCAGGCAGGTCCTGGACTGGTTCTCATCCTTCCTTGCTGATCACTCTCAGTCTCTCTTTCTCTCTCCGTTTACCTCTGCTCCTCTATCATTGACCTGTTGGGTTCCCCAGGGATCTGCTCTTTCTCCTCAGATTTTAAATGTCTATGGGCCTCATTACGACACAGGCGGTCCGGAAATAACGGTGGCGGTAAACCCGCCGCCACCGTTGTTTCCGGACCGCCTGTGTCCGACCCCTGCAGGCGGGAGGTGATGTTCCCGCCAGGTCTGACCTGGCGGGTTTAACACCTCCCGCATGCAGGCGGACGAGGAAACACCGGCAGCATTACGAGATGCTGCCGGTGTTTCCATGATCCCCATTTCCATCGAGTCCCGTAGGACTCAATGGGAATGGGGATTTACACCATTCCGCATCCGTGATTCCCAGAAAACCGGGGTTGTAATGCCCCGGTAATTCCGGGAATCACGGAGGCGGAATGGTAATATGAGTCCGGCGTTAACCAGGTGGTTTTACCGCCTTGGTTAACGCCGGACTCGCAATGAGGCCCTATATCTTTCCTCTGATCTCTTTAATACATTCTTTTGGGTTTTGGTGTTATTCCTATGCTGACAACACACAGATTCACATGCATTTAGATCTGGAGCACCCATCGACAGCTTGGCGCTGCCGCCGTTGTCTTGCGGAAATTTTAAACTGGGTGGGCTCAAACTGGCATTGACTCAATGGTGACCAGACTGAGGACTTGATTGTCGCATGTTAAGATGGACAGAAGTTTAGGAGGCCATCCTCGGTTTAGTGAAACAGTCTCAGGAGGGGTAAGAGTGATCGGAAGCCCGCAATGAGCACACACAGTAACGAATCACAAATTACTCTTAGACAAGTGTATATGAAAAATATCTATACATTTATTGTTGGGTGGACCAATAGACACAAGTAAGCTTTAGTTATAGTAAAGCAGTTACCACACAATATATTCTGCTACATAACATATATACAATATGTTTCCTAATGCCAAAAAATGTATAAAACACAGCCACAACCTGTAAGGAGAAGGGTGAGTTAACACACTAGGAACATTAGACAATTCTTTGGAGTCGTTTAACTTTTGAGTCCAGCCCTAAGAAGTGGGGAGCCTTGTGCTCAACAGTACAGTTGTCTGTAAAAACACAAGATCGTGCAGGCATAACAAAAAGCAGGTCATCTTGGGAGAGATGTAGCAAGTCAGGAAGGGGCTTGAGGCGATGAAGGTTTGGTTCCCATTATTCGAGTAGGGTCTGTCCTTGGTGGTAGAGCAGTTTTCAAAAGGTGAGAATAGCTAGGAGCGCAAGCTAACCCAGTTTAAAGCGAATACCTTTTTAGGGAGATTTGTGTGTAAAAGAGATTGGTTGTACCAGGGGACCACTGGTAAGTGATGCAAGCACTCACCATCCCTCAGCACAGTCCGGATCAAACTTTACCAGTTTAGTTGAGGTTGCTAGTAGGTTCGAGTCCTTCAGTTTCGCGGCGCTCCGACTCTCAGCGGCTGCAGGATTGAACGATCGTCCATGACCGGACTGTTGCCTTTTCTCAGCATCCGAAGGAGGTATGAAAAATATTCCAGTACATCAGGCTTCAGGGCACAGGAGAGCAGAACAGCAAGGCACCTACAGCAACCGTCACCAACAGGTAGTGATGCGTGCATCACAGTTGTGGGCAGCGTTACGCACTCGCCTCATTCGGGACCTCGATGAGCTACGCCTTGGTCGGAGAGAGCATGGGACCACAAGCAAGCGATGTCCCAAGTCCCGGGTTTCAGCTCTAGATGGCGGCGTCTCCGGCAGTGTGACAAGTCTGTTTCTTCATTGCAGGAGACTTGGCTCCATCTGTAGTTTGGAGAGAACTCCGGTGTTCAACCTGGAATGGATGCAGAGCCCCTTCTCTTATCCAAGATTAGCTTTGTGGCAAAATCGAGGACTTCCAATCGAACATCTGCTCTCATGAAGGCATCCCAGTCGTGGACCAATCATGGTTCATGGTTGTCACAGTAATTCAGGCACTCCAGCCATCCTGGCACCAGTAGTGTGGATTGGGACCAGACAGACCCAACCAGCTTCCTGGACACACACGTGTGACAGGCCGAAGCCTGCAAAAGACATTGGTTTCCACAGGAGGCTGCATGCCCAAATAAGGAAAACCGGGTTACTCGACCTGGGTGAAGGCAAGGGAAAAAATGGCTATGGGACAGAACAAAAGACTTTCAGCCTCATCACGAATTTGGTGGTAACCCTTAAATGCGGCGGTATTGCTATTACTGCCGCATTTAAGGGTCCACCAAATCACGGGTTTGGCAGCATTTACCCCCAGCTCTGAGCTGGCGGGAAATCCGCCGTCAATTTGCCAATTTTCAGTGCTATTACCGCACGGTAATACCGCCGACAGTAATCGTGCTGAAAATTCCCTATTGGGTCCTATGGGGAATGGGGAATTCCCGAATGGGCCCAATGGGGAATTACTGTTCCGCCAAACCCGTGATCGGTTGGCGGTCGCGCTATTAGCGTGGGCTGTGTCCGGGCGGGAATACCGCTGGGATACCGCCCAACTCGTCATGAGGCCCTTTGTGGCTCGGCCATTTTCAGATCTGGCCACAGTCTGAACCAAACGCGGTAAAAGCGATGTAATTCAGTAAAAAAAGTAAAACACTTATAAAAATCAATTGCTGCCACCAGTCCATCCCAGGAATACTCGTACAATTATCAAAAAAATCCTTCAAGGGTGTCTAGGGCCATAAAAGAAAAAGGACACCAGCGCACGGTACTGGAAGGTTGTCGCGCAATAGTGTATTTGACCCATTTTTTTCAAATATTGCAGAGTGAAATTTTGCCGCAAATTTGCAGTTTTCCAATGTTTACATGTGTCTTTTTACCATCCATAGTGTTCTTCAAATCCCATACTGATCTAAAGTATATACTGTTGTTTATCTTGTAGTTCATGTGTGTTAGGACCTGTTTAGTGTTGCTTTCTTCAGAATTTTTCTCCATTTAAGCAATTTCGCAACCTTTTGCACTGTTTTACAAAGCCATTTTTCACCTGTCATTTTAAAAGTGTCTATTTCCAAATACAGTTTTCTCTCTTATTTGGGGAGGGAAGATTGGATTATAACTCTTGTCTTTCATTCCTGAATACCTGTTAATTATTTACATCTGTGTAGGATTTCTCATTTGTAACTTAAAGAACTTTGCAGGGGGAAATATTAACCTAAATGCTCTATGTTCACAAACCAAAACTATTATTTTTCCTGTGTTTTCTATTCTGCATTAATATAAGTGAATTCAATTGCTTTACTTATTTTTGAATTGTATTGTCAGCACCTGGTGATTGCTGCCGCATATATATATATATATATATATATATATATATATATATATATATATATATATATATATATATGTATATATATATATATAAATATATATATATATATATATATATATATATATAAAATTATGTGTGATTTGAATATTAAATAAATAAATATTTACCTTTACAAACTAGCCTGATTCCTGGTTCAGTGTGACCTGGGGGGTATTTTGAGACAGGTGTGATATGAGTAGTATATCATTCAGAATATTGAACTTATAGACACAAATAAAATAAGTATTTCATTGTGCACTACATGCTAGGCGAGACCTGGATGTGTGCCTGATTGAAATCTTTAACAGCTTGGGGGCCCGTGCCGTGATTCTGAATTTGAAATACCACCCGTGACAGTCTAACATGGCATACTAGCCTGCAGGGTACAGACACCTTGCTGGGTTGGGGTATTCTTTTAAATTTTATTTTTGAAATGAGGGGTTCCCCCAAAACCCTCTTTTTTTAAAAAACACTTTTTTTTTTACTTAAGAAACCAAAAAAAACATATAAAATAAAAAAAGAATACATTCAGAAAAAAAATGTTTTCGGCAAAATGGTGTTTCGAAAAAAAGTTTTTGAAAAAATTACCGGATACCAGGAAATTGATATTTCTAAAATGGTGAACCCAGTATAGATTAATATTGCTAGGGAACACCCCCTGCACAAACTGTTTGTCAGGGGTGAGTGACCCGAACAGAATGAACAGATCTGGCTGCAGGAAATAAAAGAACAGGTCACTGCCACAGACCTAGATACATGGCAGGACAAGGGCCCATTACACCAAGTGCTTAGCGAACTGTACATGGCCCCAAAAATAAAAGAGGAGCAGTGTAAAATCGCCAAAATAGCCACCTACCTGTACCTCCACATCAGAATCATACAGGAAAAGCATGCAGAAAACATAGTTCTGGCAAAGAAGCAAGGGGAAACACTGCAGAAAATCCAAACTAATCTGGACTCTGCAGAGCAAAGGCTCCAGAAGAGCCAATAATCAGAAATAGAGGCTAGGCAGCATATTACCAAACTAAAGGAAGATCTGGCTCTCTTACAGCAAGAGAAGGCAGAGCAATATACCAAATTACAGACACTGCAAGATGAGTGTCAGAAAAGGGTTGACGCTTTACAACAGAGTCAACAGAAACTGGAGCACCAATTAACTTTTAACAGAGTCCGCGCAGAACAGCTAGTTATCCTACAAGACCGCATAGACAAATTAAAAGAGGAAAACAATAAATAAATTCTTAAAGATTTAGAATCTCAAGCAGAATTTGATGAGGAGTGCCAGAAATCTAATGCATTTAAAAAACAGAGGGATGACGTGGCTGAACACAGGGGCACTCTAAGTCAGGAGAGGGATGCCTTAGGCCAAGAAGTCAGCCAACTAAAAACTAAGTTAGAGGAAAGAAAGATGGCCCTCCAGGAGCTTAGTGAAGTTAAAACTGAATATGAACAGCTACTAGAGCACACCAAGCGGGTGGAGAAATGCCCTGGAAAAGAACACTCAGACCAATAATGACAAAACTCAGGAGGTGAGTCTCCTGCAGCAAAAATTGGCCCAGTATTTCCAATCCAGGCAGGAAGCACAGAGAGACAATGAGACTCTCTGTGAAAAGAATGATAGGCTCCACAAACAGAATGCTATGCAAGAGCAAATCATTGAGACCAGTAAGGCCTTAATAGAGGAGCAAAAGAGTCTGATTTTGGCATGTCACCAGGGAATAGGGGCTGAAAGAGAAGAGGTAGGAAGGGACAGAGAAACCCCTGAACATAACAAAAGGGACTCTAACCCCTTCAGTACCATGTACTCTGCTGCCTTCATGTCCACTGGCTCATATGAACCAAGGGCCACAGGGATGGTAGACTTCAGCGGAATGAGAAACGTGAGACTGACAGATTAGCGCCTCCCAGAAATGGATGGGCGGGCATCTCTGTACAGATTCCCATATGTTAGGGCTAGCCTGTCTGACCAGGAACACTCCAGTGAGGGGAGAATCAGGGAATTGGATCCTCAAAAATACCGCCTACCAAAGGATGAGTCTGTCAAATTTGGTGGGGAACTCCATGAAACTAGGCCCCACATTCTGCAAGCCATTCTCAAGCTCGCAGAATCAGGGGGAGCCTAGAGGATCAGATAGCCACCTCCTCTAGCAGTGCTTCTGATTCAGAGGATGAGTGGACACGGGTGACTAAAACTAAAATGGTCAACAAAATTAAGAGGGCTCTACTAAAAGATACCCTGAAACAGATCAAGGCCATTAGGAGCGTCATAACTCCCTATCACAAAAATGCCAAGTATTCAGTCTGGGAGCACCTTGAGTTATACAAGCAAATGATGGATACTTTCCACCTGAAAGATAGCCAGAATTGTGTCCAATATATCAAGTGAATATTTTCCCCTGAATACTCCAGCTTCTTTGGGGGGCTGGAGGATCAAACTCACTCATGATGGTCCACCTACAGGGTGGCCATCTTAAAACATTTTTCCATACATAGGAACCCCCAAGAGGCCCGCAAGGCGGCCTAAAACCTGCACTGTGGGGAAGACCAGGCCCCAGAAAAATTTGTACAAGAATTAAAACGTGCCTTTGTGCAAACCACCAGGAGGGTGCACACAGACAGTAGGGAGTTCATTAATACCTTATTTCATGCACTCCCTAAATACATCATGACCCAGCTGGTGAGGGACTATCACGAGAAGAGATCACTAGACTGGGTCATTGAACCAGCCAACACCCCTGCTGCTACTAAAATGGAGGAGGTGAAGGTTGTCCCCATTTTA
Source organism: Ambystoma mexicanum (assembly GCF_040938575.1). Classification (NCBI taxonomy): domain Eukaryota; kingdom Metazoa; phylum Chordata; class Amphibia; order Caudata; family Ambystomatidae; genus Ambystoma; species Ambystoma mexicanum. The sequence goes on from NC_090931.1 coordinate 370,492,437, forward strand.
GATCTGGAGATGGGAGGGCCTAAAAATATTCCTGTACAGAATCCATCTTCTAACCAAAGAACCAGAAGGCCCTCAGGCCAATCCCAAACAGGTAGTCAGGGAGGTAACCCCACAAATGGGATGCCTAACTCCCCTGATTATATTAGCCCCCGTTACAAGGGCAACAGACCCATCCTGAGGTATGTGTGGACTCTCCCAGCCCAAGGGGGAGGATCCAACCAGGTAGCAACCAACCCAGGAAACTTCCCTCCTAATTTTCCAGAGGAGAGCAGTAACCCCCGAAATCCCGGGTTGAGCTTCTTTCCCCGGTACCCGCCAAACTTCAACCACCAAAAAAACCCTCCTTTCGTTCCCCACTTTCCAGACAGCCCAATCTTAGAGAGGGAAGGCCAAGGGTGGAGGGTTACCAGAATTATTCCAACCAAGAGTATTATGGGAGAAGGGACAGTTACCCTTCTCGTGATCCACCTAGGATGGACCAGAGACCCCCGTACCAGCCAGAGCGGGTTTCCCAACTGGAGTGCCAGGTCCAGAACTTGTCAAAGGATCAGGGTCGCATGTTGAGGGCTCAGCAGAACCCTCAGATGAGCATGCCGGCTCAGAACTCCACCAACCAAGGGTCTGATACTCCAGAGCAATGACAGGGAGAGAACTCCGACAGCCCACCGGTTCCAAGGGAGAAGGCATAGGGGGAAGGGGATGTAAAGCCTTAGAGGAAGCTTCCTTCCGCACTTGTGAAAAGCCCCTGGAAACCCAGGAACTGAAACCAGAATCTCCTGCCCCCGAAAGTCTGCAACCTAAGGAACAGAGGGCGAGTAGGAGAAATAAAGAGCCTAAAAAGACCCATTTTGTGGAGGAGGTTAGAGTCTTCCAATTTGAAGGAGAGGGGTCCTCAGAGGACTCTGGGAAAATTATCTTCTCCTTCAGGGATGGGGGAACTCCTCCCAAAGAAAACTGGGTCCCGAGAGATCCTAATCAAGACTGGGTAAATGTGGGGACTGAGTTAAAACCTCCCATCATTGAACCCCAGAATGAAAAGCCAGAAAATCACCTTGCCCAAATATATTCTGGGGACTGCCTCCAAAAAGGGGGGACGGCCCAGAATCAGAAACAGGGGAGCCCAGAACACCCCCAATATCCAACTGCCACATTTTTCTTACAGATGCTCAAGCTCCCATACCGAATCCTTTCCAAACCACCCCTGTGTCAGAATCAAGAGTAAAGAAGTTAACCCACCAATTGGCCCAAAATGCACATTATCTTTGCCCCCTTGAGGAGAAGGAGGGAAGATTTTATGCTCCCATTCAAATACAGGGACAATGTACATTTTTGGCACTGGTGGACACTGGATCCCAAGCCACCCTTCTGTCAAAGAGGGCCTTTGATCAGCTGAATTCAGGAAGGGGGGAGAGATACCAGATCCCTCTCACTCCTCTTCCTGGACAACTTCCGAACTTTGATGGGAATGAAATTCCTGTCGAGGGGAATACGGATTTAGAAATTAAAATTGGGGGACACAAGGTGAAACACCGGGTCATAGTTGTGACTCCAGAGGGCACACCATGTTTACTGGGGAATGACATCCTGCGTATATTGTCTCCCCTAATAAATTGTGTAAAAAAAGGTCCTCTGGACCCAGACTAACCAACCAATAATATTAAAACATAGCGTCAACCATGTTAGTTTAAATGGCACATGCCACATGGTTGAACAAAAACAGGATCACATTGAATTCCATTTTCAAAACAACAAAATCCCTGACGTGACAGTAATTGCAGTAGGACAACAAACTGGTGAGGGGAAGTCCTCTATATTTCTGAAAATCAACCTTCCTTCCAGTCTCAAGTGGCATTCCACACTGGAAGGAAATACTCTGGAATTCTATACCAATTCACAATCAGAAAATCCCACTTCTATAGTCCAAAATGATGAGAAACCAGCTCAAAGCTTGGCTGACATTCAGAAGATTGGAGAACAGTTGTTCATCACTATTCAGTTAAATGAGGGGAAGGACTCTGTTCTCGCCCGAGTGTGCGTGAACAACGGTAAGAGCTTCATCAGCGAAGTCATGTTCCGAAAACTCCCAAAAGACCCAGCCATTCCCACATTTAAATTGATAGACAAATGGGAAATGGACCTGGAAGCACCCAATTCCAAACATCTCCTGCCTAGCAGGTGTATGCTCAAAATGTCCATAGGCAACAAGAACATAGTCCATAATTGTTGGGTCGTGCGAGATGTCCCTGCTGCATTTTATTTAGGCAGTGACATTCTCAATCGCGTTGCCATTTGTTTGGACCTAATAAACATCAAAGCCTGGTCCCGATTAGCGGGTAATCCCATGGACTTTGATGATCCAGAGAAAGCATTTTGGTCAGCTCAACTGCTGCCATATGCAGTTGAAGTTCAGATTGGAGAGGAAGTCACCATCCAAGAACGGACCCAACAATTCCCACTTGAAGTCAAACTTAAAAGAGGACAGAAACTGCAAAATCCTGACGCATATGTTCACCTCAATGCCCATTTCCAACAGCAAGGGTTGGAGTTAAACCCAACACCACTAGTTGATACAGAACATGACACCATTCCAATAGTGGTGGATAAGAGCGACCTTAGGAGTATCACTCTGGGCGCAGGCACCATTATTGGAATGGCAGTTGATGACTGACATTTTTCCATAGATTTAGGTAATGAACTGATAGGACCTATCCCCAATGACTGTGTTGACAGTGATAGCGACAATGACACAACACCAGACAGGATCTTCACCCGGCATGGGGGGAATTTCCTGGTGTTCTCCTCTTGCCCTTATGGTAAAGAAGAGGTGACCTGTGACTTCAGGGGGGATGAGATGATCTTTCAAGTCCACCAGGACTGCCTTCCCCACCTGAAGCCATCAGTCCAAGTCAGTACTTTAACCAGGGACTTCTCCACCTAGATGGAGGAGGCCGCTGAGATAGCCAAACCAGAAGTCTTTCCGGGCTTCAGGCAGATGGTTGAAGAGAGAGTCAACCTAGCTGATGCCTGTGAGACTCCGGAGCAAAAGCAAAAATTGAAACAAGTTTTCTTAGATTTTCAGAATCTCTTTGCAGTGGACTCATGAATGCAGTCACACCGAAATCAATACAACAACCATTCCCATGGACCCTGGCATGACTCCAGTGTTTGTGAAACAATACCGCTTGCCTCTCTCATCCATGGAGTCCCTCAAAGAAATCATGAAAAACCTTGAGTCCCGTGGGATAATTCGTCCTGTCCACAGCACCTTCAATAATCCAGTGCTTGGGATTTTGAAACCAAACGGCCAGTGGAGACTCTGTGCTGACCTAAGGGAGCTAAACAAACGGGTCCACACTTCGGATGGCCTCTTCCCTACATTGACCAAGGGCTGGCCCAGATCTAGGGGTCAAAGGTATACACTGCCATTGACCTGACCAATGGGTACTGGACTGTAAATGCCAGTAAGGAGGACCAATACAAGCTGACCTTTACCTTCGGGGGCAGCATTGCACTTGGACCCGGACTCCCTTTGGATACATCAACTCCGTCAATTCATTTAATATCTTCTTGCATAAGGCCATGCCCAACTTGGGTGAAATGGGTAACCTAGCCTATGTAGATGATGTTCTAAACAAAAGCTCAACTGTGGAGGAACACATAACGGAGATCTCACAGTAGAGGGCTGCCGGAGCAAAACTATCTTTCCAAAAGGCACAGTGGTGCAGGATTCCTGTCAATTTCTTGGGGGATGAGATAACTCCTGAGGGTCTCTGTCCCCAGGAAAAGAAAGTAGAAGCACTCTTGAAACTAAAAGACCCCACAACTCTGCATGAGTTAAGGAGCCTCCTTGGACTGACTAATTACAGCAGAAAGTTCATTGAGGATTACGCAGAGATCACAAGACCCCTGATCCATCTGTTGAAGGGGGGTCAAGTGGGAGTGGGGTCCAGAACAAGCCAAGGCAGTAAGACAACTCAAAAGAAGCATCTCACAAGCACCTTGCCTAGCTTACCCTTTCAAGAACAAGGAGTTATTCTTGGAGACAGGGTTCTCAAATACATGCTTGACTGCAGTATTATACCAAAAGCATGACAAGGTCAATAAAGTAATCTCCTATGCGAGAAAATATAGCCTCTGCAATATCTTCAAAGTGACAGAATCCGGGCCGGAAATGTGAGTAATTCCCGAATTGCTTCCTGGATTATGTCAATGCAAGGCTTTCCTGTGGAGGTCAGATATGGCCAAAACAAGAAGAGTCCACTCGCGCAAGGTCTGGCTGACTTCCATGAGTGTGCGTGAGAAAACTGTCTAGAGGACAAAAGTCTTAAAATCAAGGACAACATGGAGGTGTACCTTAATTCCCCAAACAAAGTCTATGAAGAAGACAAGTGTAAGGGAATGCCCACTGTCTATGCAGATGGGTGCTCCTACCATGTTGACAACAACAGGGAAAAGGAATTTGTGGCCGGCGTGGGGAATGCCTGGGTGAATGAGGCCCCAGAACCCTGCGCTGGGTACAAAATCAGTCCCCATAGTAGTCAAGTGGCAGAGCTGATGGCTGTGCATTAAGCCATCCTAACTGCTGTCCAACACCAACTCCACGAACTGCTCATAATCACTGATTCAGATTATGTCCGGAACGGGTTTGTGGAGAACCTGGTTAATTGGAAAACCAGAGGCATGCTATGTGCTAACAATAAACCACTAAAACATGGAAAATTAATACAGAATATTGATGATCTCGTTACCTCGAATGGGATGACAATCTATTGGAAAAAGATCAAAGGTAATTCTAAAGTAGAGGGACCAAACAAAACTGGAAATGACCTTGCTGATCAGCTGGACAAAACCGGAGCCATCCAAAGGGATCTACTTGAGATCGAGTCCCTGTTGAAGGAAAACCAGGTCACTGCTATCACTAGGTCCCAGACAAATGCTCATAATGAACTCTCAACTGCCCAGTGGAGTAAGGAGACCCCAGATGCTGATTTGATCACGGCTCAAAAGGGGATCCAATAATTGGTACGTTTTATTGACACATTGAGGACCCTGAGAACTTTCCCCTGACGGATACCGATTGCATTGGGAAAGAGGACCTCAGAGTGTTGATGAAATGTCCAAAAATGTTCCGAATCCAAGACGGTTTGTTGGTGAGGAGATCCATATCTGGCTGTGACCAGTGAGTGGTCCCTACCTCATTTCGAAGCCTGATGCTAAGTCACGCCCATGATGCGGCCACAACCGGTCATCGGGAGTTTCATACAACATTAGAAATCTTGCGAGAGGTTGCATACTGGCCACACATAGGGCAGGACCTCGACCAATACTTGAAGGGGTGTCTTGCGTGCGCACAATTTCAGCCAACATCACTCACACACCGTGCTCTCCTCCAAAAGAGGGGGATGACACTGCTTTGGTCAGATTTGCAAGTCGATTTCATCATGCCCGTGATTCACTCCTCTAGGGGGAACAAGTACATGTTTACCGTAACATGCTTGATTACTAAATGGGTGGAATATCTCCCAGCCCCAAATTGCAAGGCAGAAACAGCATCTGCCCTGATGATCAATCACATCTTCTCGCGTTTTGGACTACCACAAAGGATTGAGTCAGACTGAGGTAGTCACTTCACCAGCGAAGTGATGACAAAGATGTGGGAGATTCTTGGGGTAAAAAACAAACTACACATTGCATACCGTAGTCCTCTAGTGGTGGAGTTGGGAGGTACAATAAAACTATTGTGAGCATATTAAAAAAGTTTGTGGTAGATTCTGGGCCAAGTTGGGATATTCGATTAGCCCTTGTCCTGATGTCCATCAGATCTACCCCTTCTTCTGCAACAAAAATGTCTCCATTTGAGCTGATGTATGGACAAAGGATGGTGCTACCCCAGCATCTGCTCTACAGAACCCAAGAGCAGACATTGATAAATGCCTCCACAACTCATGAGTATGTTGAGAATCTGAGAAAGCACCTTCAACATGCTTTTGCGTATGCTCAGCAGAATCTAGAAAGATCTGCAGACAGTATGAAGACCCACTATGACCTTAAGACAACTAAAAAGGAATATCAAGTAGGAGACAGGGTCTACTTGTACAATTTCCAAAGGAACCAAGCCAAGGAGCGCACATTTCTCCCAAGTTGGCGGGGTCCTTTTGAAATTGTGAACAGAATCTCACCAGTCGCCTACAGACTCCGCATCCCCAAGGGAAATATGACAGAAGGGGAAGATAAGTGGGTCCACATAAACCAGCTAAAGAGTTGCCATCCCAGGCATACTTTGAGGCAAATAGAAGAGCCTACCACAAACCCAGAGGGGGAAAATCCGGAGATCTAAAAAAAAATATTAAATGTTCATTGAGTATGTGCAAGGAAAGTGTTAAGACTATCATTGAATATAGGCAGGGAATATTGTCAATTGTTATTAAATACATGCATCTGCCCCACTATACCCCTTGGGGAACAGTAGTGGGGAAATTTCCATAACCGTGCTGTGTTCTGTTTTCTAGTACTGGAGCGAAATCCACCTAATCACCAAGGAGGACCTCCTCAGGGACCGGGAGGAAATAAACCCAAGTGACCCGGAGTGTTGCTCCACACTTCCAACCAGAACCAGCGAGGAGAGTGTGTCGCATCCATCGCTGACGGGAGAAGCAACCTGATCTCTTCACATGGACCGAAGGAAAAAACTATCCCACGTGCCGAACTCGCCCACGACTAGACGTCTTGCTGAAGTCAGGGGGGATGTGTGGGATATTTCAACCCATACCAATTTTATGTTATGTTATGTTAAAGGCATTTATGTAAGCGCACATACACCCGAAGGTATCTTGGTGCCCTATTACACCCCTTTGTCAATGGGGAAAGAAAACTGCCAAAAATGGATGCATTAACCCCTGTGTGCACCAAATCTGCAAAACTGCACATGGTTCATAAACCACAAAAGAGCTGCACACCCTGCCACACACAGGCATAGTTGATGTCAAAGCAATAACTCCCTGCAAGAGAATGCCAGTGGGTGCTGTTACCTGTGACATGAATCAAGGTCCCAGAAGTGGGCTAAAATCTGGAAATGCTCTTAAATACAGCTTCCTAATCAATGGCAACCTTCAAAGTGCTGTTTTGGCGCTAAATTCAGTCATTTTCTCAGTAAATTATTGAAAGGAAAAGTGTGCTGAAATCATAGATTCTCCAGACAGTCAGAGGAATCCAGGCCTCACTGACTGACAGCTGCATAAGAAAATTAGCTGTCAAACCCAGTTTAAACGTGTTCTTTTTCCTGAAGAAATTGCAAAATTCACCTATTTAAAGCATGTTTGTGAAGGGCATAATTCTTTTAAATGTCCAAATCCCTTATAAACCGTGCTTATTTTTACATGTGTTAAAGAAAAGATTTTATTGTGAATTTTAAAAGCAACCCAGTATTGGAGTTAAGTAACTGCTAAATTCTGATTGGACAGTGGCCAGCCTGGGAAGGTTTGACACTTCACTTTGACAACCCCTTGCTACAGGAAGGCTAATGGCTGCTTAATGGTTCCCGCATATTGACAACAAGGAGCACAATGAGACTTCAGTAGACATTCATCTTGTGGCTGAGCCAAGAACAAAAGACAGGCTCTGCTAGGGAAGGGGTAGGATGCTTCCCTCTATACCCCAACCTGATCAAAGGTATCTGACAGCTGTTGTTTATTGAAAGGAGAGAAAAAAAAACTCTGAACTTTTTGGTGTTTAAATCTGTATTTGTGGTTAAGTTTGAAACTCCTTAATTGTGCAACCTAAAGAAGGATACATCTGAAAATTGGTAGATGTTAACCTAAGTTCAGGCTTTTGCTTTGAAGACATTGATGAAACCTGTACCACTTAAGGAACCAAAGTTACAAAAAAACCCTCATGGTAGCACAACTATTAATGTTGCAAGCATACGTTTGTATGTACATGATCCACTGATAAGCGCCAAGAGATGTACCGAATTAGAAATTATTAATCCAAACTGTTATGATTTAAAGTGATAAAATTCCATAGAATGAGAAAGACAGCTATCACAGAGATGGGGATTGAAGGTGAATATAGCCCATCAAATATGAAATGTATGTGTCTGATTTTATTAGAGTATATAAATTTAGAAACTTACATTTGGGCAAAAGTTAAGTTTTCCGCCCCATATATATATATATATAAACAAAGAAAAGATTGGAAACCAATCCGGGGCACAACGGCACTCTGGCAATGCTTTTGATGAGAGACTGGAAGTCACAGAAAACAAATCCACAAGCAGTCAAAGTGTTCCGTGCAGCCAAATGTCCTTTATTAGTTAAAAGTGCATGGGCAAAGGAGGCAGCAGCAGGTTCCAGTGCAGAAAAAAGAGAACGACGCGTTTCACCCTACTCAGGCTTCGTCTGGTATGTGACAGAGAGAGAGGACTATAGCTTTATAGGCAGTAGTGTGTAAGTCCATTTTCAATGTTTAGCACTAGAGTGAAATAGCAATTGTCTGTTAAAAGCACGGCCATGTTGTAAATGTGTGGTTACTCATTTATATGCTGTTATTTGTTACAACTTTTTGAAAAATACAGTGCTGTAATGTTAGAATTTCATTTGCATTTGCCTCAAATACCAATTATCCCAAGTGGGTTAAAGGTGGCCAAATAGCACAGGATTGTCGCTTTCATAATCGTTCCACTCCGTTTTTTCTCAGTTACACACAAATTGTTTAAATGAATGATTATTCAACAATTCCTATTTACAATGGCCATATTGTTTCAGCCCCAGTGGGCTAACATGTTGTCATAGCTTATACTACTGTAAAGTGTCAAGTGCTTACATGAAAAAAACATGTTTTTACTTATTAAAAATACAGACAATTCATGTGTATTAAAGTGCCATGTGCCATATAAAAGTCAATGGACTATTGAATAACAAAGTGCTAGGTACTATCATAGAGGTGCATACTGTAAAACTACTCATGATAATCCAAAAGCATAGGAGGCTGTATGTAACCCTTGCGGGTGCCTCTAAGGTATGTTCCATCGTATGCATTTCAATCATAAATATACAGAGAGGACATTAAGATCAAAAGTAAATGTTATAAGTACTCATAGTGAGACACATGAGTCTGGCTGATGTACCACTAAAGGGAGTATGTTACCCTTGCGGGCGCCTGTATATTGTGACTTAGCCAGCCCATATTTTAAATTGTCTGATAAATGAGGCAAAGAATGTAAATACAAAAAATATATACGTGGCCTATTCAACATTATTCTAATAACATGTCAGATATGTTAAAGTGCTTAGTGCTATATGTTTAAAATCACATCTCATGTATTAAATGCAAACATCTTAAAAACAATCCACACTATGTACATATATTACATGCCCCCCACCCCCTGCTCACGCCCTGTGTCTCTCTCCTGTTACCCCCCCACCCCCTCACATGCCCCGTGTCTCTCTCCTGTTGCCCCCACCCCCCGGTCATGCCCCGTGTCTCCCTGCTGTTGCCCCCCACCCTCCGCTCATGCCCCCGTGTCTTTCTCCTGTTGCCCCCACCCCCCGCTCATGCCCCGTGTCTCCCTGCTGTTGCCCCCCACACCCCGCTAATGCCACGTGCCTCCCTCCTGTTGCCCCCCACCCCCTGCTCATGCACGTGTCTCCCTCGTGTTCCCCCCACCCCCGCTCATGCCCTGTGTCTCCCTGCTGTTGCCCCCCAACCCCCTCTCATGCCCCGTGTCCCTCTCCTGTTACCCCCACACCCATCTCATGCCCCGTGTCTCTCTCCTGTTGCCCCCCACCCCCTGGTCATGCCCCGTGTCACCCTGCTGTTGCCCTCCAACCCCCGCTCATGGCCCGTGTCTCTCTCCTGTTACCCCCCACCCCCCGGTCATGCCCCGTGTCTCCCTGCTGTTGCCCCCACCCCCCGCTCATGCCCCGTGTGTCTCTCTCCTGTTACCCCCCTCTCATGCCCCGTGTCTCTCTCATGTTGCCCCCCACACCCCGGTCATGCCCGTGTCTCCCTGCTGTTGCCCCCCCTCGCTCATGCCCCGAGTCTCTATCCTGTTGCCACCCACCCCCCGGTAATGGCCGTGTCTCCCTGCTGTTGCCCCCCACCCCATCTCATGCCCCGTGTCTCTCTCCTGTTACCCCCCCACCGCCCTCTCATGCCCCGTTTCTCTCTCCTGTTGCCCCCCACCCCCGGTCATGCCCTGCGTCTCCCTTCTGTTGCCCCCCACTCCCCGGTCATGCCCCGTGTCTACCTGCTGTTACTCCCCCCACCCCCCGCTCATGCCCAGTGTCTTTCTCTGTTACCCCCCAACCTCCTCTCATGCCCCGTGTCTCCCTCGTGTTCCCCCCACACCCCTCTCATGCCCCGTGTCTCCCTGCTGTTCCCCCCCACCCCCCGCTCATGCCCGTGTCTCCCTCGTGTTCCTTCCACCCCCCGCTCATGCCCCGTCCTTCCCTGCTGTTGCCCCCCACCCACTGCGCATGCCCTTGTCTCCCTGCTGTTGCCCCCCACCCCCCGCTCATGCCCCGTGTTTATCTCCTGTTACCCCCCACCCCCCGCTCATGCCCCGTGCCTCCCTTGTGTTCCCCCACCCCCGCTCATGCCCCGTGACTCCCTGCTGTTGCCCCCCACCCCTCGCTCATGCCCCGTGTCTCCCTCCTGTTGCCCCCACTCATGCCCTGTGTCTCTCTCCTGTTACCCCCCACACCCCGCTCAAGCCCCGTGTCTCCCTGCTGTTGCCCCCACCACCCGCTCATGCCCTGTGTCTCTCTCCTGTTACCCCCCTGCTCATGCCCTGTGTCTCCCTTGTATTCCCCCCACCCCCGCTCATGCCCCGTGTCTCTCTGCTGTTGCCCTCCACCCCCCGCTCATGCCCCGTGTCTCTCTCCTGTTGCCCCCCACCCCCCGGTCATGCCCCGTGTCTCCCTGCTGTTGCCTCCCACCTTCCGCTCATGCCCCGTGTCTCTCTCCTGTTGCCCCCTACCCCCACTCACGGCCTGTGTCTCCCTGCTGTTGCCCCCACCCCCGCTCATGCCCCATGTCTCTCTCCTGTTACCCCCACCCCCGCTCATGCCCCGTGTCTCCCTCGTGTTCCCCCACCCCCTGCTCATGCCGTGTCTCCCTGCTGTTGCCCCCCACCCTCCGCTCATGCCCCGTGTCTCCTTGTTGTTGCCCCCCACCACCCACTCATGCCCTGTTTCTCTCTCCTGTTACCCCCCACCCCCCTCTCATGCCCCGTGTCTCTCTCCTGTTACACCCCCACTCCCCTCTCATGCCCTGTGTCTCTCTCCTGTTGCCCCACCCTCCGGTCATGCCCCGTGTCTCCCTGCTGTTGCCTCCCAACTTCCGCTCATGCCCCGTGTCTCTCTCCTGTTGCCCCCTGCTCACGCCCCGTGTCTCCCTGCTGTTGCCCCCACCCCCACTCATGCCCCGTGTCTCTCTCCTGTTACCCCCACCCCTGCTCATGCCCCGTGTCTCGCTCGTGTTCCCCCACCCCCTGCTCATGCCGTGTCTCCCTGCTGTTGCCCCCCCACCCTCCGCTCATGCCCTGTGTCTCCTTGTTGTTGCCCCCCACCACCCACTCATGCCCCGTATCTCCCTCCTGTTACCCCACACCCCCCGCTCATGCCCCGTGTCTCTCTCCTGTTACCCCCCACCTCCTGCTCATGCCCTGTGTCTCTCTCCTGTTGACCCCCCGTTCATGCCCCGTGTCTCCCTGCTGTTGCCCCTCACCACCCACTCATGCCCCGTGTCTCCCTGCTGTTGCCCCCCACCCACCGCTCATGCCCCGTGTCTCTCTCTTGTTACCCCTCACCCCCCGCTCATGCCCCGTGTCTTTCTCCTGTCGCTCCCCACCACCTGCTCATGCCCGGTGTCTCTCTCCTGTTGCCCCTCACCCCCCGCTCATGCCCCGTGTCTCTCTCATGTTGCCCCCACCCCCGCTCATGCCCCGTGTCTCTCTCCTGTTACCCCCCACTCGCTCTCATGCCCCGTGTCTCCCTGCTGTTGCCCAACACCCTCCGCTCATGCCCCATGTCTCCCTGCTGTTGACCCCCACCCCCTGCTAATGCCCTGTGTCTCTCTCCTGTTAACCCCCCACCCCCTCTCATGCCCCATGTCTCTCTCCTGTTGCCCCCCACCCCCTGGCCATGCCCCATGTCTCCCTGCTGTTGCCCTCCACCTCCCGCTCATGCCCCGTGGCTCCCTGCTGTTGCCCCGCACCCCGCGCTCATGCCACGTATCTCCCTCCTGTTGCCCCCACCCCGCGCTCATGCACTGTGTCTCCCTCGTGTTCCCCCAACCCCCCGCTCATGCCCCGTGTCTCCTTGCTGTTGCCCCCACCCCCCTCTCATGCCAGTTGTCTCTCTCCTGTTACCCCCACCCCCTCTCATGCCCCGTGTCTCAATCCTGTTGCCCCCCACCCCCAGTCATGCCCCATGTCTCCTTGCTGTTGCCCCCCAACCCCTGCAATGCCCCGTGTCTCCCTCCTGTTACCCCCCACCTCCGGTCATGCTCTGTGTCTCCCTGCTGTTGCCCCCCACCCACCGCTCATGCAACGTGTCTCTCTCCTGTTACCCCCTCTCATGCCCCGTGTCTCCCTGCTGTTACCACCCAACCCCGCTCATGCCCCGTGTCTCTCTCCTGTTGCCCCCACTCCCCGGTCATGCCCCGTGTCTCCCTGCTTTTGCCCCCCCACCCCCTGGTCATGCCCCGTGTCTCTCTCCTGTTCCCCCCACCCCGGTCATGCCCCGTGTCTCCCTGCTGTTGCCCCTCACCCCCGCTCATGCCCCGTGTCTCCCTGCTGTTGCCCCCCACCCCCCTGCTCATGCCCCGTGTCTCTCTCCTGTTACCCCCACCCCCCGCTAATGCCCAGTGTCTCTCTTCTGTTCCCCCCCACCCCCCGCTCATGCCCCGTGTCTCTCTCCTGTTACCCCCCACCCTCCGGTCATGCCCCATGTCTCCCTGCTGTTGCCCCCCACCCCCTGCTCCTGCCCGTGTCTCTCTCCTGTTACCCCCCACCCCCCTCTCATGCCCTGTGTTTCTCTCCTGTTGCCCCCCCATCCCCTGGTCATGCCCCGTGTCTCCCTGCTGTTGCCCCCCACCCCCTGCTCATGCCCCGTGTCTCTCTGTTACCCCCATCCCCCGTCATGCCCCGTGTCTCCCTGCGGTTGCCCCCCACCCCCCGCTCATGCCCGTGTCTCTCGCCTGTTCCCCCCACCCCTCGCTCATGCCTTGTGTCTCCCTGCTGTTGCCCCCCACCCCCTGCTCATGCCCTGTGTCTCTCTCCTGTTACCCCCCACCCCCTACTCATGCCCCGTGTCTCCCTCCTGTTGCCCCCACCTCCCTCTCATGCCCCATGTCTCCCTGCTGTTGCCCCCCATCCTCCGCTCATGCCCCATGTCTCCCTGCCGTTGCCACGCACCACCCGCTCATGCCCCGTGTCTCTCTCCTGTTACCCCCACCCCCCTCTCATGCCCAGTGTCTCTCTCCTGTTACCCCCCCACGCCCCTCTCATGTCCCGTTTCTCTCTCCTGTAACCCCCACCCCCTCTCATGCCCCGTGTCTCTCTCCTGTTGCCCTCCAACCCCGTTCATGCCCCGTGTCTCCCTGCTGTTGCCCCCCACCCCCCGCTCATGCCCTGTGTCTCTTTCCTGTTACCCCCCCGGTTATGCCCTGTGTCTCCCTGCTGTTGCCCCCCACCCCCCGCTCATGCCCTGTGTCTCTCTCCTGTTACCCCCCACCCCCCTCTCATGCCCCGTGTTGCTCTCCTGTTGCCCCCCACCCCCGGTCATGCCCTGTGTCTCCCTGCTGTTGCCCCCCACCCCCCGCTCATGCCCCATGTCTCTCTGTTACCCCCACCCCCTGTCATGCCCCGTGTCTCCCTGCTGTTGCCCCCCAACTCCCGCTCAAGCCTGTGTCTCTCTCCTGTTCCCCCCACACCCCGCTCATGCCTTGTGTCTCCCCTGTTCCCCCCCTCTCTGCTCATGCCCCGTGTCTCCCTGCTGTTGCCCTCCACCCCCTGCTCATGCCCTGTGTCTCTCTCCTGTTACCCCCCACCCCCCTCTCATGCCCCGTGTCTCCCTCCTGTTGCCTGCACCCCATGCTCATGCCCCGTGTCTCCCTGCTGTTGCCCCCCACGCCCCGCTCATTCCCCGTGTCTCTCTCCTGTTCCCCCACCCTCGCTTATGCTTCGTTTCTCTCTTGTTGCCCCCCACCCCCCGCTCATGCCCCGTGTCTTTCTCCTATTGCCCCCCTGCTCATGGCCCGTGTCTCCCTGCTGTTGCCCCTCACCCCACGCTCATGCCCTGTGTCTCTGTCCTGTTACCCCCCACCCCCTCTCATGCCCAGTGTCTCCCTCCTGTTCCCCACCCCCGCTCAAGCCCCGTGTCTCCCTGCTGTTGCCCCCCACCCCCCGCTCATGCCCCGTGTCTCCCTGCTGTTGCCCCCCCACCCCCCAGTCATGCCCCATGTCTCCCTGCTGTTACCCCCCACCCCCCGCTCATGCCACGTGTCTCCCTGCTGTTGCCCCCCACCACCAGGTCACGCCCCGTATCTCCCTGCTGTTGCCCCCACCCACCGCTCATGCCCCTTGTCTCCCTGCTGTTGCCCCCCACCCCCCGCTCATGCACTGTGTCTGTCTCCTGTTACCCCCCAGGGCCCTCTCATGCCCCGTGTCTCCCTCATGTTCCCCCCACCCCCCTCTCATCTCCCGTGTCTCTCTCCTGTTACCTCCACCCCCCTCTCATGCCCCGTGTCTCTCTCCTGTTGTCCCCCACCCCCCGGTCATGCCCTGTGTCTCCCTGCTGTTGCCCCCCACCCCCCGCTCATGCCCTGTGTCTCTCTGTTACCCCCATCCCCCGTCATGCCCCGTGTCTCCCTGCTGTTGCCCCCCACACCCGCTCATGCCCGAGTCTCTCTCCTGTTCCCCCACCCCTCGCTCATGCCTTGTGTCTCCCTGCTGTTGCCCCCCACCCCCTGCTCGTGCCCTGTGTCTCTCTCCTGTTACCCCCCACCCCCTACTCATGCCCCGTGTCTCCCTCCTGTTGCCCCCACCTCCCTCTCATGCCCCATGTCTCCCTGCTGTTGCCCCCCATCCTCCGCTCATGCCCCATGTCTCCCTGCCGTTGCCACGCACCACCCGCTCATGCCCCGTGTCTCTCTCCTGTTACCCCCACCACCCTCTCATGCCCAGTGTCTCTCTCCTGTTACCCCCCACGCCCCTCTCATGTCCCGTTTCTCTCTCCTGTAACCCCCACGCCCTCTCATGCCCCGTGTCTCTCTCCTGTTGCCCTCCAACCCCAGTCATGCCCCGTGTCTCCATTCCGTTGCCCCAACCCCCCACTCATGCCCTGTGTCTCTTTCCTGTTACCCCCCGGTTATGCCCTGTGTCTCCCTGCTGTTGCCCCCCACCCCCAGCTCATGCCCTGTGTCTCTCTCCTGTTACCCCCCACCCCCCTCTCATGCCCCGTGTTTCTCTCCTGTTGCCCCCCACCCCCCGGTCATGCCCCATGTCTCTCTGTTACCCCCCACCCCCTGTCATGCCCCGTGTCTCCCTGCTGTTGCCCCCCAAACCCCGCTCAAGCCCGTGTCTCTCTCCTGTTTCCCCCACACCCCGCTCATGCCTTGTGTCTCCCCTGTTCCCCCCCTCTCCGCTCATGCCCCGTGTCTCCCTGCTGTTGCCCTCCACCCCCTGCTCATGCCCTGTGTCTCTCTCCTGTTACCCCCACCCCCCTCTCATGCCCCGTGTCTCCCTCCTGTTGCCTGCACCCCACGCTCATGCCCCGTGTCTCCCTGCTGTTGCCCACCACGCCCCGCTCATTCTCCGTGTCTCTCTCCTGTTCCCCCCACCCTCACTTATGCTTCGTTTCTCTCTTGTTGCCCCCTACCCCCCGCTCATGCCCCGTGTCTTTCTCCTGTTGCCCCCCCTGCTCATGGCCCGTGTCTCCCTGCTGTTGCCCCTCACCCCACGCTCATGCCCTGTGTCTCTCTCCTGTTACCCCCCACCCCC
This sequence comes from Ambystoma mexicanum, assembly GCF_040938575.1. Classification (NCBI taxonomy): domain Eukaryota; kingdom Metazoa; phylum Chordata; class Amphibia; order Caudata; family Ambystomatidae; genus Ambystoma; species Ambystoma mexicanum. The sequence continues at coordinate 370,508,440 of NC_090931.1, forward strand.
TCTCATGCCCAGTGTCTCCCTCCTGTTCCCCCACCCCCACTCAAGCCCCGTGTCTCCCTGCTGTTGCCCCCCACTCCCCGCTCATGCCCCGTATCTCCCTGCTGTTGCCCCCCCACCCCTCAGTCATGCCCCATGTCTCCCTGCTGTTACCCCCTACCCCCCGCTCATGCCACGTGTCTCCCTGCTGTTGCCCCCCACCACCAGGTCACGCCCCGTATCTCCCTGCTGTTGCCCCCACCCACCGCTCATGCCCCTTGTCTCCCTGCTGTTGCCCCCCCAACCCCCGCTCATGCACCGTGTCTGTCTCCTGTTACCCCCCAGCCCCCTCTCATGCCCCGTGTCTCCCTCATGTTCCCCCACCCCCCTCTCATCTCCCGTGTCTCTCTCCTGTTACCTCCACCCCCTCTCATGCCCCGTGACTCTCTCCTGTTGCCCATCACCCCCCGGTCATGCCCCGTGACTCCCTGCTGTTGCCCTTCAACCCCGCTCATGCCCCGTGTCTCTCTCCTGTTACCCCCCACCCCCCGGTCATGCCCTGTGACTCCCTGCTGTTGACCCCCACGCCCCGCTCATGCCCTGTGTCTCTCTCCTGTTACCCCCACCCCCTGCTCATGCCCCGTGTCTCTCTCCTGTTGCCCCCCACCCTCGGGTCATGCCCCGTGTCTTCCTGCTGTTGCCCCCCACCCCCTGCTCATGCCCCGTGTCTCTCTCCTGTTCCCCCACCCCCAGGTCATGCCCCGTGTCTCCCTGCTGTTGCCCCTCAACCCCGCTCATGCCCCATGTCTCCCTGCTATTACCCCCCACCCCCGCTCATGCCCTGTGTCTCTCTCCTGTTGCCCCCCGCTCATGCCCCGTGTCTCTATCTCCTATTACCCCCGCTCATGCCCCGTGTCTCTCTCCTGTTGCCCCACCTCCCGCTCATGCCCCTTGTCTCTCTCCTGTTGCCCCCCACCCCCTGGTCATGCCCCGTGTCTCCCTGCTGTTGCCCCTCAACCCTGCTCATGCCCCATGTCTCCTTGCTGTTGCCCCCCACCCCCGCTCATGCCCCTTGTCTCTCTCCTGTTAACCCCAACCCCTGCTCATGCCCCGTGTCTCTCTCCTGTTGCCCCCCACCCCCCGGTCATGCCCCGTGTCTGCCTGCTGTTGCCCTCCACCCCCTGCTCATGCCCGTGTCTCTCTCCTGTTCCCCACACCCCCGGTCATGCCCCGTGTCTCTATCTCCTATTACCCCCCGCTCATGCCCTGTGTCTCTCTCCTGTTGCCCCCACACCCCGCTCATGCCCCTTGTCTCTCTCCTGTTGCCCCCGACCCCCTGGTTATGCCCCGTGTCTCCCTGCTGTTGCCCCCCACCCCCGCTCATGCCCCGTGTCTCTCTCCTGTTGCCCCCCCACCCCCTGCTCATGCCCCTTGTCTCTATCTCCTATTACCCCCCGCTCATGCCCCGTGTCTCCCTGCTGTTGCCCCTCAACCCTGCTCATGCCCCATGTCTCCCTGTTGTTGCCCCCCACCCCCGCTCATGCCCCGTGTCTCTCTCCTGTTGCCCCCCACCCCCCGCTCATGAACCGTGTCTCTCTCTCCTATTACCCCCCACCCCTGCTCATGCCTCGTGACTCTCTCCTGTTGCCCCCACCCCCCGCTCATGCCCAGTGTCTCTCTCCTGTTAGCCCCCACCCCCCTCTCATGCCCCGTGTCTCCCTGCTGTTGCCCCCACCCTCCGCTCATGACACGTGTCTCCCTGCTGTTGCCCCCCACCCCCTGCTCATGCCCCGTGTCTCTCTCCTGTTACCCCGCCATGCCCCCCTCATGCCCCGTGTCTCTCTCCTGTTACCCCCACCCCCCTCTCATGCCCCGTGTCTCTCTCCTGTTACCCCCCACCCCCATCTCATGCCCCGTGTCTCTTTTTTGTTGCCCCCCACCCCCCGGTCATGCCCCGTGTCTCCCTGCTGTTGCCCCCACCCCTGCTCATGCCCCATGTCTCTCCCCTGTTACCCCCACCCCCGCTCATGCCCCGTGTCTCCCTGCTGTTGCCCCCAACCCCCGGTCATGCCCCGTGTCTCCATGCTGTTGCCCCCCACTCCCCGCTCATGCCCCGTGTCCCCCTGCTGTTGCCCCCCACCCCCTGCTCATGCCCTGTGTCTCCCTCCTGTTGCCCCCACCCCCCTCTCATGCCCCGTGTCTCCCTCGTGTTCCCCCCACCCCCCACTCATGCCCCTTGTCTCCCTGCTGTTGACACCCACCCCCCAGTCATGCCCTGTGTCTCCCTGATGTTGCCCCCCACCCCCCCTCATGCCACGTGTCTCTCTCCTGTTACCCCCCACTCATGCCCCGTGTCTCTCTCCTGTTGCCCCCCAACCCCCGCTCATGCCCCGTGTCTCTATCTCCTATTACCCCCCGCTCATGCCCCGTATCTCTCTCCTGTTGCCCCCAAACCCCGCTCATGCCCCGTGTCTCTGTCTCCTATTACCCCCCACTCATGCCCCGTATCTCTCTCCTGTTGCCCCCACCCCCCGCTCATGCACCTTGTCTCTCTCCTGTTGCCCCCCACCCCCTGGTCATGCCCTGTGTCTCCTTGCTGTTGCCCCTCAACCCCGCTCATGCCCCATGTCTACTTGCTGTTGCCCCCACCACCGCTCATGCCCCTTGTCTCTCTCCTGTTATCCCCACACCCTGCTCATGTCCCGTTTCTCTCTCCTGTTGGCCCCCACCCCCCGGTCATGCCCAGTGTCTCCCTGCTGTTGCCCTCCACCCCCTGCTCATGCCCGTGTCTCCCTCCTGTTCCTCACACCCCCCGGTCATGCCCCATGTCTCCCTGCTGTTGCCCCTCAACCCCGCTTATGCCCCATGTCTCGCTGCTGTTGTCCCCCACCCCCGCTCATGCCCCGTGTCTCTCTCCTGTTACCCCCCACCCCCTGCTCATGCTCTGTGTCTCTCTCCTTTTGCCCCACACCCCCGCTCATGCTCCGTGTCTCTCTCCCCTATTACCCCCCACCCCTCGCTCATGCCCCATGTCTCTTTCCTGTTGCCCCCACCCCCCGCTCATGCCCTGTGTCTCTCTCGTGTTACCCCCACCCCCCTCTCATGCCCCGTGTCTCCCTGCTGTTGCCCCCCACCCTGCGCTCATGACACGTGTCTCCCTGCTGTTGCCCCCCACCCCCCGCTCATGCCCCGTGTCTCTCCCCTGTGACCCCCCATGCCCCTCTCATGCCCCGTGTCTCTCTCCTGTTACCCCCCACCCCCCTCTCATGCCTCGTGTCTCTCTCCTGTTACCCCCCACCCCCTCTCATGCCCCGTGTCTCTCTCCTGTTGCCCCCCACCCCCCGGTCATGCCCGTGTCTCCCTGCTGTTGCCCCCACCCCCCGCTCATGCCCCATGTCTCTCCCCTGTTACCCCCACCTCCCGCTCATGCCCGGTGTCTCTCTCCTGTTACCCCCCACCCCCCTCTCATGCCTCGTGTCTCTCTCCTGTTACCCCCCACCCCCTCTCATGCCCCGTGTCTCTCTCCTGTTGCCCCCCACCCTGCGCTCATGACACGTGTCTCCCTGCTGTTGCCCCCCACCCCCCGCTCATGCCCCGTGTCTCTCCCCTGTTACCCCCCATGCCCCTCTCATGCCCCGTGTCTCTCTCCTGTTACCCCCCACCCCCCTCTCATGCCTCGTGTCTCTCTCCTGTTACCCCCCACCCCCTCTCATGCCCCGTGTCTCTCTCCTGTTGCCCCCCACCCCCCGGTCATGCCCGTGTCTCCCTGCTGTTGCCCCCACCCCCCGCTCATGCCCCGTGTCTCTCCCCTGTTACCCCCCATGCCCCTCTCATGCCCCGTGTCTCTCTCCTGTTACCCCCCACCCCCCTCTCATGCCTCGTGTCTCTCTCCTGTTACCCCCCACCCCCTCTCATGCCCCGTGTCTCTCTCCTGTTGCCCCCCACCCCCGGTCATGCCCCGTGTCTCCCTGCTGTTGCCCCCCACTCCCCGCTCATGCCCCATGTCCCCCTGCTGTTGCCCTCCACCCCTCGCTCCTGCCCTGTGTCTCTCTCCTGTTACCCCCCACCCTCCTCTCATGCCCCGTGTCTCCCTCGTGGTCCCCCACCCCCCACTCATGCCCCATGTCTCCCTGCTGTTGCCACCCACCCCCCTCTCATGCCCCGTGTCTCTCTCCTGTTGCCCCCACCCCCCTCTCATGCCCCGTGTCACTCTTCTGTTGCCCCCCACCCCCCAGTCATGCCCCGTGTCTCCCTGATGTTGCCCCCCAGCCCCCACTCATGCCTCGTGTCTCTCTCCTGTTACCCCCCACGCCCCGGTCATGCCCCGTGTCTCCCTGCTGTTGCCCCCCCACAGCCCACTCATGCCCCATGTCTCTCTCCTTTTCCCCTCACCCCCCGCTCATGCCTCGTGTCTCCCCTGTTCCCCCCCGCCCCCCGCTCCTGCCCCGTGTCTCCCTGCTGTTACCCCCCACCCCCTGCTCATGCCATGTGTCTCTCTCCTGTTACCCCCCTCTCATGCCCCATGTCTCCCTCCTGTTACCCCCCACCCCCCGTTCATGCCCCTTGGCTCCCTGCTGTTGCCCCCCGCTCATGCCCCGTGTCTCCCTGCTGTTGCCCCCCTCTCATTCTCAGTGTCTCTCTCCTGTTGCCCCCACCCCCGGTCATGCCCCGTGTCTCCCTGCTGTTGCCCCCCAGCCCCCGCTCATGCCCCGTGTCTCTCTCCTGTCCCCCCCACCCCCCGCTTATGCCTCGTGTCTCTCCTGTTACCCCCCACCCCCCTCCCATGCCCCATGTCTTTCTCCTGTTGCCCCCCCGCTCATGCCCCATGTCTCCCTGCTGTTGCCCCTCACCCCCTGCTCATGCCCCGTGTCTCTCTCCTGTTACCCCCACCCCACTCTCATGCCCCGTGTCTCCCTCGTGTTCCCCCCACCCCCCGCTCATGCCCCGTGTCTCCCTGCTGTTGCCCCACCCCCTGCTCATGCCCAGTGTCTCCCTGCTGTTGTCCCCACCCCCCGCTCATGCCCCGTGTCTCACTCCTTTTACCCCCCACCCCCTCTCATGCCCCGTGTCTCTCTGCTGTTACCCCCCACTCCCCATCTCATGCCCCGTGTCTTTCTCCTGTTGCCCCCCCGCTCATGGCCCGTGTCTCCCTGCTGTTGCCCCTCACCCCACGTTCATGCCCTGTGTCTCTCTCCTGTTACCCCCCACCCCTCTTTCATGCCCAGTGTCTCCCTCCTGTTCCCCCATCCCCGCTCAAGCCCCGTGTCTCCCTGCTGTTGCCCCCCACCCCACGCTCATGCCCCGTGTCTCCCTGCTGTTGCCCCCCACCCCCCAGTCAGGCCCCATGTCTCCCTGCTGTTACCCCCCACCCCCCGCTCATGCCCCGTGTCTCCCTGCTGTTGCCCTCCACCACCCGGTCACGCCCCGTATCTCCCTGCAGTTGCCCCCACCCACCGCTCATGCCCCTTGTCTCCCTGCTGTTGCCCCTCCACCCCCCACTCATGCACCGTGTCTGTCACCTGTTACCCCTCAGCCCCCTCTCATGCCCCGTGTCTCCCTCATGTTCCCCCACCCCCCTCTCATCTCTTCCGTGTCTCTCTCATGTTAATTCCACCCCCCTCTCAGGCCCCGTGTCTCTCTCCTGTTGCCCCCCACCCCCGGTCATGCCCCGTGTCTCCCTGCTGTTGCCCTTCAACCCTGCTCATGCCCCGTGTCTCTCTCCTGTTACCCCCACCCCCCGGTCATGCCCCGTGTCTCCCTGCTGTTGCCCTTCAACCCCGCTCATGCCCCGTGTCTCTCTCCTGTTACCCCCCACGCCCCGCTCATGCCCCGTGTCTCTCTCCTGTTACCCCCACCCCCCGCTCATGCCCCGTGTCTCTCTCCTGTTGCCCCCCACCCCCGGGTCATGCCCCGTGTCTCCCTGATGTTGCCCCCTGCTCATGCCCCGTGTCTCTCTCCTGTTCCCCCCATCCCCCGGTCATGCCCCGTGTCTCCCTGCTGTTGCCCCTCAACCCCGCTCATGCCCCATGTCTCCCTGCTATTACCCCCACCCCCGCTCATGCCCCGTGTCTCTCTCCTGTTGACCCCCGCTCATGACCCGTGTCTCTATCTCCTATTACCCCCCGCTCATGCCCCTTGTCTCTCTCCTGTTACCCCCACCCCCCGCTCATGCCCCATGTCTCTCTCCTGTTGCCCCCCACCCCCGGGTCATGCCCCGTGTCTCCCTGATTTTGCCCCACACCCCCTGCTCATGCCCCGTGTCTCTCTCCTGTTCCCCCCATCCCCCGGTCATGCCCCGTGTCTCCCTGCTCTTGCCCCTCATCCCTGCTCATGCCCCATGTCTCCTTGCTGTTGCCCCCCACCCCCGCTCATGCCCCTTGTCTCTCTCCTGTTACCCCCAACCCCCGCTCATGCCACGTGTCTCTCTCCTGTTGCCCCCCACCCCCCGGTCATGCCCCGTGTCTCCCTGCTGTTGCCCTCCACCCCCTGCTCATGCCCCGTGTCTCTCTCCTGTTCCCCACACCCCTGGTCATGCCCCGTGTCTCTATCTCCTATTACCCCCGCTAATGCCCTGTGTCTCTCTCCTGTTGCCCCCACCCCCTGCTCATGCCCCTTGTCTATCTCCTGTTGCCCCCGACCCCCTGGTTATGCCCCGTGTCTCCCTGCTGTTGCCCCCCACCCCCGCTCATGTCCCGTGTCACTCTCCTGTTGCCCCCCACTCCCCACTCATGCTCCATGTCTCTATCTCCTATTACCCCCCGCTCATGCCCCGTGTCTCTCTCCTGTTGCCCCCACCCCCCGCTCATGCCCCCTGTCTCTCTCCTGTTGCCCCCACCCCCTAGTCATGCCCCGTGTCTCCCTGCTGTTGCCCCTCAACACTGCTCATGCCCCATGTCTCCCTGCTGTTGCCCCCCACCCCCGCTCATGCCCCGTGTCTCTCTCCTGTTACCCCCCACCCCCTGCTCATGCTCCGTGACTCTCTCCTGTTGCCCCCCACCCCCCGCTCATGACCCGTGTCTCTCTCTCCTATTACCCCCCACCCCCTGCTCATGCCTCGTGTCTCTCTCCTGTTGCCCCCACCCCCCCGCTCATGCCCCCTGTCTCTCTCCTGTTACCCCCACCCCCCCTCTCATGCCCCGTGTCTCCCTGCTGTTGCCCCCACCCTCCGCTCATGACACGTGTCTCCCTGCTGTTGCCCCCCACCCCCTGCTCATGCCCCGTGTCTCTCTCCTGTTACCCCCCACACCGCTCTCATGCCCCGTGTCTCTCTCCTGTTACCCCCACCCCCCTCTCATGCCCCGTGTCTCTCTCCTGTTACCCCCCTGCCCCCCTCTCATGCCCCGTGTCTCTTTCCTGTTGCCCCCCACCCCCGGTCATGCCCCGTGTCTCCCTGCTGTTGCCCCCACCCCCGCTCATGCCCCATGTCTCTCCCCTGTTACCTCCACCCCCCGCTCATGCCCCGTGTCTCCCTGCTGTTGCCCCCCACCCCCGTTCATGCCCCGTGTCTCCATGCTGTTGCCCCCCACTCCCCGCTCATGCCCTGTGTCTCTCTCCTGTTGCCCCCACCCCCCCGCTCATGCCCCGTGTCTCTCTCCTGTTACCCCCACCCCCCTCTCAAGCCCTGTGTCTCCCTCGTGTTCCCCCCACCCCCCACTCATGCCCCATGTCTCCCTGCTGTTGACACCCACCCCCCTCTCATGCCCCGTGTCTCCCTCCTGTTGCCCCCACACCCCTCTCATGCCCCGTTTCTCTCTCCTGTTGCCCCCACCCCCCAGTCATGCCCCGTGTCTCCCTGATGTTGCCCCCCACCCCCCGCTCATGCCACATGTCTCTCTCCTGTTACCCCCCACTCATGCCCCGTGTCTCTCTCCTGTTGCCCCCCACCCCCTGCTCATGCCCCGTGTCTCTATCTCCTATTACCCCCCGCTCATGCCCCGTATCTCTCTCCTGTTGCCCCCACCCCCCGGTCATGCCCCTTGTCTCTCTCCTATTGCCCCCCAGCCCCTGGTCATGCCCCGTGTCTCCCTGCTGTCGCCCCTCAACCCCGCTCATGCCCCATGTCTCCTTGCTGTTGCCCCCCACCACCGCTCATGCCCCTTGTCTCTCTCCTGTTACCCCCACCCCCTGCTCATGCCCCGTTTCTCTCTCCTGTTGCCCCCCACCCCCCGGTCATGCCCCGTGTCTCCCTGCTGTTGCCCTCCACCCCCTGCTCATGCCCTGTGTCTCTCTCCTGGTCCTCACACCCCCCGGTCATGCCCCATGTCTCCCTGCTGTTGCCCCTCAACCCCGCTCATGCCCCATGTCTTGCTGCTGTTGCCCCCCACCCCCGCTCATGCCCCGTGTCTCTGTCCTGTTACCCCCACCCCCTGTTCATGCTCTGTGTCTCTCTCCTTTTGCCCCCCACCCCCACTCATGCTCCGTGTCTCTCTCTCCTATTAACCCCCACCCCTCGCTCATGCCCCATGTCTCTCTCCTGTTGCCCCCACTCCCCGCTCATGCCCTGTGTCTCCCTCCTGTTACCCCCTACCCCCCTCTCATGCCCCGTGTCTCCCTGCTGTTGCCACCCACCCTGCGCTCATGACACGTGTCTCCCTGCTGTTTCCCCCCACCCCGCGCTCATGCCCCGTGTCTCTCTCCTGTTACCCCCCATGCCCCTCTCATGCTCCGTGTCTCTCTCCTGTTACCCCCACCCCCCTCTCATGCCCTGTGTCTCTCTCCTGTTACCCCACACCCCCCTCTCATGCCCCGTGTCTCTCTCCTGTTGCCCCCCACCCCCCGGTCATGCCCCGTGTCCCCCTGCTGTTGCCCCCCACTCCCCGCTCATGCCCAATGTCCCCCTGCTGTTGCCCCCCACCCCTCGCTCATGACCTGTGTCTCTCTCCTGTTACCCCCTCCCCCCTCTCATGCCCCGTGTCTCTCTTCTGTTGCCCCCCGCCCCCCAGTCATGCCCCGTGTCTCCCTGATGTTGCCCCTCACCCCCCGCTCATGCCCCATGTCTCTCTCCTGTTACCCCCCACCCCCGGTCATGCCCCGTGTCTCCCTGATGTTGCCCCCCAGCCCCCGCTCATGCTCCGTTTCTCTCTCCTGTTGCCCCCACCTCCGGTCATGCCCCGTGTCTCCCTGCTGTTGCCCCACAGCCCCCGCTCATGCCCCGTTCTCTCTCCTGTTACCCCCACCCCCCTCCCATGCCCCGTGTCTTTCTCCTGTTGCCCCCCGCTCATGCCCCATGTCTCCCTGCTGTTGCCCCTCACCCCCCGCTCATGCCCCGTGTCTCTCTCCTGTTACCCCCACCCCACTCTCATGCCCCGTGTCTCCCTCATGTTCCCCCCACCCCCCGCTCATGCCCCGTGTCTCCCTGCTGTTGCCCCCACCCCCTGCTCATGCCCAGTGTCTCCCTGCTGTTGTCCCCACCCCCCGCTCATGCCCCGTGTCTCTCTCCTTTTACCCCCACCCCCTCTCATGCCCCGTGTCTCTCTCCTGTTACCCCCCACCCTCCCTCTCATGCCCCGTGTCTTTCTCCTGTTGCCCCCCCGCTCATGGCCCATGTCTCCCTGCTGCTGCCCCTCACCACACGCTCATGCCCTGTGTCTCTCTCCTGTTACCCCCCCACCCCCTCTCATGCCCAGTGTCTCTCTCCTGTTCCCCCACCCCCGCTCAAGCCCCGTGTCTCCCTGCTGTTGCCCCCCACCCCCCGCTCATGCCCTGTGTCTCCCTGCTGTTGCCCCCACCCCCCAGTCATGCCCCATGTCTCCCTGCTGTTACCCCCCACCCCCCGCTCATGCCCCGTGTTTCCCTGCTGTTGCCCCCCACCAGCCGGTCACGCCCCGTATCTCCCTGCTGTTGCCCCCACCCACCGCTCATGCCCCTTGTTTCCCTGCTGTTGCCCCCCCACCCCCTGCTCATGCACCGTGTCTCTCTCCTGTTACCCCCCACCCCCCTCTCAAGCCCCGTGTCTCTCTCCTGTTGCCCCCACCCCCGGTCATGCCCCGTGTCTCTCTTCTGTTGCCCACCACCCCCCTAGTCATGCCCCGTGTCTCCCTGATGTTGCCCCTCACCCCCCGCTCATGCCCCATGTCTCTCTCCTGTTACCCCCCACCCCCCGGTCATGCCCCGTGTCTCCCTGCTGTTGCCCCCCAGCCCCCGCTCATGCTCCGTTTCTCTCTCCTGTTGCCCCCACCTCCGGTCATGCCCCGTGTCTCCCTGCTGTTGCCCCCCAGCCCCCGCTCATGCCCCGTTCTCTCTCCTGTTACCCCCCACCCCACTCCCATGCCCCGTGTCTTTCTCCTGTTGCCCCCCGCTCATGCCCCATGTCTCCCTGCTGTTGCCCCTCACCCCCCGCTCATGCCCCGTGTCTCTCTGTTGTTACCCCACCCCACTCTCATGCCCCGTGTCTCCCTCATGTTCCCCCCACCCCCCGCTCATGCCCCGTGTCTCCCTGCTGTTGCCCCCACCCCCTGCTCATGCCCAGTGTCTCCCTGCTGTTGTCCCCACCCCCCGCTCATGCCCCGTGTCTCTCTCCTTTTACCCCCCACCCCCTCTCATGCCCCGTGTCTCTCTCCTGTTACCCCCCACCCTCCCTCTCATGCCCCGTGTCTTTCTCCTGTTGCCCCCCCGCTCATGGCCCATGTCTCCCTGCTGCTGCCCCCCCGCTCATGGCCCATGTCTCCCTGCTGCTGCCCCTCACCACACGCTCATGCCCTGTGTCTCTCTCCTGTTACCCCCCACCCCCTCTCATGCCCAGTGTCTCTCTCCTGTTCCCCCACCCCCGCTCAAGCCCCGTGTCTCCCTGCTGTTGCCCCCACCCCCCGCTCATGCCCTGTGTCTCCCTGCTGTTGCCCCCACCCCCCAGTCATGCCCCATGTCTCCCTGCTGTTACCCCCCACCCCCCGCTCATGCCCCGTGTCTCCCTGCTGTTGCCCCCCACCAGCCGGTCACGCCCCGTATCTCCCTGCTGTTGCCCCCACCCACCGCTCATGCCCCGTGTCTCCCTGCTGTTGCCCCCCTCCCCCCGCTCATGCACCGTGTCTCTCTCCTGTTACCCCCCACCCCCCTCTCAAGCCCCGTGTCTCTCTCCTGTTGCCCCCCACCCCCGGTCATGCCCCGTGTCTCTCTACTGTTGCCCACCACCCCCCGGTCATGCCCCATGTCTCCCTGCTGTTGCCCCCCACCCCCTGCTCATGCCCACGTGTCTCTCTCCTGTTACCCCCCACCCCCCTCTCATGCCCTGTGTCTCCCTCGTGTTCCCCCAGCCCCTGCTCATGCCCTGTGTCTCCCTGCTGTTGCCCCCACCCCTCGCTCATGCCCCGTGTCTCTCTCCTGTTCCCCCCACCCCCCGCTTATGCCTCGTGTCTCTCCTGTTACCCCCCACCCTCCTCTCATGCCCCGTGTCTTTCTCCTGTTGCCCCCCGCTCATGCCCCATGTCTCCCTGCTGTTGCCCCTCACCCCCCGCTCATGCCCCGTGTCTCCCTCGTGTTCCCCCCACCCCCGGCTCATGCCCCGTGTCTCTCTCCTGTTACCCCCACCCCCCTCTCATGCCCAGTGTCTCTCTCCTGTTACCCCCTCCCCACTCTCATGCCCCGTGTCTCCCTCGTGTTCCACCCACCCCCTGGTCATGCCCGGTGTCTCCCTTCTGTTGCCCACCACCCCCCCGGTCATGCCCCGTTTCTCCCTGCTGTTGCCCCCCACCCCCTGCTCCAGCCCCGTGTCTCTCTCCTGTTACCCCCCACCCCCTCTCATGCCCTGTGTCTCCCTCGTGTTCCCCCACCCACCGCTCATGCCCTGTGTCTCCCTGCTGTTGCCCCCCACCCCCTGCTCATGCCCCCGGTCTCTCTCCTGTTACCCCCCACCCCCCTCTCATGCCCCGTGTCTCTCTCCTGTTGCCCCCCAGCCCCTGGTCATGCCCCATGTCTCTCTCCTGTTGCCCCCCACCCCCCGGTCATGCCCCGTGTCTCCCTCCTGTTGCCCCCCACCCCCGGTCATGCCCGTGTCTCCCTCCTGTTGCCCCCCACCCCCCGCTCATGCCCCATGTCTCTCTTCTGTTACCCCCACCCCCATCTCATGCCCCGTGTCTCCCTCATGTTCCCCTCACCCCCGCTCATGCCCTGTGTCTCCCTGCTGTTGCCCCCCACCCCCCGCTCATGCCCCATGTCTCCCTGCTGTTGCCCCCCACCCCCCAGTCATGCCCTGTGTCTCCCTGCTGTTGCCCCCCACCCCCACCCATGCCCTGTGTCTCTCTCCTGTTACCCCCACCCCACTCTCATGCCCCGTGTCTCTCTCCTGTTACCCCCCACCCCCTCTCATGCGCCGTGTCTCTCTCCTGTTGCCCCCCATCCCCCAGTCATGCCCCGTGTCTCCCTGCCTTTGCCCCCCACCCCCGCTCATGTCCCATGTCTCTCTTCTGTTACCCCCACCCCCCTCTCATGCCCCGTTTCTCTCTCCCATTGCACCCCACCCCCCGGTCATGCCCTGTGTCTCCCTGCTGTTGCCCCCAAACCTCCCGCTCATGCCCCGTGTCTCTCTCCTGTTACCCCCACCCCACTCTCATGCCCCGTGTCTCTCTCCTGTTACCCCCCACCCCCTCTCATGCCCCGTGTCTCTCTCCTGTTGCCCACCACCCCCCAGTCATGCTCCGTGTCTCCCTCCTGTTGCCCCCATCCCCCGGTCATGCCCCGTGTCTCCCAGCCTTTGCCCCCCACCCCCGCTCATGCCCCGTGTCTCTCTCCTGTTACCCCCAACCCCCTCTCATGCCCCGTGTCTCCCTCTTGTTCCCCCACCCCCTGCTCATGCCCCATGTCTCCCTGCTTTTGCCCCCACCCCCCGCTCATGCCCCGTGTCTCATGTTGCTTCCCAGCCCCCGCTCATGCCCCGTGTCTCTCTCCTGTTACCTCCATCCTCCTCTCATGCCCCGTGTCTCTCTCCTGTTGCCCCCCACCCCCGGTCATGCCCCGTGTCTCTTTCCTGTTGCCCCCAACCCACCGGTCATGCCCCGTGTCTCCCTCCTGTTGCCCCCCACCCCCTGCTCATGCCCCGTGTCTCTCTTCTGTTACCTCCACCCCCTCTCATGGCCCGTGTCTCCCTCGTGTTCCCCCCACGCCCTGCTCATGCCCCGTGTCTCCCTGCTGTTGCCCCCCACCCCCGCTTAGGCCCGTGTCTCGCTGCTGTTGCCCCCCACCCCCGCTCATGCCCCATGTCTCTCTCCTGTTGCCCCCCACCCGCCGCTCATGCCCCGTGTCTCCCTGCTGTTTCCCCCCACGCCCGCCCATGCCCCGTGTCTCCCTCTTGTTTCCCCCCACCCCCCCGCTCATGCCCCATGTCTCTCTCCTGTTACACCCCACCCCCCTCTCATGCCCCGTGTGTGCCTCCTGGTCCCCCCTACCCATGCCCTGTTGTGTTCTCTTTATACAGCCCGCCTTCCCTTTCAATGGTGTCCATCTTGGTAAAAGATTTTCCTTCCTACACCGGGACGCCGCATGCGTTCCGGTTTGGGAAGAAAAATCTTTTTTTTACCACTCCGGGTTCCCACTTTGAGAACCTAGGATGCTAGTGGTCTTCATCCATTGAAAAGGATGTTATGGTTACGTTGCACTAATAAAAAACTATGAAATTCAATTAAATAAATGAGTTAAAGGGACGTTATGGTTAAGTTGCACTAATAAAAAACTATGAAATTCAATGAAAAAACGTTCTTAAAGGGACGTTATGGTAAAGTTGCACTAATAGAAACCAATGAAATTCAGTGAAAAAACTTTGTTAAAGGGACATAATGGTTAAGTTGCGCTATTATAAACCTATGAAATTCAGTGAACAAATGTTGTTAAAGGGACGTTATGGTTAAGTTGCGCTACTAAAAACCTATGAAATTCAGTGAAAAAACTTTGTTAAAGGGACCTTATGGTTAAGTTGCGCTACTAAAAACCTATGAAATTCAGTGAAAAAACTTTGTTAAAGGGACGTTATGGTTCCAAGTAAAACCGAAAAACCCTTGTTATTCGCCAGTTATGGTAAGCTAAGTAACCATAACTCGCGCCACCACCGTGCACTGCTAAGCCTAACACCCAGGACATCAAAGATGACATCACAAATGTCATTGATGACATCACTGATGACATCACATGTGCATTTCCCTTTCATGAAAAGTCTGTACAAGGGTTTCTTAGTGTAATGTTAATAAAAAAAAGTGTTAAAGATTATTGGAATAAATATCAAGTGCTAATCAGTGCATTAAGCTATGCATTGATATAAATGGCATTCCATTATTAACTTCAATCCAGTATACTAAGGTACTCATGTAGAAACATAGGCATTGTGTGCAGCATACATGATGGAGGTGCAATATTATAAGCTTGCCATGTTGAATAGTGAAATGATAACTGTTTTCATATTAGAGTTTTGCGTACAGTGAAACTTGTGATAAGTAGGTACTAAAACCCACTTACTACATAATTGCATTATCATAGACAAAGCACAAAGAGACAACACCACATACAATATGAATATATACAAGGGAATTGAAGTAAGAAAAAAAACAGCAATAGTAGCAGAAAGTGTTCATAACCTAACTGATTACCTTTATGCAGAGAAATGATTGCTCTGTTTCAAAGCTGTTACTTAACCTATGTATATATATCACATGATGTGTCTGGACCCTAAGGAAAATAGCGTGAGTACAACATATAAAAATATGAGCATATACAGGGAAAGTACAGTAATAAAAAACATCAAAACTATCAGAAAGTGCTGATAACTCTACTGATAATTTTAATGCACAAAAAGGATTGCTGTCTTTCAAGGTTGTGTCTTCTCCTATGTATGTTTCATATGATATGACTGGACGATAAGGGAATTATTGTAAGAACATACTTGAAGGATAGGTCTACAAATATAGTACATTTACAATTTTTAGTTCCTGACTGTTACTGAAGAAAATCATGTGGCCTAGATATGTCAGGAAAGGAAAAAGGGGCGTCAGACATGTGATGTCATCAGTGATGTCATCAATGACATTTGTGATGTCATCTTTGATGTCCTGGGTGTTAGGCTTAGCAGTGCACGGTGGTGGTGCGAGTTATGGTTGCTTAGCTTACCATAACTGGTGAATTTCAAGGGTTTTTTCAGTTTTACTTGGAACCATAACGTCCCTTTAACAAAGTTTTTTCACTGAATATATATATATATATATATATATATATATATATATATATATATATATATATATATAAATGCATGTGTGATTTGAATATCAAATAAATAAATAAATATTTACCCTTGCAAACTAGCCTGATTCCTGGTTCAGTGTGACCTGGGGAGTATTTTGAGAAGGGTGTGATATGAGTGGTATATCATTCAGAATATTGAACTTATAGACACAAATAAAATAAGTATTTCATTGTGCACTACATGCTAGGCGAGACCAGGGTGTGTGCCTGATTGAAATCCTTAAAATATCCCTTATGGCAGGAGTGTCTACGCCATTAATCAGCACACTGTCCTTGAAGTAGTGCTTGCTGTTGTCATAAAAATCTTGGCTCCCAGGAACCCAGGGAAACTAAGACTACTTCAGATTCTATCCCACTGGGGAAGGAGTCTGTAGAGAAGGATGCCCCTGTGACAATTCCTTCCTCCTCATAGTAGGGGAAGGCCAGACTCAAAGGGTGGACACCTAATGTTTTACCCTTACATCTGGGGTCCCCCTTCACATGGTCACTTGCTCCACATGCCACACAAGATCCACTGGGTCTGTATACATAGGAAGGCTTACTGTAACCCAAGCTATGCTTGGGTGGATTATTCACACTACTCTGACTATTCTCAGGTGACTTACCCTTTTTAAACGTTTTGTGGCCCTTCTGAGAGGAAGATTTTTCAGATCCTATATTTCTGTTTTTTCCCCTCCTCCTGCTTACCAGAAGCAGGCTTGTCCTTATGGGACACTCTGTGTGACACCCATAAATCTGCTGCAATGGCTAACTTCTTAGGATTTATCTCCTTAGAGTCAGCCGAGTGATGCTTAAGCTCAGGGGAACAAGAAGCAAAAAGATGTTCAAGCATGACTAAATACATTATACCCTCAAAGGTGGTGACTTTGTTTCCTTCCACCCAACCAGTCAAGTTTTTAAAGGAATCAGCCACATAAGAAACCCAAGTATTACCTTCTTTATTTTTGTATTCTCCGAATCGTATTGGGCAGGAGTCTTCCCAAACTTTAAGAACAGAGTTTGCTTCAATTTCGCAAAGTTTTTTCTGTCACCCTTTGACATATCCATAACAGCGCTGCAGCCAGAATGGAGTAGTCGACTGAGCGCCCATGCAATCTTATAAGCATCCACTACTTTGTGTACCTCACATCCATACTCTGCAGTCAACCAGTCCATAATGTCATTCTTGTCACCATATACACTAAGTAGATCTTTTGGAAATCTTGGATGAGAGTAGGGGCCAGACCCATTACCAGACCCTCTAGAGGAACCATTGGTGCTCAGCAGTCTAGCAAGCTCCAATTGGTGATGCCTGTCCTTCTGCTTCTCTGAGCTCTCCAGGTCTAGCTTAGCCATTTGGAATTCAAGCTCCTCCTGCCTAAAAAGCAGCTCTTGCTTCTTGAATTCTGCCTTGGCCTCAGCCTCCAAACCAGTCAGAGAAGTATGGGACACATCATCATCATCATCAGCATTGTCCCTTTCTACAGTAGCACTAGTTACTACATTACTGGTACTTGGGATTGCCCCACTACCTTCTGTGGTATCATAGGAGGGCAACGCCTGAATTTTCATTTCCTGCCAATTTATTATTCCTCTGGATCATTTTGGACGTAGTACCAGTGGCCGCCAGGACCCTTTCAGGACAAATTCTTAATGTCCAGACTTTTAGGCACTCAAAGCAATGTCTGTAATTGCTTCTATACTTTAACATAAGGACACTGTGCCTCATTACGAGTTTGGCAGTAGCCGTGCCCGTATTACGGACACGGCTACCGCCGAACTTGCCACTGGCACCGGCATCCGCAAATGGGCCATTACCGGTCCATTACGAGTTGAATGGGCTGGTAATTGCCCATTTGCGTGTGCCGGTGTGGGCGGGCTCCCGATACCCATTCTGCCCAATAGGGCAGAATGGGGGTGGAGAGCAGGGTTGCACCGGCACTGTTGATAACGGTGCCAGTGCAATCATGAGTTCTGCTTGCGGGTTCCACCCTGCACACCTGGTCTGACCAGGCGTGCAGAGCGGCACCCGTGAGCAGAAATCGTAATGTGGCGGTATGGTAACAACAGTGCCGGTAGCACTACCAGCGCCATTGTCACTGTACAGCCACATTCGTAATGAGGCCCACTGTGTCTCTTGTGTAAGTGTAACCTGGGTACCTTACCAGTGCGTAACACTGGGTATCTCCGATCTTATCCCAACGCTGTACACCAATTTGATAAGATGGAATTCTAAACTGACCTGGTGGGCAGATGTTTAGGAGGCCACCCTCTGTTTACTGAAACAGGGTAACCTTCTGGACAAGCCAGACCAATCTAGGTAGCTTGGTAGGCGGTCAAGACTAAGTCTCAGAGGCATGAGAGTGATCGGAAGCCTGAAATGAGCACACACAGCAACGAACCACAAATTACTCCTAGACAAGTGTTTATGAAAAATATCTATACATTTATTGTTGGCCGGACCAATATACACAAGTAAGCTTTAGTTATATAAAAACAGTTACCACACTATATGCTCTACTATATGACATATACACAACAGGTTTCCTAATGCGACAAATGAGTAAAACACAGTCACAACCTGTAAAGGGCAGGGTGAGTTAACACACTAGGAGCATTAGACAATTCTTAGGAGTCATTCCCTAACTTTCGACTGTGGCCGTAAGAAGTGGGTAGCATTGTGCTCAACAGTACAATTTTTCATAAAAACGCACGATCCCTTAGGCTCTCTTGGGAAAGCTGTAGCAAGTCAGGACAGGGCTTGAGGCGATGAAGAATTGGTTTCCACTATTCGAGTAGGGTCTGCCTTGGCAGCAGTGCAGTTTTCAAAAGTTGTGAATAGCTAGGGAGTGCAGGCTAACCCAGCTAAAAGCGAAAACCTTTTTAGGGATATTTGTGCGTAAAAGAGATCGGTTGTGCGAGAGGGCCACCAGAAAGTGATGCAGTACTCATAGTCCCTCAGCACAGTCCAGACCAAAGTTTGCCAGTTTAGTCGAGGTCGCTAGCAGGTTTGAGTCCTGCAGTTTCGCTGTGCTCCGGATCTCAGCTGCTGCGGGATAGAATGATTGTCCGTGATGGGACAGTTGTTTTTCTCAGCTTCCGAAGGAGGTATGGAGAAAATTCCAGTGCAGCAGGCTTCAGGACACATGATAGCAAAACAGCAATGCACCTACAGCGACTGTCACCAACAGATAGTGACGCAGTTCTCACAGTTGTGGACAGTGTTACGCACTCTCCTAATTCGGGACCTAGAGGACCTAGAACTGCAAAATTTGGCGGGAGAGAGCACAGGAAAACAAGCAAGCGATGTTTCAACTCGAGACGGCAGCGATTTAGTGGAATACCTTGTGGAAGAGCTGGACTGTTCCCTGGATGGCCCAGGAACACTTCTGAAGGGGCACATTTGGCAGGAACGCAGGGGGCACAGAGTTGTTGTTCACTCTACTCAAAGAAGCGAAGCGTCTTGGCAGGCCTTCTTGACCGATGAAGAAAACAGGGGTTGGACGGTACAGCAGAGGGTTAAAGGTGCCAAACCTTTCAAAGCTTCTCCGGTGGTTCCTCAAGTCTGTTTCTTCATTGCAGGATACTTGGCTCCTTCAGTAGTTCAGAGATAACTCAGGTGATCGACCTGGAATGGATGCAGAGCCCCTTCTTTTATCCAAGATTAGCTTTGCACCAAAATCGAGGACTTCCAAGCAAAGATATGCTCTCATGGAGGCATGCCAGTCATGGCCCCAATCATGGTTCATGGTGTTCCCACTCATTCAGGCACTCCAGACATCCTGGCACCAGTAGTGTGGAGTGGGACCACATGACAGGCAGAAGCGGGCGAAAGAGAATGGTTTTTGTGGGAGACTGCATTCCCAAATAAGGAAAACCTGAGTTACTTGATCTGGGTAAAGGCAAGGGACAAAATGGCCATGGTGCTGAACAAAAGACTTTGTGGTTTGGCCATTTTCAGACCAGGCCACAGTCTTGAACCAAACACTGTAAACGTGATGTGATAAAGTAAAAAGAAGCAAAACACTTATAAAAAGTAACTGCTGCCACCAGTTTATCTCAGATACAATCGTACAATCACCAAACAATCCTTTGAGGGTGTCTAGGGCCATAAACCGAAAAGGGCCACAGCGCACGGTACTGGAAGGTACATTGTACACTGTTAAAAAGTTACAGAGAAATGGCAACATAGTCAAAGACAAAGGGAAACATAGTTTCCCTGTACTGACAGTCTGAAGGACGTGTCAGTTTCCCCGTAACAAGTGAGCAAAAGCCCATGGGAGCAAAGCTGAAGGCTGTGCTCCATTGGCAAAAAGTGACGATAGGATAACCAAACAAAAGCAAAATGCTTGGGTGTCCACAAATGGAGGGAAAATTGCACATTGATGAAATCTTTCCTAACATCGGGGCCCCGCCAGAGACAACTCTCTGGTCGGCCGGCTTCTGCCATCCGAGCTGGGTCCTGTTCCTCAGCGGTCCTCAGTTGTTAAAAACGTACGGGTTACATTTTCGGCGTACCTTTCTATGCTTCCTCAAATTAGGACTGTTTGTCAAAGGGGTCTATTTTAAACTATACACTCTTCGTGAAGTTCTTCACTTTCTCCCTGTGGGGCTTCATCGTTTGGTGGTCTCGTCATTAGTCGCTGGTTCTCTGGACTATTGTAACTCTCTTTACTTGGACCAGCCAGCCTTTCTTTTGCCTCGTCTGGAGGTCCTGCAGAACTCAGCTGCTCTGCTTGCCACAGGGGCCTCTTGTTACACCTCGGCCTCAGGTATTCTTAAAACTCTTCATTGGCTCCCTGTGGCCAGCCGGATCAAGTTTAAGGCTTTATGCATTGTGCACCACGCCTTTTACGGTATCAGTCCAAAGTTCTTGCAGGAGAATTTTCACCAATATGTGCTGGCTCGCCCTCTGCGGACAGCCCACACAGACTGTATTGCGGTCCCTCGCATTAGGCATGATCGCACAGGGGCCGTTCCTTTTCAGTTTTGGCTTTGCGACTGTGGTATTCACTCCCTCTGTCCCTCTGCCTTATTGAGGACCATCTCAGCTTCAGACGGACCATGAGAACCGGGCTATTTGTGGCCTAATTCCTACGCTAGTGGGGGGGCTCTTGTTTTTTGTATGGTTTCTGAGTTACCACCATGATGCCCCTCGGGGTGATAGTTTGCACTTTATAAATGTTCATTATATATATATTATATATAACATTACATAACATATGAAGCTGTTTTTATTCAAAATGAGCACTGTTGAAACCAATTATCTGCCCTGGATCTATTTGAATACTTTCAAAGAAAGAACATCAGTCATTTGTCTGCGTGCCATTAGTGTTCACTGGGAAGCGGTTGAAGTGACAGTCACAATCAAAGCTGTCACCAACAGATACAATATGGTATGGCATATATGGATTGTATTTAATGCCTCTGGGGGTAGCTCTGTTATGACATAATAGCATGCATGCTTAACATTATCATGATGATGATGATAATATTATGCATGCATGTAATATTAAGCATGCATCCTACTTGTGGAAGGCTCCGTCCTAAACTATTTAAACCACCCGCGTTCCTCCCATTGTGATGCTGCAAATGCATTGGAGGGACAGGGCCTCCATGCCCTTGTCCTGTACTCCCTTATAATGTGTGTTCTGTGTTGTTTTCTGCACAGGAGTCCCTGTGGGACCCCTGGCAGTGCAGCTGTTCCTCTTTTTGGTTGTGGTAAACAGACCCTAGGGATACTGTAATGGCACCCATGGGTGGGGGGTACAACCCTTTACCCGTAGTGTATGTTTTAGGGCACCTGTGTGTGGCCCACAGAGCAGGGTATGGGCTGGTGACAGCTCCATGCTGAAATAGACAGGTGCTCTGAGTGTCCTCTATTTTGGGATACCAAGGCCCTGCCATTGGAATCAGTTGATTCCTGAGAGGAGACAAGATGGCCCATGTGGCCTCTTGCTTTCTATTGCGTGTTACCTTGTTTTCGAGAGTCCTGGGAAGCCCTGACTCTGTCCCTTCCCCTGACTGGCTGTTGGGTGGAAAACCATATATGGTATTGTGGGGAAGTCCGGACTAGACTGGCTGCAGCCTTCCCAATGACTGTATGTTGTGGGTACACCCTTAGGGTGGGACCTGGGTGAATGGAATGTGTGACCAATATACATTTCAAGTTATGGGTGCCTGGTTTCTAGTGTGTGACAAAATGAATGATGTATACTGAAAGAATATCCAGAGGACTCAATTCTAGAAATAAATGTATTAACAATGTCGCTCCTCTCTACCTCTCGGACAGGATTAGCATGAAAACCACAACAAGAATAACCAGACTCTCCAATACGAATTGCCTTCTGATTCCCAGATTCAAATTGTCCAGAGAGGGAGGCAGCAGCTTCCAGGTCAAGGCAGCCCAACTCTGGAACTCACTTCCCTCCTCCCTTAGACTGGAGCAGTCTTACCAAAAATTCTGACTTAGCAAAATAAAGTGGCTTAAAGACTCTGACCGCTAGCGGTCCTGCTACACCTTGACTAACTGACCCACCCTGTCACCGATCAATGCTCTTTCTGTCACCACCATACAAACCTTTGCTTTTCACGATAGGCCACACATGCATGCCACTACCTCAGCCCATCCTTATAAATATACTGTACATGTGTAACCGTACTATTTTCATTGTGTAACTATACTGAATGTATTTTTTTCCTTCGTATGTGTAACTAAGCCTCGAGTGATCCTGTGCAATGTATATATCTTCTTCTTGTGTGTGTAATCTTTGCAATGCGCCCGAATACCCTCGGGTCTGGTGCGCTATAAAAATAATAAAACAAACAAACAAACAAACGTATCAAAAACATTTGACTTGATACAAAATTATACAGTGCACATGACCAAACTCATTTTTATACCAGACAACTCAATCCTTCATTCAACATAAGCAGAGAATTGATTGCTCTGTTTCAAAGGTGCTACTTACCCTATGCATATGTATCACATGATTTGACTGGACCCTAAGGGAATTACTGTAAGAACATACTTGAAGGATAAGTCTACAAATATAGTACCTTTTCAATTTGTTATTCCTGACTGTTACAGAAGAAAACCACGTGGCCTAGATATGTCAGTAAAGGAAAAAAGGGGGAGCCAGACATGTGATGTCATCAGTGATGTCATCAATGACATTTGTGATGTCATCTTTGATGTCATGGGTGTTAGTCTTAGCAGTGCACAGTTGTGGCGCGAGTTATCATTGCTTAGCTTACCATAACTGGCAAATTTCAAGAGTTTTTCGGTTTTACTTCGAACCATAACGTCCCATTAACAAAGTTTTTTTGTGAATTTCATAGGTTTTTAGTAGCGCAACTTAACCATAACATCCCTTTAACAAAGTTTTTTTACTGAAGTTCATAGGTTTCTAGTAGTGGCACGTAACCATAATGTGAACTAACATCTGACTCCATTGCACACCTTCCGGAGAATGCCACATGACCATATGCTGGTGCACAGCATGGTGACGTGTCAGAGAATCCATACACACTTAACAATAAGATCTATTCCTCGTGGACAGTGTGAAAGTACATTTTTTACTGATGTAGGAACTTGCAACTTCAACATTTCCCTTGCACAGCTCCAACACCTATTCGTACTCAGCCATTAACAATGTAGTACACAGTACATACTTTTAGCAAAAGTACTATTTATCTGAAAATGACATGAGCTAAGGCCATCCCTCCTCCCCAAGAAACAGCACCACTGCTGTAATGAAGGAGCATGAGAAACACTGCCCCTACCTTACAAATAACACAAGCACAACATTTTCCCCCGTCCACCTACCCCTCCATATTACTGTTTGGTGCCTCTTTGCTCGTTTCGGTCCGCAACTTTCCTTCTTAGCTGTCCTTCCAAAAAAAAGCCATCCGTAAACAAATTAAATGTTCCTTTAAGAACCACCTTTCGCAGTTTAAAAATATAAATTAAAAAAAATTGCATACACTCCATCTACTTTATATTTCTCAGTAAAGTACATAGACGCAATAAGATTTTCCAACATTTCCATTTGCAGTTTGTGTTATGCTAATAGAAATATTGTAGCGTTCGTCCTCCGTTCCAGGGACTGGAACAGTAAATAAAGGGCCAGCAGGCCAAGTTATCAGCCCAATCGAAGCGAGAGTGCATAACGCGATCTCTGGATCATTACCCCCCGTTTACCCCTAAAATGGGGGATGAATGCCATTAACAATCTAGATTTCCAAAGCGCTAACCCGTGCTACTAAAAAAGAGGATTTTCGTCCTAATCCTGTGGCGTCCCGGATTAGAAAACAAAATCCTTTTCCAATATGGCCACCATAGGAAGGGAAGGTGGTTGTTCCATACAGGGCCCCTCTTCGCTTTCCATGGCAGCCTGCAAAGAGCAAAAAGGAAACACTGGTAACATATTACCACAAACATTTTTTTCTTCCCTTTCAAATGTATCCTAATGTCGAACAACTTTACCACAAAACCAGTCCCATGTGGACATGGCTACTGTAATCCTATCTTTTCTCCCTTCTGGTCATGGCCAGTAGCCACATTGTGCGGATCATGACCTTATACCATGACCCCGACATTCTACCCACTCCCCATGGCTACAGCCTACCCCTCAGTCAGTAAACGTATACTGCTATGTTTTTTAACTACATTACGACACTTGTCTAATACGAAAACACTCCCACATCTTGTCACATAACCAACCCTAATGATATTGTGCACCTTTTTTGGATGACATTCCTCTCCAGTGTAGCCAAATGTGCCCATAAGCACCTACGTACCATGACGCAGAACCTGAAAATGAACACACAGTGACGTACAACGTAGCATGTCACATTTTGAAATAATAAACTGGTTTTTAAAAGAAAACATTAACATTTTAGATTTTGTAAAGTACTTTTATTTCACAATAGACTGTCCGAGACCATAGGACTATTCCCATTTTCAATCAAATAGTAACTTTGTTTCTTCGGTCGTCATCGACATCGAAAATGTTAATCATGAGGCACACGTTGTTCTTTTCCCATACACAAAGTATTTGTTTTCGATAAAGCAACCGCTTCAGTCGCACAGTGATTTCCAAGATGTCGGCATGAACTTCGGCCTACACCACCATAAAAGATGTTATTTTACTCCTAATGGCCACTGCAGCGTACGGACAAATGGGTCCTGCACTATCAACCCACAAAACAGTGACGGTCAGGCAGCCGGTCATGAGTATGAGCATCTGGCGTGCAAAGAATCCATCACTTGGCATCTGGAATCCATGGCAATCACAATAAGGCAGGATGTAGCTGTTCGGAAAACATAACAGAAAATACGTATCAATACCCAACCTGTAGCAAAACACTTCAAAAAAGACAAAAAGAACGTAGAAACTGATACACAAATCGATGTGGTCATACATGGGTGAATCTAGTGATAGCCTACAAACGCTGAGAATCTACACTCTCCATAACAAAAAAAAAATGACAACTACACAGAAAGATAGTACTTCAGTTACATTTCCAAAATTAATGTTCAGGTAATAAAAAATAAAATTTCGTGATTTCAAAAAAGACAAAAAGAACTTGGAAACTGATACACAAATCGATGTGGTCATACATGACACTGAAAAGAAATATTAGCGTTGAAAATGGGTGAATCTAGTGATAGCCTACAAACGCCGAGAATCTGCACTCTCCATAAGTAAAAAAAAAAATGACAACTACACAGAAAGATAGTACTTCAGTCACATTGCCAAAATTAATGTTCTGGTAATAAAAAATTAAATCCCATTCCGGTGTAGAGTCATCAAAAGTAAACTTACACGATATTTACCGTCTCCATTGTCTTCCTGAAACTCAGACAGCAATGTACTTGCACCAAAGAATCTTCTTGAACTGATATTGCATGTGCCTTACAAACGGTTTGAATACATAACCTTATCAAATGGTATTTTTTGTAAACTTTCACTCCCTGCATTCTTACTGAATTTTCCCTTTCGCTCAAGTTAAAAAAAACAATTGACCGTTATGGGTTCAGTCGGATGCGTGGGCCTACTGAGCTCGCAACCAAAGAAGTAAACCAAGTGACCTTCACTCAGAATGCAAATACATTCTGACTTTCCAACAACATGTCTCAATGCATTTTCATCAAACAGTGCAGGTGGCTGCCTCAGATATCAAATTCTAGGACGCCTGTCTAACTGCAATATTATTTTAAATACATTGTAACACAGACACAGTAATTCTTAGCCTGTACTTAACAGACACTATATTGAGCAGCAACTTCCAATTTGCCGTATGACTTTGGTGACAAGAAAACACCACTTTGTGACTTCCTGCTGCCACATCCCATCCAAGCCTCTTTAACTCTCACCTTCCGAGACAGTATTTCATAAGTTTAACAAGTGCAATGTTGTGTTGTTTTATATGTGTTAGCGGCAATGTCCGCGTACACCAAAATGCGAATGAAAGATGGCGGGCGCAGTGAAGCAATCTGACGCACTTCACGCTGTTCAACATCCAATCAGTGAATGCGTCACATGTCTGCGGACATGATGCTACGGATTAGCCAATCGGTATCTTGTCCGCGGAGCGAACAGGGAAGTGTGACGTTCAGTGGACATAGATATCACTAATGTTTTGAGACATACTTTTTGGTAATTTTAAAGGAAACTACTGGACGGATTGGCACCAAATTTACAAAAGCACGCTTTCGGGACCAAGCTCCTGTTCCTGACGCAAAGTTGGTGAAAATCCATCCAGCGGTTTGGGCTGTAGGCATGCGCAAAGTTTTTCCCCCATTCAGTCTATGAGAAAAAAAGACGTTTTTGGACCCCCTATAACTTTTCCCCCCCTGGACCAAACCTCACCAAACTTTGCAAATACTTTGTTTTCAAAGTTTGGTAAGGATTCGTCCAGGGGGAGCAAAGTTATAAGACACCCAAAAAGTTCTCTTCCTATGGGAACAGCAACTTAACCATAACTACACGGCCACTACCGTGGCCGTGTAATATATATATATATATATATATATATATATATATATATATATATTCAACCTTATTTATATAATGAACTGTGTTATCACCTAACATAGTGTGTGGACATTCCTTTGTGGGGGCTTGGGAAGTACATTGTACTTAAGAACCAGCCTGTATCGCCTCCTGAGAGCTTAAGCCTTGATTGCTCGTCCATTTCTACCGCATAGAGAATCTTGGCTGAGGTGCTCTGTGCTTCTACTCTGCCATATAGAGGGCATGAGTACAGAAACCCCCCTCGAGTCTTTACACTCATTTAAAGGAGCATCAATGCATACAAAATAATTACAGCAAAAGCTGGAAAATACCTACTGATGGATTGTCAGATGGTAGCGGGGAGTTTTAGATAACATTTAAGTTGTTCTGGGTGTTGACTTAATTAAGTTTTTTATATATAGGCAACACATCTCGTCAGGGATGGGCTAAACCTTCAAATGTTTGGAGAGAAGGTAACCTTAGGGACTTTGGGAGAAGGACAAACCTACTTGTGTGGGGCATCTAACTTCTTTAAACATTGAATAAGACTAATCTGGTGAAGCTTCAATGTTACAAGCAGTTAACCCTCTCGTTAATGTCTGAAACCAGACACTCACTTAAGGATTGCTGTGAGAATTAACTGTTTCCTGTTCCCCAGAATTTCAAAGGTGGGGTGTGGGGGGACTAAAGCCCAATCTGCCCAGTGTTGTTACACCACTGTGTATGGGACATTTTCTGTGACTTAGTATGAACCTGACGAAAAAATCTGTGTTCTCAATATGAGTGATTAAAGGATTAGGTTTGGCCAGCACAGCAGATAAGTGCAAACGTCTCTTTAAGCAAGGTCATTTTTAGGTGCATTTAAAAAAATGAGAAGATATCCATCGTACTCCAGCCTGGAACCAGTGCGCCACAGAAGGTTGATTTTCCTCTGTGTTTAGTGCAGTTAAATTTGACTTAGTTGTTGAATCTGGAGAGACTAATATAAAATTCCACCGTAGTAAGAGAACGAACGCATATGAATGCCAGTAACAGCATGACAAAATTATATTTTTCCATCATTACTGAATATCTGTATGATAAATGTCTTTATGCATACAACATAGTACCAGCTATTCTCAATACAACCTGCTTTAATATGCACCATCACACTTGCACACGTAAGAATAATGTACCACCATTAGTATGTAAAACCTAATGCTTTTTATGTCATATTCCTGAGGGTTTGGACAGAAAATTGCACATTGTGGAAGCCATTTTTTCAAAATGTTCACTGGGAGATCCCCCACGCATTCTTCTTGATGTGGGATGGGCTCACTCGCTGCGCTCGCTTCCAAATTTGCACGACAAATTTACACCCTACCACCTTTCAAAATCACCAGCTGCCCCTGCTCACCTCCTTCAGATGCCGGCACCCATTATATATGTTTATTGTGAGAATGGGAACCAACAGAATAGACGGACATCATAATCAGCGCCAAGTCACACCCCTGCTACAGCAAAGTCTTTAAATTTAAGATTTATGTACATTGGTTTGGACACTCCTTCACCCTCTTCTATATGTGCACCCCGCAGTGCAGATAGATTAAATACTGCCTAACATGTATGTATGGCAGGCAGCATTCACAATGATTGGAAACTGCCTGCTTTTAGCTGGTGCAAATCAGTGTCTCTAGTAAAGCAGATCGACATCAGTGCAGAGCTTGCAGATGCAGGTTTGAATCCCGGCAGGGGCAAACTCAGCCTTTTATCCTTCCGAGGTCGATAAATGAGCACCACACACCCCGAGTAATAATAAGCAGCGCTCAGATACCTGAGGGTTCGTAGCACTATATAAATGCTAAATTACTAATTAAATCATTGGTTTTACGCCAGCATGAAAATCTCATGCAGGGGTAAAACCATTTGTTTCTGCAGGCTGAGGGCAAACACGAGGCGACAACATAACTCCATTTCCATGCCTGTCCTTCCACCTTCAAAAACAATGAACATTCCTTGTAGAGTGAATGGAGGCATTTACGCTCCGGGGGTCTCCAAAATGAACCTTGTGTCAAAACGTAAAGAACATCTATTTGCAGTTTGCGCTATGTTTTTATTGGTGTACGCCACAGGTCTATTTTTCTGTCCCAGTGCAATCGAAGACAACTGTCACAGGCTTTGTTCCTGCAATGATGAAAGGAAATCCCACGAATTACATGAACGCAATTCGTATTGAGTGCCAAGCTCGATTGCCATTCTTGAAACACCTGGGAGCTCATTTTAAATGAGCTCGGTATTTGGCGGACGGGAAGCCATTACATTACCATTGCAACGTAAATGTAAAACAGGTCCCCGGCCACTTCCAAATTTTAGTCATTTGCACGGCAGGGTGCAAAAGAGGAAAGCAAAAGGTTGTGTACCAGAAATGGATCGCTCTGGAGTCTACCTGCTTTTTGCTGGTGCAAAAACCCTGCAGACTCCATAGGCATCGCCAGCATTTGCGTCAATATGAAAATTCATGCCTGTGCAAATTCTGGAGTATTTGTATGGCAGAGAGGAAGGGAGGGGCAAGAAATGAATGAAAATGAGCTGTGATGCTGGGGAGCTCCATTGCTGCGGAGCCCCTTCAAGGTGCACAGGCCTGCACAGGCCTAAATTTGCAGTGCGGTGAAGGAAGACACGACTCATAGATTTTCTGCATAAACCCGGACTGGCGCCAAACCGCCAGTTCCGGTGATTCCTTTATTTTCGGCTCCCGCCCACTGACACATGACCCCGTCTCCCGTGACATGTGACATTGCATTCCTCCCAAACTTAGACTGTTTTTATCCCCAATTATCAACAGTAACAGTAAGCCAATCTAGTCTATTCTAGTCTTTTAGGTGCACGCCTTGGCCATGCTCGATCGGCGGTAGACACCCTGGAACACATACCATTTGAGGCGAGATAACGGTCGTGGCTTCTCTCTCAGATGGTATCGGGTGTGTGTCCTCTGTGTATCCTCCCTCGGAGGGGTCTCCGATCGGGCCTCGCATGTGCCTGGTGTCAGTTCTCTAGCTTCTAACAGTGTGTTGTGATCCTCTGAGGGTCCCACGGTCTCTGGTTGGTCAGGTGATCGGGGTTCTCACATCAGGCTCATTGGTTCTTCCTCCCACGTTGCTGCCGGGGCTTTCCGGAAGTGGGATATGTTCGTGGTCACCGTCTCACTTGCCCAGGTGGCAGTGATCATGCTGTGGTTTGCTGCTCTGACTGTCCATGGCCTGAATTAAAAATGTTGTGACATTTTCTTGGACGGAGCCCGGTTCTTGACCAGCACTGTGTCTCCAAGCTGCAACTCTCGGTGGCTGGTGCGGCTGGAACGCCTCTCCCGTTCGTTCCGCTGCACTCGTCTTGCCTCTATGACAGGGATGTCTGGATCGGGTGCCACCCAGTTTGGGTGTACCGGGAGTTCCGCGTGGATCGGCACCCCGAACATGAGTGTGGCAGGGCTGATCCCGGTTGAGGAGTGTGGGGTCTAGCAGTGAGTCCTCAGGAATCTGCACACTGCATATAACCAGGAGAGTTCTTGTTCTTTTGCGAAGCAGATTACTTTGTTGAGTGATCCCATAAACCGCTCAGCGTCACTGTTCGCTTGTGGCCAGCCTGGGGTGATCCTTTTGTGCTGTACGTTGAGGTCTTGAAAGAATTGCCAAAGTTCTTGGCTGGTGAAGGGAGGCCCGTTGTCGCTCTTGATCTTGGATGGGATGCCGTGTATTGCAAAGATCTTTTCTAGTGCTTCGGGGGCTACGGTGAGTTTGTGTCAGATTCCGAAAATGGCTTGCAGTTTTTCCTGGGCTGCCTTCGTGCGCTGGGCGGTTGTGGCTAGAAATTTCTACCAGTTCCCTGATTGGATCGCACACGTGGTGTGGGTTAGGATAGTGTCCGCCTTGGTCTCCTCTGCTACTTCTTGTAGGGTGGGGGCCCGCTGTTGTGCGCAGGCGACCATGTGACCGAAATGTTCATCGGATTCTGTAGAGTGTGCCTGTTCTTGGTCTGTAGCGGGCCACGGGTGGTGGGACAAATAGTCGGCTGAATTTTCCACTGCGGCTCGATACTCCACCTCGATGTTGTAGGGATGAAGTTGTAACATCCACTTTTCGATGCATGCCGGGGGGTGTGGTGCTGAGCCCTTGAATATGAGGGGTTTTTGGTCGGAGAACACCTTTGATTGCTTCCCCAGTAGGTAAACTTTGAAATGTCTGCATCCCCAGAGGATTGCTAGGGCCTCTTTCTCAATATGTGCATAGTTTTGTTCTGTTTTGGTCAAGGTACGGCTAGCAAACGCGATGGGGTGTACATTATCTTCAGTGTCAATTTGGATAAGCACGGGTCCCATGCCTACCGGGCTTGCATCGACGAGGAGTTCTGTGCTTCTTTCAATGTTGAAGAACGCCATTGTAATGGATGGAATGGATGCAGATAGCAAGTCTTTGATCTGTTGGAAGGCTTGCTGGTTGATAGGCGACCATTCCCATTTCTGGTCTTTCTTTGTGAGTTTGCAGAGGGGCCTTGCTAGAGAGGCGAGGTCGGGATAAGTCTTGCACAGTAAGTCACCATTCCCATAAAACTCCTTACTTCAGTAGCAGATTGTGGGGCTCTGGTGCTTTTGATGTCCCTCACCTTTGCCGGATCGAGTGATAATCCCTGGGAGTTGAAAATGTAGCCAAAGAAACAGAGTTCTACTTTGCCGAACTCACGTTTCAAGTCGTTGCAGAACTGTTGCCAAGAATTCGTGGTGTTCTTTGTCATTTGTCCCATGCACAATGATATTGTTGCTGATATTTGTCGTCCCTTCTAAGCTGTTCAGGACTTTTCTGATTTCATGTTGAAACACTTCAGGGCCGATGATATCCCAAAGTTCAGGCGTTTGTATCTCCTCAGGCCAAAGTGGGAGGAGAAAGTGGTGATATACCTTGACTCCCTTGCTAGCTTGAGCTGGTGGTATCATGACCTGAGGCCCAGTTTGCTGAATATTGTTGACCCCGTTAGGTCGACGGTGTATTCATCTATGGTAGGCGTGATGTGCCGCTCCCTTCCGATGGCAGCATTCGGGAGCCTCATGTCAATGCAGATTCACACTGCGTTTGGTTGTTTGGGTTTCTGCACCATACCATAGGGGACACCCACAGGGTTGGCTCTGAGGATTTTTCTATAATGCCTGCTCTTTCTAGTTTCTCAAGTTCCTTCTCCACGGCCTCTTTCATGTGGAACGGTACTCAGCGGTGTTGCACTGCCTTTGGTTCAATGGTGGGGTCAATGTGTAGCTTGATGGACCTGCCTTTTAAGCAGCTGATGCCTTGGAACACTTGCTGGTGTTTCTGGAGTAGGTTGTTGATCTCTGTCTGTTGGATGCTGAACAAGAAATGGATTAGTTGCAGTTTTTCCGCTGTTCTGCAGCTTAGAAGAGTTTCACAGCCGGCATCGATGACATATATCCTGGCGCGGCACACAGTGTTGTTGCGCGAGAGATCTGATCTGAATGATCCTTGCACCGGCAGTGGTTTCTTGCAGCCATATGCAAAGAGTCGCATCTTCCTGTCTTGGAGCACCGGCTTCGGGTAGAGCTTGTTGAATGCTGTTGTTGGCATGACGTTGACGATTGCGCCAGTGTTGATGACTACTTTTATTGGCAGCTTGCCATCCGAGATGACTGTGCAGGGTGGTCTCGTTAGCTATTTGGACCTCTGGGGTTTGACTGCCGAAATGAGGTGTACGTAATGTACTCTCTTGCTAGGCTTCTTTCGCCTTCCCTTGTCTTGTCTGTCGGGTGAGTTACTGTCTTCGCTCTCTTCACTTTCACTCGTGTCGGGTGACCCCTGTGTGTGGTCTACGGCTCTCGCGCTCCCCCTCCTGCTTGTCGACGGAAGGTTTCTCGAGGGGCAAACTTCTTTTGGCGTTCTTGTGGCCGTTGCGGCTGTTGTTACCAGTCTCCTCCACATGGTGGATATAGGCAGACTGCTGCATAGTGGTTGAGGCGGTTGCACTTGCGGAAGGTCGACCCCCACGCAGCGCATGTTTCTCCTCGGTGCCATGGGCCACCACACCATTTGCATGAGTTCTCTCATCCTTGAGGCATGTGGGGTTTGGATGGGTTCCCTCCTCTGCCTCCTGGTTCTCAGGTGTTTTGTCGTCTCGAGATGGCTGCGACCTCCTCTGTCTTTCTCGGGTTGTCTAGTGGAAGACGTTGAATTGCAGCCTTCATTACTGCCACCTGTTCGTCCATGCGTTCCCGAAAATACCCCATCTCGAGGATATGAGATAGCGCTATGTTCTTTTCTGACAGGATAGCTCTCCTCAGCTTCTCTGATAAGATTCTGTTGATTATTTGGAGGCGGATAGAGAATTCCTCAATGGGGATTTCACAGCCGACTGCCATCTCCCGTAGGCGGGCACGGATATTGTCCACAGTCTCATTTTCTCGCTGCCTGGCCATACAGAAGTGGAATCGTTCATAGTCGGGATTGAGGTCAGGTTTGAACTTGTTTGTAAGCGCATTCTTAGCAGTGTCGTAGTCATTTGCATCACTGTTGTTGGGAATGTCGTTAAACAGGCGTAGTGCTGCTGTTCCAATGTTGAGCAGGAGGAATGTGTGTTTCTTTCTGTCTGCGGTTGTCAGGATTAGTCAGGCGAGTACAAAGGCAGCGAATATGGCAAGGGAAATGTGCACCCAGGAACTACGACTCAGGTATGCTAGAACCCAGGAGTGCAAATAGAGTGTGACATCAAAACCAATATATGAAAAGGGATGTGGGGTAAGCACCTGACCGCGAGAAAAGTCGGCAAGCGCCTTACCCCCAATTGCTGTTACAGGTACTGACAGCGCTAAACCCACGTGGAGGGCAAGCAATGACAGGATCTGTGTACTAACACTCTTGATGGTATTACATAAGGGAACTTAAGAACTGTACTCACGAGGACGAGATAAACCTCTTGAATGTCAGCTAGCCCACGAATCCTGTTGAAGAAACTGGGACCCCGAAAGGCTAGAACAGCAATGGAAGGAAAACTAAATACCTAAATGGGAATAGTGTTTGCAAAATAGTGAGGAAAACATAAGCATTCACACAGGAGCTAGCTACTACCGCACACTACACCTAATAATCAAAGGGAAAATAAATGCAGAAGTGCAGTGGAAAACATGGAATGGATCCTCTAGGAAGTAAGGATCAGGAGCAGGGAAAAACAAAATAACCTATGCAAACTTCTTCCTACCCCTCCAAGGAAAAGACAGGAAACTAAACTAAGAGGAAGGCTAAGGCAAATGGGTAACAGCAGCAAAGGACAGAGTCAAAGAAATATAGAACACAGACAAACTGGGCTGCATCTAAAAGGGGAAAGCACTGAAAATTGCTGCCTGCAAACAGAGGAAGACAAAAAGGGAAATCAAGGGAGCAGAAATCAATTAGCGCATGAATCCGAAATTCAGGGCAGAGGAAACAAGAAAACAGGAACAAGGAAGTAGGTACAAAGGCAAGGAACCAGGAACCAGGGACTAGTCAAAAACAGGAACACTGCAATCGATGACCAGCGCTGGACTGAAGTAAGACTGAGGCTTTTAAAGCTGCTTAACGAGCACACGCCTCGGGTGTGCTGATTGCTGCACCTGCCGCCACAGCTGTTACCTATCCTCCACCCAACCTTGTGTTGCAAGGGTGGAGGTGGAGCAGTGGGCCAGGCATTCTGGGAAGCATAGTCATTTGGTTAAAGAAGCATGCTGGCTGCCAAAAACCTGGAATGGATCCGGAAGGGAAGTAGCTGGGAAAATAGGGATTTAGCGCTCCCAAATCATCACAGCACTGTAGCATAAGGTTCGGAGGAAAGGTCCAGTAGGGAATAAACCCCAAATCATGCCCCCAAGTGGTGGGAACGGGAGCGAAGGGAGCGAGTCGTGACAGCGGTGATCTCCCTGGCATCGAGATGCATTTTGAATTGTTTTAACCAGATTCCCCAACGAATGGCTGCCCCTGTAGTGAATGGGTCAAACGGTGCCATGAGAGTGGTGAGTGCTGGGTCTGGGTGGTCTGGGTTGATGCTCCTTCTAGCTGATGGACTTACACTTGCCCTTGAGGGGCTCACATTTGTGCTGGACATGGTCGAGTTGTGAAGTTATTAGGTGTGCCACTGGTTATGCGCAGGAAATGCAGTTCCTTTCCGGTGCACATGCTCATGGTGCCCCTTATTGCTCACTGTTCTGTCTTGCCTGTTGGAGCTAGTGCTAGTTTGTGGTTTGAAAGCTGTGGGGCTTACTTTGCTGTCTGCCGGGTGGGCGCGCTGATGGAGGATCTCTTGCCACTGGGGGCTGTTGGGAGTGGAAATGAGTCACTCATCAGCGTTTCTACAATGATGTCACTCGGTTTTTGTGTGGTGCGTGTGATGTAGCCTGCTTCCAGAGCGTTGTACGCGCTGTGCGCGATGTATTAGGTAGCTGGAATCCCGATAGAACGTTGAGGGAAAATGGGATGATCCCTTCCCCCGATTCTCATCCAGACTATGGCCCAGGACGTCACGGCCCAAGCAACCACCGCAAGAGGAATTCGACCCACTCACGGCCACTAACAGCAGCTGAGGGATATTCCAACCCTGCGGACAGTTACCAAAAGGGGGTGAGCGCGAGGAGTGCAGCGGATACGAAACAAACACAGGTAAGCACCGGAGGAGGGAAAAGGGTGCAGCTAGACTTAGCAAGCATAGGACCAGACAAATGGATAGCAGCACAGGTGCTACTGAAGCTTCGAGGGACATTAACTGGGGAGGAGGAAGAAGCGGTAAAGAAGGCAAGTAAAGAAGAGACAGAATACACACAGAAGGGGTGCGAGGTAAGAAGAGAGGAGGAAGGGAGACTGACACTGGAGGAAGAGGAGATGCTAGAGGTAAGATTAGCGGAACTGACAGAAGCACGGAGCACGCTGCTCAAACAGTTCGAGCGGGAAGAGCGGAAAAGGAGGGAGAGGTGGAAGGGAAGCAAGGGGGACAAGGTAGGGGTAAAAGGGCAAGGGGAAGAACAGAGGAAATGAGAACAAGACAGCATAAGGGCAATCGCAGAAAGGGTGGCACGCATGGAGCAGCGGGAGGTTAGGAGAAAAGAAGAGGAGCGAGAAGAAAAAGACTGGGAAATGGGACTGTGGAGGAAGAAGATTATATCCGAAAGTGCACGAAAATATGAAGAGGTGAAGGTTATAGAAATTATACTGGCAAAGGAGGGCGGAATATGGGGCAACAAAGAGGAGGAAGAGAAGATACTAGAACAGATAAGTGACGCAAAAATGAATGAGCTTTGCAGAGTATGAATGGAAGTAGGTGGTGAAGCGGGCAAGCAAAACAATACAGCGCAAGGAGAGATGTGCAAGTAATGCAGGGCCAAGACATACACGTATAGCATTAAAGAGGTAGCAACAACACCGCAGGAGGGGGGCACAGAGACAAAAGGTGAGTACACAGACATAGACTTAGGGACTGTTACAGTAGGAGGAAAGCGCCTAGGCCCAGGATTGACATTTTCAGATGGGCCCTGCAGTGAAGAAGAGGCGGGATCGTGTGGAGGACGAAGTGATGGAAGTGGGGAGGGATTAAGCAAATTATACATAACACGCACAGACTGCGGGTCATCGTGGAAATGTGAGATGTGGGAAGAAGAAAACACAGGGAAGGAAAAGAAAAGGCAACTAAAAGGGAGAATGCCACGGCCACTGACACTGCCGGCGCAGCACACGCCATATGTTAACAGACTCAGAGACCTCCCAGGACGCAGAATGGAGGAGCTAACTCATACATACAGGGAGGGTCAAGTGGGTCAACAGAGAAGGAACAAGAGCATAGGAGGTGACAGAGTAACATAACATATTACTGATTTTGTTGAAGAACTTTCTGATATGGAAGAGGACAGAAAATACACTCACACATCCCCACACAGACGAACACCAGGGGAAGTGAAGGAGTACACTCTAATGCCATTAGTAGAGAGAGGGGAGCAAGGCCACACTATTTCCCATTGAAACAAGCAGACAAGGAAAACATCAAATACAGACTCCCATCGCTAAGCGGGGGGAGCGGGAAATGGATATATGAAATGGAAAAACAAATTGCAGGGCAAAAACTAGCAGTGGGTGATGTAAAGGGGTTGCTCATTTCAATACTGGGTGACGCAGCAGATAACATTTGGAAGAGGGCGGGATTCCCAGGAGTAACTATAATTGACACATCACATGATGGGGCACCATTTGCAAATTGCAGACATGCACTGTGGCAGGCGCTGAGGGTGCAATACCAAGACACTTCAGACATAGGAGCAATAAAAGTCACGCAAAATGTGTGAGAATGAAGATTCTGTTGATTACATCCAGGAAATTCAGGAGAAATAGCGCCTGGAAACGCGGGAATCGTGGAACAAGACACTGGCAATTTTTTACCATATATTGATTCAGGGTCTTCCAGAGCCAGTACAGAGAGAATTAAAGAAACTAGTAGGGATGGAAGCTAAGGCATGGCCCAAGATACAGCTCACAATAGTGCATCTTTGTAGACTATGACAAGAAAAGATGAAACAGAAGGAGGAAGACAGAAAAGCAGAGGAAGCAAAACTGGTCCAAAGGAAACTGTCCAAATATGCCATGGAAGGTGCACTGATCACAGGTCCCACTCCGGCCACACTGACACAAGACACTACACAACAATAAACAGCATCACTGCAGCAAGCACAAATGATGACACAGCAAATGCCGCTGCCCCACTATACACAGCACAATACCCAACACAAATGGGAGGTGGATACACACAAATGGGAAACGGGTACACAAACCACTACAGGGGGAGTGGCGGATACATGAGAGGGAGGGATTTGGGCAGGCAGCACCACTACAAGGGGCAGGGCCCCGGGGGCAGAACCAATATGGGCAGTGGGGATACCCAGAAAGCACTGGGGGATACCCATGGTGAGCCCGGGAACCACCTACGTGCTGTACATGCGGCATGATAGGACACATGTCACGCACGTGCAGAGTAAGACTGACACAAGCAGGATGGGGAGAGCAAGGGCAACAGAGTTACAATGGGGGACAACAATTATACCAACAACAACAGCCACAGCAGGGGACAGAAACACTAATACAACAGCAAGAACCACCGCCACCGACTCGGCAACAATTACAAACTTACACACAACCACAGCAGCAACCACAACAAACAGCAACGGCACAACTACAACACGTCCAGGCAGTACAACATCTTACACAAATACAAGACAACAAATTACTACCTGCAGACACGCCAATACAACAGACGCAACTGGGGAGGGTGACAATACTGGGTCACAAGCCATACACAGGGAGCGGACAGTCACTGTACTCACAAAGGACATCCCACAGACGTCTTTGATTTGTCCCATCCTATCGGTAACACCTAACCCTGCGGAGGAACCACGCATACAGGTGGCGATAGGTGACAAAACATTTTCCTTCTTAGTTGACACAGGGACAACTAGGTCCTGTATCAGGGAAGGAAAGTTCAACTTGTCAGGCGAAGCTATGCACACTCAAGGATTCTCTGGGGCTCGGGGACTGGTTCCTTTCACTGAAAACATCTCCTTATCGTTGGATATCACGACCAGTCTCTACCACTGCTATTCTCAAAGCAATTGCCAGTAAACATACTAGGGAGAGAAATCATGAGCAGGTTGAACATGACTATATCCTTTACTGATAAGGGGATAGTGTGCTCCACACCAGGCATCAACATGCTCACAGCACGACACATACTTCAGGCTTACTGTGGCAAAACAGTAGCGAGGGCAGAGCCAGTGGATGGGGACCTCTTCCAATATGGCACGGACATGGCACTAGCATGGCTACTGGGAATTAAGGGCAAGGTCTGGAGGAGACCAGCAGTTTACCTTTTCAGACCAGAAACACTGCCAAGTGAAGGAGAAGGGGCTATGATATCAGTGGATATAGAAAGCATTCTGGCAACCACAGACTACATTGCAGTTCACACACAGGATGGGGAGGGGAAAGCATGGAGGGCAGTCATAGCACTGGCAGAAGGATGCAGGCTAACACAGGTGTCAGATGAGGAGCTGTTTTCAGATGGAGCAGGGGATGGGGAGATGGTGTTGCAGATGAACGTCTATATTTGGCTGAGAGTGACATACAAAGAGGTAGCACAGAAAATGGCAATGGCACTAGAAGCACCTACCACTACCCAGGTACCCTTCTACAAGGAAGATCTAGTGGCAGTACCCGCCTCTCTATGGACCACTAGTCCATATGACGTAGGCTGTATAAAGAGCATTGGAGGAGTCAAAATAAAGCTAAAGAAAGGTGCAATGCTGTCCAGGGTGAAACAGTATCAATTATCCAAAGAAGCTGATGAAGGGATCTATGAAACAATAACTGCCCTGGTGGATAGAGGAATATTGGTACCTTCAGAATCACCGTGCAACACTGCAGTGTATCCGGTGCGCAAGGCAAAAAGGAGGGTTATGGTGTTTTATACAAGATTTGAGGCCCCTCAACAACATTGTAGAGGCAGAATACCCCATAGCACCTAACCCAGAAACTATACTATGCGGGATACCAGCAGAGGCATCACGTTTCACTGTGATTGACCTTAAGAACGCCTTCTTCTCAATACCTCTACACCCTGATTCACAAGACTTAACAAGTTTCACATACCGCAACACAAAGTGGAAACACACTAGATTACCCCAAGGGTACTTCGAGTCACCGTCCATCTTTAACAGAGTAATACAAATGGATCTAGAAAACATAGAGATGGAGAGCACGGTGCTGCAATACGTAAATCACATCATCATCTGCACCACCACCTAGGAGAAGTGCAGAAGGGACTCTGTAAAGATGCTCACAGTACTGTCTGAGAAAGGATACAAGGTTAACAAGGGGAAGCTGCAGTACTGTCAAGAACAGGTGCTCCATATCGGGCAGATAATTTCACAAAAAGGAAGGAACATTGCACACAAAGGGCACAAGCAATAACGAACACACAACAGCTGCAGACAATAAGAGAATTACAGCAGTTTTTGGGCCTTTGCAGCAACTACTGCAGGGCCTGGGTCTTTGACTACAGCTCATACATAGGACAATTGTTCGAGGCTCTTAGAGAAGCACAGAGGGGAGAAAGGAAGTTGGGATGGACAAGAGAAATGACAGAGGCATTCAATGAATTAAAAAACCTCATCTCAACTGCACCAGTACTAGCTACCCCAACTATGAAGAACAATTTTACATATTTTCACAATGTGATACTGCAGTGATAAAAACAGTACTAACACAAAAAACAAGCATGGGACATAAGACAGTGGGATTTTACAGTGGCCATTTAGATCCTGTGATGATGGGTCATTTCCTGTACGAACAAAGCCTCGCCACAGCAGCATTTGCATCCTCCTCAATAACAATGGGATGCCCCACATCACAGTAGGTGGAGCACGCTCTCTTTGCAATATTGAATAAGCCAAAATCCACACTGACCACACAAAGAGTTACAGGTTACGAGATAATACTGTCCAGACCGGAGCTCAAAATAGTGAGATGCAGTCATGTTAACCCAGCACGATTCATAGCGGAAGTGGTGGAAGATGGAGTGTATGCACATGAGTGCACACAGGCTATTGACATTTACTCAAGCACCAGGAAGGTGGAAGAAAATGCCCTAGAGGGGGGAGAGATAATGTACATAGATGGGCCGTCAACAATTGACCAAAGCGATGGAATAAGAAGAACAGGAGCAGCAACAGTATGTTTGAGGGAAGACTGGTCCTACATTCCAGTGAGGTGTGTACAATTACCACAACACTATTCAGCACAAGCAGCAGAGCTAGTAGCACTCATTTCAGTCTTAGAAGAAAGCAATGAGAAAAGAGTAACTATATATTCTGACAGTGCATATGTTGCAACTACAGTACACTCAGGACTAATAAAATGGCAAAGTAGGGGATTCAGGAGAGCAGACGGTACCCTGGTACAACATGCTCTCCTACTGACTGAACTAATTGAAGTAATTAATTACACGGAAGACGTAGCATTGGTAAAATATCAGGCCCACACTAAGGGGGAGGCCCTAATATCAAGAGGTAACGAAACAGCAGATGCACATGCGAAACATGTTGCGTATTTTTGCGAGACATGGGCCCTCTCAGAAAAACAAAAAGATAAGGGGGGGTTAGACAGATGTTGATGAAGGATGGGTACACACACATCCCAGAGACACAAATCATGGAATTACAGGCAGCAGCACCAAAGGCAGAAAATAACTATGGCTTAAAAGAGGATGCACCATGTCCCCCACAGATGAATTATGGCGACAGAATAATACAGGAAAAGTCATGAAGCCCCAGGCCCTATTTTTTTTTTTAATTTTATTTATTGAATATAGTTGAAATTACATCAACATTTTCAATTTATACAGATTAGAAAAATTCATAAGCATAAAATATAGTTAAGAAGACTATATAAATTCATAACATACTGTACAATCATCATCATTCTAGGTTCAAGGCCTGTAAAAAATGAATCGTTGCAATTCTTATACTCATACATTCAGTGGCAGCCAAGGCGACCCATCTATTTTTTGGATCAAGTTGTGCAAAGTATGCAAAATGGTTAACAAAGTGCAATTTTCTTAAGATACTAAGTGCTGGACAATATTAAGTGTTGAAGAGATTCTACAATCATAACATTTTTACAAAACCGACACCAGTTAAGGTCAGAGGAGATTTGTTTCCTTCTTGTTTTGACCTCGCGGGTGGGCCAGATGTTAAACCTCAACCGAAGAATGGCAGTTCTTAAAGCAGCAGACGGTGCTAAGTATAAATAGGACGCAATGTTTTTAAATCGTTTTGGACCAAAGATTGTAGGATCAAAGTCTTTATAAGTTAGACACTGAGTTCTGGTGTCAATCCAGTCCATCATATACACCTTCTTCTTCGCAAGCTCTGGATGAGCAATAAGAAGTTTAAGTGAAATGTCGGCATGTACCATGATTGTTAATATTTTCGTAGACCAGTATTTCGGAAACATTTCTGTAGAATTGAGCAGGTAACTTGAAATGATGGATAATGTAGAGTTACCATATGTAGATAATAAACATTTGCGAAATAAGGCACATAAGCGCCAGTTATATAATGCACTTAGAGAAATTAATCCCAATTCATATCTTATTAACACACCTGGCATACATTGAGGTAGATTTAAAATTGCATGCCAAAACTTGGCTTCTAATAGATTCAGAAACCCTAAGGGGACAATTATTGTTTCCACACCATAACGGATGGTTGCTACAACATTCTGGTCCCAATAAGTAATGGCCGCTTTGATGGAAAATTTACCATATTTAGAAGTGATTACTCGTGTCTGACAAATTGCTGTGGTTAACTTCTGCTTAATTTTATTTAGATGTGAGTCTAACGTTGGGTTGCCCTCAAAGATAAGGCCCAAATAAACATAATTTGGAACCGTCTTTAAGGGGATCCCCTCGATCTGCCAGTTCATTAAGTGTTTGTGTGAGCCTTTGGGAACATACGCAACGATCTGTGTTTTACTCGTGTTTACTACTAATTCATTTTCTTCGAAATAAGAGCATAGAGCTGACAGGAGATTGTGTAAACCACTTGAGGTTTTTGATACCAACACAAGATCGTCCGCATACCATAATGCACAGATTTTTGCATTATTCAATTTAGGAGCATCAGCAATTACTCTGTGAAAAATGTCACGTACATCATTAATGAAAAAATTGAATAAGGCAGCCGCTAAAATGCACCCCTGTTTCAGCCCTCTATATGTTGGAATTGGGGTTGATAAAAGCCCCTCAGAGTTTAGCCTTACTTAAACCTTGGTTTGTGAGTGGAGGGCAAAAATAATGTCAATAAGAGTAGATGGGCAGTCCGCTTTGACTAACTTATCTATAAGTTTTGGTCTTGAGACCGAATCAAATACGGAATGAAGATCTACGAACGCAAAATATCTGGCTTGCTTCTTATGAATTGCTTGTTGTTTTATAGCATTTAAAGTAATTAAATTAACGCCCGTGCCCAGCCCTGCCACGAATCCAGTCTGTTCTGGGTCACGTTGATTTACTTTATTTGACCAAGCATTAAAATCTCGTAGCACCAGTCTACAAAAATATTTTCCCGGCACGTCTAGTAACGTTATTGGACGATAATTTTTCGGGTTCGTTCGATCACCTTTTTTATAA
Organism: Ambystoma mexicanum; assembly: GCF_040938575.1. Lineage (NCBI taxonomy): Eukaryota > Metazoa > Chordata > Amphibia > Caudata > Ambystomatidae > Ambystoma > Ambystoma mexicanum. Next base: position 370,550,856 of record NC_090931.1, read on the forward strand.
ACTGGAATGATTATAGAAGAACGCCATGATTGCGGAATATTTTTAGTTTGTAATATATGATGAAAAGTATTATTCAAGATTAGTGCCCACTCTGTTATGTTTTGTTTGAGCATTACATTGGTCAGCCCATCTAAGCCTGCAGCTCTAGATGATGAAGAGGCTTTGATGAAGGCTTGAATAGTAAATTTTGTACAATATAAAGACCAACTCTTTACAACGTTACTATTGTGGGTATAGTGGTTCATCATAGGATCATCTTATAAGGATGAAAAATGTGTAACCCACATCGATTCAGATACGCCGTTAAGCTGCACATGGGCTTGGGATGAGTTACATTTATTCAGCAGCTCCCAGATTAAGGCTGAGTTTTTACCACGGCAAGCTGATAGAAAACATTCACTATCTATTTGACACAAAGTAGCTCTCCTTGCTCGAACCCAGTTTCGATATCTCGAAGAAGCAATTTTACCTGCCTTAATTCGATCAATTAATGGTATTTTTTATAAATTCTGATCTCTCTTCTGTAGGCTTTCTTTCATTCACAGAGAGCTAGATCAAAGCCATGAGCATGTCTTTTAACTGGTTTACTACGAGCAGGAAAAGGATTTGCGAAGGTGCTTAAGATATCTATATAAGAACCAGGCTTGAGTGAGCTTTGATTTTTTAAAATAGCATCATTCAAAGCTAGTAGTTTATTGGCAAACCATTTGAATCGATTTCTGCCATTGTTAACAGATAGAGTATGTTTATAGTACACTGCAGTTTTCGTGTGATCACCACTTTCCACCGCCCAGTATAAGGATAAGAGGTGGTGATCACTGGATGTCTGTTTGATTATAACAAATTTGCTAGTGTTCGTAAATATGGAATTCGATACAAAGATATAGTCGATGGTAGATTTGGAGGAACCTCTTTCCCAAGTATTCATAGGTGGAATATCACCTGTGATTGCACCATTTATCAACTTTAAACCATGATCTTCCATAAAGGAATTCCATCTTGCACCTTCTCGAATCCAATTCCTCTTATTCGAATAAAAACAGGAAAAATTCAAATCACCCATTAACAATATTCCAGAGATATTAATTTGATTTCAGATAAGTTCAAAAATACAGGAAAGGGCATCATATAAGCTATCATCAGTGATGCCTACCGGGTTTATATAAAGATTAATAAGTGCATATGTCTGTGAGTTGAAAAGGATCTTAACCAATTGGATGAATTTATTTGGTGTTTGCCAGGGGAAGATTTTCAATCCCATGCTCACTTTCACTGCTACTAACAACCCGGCTGTGGGTCTACCTTTACCACCATGCGCTGCTGGCAGTAAACTAATCTCATGATCATCCCATATGGGAGGATTTAATAACCATATTTCTTGTAGGGCCACAATATCATAACTATTCAAACCATTATCTAAATTCCACTGCAAATGAGAGTTACCTCTGGTATTCCAACTAGCAAGTGAAAGAGTATTGGTGGAGATGGTTGCTCGTGGTTACGAACAGATATTGGGTCCCACATTGGGATCTGATGACGAGTGATTGATGCAATAATTGCAGGCACATGAGGGTTCGAAATTTGTGCCACCAATAGACTTATTACCATCAGTCTCCTCAGATTGCTGGCGTGCTGGATCTTGGGCTAACAAGAAACCCAGATTAAACAATTCCATTCTGGCATGCCATAGTGTATTACGAACAATACCAGACTTTATCCAAAGCCTAACGATGGAAAGGTTCTTGTCACAAAGAAACTCAACTTGGTCCACATCTGATGAGGAAATGGCTTCCAGTCCCTCTATATCTCCAAATATGTTGAAGACACTGGCACGACATAAATCATACTTTGGGAAGGACCCATCACGACATTTCAGGATCAGAGTATGATACTGGTTAAGTTTCTTTGAAAATGCAGCACTGTCGTCATTTATATAAAGTTTATTACTGCCATTGCGTATATTTATGTTACTCCTGTTTCTATCTTTAGGTTGATCTTGAAGGTGCTGCATATTAGAAGAAAGAGGCATGATTTTCGTGCAATTATCAGATCTGTTTTTGAAAACTCGAGCCTCATTTTGAAAGTTTTTATTAACATTATGTATGTGAGGGGGATGTTCAAAGACATGTGGAGCTTCAGGTAGCACTTCTGATATTCTATTAAGTAAATAGGAATCCACTGCAGTTCTTAAAGCAGTTAAACGGTCTTCTACTTTCGCTATCGGAGCGAGAGGGAAAGATACCTTGGCTGCACCTGTCGAAACGACATCATTTTGGACAGCTAGTGTCGTTTGTACAATCGGACAAGATTGTTTTGTCTGTATGTTATCAGGTTTGGATGTTAAAAGAAGGACCAGCTCATTCAAAGGATCATAATTGGGGGATGGCTTGAGAACTTCTGTTGGGATACTGTGAGGGGGAACAACCTGAGAGGAGGGAGGGATGTCTTGCAAAGCTTCATCTACACGCATATTGCTGGTTATATCGACAGAGTCAGTATTAGTTATCTCATTGCCTATAACTGGCAAACCAACAGTACTGTGAGTAAGAGATGTCGTGACATCTGACGAAAGAAATATCTGAGGTATTTTTTTTAACTCTGATAGAGCTTTTTTATTTCTTTGTATAACTTTGGATGACAGCAGTTTTATTTTTCTATTATTTAACAGAGATCCTCCTACCTTTTGTGCATTTTGGGTGGTGTCTCCACGTGATTGACATGGTATAGATTGACCCTCAATTCTCACAGGAGAATCAATACTAATCCAAGATTCGTTAGGTTTTGCTGTGTCTTCTTCGTCAACACATTCAATAGGACGAATATTTTTAGCAAAGATTGATAAGGCCGGCGTAATTGTTAGAGGATCTTGGATCATACTCTCTAAGTGTGATATGCGCTGAAAAATAGATGGTCCTGAGTGTACATTTGGACCTTGATAAGCTGACCAGTTGGATTCAAGCTGTACAATTCTTTGCTCCAGATATACTAAAGAAAGCTCTATAGAGCATTTAAGTGAGGTGTCTCTCATCCAGTCACTTATATGATTTATCTTGTCGGTTTGGACAGCTAGCTTCTGATCTAAGGAAGTAAAAAGCTTGAATAGAGTAGCCATAGTGGTATTAATAGCCCCCAAGGTAACTTCTAATAAGACAGGATTCGGTAAAGATACAGATGGTTGTCGTTTCTTATTAGAAGTTTGACAGCGACGAGGGTTAGGTTGCAAAAAAGAGATCTCCTCATCTTGTCTTGTTGAATCCATGGAACAAGCTTGTGCATAATCAGTCATGATCGAAACTCTTGAGCTTTCAAGGTCTCTACATTCAGGAGGGCTTTGTGAGAGGGCTGAAAGAGACTTGTTATTAGAGGCATGTCCCACGTCTTCAATAATTACTGAAGCCAATGTAACATTCTCCAATAGTGAATTTTGTGATGTTTTTTTGGCATTCATTTGTCATCACATCAGAGTCTAGAGATGACTCTTCTAAAACAGTGGTGAAAATTTGCATAGGTTTAATAATTTTAATCGGCGAATGGGGTACAGTTAGTAGAGTTTGATCGGATACGGAAGAGCTCAAAAGAGGAGCAAGTGCCTCATTATTTGAATTGGGAGTTTGTATATGGACCAAATCATTTACATCACCATTAGGTAGTAAAGGATCTGCACTGATCGGTACAGAGGGAGCAGAATCAGTCAAATTACAGATCATTAAAACCTGTGATTTTTTTACATAAAAATTGCGTATGTCATTTGATGTTTTATTGATTGGGGTTAAAGTGATGTTTTTCTTTCATGTGCGAATTCGACTTTTGGTCTTTTCCTGTGAAGTAGGAAGGTTTTGGTTAATGGGGGTTTGAGGGAGCAGCGCTGAGTCCAGTATATTAGGCATTATAGATGATGGAGTAATCATTGAGTCTCTAGTTATCTCTGATGGCATGCCTGTTCTTAGGGTGAACATAGAATAATATATAAAAACACTTTCTTTCTTGAGTAAAAACACTATGTAGTCTTAAAAATATGAAATGACAACCTAATATGTTAATAGCTTTGATATCTAGACGATTCCTGAGTTCACCATAGTGCTTGGTTCGGACACCTGGAATGATTGATAACGTTGGTTTTAAACAGTTGTTGTGGGAGATTCTCTCTTATAACCATCCGCCAAACAGCCGCACAACAGCCAAAGGGCTTGTCCCCACCGGGCTTAACGCCACAAGGGTGGTTAGTCCGTGAATAAGAGGACCTTCAAAGTCACGTGATCTGTCACGTGACCGCAGTCAGGTCCGCCTCCTCCAGGAAGCAGTAGAGCCCTCGGCAAGAGCCTCGCTCGCAGTGCCGAGGGGGCAAGGTATGCTGGAGTAGCAGCCGTCGGAGAGCGGAGCATTTAAACAGTGAGGCGCTCCTTCAAACAGTATGAAACACCGCGCACGGGTGGTCAGTCCGTGAATAAGAGGACCTTCAAAGTCACGTGATCCGTCACGTGACCGCAGTCAGGTCCGCCTCCTCCAGGAAGCAGTAGAGCCCTCGGCAAGAGCCTCGCTCGCAGTGCCGAGGGGGCAAGGTATGCTGGACTAGCAGCCGTCGGAGCGCGGAGCGTTTAAACAGTGAGGCGCTCCTTCAAACAGTATGAAACACCGTGCACGGGCGGTCAGTCCGTGAATAAGAGGACCTTAAAAGTCACGTGATCCGTCACGTGACCGCAGTCAGGTCCGCCTCCTCCAGGAAGCAGTAGAGCCCTCGGCAAGAGCCTCGCTCGCAGTGCCGAGGGGGCAAGGTATGCTGGAGTAGCAGCCGTCGGAACGCGGAGCGTTTAAACAGTGAGGCGCTCCTTCAAACAGTATGAAACACCGCGCACGGGCGGTCAGTCCGTGAATAAGAGGACCTTCAAAGTCACGTGATCCGTCACGTGACCGCAGTCAGGTCTGCCTCCTCCAGGAAGCAGTAGAGCCCTCGGCAAGAGCCTCGCTCGCAGTGCCGAGGGGGCAAGGTATGCTGGAGTAGCAGCCGTCGGAGCGCGGAGCGTTTAAACAGTGAGGCGCTCCTTCAAACAGTATGAAACACCGCGCACGGGCGGTCAGTCCGTGAATAAGAGGACCTTCAAAGTCACGTGATCCGTCACATGACCGCAGTCAGGTCCACCTCCTCCAGGAAGCAGTAGAGCCCTCGGCAAGAGCCTCGCTCGCAGTGCCAAGGGGGCAAGGTATGCTGGAGTAGCAGCCGTCGGATGGCGCGGAGCGTTTAAACAGTGAGGCGCTCCTTCAAACAGTATGAAACCCTATTTAAAATAGCTCTGACCCAATTACACTGTCCCACGCATACAGGGAAAGAAGTAATTGCTGCACTAATAAAAGAATCATGGTTCTGTCCCGAGCTAAACTCACATGTCGCAAATTTCATTAGCAACTGCCTCACATGCCAGCAATTTACAGCCGGTCACACACTGCAAGTGATCAAAGGCACAATACCCCGGCCTGAAGGACCCTTCCTATACCTAGACATCGACTGCGTTGACATGATCAATGTATGTCAAGGCTACGGATACATGATTGTAGTAGTATGCCCATTTTCAGGGTGGATCGAGGTTGGTCCCTACTCCCATGCAGATGCGTTCAGAGCAGCCAAATTCTTGGTGAGGGAGGTGTTCCCAAGGTGGGGGATATGCGAAGTATTACTGTCAGACAATGTCCCACATTTTGCCAATGAACTGTTCCAGCACGTATCTGCCCTTTTGGGAATCAAACATAAGTTTGCATGCGCATATCACCCGCAAGCAAATGGTTTCTGTGAACACCTTAACGGCCTCCTAAAAGAAGATATAGCAAAGATCCAACAAACAACAAAAAAGAGTTGGCTTAACTGCCTCCCTTTGGCCTTATTTGAGTTGAGAAATAGGCCAGAGTCGGACCACCACCTCTCACCGCACAAGGTGGTGACCGGACGTCAAATGTACCTCCTACTTGCACCACCATCAAGGGCCACAACTGACTGCCATGCCACAAGTACTGTTTTTGGTGAAGAAATGCATGAGCATGTCTCTTCCTTGGTTACTAGTGCCGGCTTTATCTCTCAACAGATCGAACGGACACAGGGCGGGTCAAAGAACCAGCAGCAAGTAGAAGCAACCAACGAGGAACAAGAACAACCAGCAGAGTGGACAGTGAAAGAGGGAGACCAGGTGCTCCTATGAAATTTCCGTAGAAGTTGGAACAATCCTAGATTTACAGGTCCATACTTGGTGGACAAAATAGCCCCTAGAGCAGTGAAGCTCAGGGGAAAAAATGTGTGGACGCACATCCACGACATCAAGCCCTACAAAGCACAGACCCACCCTCACCTCAGCGAAGGGGCCAACGCTTCAGCAATGACAACTGACAACAACAAGAAAAAGTGCAGACACTAGATACCCCAAAGGACTTAACCGACCAATCACCCATAGCCCACCCTATGACCACGAGAGCCCAGACAAAAGCATATGAGCTACCTAAAAATTAACTCCTACAACTACCAACTAATGAAGAACATTGACAAACAACTCGCAAAATACACCACACTGTGTAAACACGTGCATGTTTTCTTCTCTTTGTGCCTCGCACATGCAGGTATTGCGTATTGCTGTTGTGTATATAAGGAAGATAAGAAATATACGTCACTCCCAGGAGTAAATGCTACCTGCGGACGGTAACACCTCAGAAGCACTTTCACACCAGTTTGTATACATTATAAAAAGGCCAAAATACTTAAGAAGAAGAAGAATATGCGTATATTATAACACATTCCTCATGATAATAGCTCAGTCATTCCCACATCTCCATGCAGCACTACCCGCCCTAAGAGATAGGACAGTAAGGAAAGCGTGGGAGCAACTTTTCGCCTGGGCATTGAATGATTATTTGATAAGCAGGGCTTGAATAAAAATACTAACAATAATAACACATATTTTGAGAGATTTTCAGGAGGGTGCCTATACCATCTAAAGTAAAGGAGCTGCAGGACCGCAGCAAAGGTAAGAGAGATATGCCGGTGGTATAAGCAACTGTAATAAAAATGTTAGGGATATTCTTTACCACTGGTCTAATTACTGCCGCTGTCTGGCAGGCATAGTATGCTTTCTACGTGATTGCATCTCCCTCTACTAACATCTCCCCTAATATGGCTGCAACGAGCACAGTGTCAGGTGGTACAAGTAGTACGGGGCCCAAAATCAAGAGGGATAAATATAGTGTCTCTATTGATGTACATGGGGTGGACACGTAGCTTACAGAATCCACACAAGTCTCTAACAACACGTGGTACAAGCACATGTCCAAAATTGGTAAGGATACGACTAAGGACAAATGCTATGTGTGCTTTGTGTGCACAAATTTGTGTGCACATATTTGTGTGTGCACTTTGTTCATTGTGAGAAGGTATAAATGTGCAACATGATGGCCCAATTTTGCCGCAAACTCCTTCTTCCATCGCTGTGATCATAGCAAGGACATACTTATTCTGGAGGGTCATCAGTCGTATGGCCCTCAGCTCTTCCTTAATAGCGTTGAATCCGTTTATGGTAGCATTGATTGTCTGCAGACGTTCCCATCTAGTGATCTGCAGCCACTTGGAATTCATCACTTTTTGGATCCCAGGCATGAATATAGTTGTCAGTATTATGGCAGTCTTGCTGACCAACCTATGTTCCTCAGGAATGGAGTCATACGCTGTTATTGATTTGTCTGAGGAATACTTTTCTCCTCTTGGCCGATGGAGAAGTTCAAGCGATCTTCCTTTTCTCAAATGGGCATCCAGTTTTGGAATTTCACAAATGTTCAGGTCACTCTGAGGAATCACTAGTGCTGGAACATGGATGAACTCCAAGGAACATACTCCGTCCCAATCGTTGTGCAACCTCATGTAAGCTCTAGATCCACCAACCCAATATCGGTCCATAAGGACGGCTGGTTGTCGCTTCTCCCATCCTAGCAACGACAATTGTGGTTTTGCATTCTTTATTATATCCCACATGTTTCTTTCCGTGTCTTCGGAAACATAGTGTTGCTTTAATCAATGGGGTTACAACTACTGGGCCTGATTCATCTTCTACCCATTTCAGTAGTTTGGAGTTCTTGGCCCATGACTTTAAACACTCATCATTCACCTTCTGCACCTCTTGTACATAATTTGTTTTCATCAGATGAGCTGCACAAAACATCATTCCTTCTTCCCATCCCTTCTTAGAATTCACTCGTCGATAGATCAATAATTGAGTTTGTTCCCAACATCCACGTGATACGGCTATTTCTGTTACATCAGGGCAATTCATTCTCTTAATTTCTATGCTGATCACCTCATCCTGTCCTGCAGCAGGATACATAAGCATCTTGCACTTCCATTCAGGTTCCTTTTCCATTTGTAGTGTTTGGATGTAGTCATCCTGGTATGGAAACTACCATTTTGATCTACATCGCAAAGTCGCCCAACTCCTTGGAATTGTCGTCGAGTAGCACATGTGGCAAGATGACTGAAGGCACTTTACATCGTGCTCTGGAACTTCTCTTGCAATTAAAGTTCTTACTGTGTTCATGGCACAGGGAATAGGAAAGCAGACATAGCAACCCTCCCTAGATGCTTTCCCGCTTACTTTTTCATGTATTGGTACCACATGTTATTCCCCAGGTGAGCTGTGTTATCTAGATAGGTATTTATCCCTTTACTATCTTCCTCTGCATTTCTTTTGTGTCTTCCAAAATTTCTATAGAAATCATAGATTTTGTCATTAATAATGTTCCCAGTGGGGAGAACCATAGGGACTTTTCCTTCAGTCGAAGTACTAAGATGATAGAGACTGTGAAAGATGAGGAACAGAAAGACAATGGACCTCATTATGAGTTTGGCGGTAGCTGTGCCTGTACCGGCAAACTTGCCTCCGAGACCGGCACCCGTGAATGGGTAATTACCGTGCCATTACGAGTGTTGTGGCCAGGTAATTGCACATTCACGGGTACCGGTAATGCCGCACTCCCCATCCCCATTCAGCACCATAGGGCTGAATAGGGTTGGGAAGCATGGATGCACCGGTGCCGGTGCATCCTCAAGTTGTGCTCGTGGGTGCCTCAAAGCCTGACAGGTCAGACCACGGGCACAACTCGTACTATGGCGGTCCGGGAACTACGGTACCGGTAGCATTACCGGTACCATAGTACCCGGACCGCCAGGGTCATAATGAGGCCCAATGAGAACAATCATTCAAATGTATATGGGTCTGTCTCCTAGATCTTGGAAGACAGCAATTATCATGCTGATATTTAAAAAAGGGGACAGAGCTAATCCTAAAAATTATCGGCCGATAGCATTGTTGGATGTGTTGGGAAAAATATATGCTACTATCCTGCAGCAAAAACTAGTAGACTGGGCTGTAAAAACATCTCATGTAGATGCCCGGCAGGCCGGCTTTGTCAAACAAATAGGTTGTTCCCTGAACCTGTTGCTATTTAACCTGATAAAAATGGAGGCCCTGAAAGCAAACACAACGGTGTACTTAGCATTTATTGATTTTTCAAGTGCCTTCGACACCGTTGATAGGAACCTACTGTGGTCTAAATTGCAACGGTGGGGATTGCCCTCAAGATCTAGCAGAGGCTATGCAAGAGCTCCACACAGATACATCAATCAAGATCCATTTAGATCCATCTTGGTTACTATCATCTGCGATTAAAACTTATAATGGAGTAAAACAGGGATGTCCTCTTGTTGCAGCCATATTTAGCCTATTTATATCTGATATAGGCATTGCAATAGATGCTGTAAAATTATTCCCACCAAAAATAAATAAGTCGCATGTAAGCTGGCTACTATACGCCGATCATTTAGTAATAATGGATGTTACACCTGTCAGTCTACAAAGGAAACTCGACACCATCTAACGATACGTAAAAGAAAATTGGCTGTTGATAAACACCAAAAATGCAAGATATTAGTACTTAGGAACAGGAGAGGGCGCATCTCGAAAGACAAAAAAAACTGAGGTGGTTCCTAAATGGGGACGCAATGTTGACAGCAAATAGCGTAAAACACCTAGGAATGGTAATAAGCCCCTGTATTAACGACGGTCATTGGATTATAGACACTGAAAGGAAATGTACTCAGCTAGCGAGTCAAGTTCTAAATATGAAAAAGAAATTTGGGAAATTCTCGCTTGAAGCTGTGCAGCTGTTTTACCAACAAAAGTCATTCCGGTGTTGATCTATGGGGCTGAAAACGCACTGGGCTGCTCCCAATAAGTATGGTCCTCGCTTGAGAATCAATTTTGGATGAAAGTTCTAGGCCTGCCAAGGGGGACAAAGACTGCCTGTATAAGATACAAACTGGCCTTAATATCTATCCATGCAAGGATGAGCTGGAATCTGTTATCCCTGTTCCGTAAGACCCGCCCTTGTGAAAACATCCCTCAGTTTGAAATTCTTCACAACACACCAATATCTGATCAGAAAGTCGTATCACAATGGATGCAGAGATGCGAATGCTTGTTGGAAGAATTCACCATTACGCTAACTTTGCTCCACGAAAACCCCAATGCTGCAAAACTGAAAGTTTGGCGCCTCGATTGGGATCGAACTTGCACTGAACGAACAACGGCAACTCTGATGACAGATGCGCCCGCAGAAGCCTGCACTTTTAATAAAGCCCAACGCTATATTACCATGTTCCCGGACCCTATCGCTCGTAGACGCTTCATGTTTTTTCGAATTAATTTGTTCAAAACCAAAGAATGTTTAAGAACTTGGAGCCATAATAAGAACCTAAACCCTGTGTTTATATTCTGCACAAAAGAAGCAGAATCACTTAAGCACTTAGTGCTATTTTGCACCTGTTTTCGTAACAAGAGAACTGTGCACCTGGGACCTTGGAGTATATGCCACCCGTCCCTGTGTGCTGACGAATGGTGGGGTCACACGTTCAATGGGACTGACTTAAAACTTTTAATCTCACTTATGCACTTTCTAGCCATAATCGAAAATCAGTTGAGCGTGGTCTTGGGGGCATAAGTACTAGAATTGGATTAAAGGAGACTGGGGGAAACTTGATGTTTATATGGGACATGGAGTGGGGATCGGGGAGCTTTGGTAAGGCATGTGGATCAGTGAAATTTGATGTATGTTTGTTTTTTTTCGAAAATGATTTTAAAGGTTTGTACAAACCAATAAAAAATTTTAAAAAATAATAATTATATTATACATAAGAATCTGGGAATCCATCAATCAAGCAACCCTGAAACTTCTTGTTGAACTTGTTCATTCTCTATAACCATGCCATTCTCTTCATTAGTCAATGTAATACAATCATCAAGGTCCTTTATATTTGCAACTGTAAAATATGTTCAATTATAGCAATAAAGAGTCTTCTCATCACTGGACCGTTTTTAGGATCCTGTAAAAAAGTTTGAATATTAACGTCTCATATAACAAGATCAGGGTAAGATTGAAGTATGACCACAAATACAGCAACAATAAGCCAATGAATGTCACTGTCGGTAGGTACCATGTGTTTTTATCACCTTAAAACAAATATACTCCACAAAATGAATCTGGTACTGATCTCTTTTCCAATTTCTGATCAAGTACTGATGTTTAGACTTAACTGTTAATGCATTACTCTCTGCTTTCATATATTTCTAAAAGTTTGCTTCAAGATTCCTAGAATTCCCAGCAAGTCCTTTCACTTCATGCGAACATGTATGTATAAGGAGTGTCTATTGAATTCCAGTCTACATAAAGTAGGTGTTAATCACTTGTTGCTTTATCATCCTTCTTCTTAGTCATCAATCGAGTCTGCACATGCGGAAATTCTTCTTCTTGTTTCGCTTCTGGATCAGAAATGGTGGGAGGGAAGGTCTTGCCCTTATAGATGTTCACATCACTCATGTGCAACCAAGCTCTTCTTCCTTGTGATTAAATAGCAAAAGTGGCCACTTTTTCAATGCAGAAGGGGCCATGGAAGTGTGGCTTATGCCACCTCCTGGTAAATCTTTTAATCAACACTAGGTCCCATACATATAACTTAGGTGGTGGTAATAGTTTGCTTGGATTGGTTGCCATTTTTTTTCTTCTGTGTTCTTAGACTGACCCCCCTGAACTTGACTTGATTTGAAATGAAAGAAATGTTAGAGGTCATACATGTCAAATAATCATGCATCTCATTACCTAAAGTGTTTGCTATGCTCTGGGCATCTCTTTTACTCCTAGACAAAGGTGTAAGTGACATTCTCATTCGACGCCCTTTCACTAGGTCGTGCAGGGTGAAGTGGTGGTCTGATCCTGGCGGATTACAAAGGGCATATAAGGCTAGGTGTAGGCAATATAGCCATCCCTCTTTCAAAGTCAATTTAATCTTGGTAATCCTTTCCTTGAGCAGGCCGTTAAATCTCTCACATATATTCTGTTAGCTTGCTGGTGATATGCAGAAGAAAACTTGTGATTTGTTTAATAGAAGCCCTATCTGTTCAAATAGCTCATTGACAAAATGCGGCCCATTATCGGATTTTAGCACCTCACACACACCCCACCTCAGGAACACTTTGCGCACTAAAAGCTTTGCTGCGCAAGTGGCATCATGGTGTGTGCATGGGCCCGCCTCGATCCACCTAGAGAAGGGACACACCTTCACTAATAGATACCTATATCCATTACATATCTGCAGCATATCGACCTAGTCGATATGTAAATGTTGAAACAGACCATTCAGTCGAGCTATTACTCCTCTAATCGTTCTCAGTGTATGCCCAGGAGTAAACATTAGACACAAGTTGCAATTTACCATAAATAGTGCAACGTATTCTAACAAATTCTGAATAAACCAGTCTTCTGCAATACTAGCAGCAAGACTCTCTTTAGTTACATGCACAGTATAGTGCAGCTGTTTGAGTGCGACTTTTAATAAATTTACTGGCATCACTGGCTTTCCAGTACTGTCCTGTTGCCATAATGCTGCCATGGGGGATAAAGAACACCCCCTTCGTTTCCATAAATGTTGGTCTTTCTGTGGTGCACTTCCTTGAATCTCCATTAATTGGGATATTGACAACTTATTAAACCCCTCTTGCACTAACATTGTTGTAACTGAATTTCCCTTCATGCTCTCAATATCAAAACTTGAAATTTCTGGAGAATATGCAACCCTTTTGGCTTCTACGTCTGCGGCTTTGTTTCCGTAATAGATGAAAAAAAATCTGTTTGCTTAGTATGTGCTGCGCATTCAATGACCGCTATCGCTATTGGGAGTTGTAGTACCTTCATGTGTCTCTCCATTAACACGTGTGTTATGAAAGATTTCATAATTGTATGTAATTTTCCCTCCATGTGTCAACCCCCAATCTTGTTGCTGCTGTTTAGACCCCATTGACTGACTTTGCCAGAGAAGCACAGCCTTCAGCTGCACTCCTCTGGGCTTTCGTTCACTTTTTATGGGGAAACTGACATGCCCTTAAGACAGTCAGTATTGGGAGACTTTGTTTCCCTTAGTTCTTTCCTCATGTTGCAACTTTTGTGCAACATGTAACAAGTGTGCAATGTATCTTACCAAAGAGAACACTTGGGTCTATAGTCATTTCCAAAGGGCGTAGATGCTCTCGCTGGAGTTTTTATGAACTGTGCAGATGTGTCATGGACAGGACTGGTGGCAGCTATCTTTTCACATTATTTTTTACCCTTTCCTGCCACGTTAACCACATTAACCGCGTTTGGCACGAATAGGTGGCCTGGCTCCAAAATGGCCATGCCACGAGGTTCTTTGTCCTGTCCTTTGGCCATCTTGCCCCTTCACTTTCCCCGGGTCGAGTCGACCCGGGTCAGTCCTTATTTGGTCATGCACTTTCCCGTGAATCGCAATGCTTTTGTGGGCTTTTGCATGCCTTGTGTGTGTGCCTCCAGGATGTGGGCTGGAACGTCTGGTTCCAATACACATCCTGGGTGCCAGAGAGTCTGGAGTGCCATGAATGACTGGGACCACTGTGTTCCGTGATTGGTCCACGTATGGGGTGCGTGTTTGTGAGCAGATCTCCCATTGGGTCCTCTCCATTTTGGCGCGAAGGGAGCTTTGGATAAGAGCAGGCTGAAAACACCACTACCATGTCAATCTCCTGAGTTCTCACTGAACAAAGGATAGGATCCAAGTATCCTGCAACACGAAGCCGAGTCAAGGAACTGCTGGTGACCCGCTGGAAGGTTTGGCACCCTGAGCCCGCTGTAGTCCCGTGGGACCCCTCTGCATTTGGTCGTCCTAGAAGGTCTGCGAAGATGCTTCGACCCACTGGAATAGTGGGACCAACTATTCTCGGCACCTTCATCAAACTCTGGAAGTAAGCTATCTCTGAAGTGTCCGTGGGCCAACTAGTGGACTGACCTGCTAACCCAGTTGCTTTGCTCTGTCACCTCCACCATTTTGAGGAGGCCCTTGATGCTTGGTATAATGCTAGCTTTGTGTCCCCGGCACCCTCACACCGAATTTCACACACTTGGCTTTCCCAGGTCTGAAGTGAGACGAGTGCACCAGGACCGGAGTAAACGTGGTTACCGTTTTGACTTGCCACGGGAACGTCCTTTGCAAGTCCACTGAATGCGTGACCCTCTTGCTCCTGAAGCCTGCTGCAGTGAAACTGGGTCGATTCATCCACCCGGAGTGGAGAAATCGCCACTGTCCCATTAGGGAATCATTGCTATATCTCAGTAACTAAAAGGTGCTGAGACATCCTTTTTGCCGCATTCGAACCTGCAAGCGAAGTGGACTGACCTGCCGAAGTTTGGGTCTGCTTGCATCGGGGACCGGTGAGTACTCAATACCCCAACCGGTGGCCCCTGGCACAAGGGCCCATGTTTATGCAAGAGTGGCCCCTGAGGGCCCCTCTCCTTTCCACTGCTATTGCGAAATAGCAACTCCATCCTAAACTCTCGAACTGCCTCTGCCTTCAAGCGGATGTCCTTCTTGAATAGTGAGAACTTGTTCTGCATCTCCTCATCCACCTTCCCCAGCTGCTAGAGACCCCTGAAGAGACCCTATTCTGCCCTATGGAACACCCGCGTGCACTGGCATTGCATGTACTATTGAGCACAAGGCTCCTTTCTTCTTAGGGCTTGGACTGCCTCTTAGGTTATTTTCGATGTCGAACTGGGCCTAAAGACTATCTGCACTGCCTGTTTCCTTCCCAACATTTTTTGTGCATTTAACCCTTTAGACCCCAATGGTCTTGTATATATATTGTATTGATTGTGATGTGTTGGTTTACTTAGTGTTACTGTGATTCTTTTGCTATGGTCTATATTACAAAGGCCTTGTAATAAACGTGTCTATATTTTTTATATAACACATGTCTGAAGTAATTTGCAAGTGTCCTTGCTCTGTGTGCTCATTGAGGTCCTTCAGTCACCCTCACCCCTCCTGAGACTTAGGGCCTCATTACACGGATCGCGGTAGGGATTTACCGGTACCGGTAAAATACTGGTACCGGTAAATCCCTACCGCCTTACTACGAGGTACCTTCGCGGGTTGGGGGATTTAACGCCTGCTTTTTGCAGGCGTTAAAATCCAACCCGCTAAGGGACCTCGGAGCTAATTACGGCACCGCAAAATTGCAGTGCCGTAATTAGCGCCTTCCCCATTCCCATAGAGCCCTATGGGGCAGAAATGGGAATGGGGAAGGGCAATGGCGGAAGGGGGATTTACCGCCCCTCCAACCTTGGAATGGGGCGGTAAATCCCCTTTCCACCAAGGCGGTGCCGGTGTTTTACCGGCATGAGCCATGGCGCTAATAGCGCCATGGCTCACCGCCTACCGGGTAATGAGGCCCTTAGTCTTGACCGCCTGCCTTAGCTACCCATATTGGGCTGGCTTGTCCAGAGGTTACCCTGTTCCAAGAAACTTGGCTGGCCTTCTTAACCTCTGCCCCTCCAGGTCAGAGTACAGAAATCCATCTTAACAACATGTTGCACCGGAGTGCCGTCTGCATGGAGGTAGCCCCTCCTTTTCCAACATGCTAGCCCTGCGTGTACGGTTGACATCACGTAGTCGGAGTCACTGTACACCATCACTTGCTGCCCTTCGTGTTTCTCAAATTTGACAATAAGCGCCAATAATTCGCTGCTTGCTTTGAAAAATGAGACAGTAGCCTTGCACTTGCTACTACTTTGAATTCTCCATTTAATCTGTGTCTTTCTACTGTGTCACCTGAATGCCTTCCCTACTAGTCTGGTCAATATCCAAAGAACCATCAATACAAAGAAGTTCCCCTCCCACCAAAGCATTCTCCTTCACAGGGGGTATACCATCATAAAATTCATCATAATTGGTACAATCATGCACATGATAACCTTCTTCTACTGGCTCAGCTATAAACCTGGCAGGGATCACTATTTAGCATATTAGGATTTTAATTGCTGGGTTAGAAATCATTACCTCGTAAACTGACGCTCTTTGGGATGTCAGTGTGCCCTTGGGTTTCTCTAAAATGGCAACTAGAGCATGCTCCATGAAGAGGTTCATAGAGCAGCCCATGACAATATTTGTGGACTTCTCAATTGCAAATGTTGCAGCTGCCAAAGATTATTCGCAAGAGAAGTGTCCTCTAAAAACTGGGTCTAAAATCCCACTATAATATGCCAAAGGTTTGTACCCAAAAGTAGTTCTTTGTGTAAGCACTGCTGTAGTGACTGTCCCATTTGTGTGCAAAAACAAATAAGATTCCTCAGCATAATTGGGAATTCCTAAAACAGGGACTGTGCAAATTTCTCCTTTCAACTCATCAAATCCTTCCTCCATTTCTTCAGTCCATTGTAGTTTTATTTTTCCTACTTGTGCTTTCTCTAATGCTTGTTGAAGTGGCCATGTGGACGTACTATCATCAAACACCCAGGCTCTAACATAATTACACAAACCTAAAAACGTTTGCATCACCTCACTGTGTTTGGTTTTGAGGTTTTCATAATTGCCTCAGCTCTCTCAGGTGTCTTTGCTTCATGCGAAATTAACTGACCTATATATAACACCTCTTCTTGGCAGCATTGTAACTTCTCCTTGTCTACTTTAAATCCCTTGTCTGCTAGAATTGTCATTAATCAGATAGAGTCCTCTCTGCACTCATCTTCTGTGGTGCGGCAAATCAAGATGTAATCTATGTACTGTATTACTGCGCTTTTGAGATCAATATTGCGTAGATCCATCTGTAGGACTCTGTTAAATATTGATGGGGAGTCACAGTACCCTTGAGGCAGTCTAGTATGTTTCAGTCTTTTTTGACAAAATGTAAATTAAGTCAAGTCTTGTGAGTCCTTGTGCAATGGGATCGAGAAAAATGCATTTTTTTAATCAATCACCGTAAAATATTAGGATTCCATCGGGATGCTACTTAATATTGTCGCTGGATTGGGAACTAAAGGAAACTCTGCATCTACAATCTGGTTAAGAGGCCTCATATCCTGAATAAATCTCCACGACCCCACTTTAGATTTTTGGTAGTGCATGATGATTCTGATGGCAACAGAAACCCCTGATTCTGAAAGATTAAAGTATATCGAGGCTTTATACCACATATTAGAAATATGCTAGTCACAAGGTCAAAGTATAATGTACATTTATTAAAAGGCAGCTGTCTAGCTCTCAACACCCCGCAATGTGTGCAAGCAGACACCGTGCGATGAGAGAGTGCTGTACATTTCAAAAACACAAGTATTTATACAAGTTTTCCACAATCCTGGACACATCGTCCAGACCCTCTTCTTGTAATACATTTACCTAGGGTTCATGGCCTATCCACATAACTAAGTCATGCTTAAACATCGTTGAATAGTTTGGTGTTTTCCTTTAAACATTTCACATGTTTTCCAAACCTAAGACACAAAGGTAACATTCCTTATTTTGCTCACTTACATCTGTCTATCATTTGTTCTTGAGTTTAAAGTCAGCTTGGTTTCAAGGAGTGAAAACACAGATTTCTGCAAAAGAGCATGTTCAACTATTCTTCCTTCTACTTTGCTGTTTGAACGGGGAAGGCACAATTGGAACAGATGGTATCTAAAATACTGATTAGTATGGCTTTTGTTTAACTCCAAGGTTTCTCAATGTAGGACAAACAATCCACTTTAGCAGCTTCAACATTCTTATCTACGTTGACATCATGGAAACAGTACAAAGTTCATGTTACTCTGCCCGAGCCAAGAAAACAATTCCAAACATGGGACAGAAAGCAAGAGGTGAACCAAATGGCGGATAACTCAAAATGGTGGCATAGTGAGCCTGTTTCAGGTTCATTCAATGCGATATTACAGTGAAATGCGAACGTGCTTAGGCCAATCCTTTACTATCAGGCGGTATTCATGCAAAATATACTTTTTTTTTTAAAACAGTTTATTTTTCCCCTTCGGCACTACAGTATTCCATACATAATAAGTGCAACATAACATTTCTTGCAACGTAATGTGTTGAGTCATTTTCACTCTCGTTACTATATCGTAAATTGTCGTGTATCTCTGGGATTTTACCCTTTCTTATTTTATTTTTGACCCCCCAGGTCTTCCCTCCCTCCTCCCCTCCCCTGGCCATTCTTGCTGGGTTATGAGTCCTTTGCTGTCTCCCGCTAGTTTCCTTCGTCATGCTGTATCTCTTTCCTTGTTCTGGATTGTTAGGTGATCGGAATATTTCTAAGTGTCTGTGGTATAAAAGAATTAGCTTCTCTGTCCCCCACAAAGTCTGTGAAGGAGAGCCATGTGGACAAATATCTCTGTTATTTTCCTGTTCTTATGGCAGTTACCTTCTCCATTGCCATTACTCCCCATACTTTCACCCACCACCATGGGGTCGTCGGGCCCTCTGGCGCTTTCCACCGTTGTGCCAATGTCATTCGTGCTGCTGATAGCAAGTGTGTTATCAGGGTGGCCATGTGTCCGGAGGCTGCGTATGATCCTTCTGCCTCCGCTCCCAGCAAGATCACCTTGGGTGAGAGCGGTAAATCCCTGCCAGTAATATCTTTGATGTGTCCCAGTATTTCCTTCGAGTAGGATATCACTCTGGGGCATGTCCACCACATGTGAAATAAATCTCCTCTACCTCCACATTGTCTCCAGCAGTCCGGGGAATATTCTGGGTTTATTTTGTGTAAGCAGTGGGGGGACATGTACCATCTGTAACATAGTTTATATGCAGCTTCTTTGCTGTACTTTTGGAGGACCTATGTGCTCATGTCCATATCTGGTCCCACTCTCTTTCTGTTATCGGCTCTCCTACATCCTTTCCCCAGTTCCCTTTATATAGTAGGTTGTCCGTTGGTTGTGCCCCATCAAGCAGTCTGTAGATTCTCAATATCCCCCTCTTTGGTTCCCCCTCCTGCATAGTTAGTTCCAAGCCTGTTGGGGCTCTTGTTCCCGCCTTTTTCACTGACGGATGGGAGATCCAGTGTCTTACTTGCATGTATCTGAACCTTTCCTTTTCCCCCAGATCGAATTTCTTTTTGCATTCTAAGAAGGGGATTGTGTTCCCTTTCTGGCACATGTCCTGCAGTGTCAGGGTATCTGCGCTTTTCCATCCCTCCCAGAATTTCTTATGCAAGCCTGGGGTGAAGTCAGTGTTGTGTGCTATTGGGGGTAATGGGCCCAGACCTCGTTTGATCTTTTTCATTTGCTTGGCTCTATCCCAGCTATGTAGGGCAGTTTTGGTGGCTCCTAGTAGTTTTCCTTCAGACTCCTGGGCCTTGGGGTTCAGTGCCAGGAGCACAATTATCAGGATCTGTGTGGATGCTTGTTCTATTCCTCTCCATCCTGTCGTGTCCGCTGGTTTAGCCCATTTGAATATAGGGGCCCATGAGCTGCCATGATGTATCTGCCCAGATGCGGGACCCCCAGGCCTCCCAGGAGCGGGGGACAAGTCAGGATGCGTCTCTGTATTCTGG
Organism: Ambystoma mexicanum; assembly: GCF_040938575.1. NCBI lineage: Eukaryota > Metazoa > Chordata > Amphibia > Caudata > Ambystomatidae > Ambystoma > Ambystoma mexicanum. The sequence continues at coordinate 370,570,757 of NC_090931.1, forward strand.
GTCTCTTTTTTGCCCATATGTGACGGAGTCAGTCTCTACATGGGTAGTAAAATATAGACATTAGTACATTCAGGAAGACCAGGAAGCCACAGATGTATGGACTTTCCTCTAATGTTTTTCACTCTGTTTGGGGGTTGCCTAGGTAACGGCTCGGGAGGAGAAAAAGACGGAGGACGACGGTTTTGAGTGGGCTTACTGATCAACGTGAAGAGAAGAGAAGATAAAAAGTTATAAAAAGTTAAAAGAAACCAAGTGGCGCCGTTGCGCTGAATTGGGAGTTCGGTTATTGTGCAGCTTAAAAGCAATCGTCTGACTAGTTAGTTTACCGAAGGGACGGAGAAACGAATCCTCGGATGCAACTGGGAGGCACAGTGGCAGAGCCGTTGAGGGAAGGCGTTCAAGGGCTGGTGACTTGAACGGTGCGGCGAGAAGCGACCAGACCTTCAATCCCGATAGGTCTCTGTGTGAACGGGAGGAACTAGTGAGCGACGCCGAGGCAGGAGACACGGCTTGTTTGTTTACTCAGCTGAGGGGGCGGAGACGGAGAGCTGTCATCGCTGACGATCGCTTGTTCCTGAAGGGGGTGGAGTCGCTACCCCTTCAAAGGCCGTTGCCTTAACAGCTGTTCGCCGGACGATCACGGGTAAGCCGTGTATCGACAGAGAGAGAGAGAGAGCGAGAAAGTGCTGTAAGGGAAACGGAATGTGTGAGGACTGGTGAAAGCAGAAGACTGCTCATGAAGGAGGGAAAATATACTGTAAAGTGAAAATAGAAAAAAAAGACCCTTACAAGGCAATCTGGTATACAACGTGAATAATGAAAGAAATATTGAGGAGAAAGGTTTGACACATCAGCCCAGAGAGTCATGTTAAATGGACTGCAAATAAAGGAAGACCTCTTACTCGAGAACGTGATGCCACAAGACTTAAGAAACACTGTCATATTGGAAAAGGACAAGAGAGGAGAGAATAAAGCCTAAAAAGATGTGAAGGAGTTATAACATAGAAAGTACTAATTTAATAGAGCAAGAAGAAACCAAAAGAGAGATAACAAGACGTTGAGTTGCAAAAGAGGAGAGCAGAAAATAAAGTAAAGAAAGAGCGAAAGACCTTGAAAAGGCCTTTAAAGACTTGCCTGAGAAGAACAGTCCAAGAGTGTTCTATAAGAAGGTCTTGGGTTTCAAACCTACTGCAAGGGAAAACGTATCCTTTTCAACCTAAAAGAGAAAGAAAACACTTGTTAAAAATAAAAAAAGAGGATTCTCGTTGTAATTCTCACCACCTACGTATTGGCTCTGAGTCTCATTCATGTTTTAAAACTATATATTGTTACACCATATGAAGCTATATACTGCATTTTGGAGTTCTCTAATTATCTGTGGCGGGATCTCAGCAGGTACTGAGCTGGTCACATATAGTAAACGGGGGAGAAGGGTCATTTTTACTGCTGCTATTCTGGCAAACCACGATCATTCCTGGTTATCCCATCTCAGCAGTTCCTCTTTTAGTTGTTTCCAAAGAGGGGGGATGTTTGCTTTGTATAGGTCCTCAAATTTCTTTACCAGGTGTACTCCCAGGTACTCTAGAGTGTTTTTTTTTCCCATTTCATGGGGAACCTCTGCTTCATGCTGTTTATTACATTTGTGTCTTCCGTTATGTTCAGTGCTTTTAATTTAGTGTAGTTGATTGTAAACTCGGATATGGTGGCGAATTCCTCCAGTGTCGCTACAGCTCTTGGTAGTGTATTCGTGGTATCTCCCATATAGAGCATCACATCATCAGCATATAATGTTATTTTCTGTGAGATCTCCTTGATTTCTACGCCTTTTATGCTGGGGTCTTCCCTGTATCGTGCTGCTAATGGTTCCATGGCCATTGTGAAAATTAGTGGGGATAGGGGGCAGCCTTGGCTGTTCCTCTCCATTATCCACCTGTTTTGAGTTGCGGCCGTTCATCAGAAATGATGTAGATGGGCACTGAAAGTTTGCTAGGATCATCTTTCTGAACTGTGTCCTGCACCTAAATTTCTCCAGGACCATCTGCAGGTATTCCCAGTCTAAGCTGTCGAAAGCGCGTGTAGAGTTTAGGGCCGCTATCGAAAATTTGTGATTTGTGTGTCTTTCCCTGGCAAACCCTGCTTGATCCTTGTGAATGATGCCTGGGAGGACCTGTGATAGCCTGTTCGCTATTATCTTAGCATATAGTTTTGCATCTGTATTTAGGAGTGCTATCGGGCGGTAACTTGAGCATTCAGTGGGATCCTTGTTTGGTTTCAAGGTCAGGATTGTCAGGGATCTTATCATATCCGGGGAGATCAATCCGTGTCCCTGATTGTATTAAAGAGTCAGCCCAATAATTGTGTTTGAAATGCTTTGTAGTAACCATTTCCGAAGCCGTCAGGGCCTTGGGCTTTGTTCCCTGGTAATGAAGAAATGGCTTCATTAATTTCTTGGGCTGTGAACTATCTCTCCAGAATTTCCGTGTCCTGATCTGAGATTTGGGGTAGATGAGTGGCTCGTAGATAAGATTTTTTATCTGCCGCGTTTAGGTTTGCTCCCTGTAGGAGTTCTTTGTGGAATTGGACCATTATCTCCAGTTTTTCTTCCTCCTTTTTGATCACTTCCCCTTTTTCATTTCTTAGGCCGACTATGCAGTTACAGGTTTTCCGTTTGTTTAATTTGGCTTCTAAGAACCTATTTGCCTTTCCTCCATGGACATAGTATGATTGCTTGGTGTTAAGCAGCGTCTGCTCTACCGTGTCAGTGGACTTCCAGTTGGGCACTGCCATTTTTTAGCTCTCGCCACAATTTCTGCATTTGTCTGGATTTGTGGTTTTTCCCTGCGTCATTCAGTGCCAGTTCCATCTTCCGGGTTAGTATTGTTCGCTCCTTGCAGTATACTGCTGCCTGGGTCATGAATTCTCCTCTGATTATGGCCTTCCCCGCATCCCAGACTGTTTTCCAAACAACCTCTCCTTTGTCGTTCTCTCTGAAATAGATGTTTATAGTTTCTTTCATGTGTGTTCTAAGCGCCAAGTCGCGCAGGATCAGGTCGCTGAGTCTCCACGGGGGGCGTTGTTTGCTCTTCTCTCTGTCCAGTTCGATGTTGACTAGTACTGGGACGTGAGCTGTAAGGTATTGTGCCCTGATTTCCACCTTCATCACTTGGGGGATTAGAGTTGTGGAAACCAGGATCATGTCTATCCTAGAGTACCCTCTGTGTACTGCAGAATAAGGAGTGTATACTCTCATGTCACCTTGGAAGAAGCGCCAGGTCTCTATTACTTCCACATCTAAAAAAAATTTCCCCAGAGCTTGTCTGTTTCTCTAGTCAGCAGCCGTAGGGGGCAGAGTTTTGTCGAGGCTAGGGTCCATTACGTAAAATATCCTCGATATGCTCCAAAGTCATACCAGCAACATCTGTGTGTTACACCAAACACCGAAATATACGTATGTGTTTCTTCTCGCTTAGAGGAAGGTTATTTCTTTGACCTTGCTGTATAGTTGATTTACTATTATTACCACAAGGTGGCGATATCACCTTACTTTTCTTTACAAAGTCTGTTTGACGATTTGCCTGAAGGCTCAACGCTCTTCCCCAAAGACCCAGAGAAGACAGTAAAAACCCTGCGCCTCAGGGCTAATCCCGGAGGTTAGGCAAGTATGGACCAAGGACACTTTCGTAAACCTGAAAAGTGTCTTTTTGTTGTGACCCTCATGAACATGCTGCCCCCACAACAATAGATTTTAGAAGCTTTTGACAATCGAAAGCAGGACAGCTCCCCTCCAATCCTCCCACCTACCTCTGAATGGTGGTGCTAGAAAATGGAGGGGAAAATGTTGGTTTTCATAACTAATTGTTCCCCAAGCTCAGAATAAGGCACTGGGAGCCTGCTTCTGTGGTGTGTGAAAACATTTAGAAAAGGGTTGTTTCTTTAAGGAACGCCCCTTTTCTACATTGCTGGAAAGCAAAAGTGGTGGATTGGAATCTAATCTGATATGATAGTTTATTTTATTTATATAGCTTATACACAATGTGTTTCAAAGCGCTTCAAGGCAAGGGAGGGAACAAGGGAAAATACAATGACATTCTTACAGGCCATGAATTAACTATCGTACTCGTCCTGGCGACATTTCAGATAGTGCAACAGCTAAGACACAGGTGGGAACGGAGGATGTGGGAGGGGATTGGGAACAGACAGGTGACTACCGTACATGGCCTGATGACATTTCTGGTAGAGCCAGAGATTTATAAGAGGTGAGGCAGAAGAGGAGGAAAAAGGAGGGACGGGAACAAAACAAGCGACTATCTGACTAGGCCGGACGACAGTTCAGTTAGTGCTGGAGGGGTTGGGGATGGAAAACAAGTAAGGGAATGGGGAGGAGACAAAACAATTTGTTGCTATCATACTAGGTCCAGGGACAATTCTGATAGAGTAAGTGCATAGAAAAAAGTAAGGACGGCGAGAGGAGAGAGGGAGAAGAGAGAGGAGGAGAGAACAGAGAATAAAACAGTTAAAAGAGCGGAGAAGCAGACAGTAAAGCAAATACAGTTGCAGAGGTCAGTAAAACACATAATGTTTCAGGGAAACAGAAGATGTAAGCAAGGATTTCAAGATAACGATGGGCCAGCATGATTCAGGGCCACCCTGAGTATGAGATCCGGGGGTGGTCCAGCATGAGAGTTTAGAAGGTGAAGCGCCAAAAGTCAGTGTCCATAAAGTAAAATCCAAGCGTTGGCAACCGGTTGGTGATGGTGAAAGCCATAGTGAATCAACACAACTCCTGCAGTGATTAGGTGAAGGGGAGAGCAGGAAGGAGAGATCAGGCAAAGCAGGGTGGTGGGAGGACAGAAGGGGGAGGTGGGTGGGCGAAAACAGGCAGTGAGTGGGATCAAGGATGGGAGATGGGGGTGCACAACAAACATCAAACATGAGGGACCAGGTAGGGGGTGGGGGAGTACAACAGACATCACAGGGGACCAGGGAGGGGGTCGGGGGCACAGCAGACATCACGGAGGACCAGGGCGTGTGTGGGGGGCACAGCAGATATCACAGGGGACCAGGGAGGAGGTGGAGGGCACAGCAGACATCACAAGGATCAGGGAGAGGGTGGGGGCACAGCGGACATCATGGGGGACCAGGGAGGGGGGGGGCACAGCAGGCATCACGGGGGACCAGGGGTGGGCACAGCAGACCTTACAGGGGACCAGGGAGGGGTGGTGGGGCAAAGTGGACCAGGGAGGGGGTGGTGGGGCACAGCGGACCTCACAGGGGACCAAGGAGGGGGTGGGGGCACAGCAGATTTCACGGGGGATCATGGAGGGCGTGGGGGCACAGCAGACATCACAGGGGACCAGGGAAGGTGTGGGGGGCATAGCAGACATCACAGGAGACCAGGGAGGGGTTGGGGGCACAGCAGACATCACAGGTGTTGGGCGACATTGCAGTGGCAGACAGAGGCCTTCGTTGAGGGCCTTAGTTGCAATGGCCGGCTCCCACCTGCTGGTTGCTCTCATTGGCTCAATCAAGCAAAGTGCAGCAAATGGAGGGGCGGGAGCTGGGCCAGGCACAAGGCTGAGGCAGATGGAAAAATGCTGCAGCCATGATGGAAGGCCGATGAACAAAGGCAGCAGGGCAAGGTGTCGACTCGGAAGGCACAAAGGAAGTCACAGAAAGAAATGGAACTCCGGTGTAAACTGAGGGCTTCCTTCATGTGCACAATAACACATTGCACATTTAAAAGTCAAACAATGCAGAATGAGATCGCACCTAGGTGCCTTTCCAAGAAAGGGCAGCAGGCTTACCCCAGAAGATGCAGGCAGGGAGAGGCATGATGTCGTTGCAGAGGGTCTGTGAAATGAAGAAAGAGTGATGCAGGCAGGGAGAGGCATGATGTCATTTCAGAGGGTCCATGAGATGAAGAAAGAGTCACTGCCACTTTTAGTCACCAGTTCAGGTTATCACTTTGCAGCTTGCCAACTGTTCTAGTGATGCACCAAGTGCTTCTGAGGTGCAAAGAAAAATAGAAATGTGTCGCTCCTTTAAGGAACAACAATTTTCTATATTGCACCATATTATCCTGGAAATCAAAAGTGTTGGATTGTTATCTATGTGAGGAATTCCACCATCTGCACGGGGAGTGTGCGCTCAACTGGGCTTTTTTAAGAATGTTTAAGGAAATAGAATAATGAGGGATCAACCTCCGGAAAATGTGTGGGGCTAATCCGCACACATTTTCCTATGCTTGCCGCACAACTAACACATATTATTATTTGCACTTAGAGTGCGCTGAAAGCCGACAGGCATCAGGGCACAAAGATGACATAGTCACGTGTTCTCTGGCTGGACACAGCCTACAGGCGCAGTTCACCTGTCATGTTCAGCTGGAATGTGACAGCCACAGGTACTTTAAAGCATCTCAAGAATGGGGGAGGCAAAACCTTCCTCCTGCCATGGCCATCCTCATTAACTAACAAAGGCTCCATGGATTCGCCCTATCCTTTGTCTGCCCTGCTGGTGGCGGCGCATACTGATTAGAGTTAATTGAAGCAGTGCTGCAAGAGGCCTGGTTTCATGGCTGACAAGGGGGACAGGAAACCCAACACCTTTTTGATATGCAACTGTGTCAACCTTAAGTCAGCAACTGCCCCTAAATATCAAGGGCAATGAACTGTCATTTCTGGGACAACTGTTTACAGTAGGCAATATCCGCAGGGGTACCCCTTTTAGACGGTAGAAGTATGTGATTTGGTGGAGACAGAACGTCTGTCCTCACCACAATCTCAAGGGAGAGCTGTGCTTACATCTGGAACCACAGAAAGCTCAATTAACCAGAAAGAAAGACCCTTTGATCCACAATAGACAGGAAGATCGGTCGGACTTAGTAGTACATGTTTTCACCCCTTTATATTTCCTGTTGCAAAGCACTCTGATTATGACCTCACACATAGCAGAAGATTGTTGGTGGGGTCCCAGGATTGTTTCATTAATGTAGGCTTAGCATGCACCAAGTCCATTTGGCTTTAAAAGAGGGCCGAGCCTATCTCTTAGCAGATCATCTGAAGACCTTGCAAAATGTAACAGGAAGGACTCATTTGGACCCTGGTTGAAGGTACAGTCTGCCTTACAGCTTCCGCCAGTGAAGTAAGGCCAGGATTTCCAAGAGGGAAGCAAAAACCCCCTTGTAAACATCTCCCAGGGAACAGAGGGAGATACTGAATTCAGAGGAACCTCTGGCAGCTCCAGACCCAGTACCCAGCCAGCACACAGCATGCCCTGCTAGGCTTTGCAAGCAAGCTTCCTAGGTGGAAACAGCCACAGAGTCTCTGAACAGAAAGAAGGACAAGACCGTTTCCTGTAACACTCTCCCCTGCTTTTGGCCATCTATTTAAAGGATGACATGAGCCCAGCAAAGAAGCTTGCAGGAGTGCTCCGACAAAGCATTCACTTTTAAGGACATTTTTGAGGCAATCAAGCCCCTCGAGCTGCAACCGACGGCACCACTAACGGTTGTCACGCCACAGTCACTCACGCTGTCTGAGACCCCTCGACCAGTTCTTCAGACCCGCCAACTAGCACTGAGACAATGATTCCTGACCCTGAGCCACCGTCCGTCCAGTCTGCAGCTGCCCGGCTAGCCTCGCTCGCTGAACTGGCTGCTGCCTAATACCAGCAGCTGTCTTCCATTTGGAACTCTGTCGCAGAAGCTGCAAAGCGCCCTGAAACGGACTTGAAGCAGTCGAGCACCATGAATTCTACAAGCTCAAGGTCCTTTGTGCTTCTGTCCCCCTGGTTCTTCTCCGAAGGCCCATTGTGACATTTTATGACCCATTGCTCCCTTTGTGTTGAAACCAAGTATCCTTGAATTATTGAGATCAATTACTTTACCGACTACCCCCCTGTCAGTGAGTGCATCCCTTTTCATTCTTGAAACTGTCTGTCCTCTGCGTTCCTTAACAGGGTGGGTTGTATTTTGTAGTGTGCTGGAACTGTCTGTTGTGATAATAATAAAGTAGATATGTGTATGCAACCTTGACCGGACAGCCCTTTTAACATTGGGTAATAATTGTATATTCGCTCTGTTACAACTAACCAACAATCCACAACCTTACAGAGAAAGCCTGCCATTCCGTCCATGTTACCAAAATTAGACAAGGAGGTTTGTAATTGACTTGTGTTTCCAATCTGTTTGGATCCCTTCTGGTGGACTAGAGGTGTGGGATTGATGGTTTAGAAACCGATATTCATCCCTGGACCACTGGTTGCCCGAATGTTGATTCGTCACATTGGTGGCACCCTAAGATCCGCCTACCCATGGCCCTCTGTCAACGTTGCCTTCCTCCAGGGCCCTTTGACTTAAATCTGCCACCGAATGGTCATAGGGACGCGCCAAGTGCTGAGCTGCCAGTGTGAACTCAGTCTGATCTCCTACCACAGCAGTTATACCTAAAATGAATAGGTGTTATAAGGCACCCGTGACGTGCAGCGCCTGCTCTAGGTTTGCTCAAAAGGTTACCCCAGACCCCCACAAACACACACACACCAATAAAAGGGTGAATTGCCTCAAGTTTACAAGACACCGGCCTGGAGTCTCCCGGCCAGCACCTATTAAATAACACGCTGCACCCTTAAACACACTTTACAGAACAGCAGAGGGCTCAATTCGGTTGTTTGGGTGATGCTGAGCCCCAGCTGTTCCGCATTGTGGTGGGTTGGCGTGATTAGTGATGACCCAGGGGTTCCTGATGCGTCATTCACTAATCGCGCCAGAAAAGCAGTGAAAAGCTGCATTAGCGGAATTGTGTGGATTTCCAGGCACTGCACTAGAATGGAATTGAGAATCTGGCATGTCCCGCACTTGGACAGAATTATGAACATTGGCCTGTGCGGTATCTGGATGGTATTGTGAGGGTTAGTGAGTGCCACCACTCAGACTGAATTGTGTAGGGCAGCGGGTGCTACACTTAGAAAGAAGTGTAAATGCTTGCATGTTAGATGTCACATAACCCACTAATCAATATAAACTCTAACTCTGCATACTTAAAAAACTCACACAACCATCTCTCGCACAACCGGCTGCACGCACTTCACCACACTGCAACAACACATAAGCCGCACCAACAGAACACACAGACTGACACTGATCCAATACTCGCACCAAAGCTCAGCACCCGGTGCCTACCGAGTTGAAGCTGCCAACAGTACACCACTCCTCTCACTATCCTGCGCCCTCTTCACCTTACTAACCCATCCCACCTTCTCATTTACAGATCCTCCAGAGCGCCTGGGGACCAATTCTATTGGTGACGGTGCGCTATATAAGTACCGTTAACATAACATAACATTAGCAATGACCGAGGTGGTCACTAATTCCTGCACCTTTACTTTAGTTCCACGCAGCAGATCGAGCACAAGCTGCGGAAGCCGAAGTGCTTGCAGCAGGCGGACTTCACAATGCTGGCTTCCAACTCCTTGCTGTCATCCTCGTGCAGCTAAATGTAAAATGCGCTAGTGGGCCAATTCGGTGCACTTGGCACTACTCCACGCCTCAGTGCTGCAACTAAATGCTTGGTAAATACCAAACCTTTCTGTGTTGCCGAGGATTTGTGTAGCCTTAGCATAACGCTGACCTGGTGCCTAGAGCTGACCGTGACTGTGAGTGAGATGCCCCCAGAGTTTGCTGGTGTTTGCCTCATTTTGTTGGAGGTGGGGTGAGGGGCTGTAATATATTTTTTCAGGGAACTTCGTGTTTGAATTAGGTGGTGGAAGTCTTCATCTTTTTTTGCAGGTGTTGTTGCAGACTCAAAATTGTGAGGGTTGGAACACAGTTTTAAAAAGCGGCTTGCGAGTGTGCCCCCACCCAGCCCTCTAAAAGTGCCTGCTTGCACTCTGTCCTTTGTAACCTCATAGATAAGAGGTCACCATGATCAAATGACCTGGGGAAAAAAAGTTAAGCATACAGGAACATGTTGGTTTACTTGGCCTAGGGATCAAACATGGCACTTTCTTGAGGTGGTGTGAGATGACATGTCCCAGCATAGCATGTCAATCTATGCAAGTATGTATATCACCAGGATCTGGGTGTGTTACCTGCAGGTCACACCTAAATAGCTGCAGTAGGTCCATTAACCCATCGTGTGATGTCCTTGCTGTCACACTTGTGAAGGTGACTGTAAAATGTGCTTGGGTTTGCCCACTGACCCCTGCCGAGATGACCTTGCCTTCACCTGGAATTCACCCTCTTGTCATCCTCACACGCTCCATGACACTTGGGGTTCCCTATCAAGCTGGAACTCCCAAACCCTATCCTCTCACCAACCCCGCCCACACACATGGACACTTTCATCATTCGTCTACAAGCAACACCTTCCTAAAGCATATCTGGGAAAGTAGAGTGGCGGGTTAACATGTCGGCTGCGGCTGCATGCATTAGAGCAAGTTGGAAGTTTGTGACAACCAATGTTTATACCCAGGTGACCCTACCACACAATTTCTTTTAATGTGGACCTTAAAGTGCTGAAAGTACAGTGATGTAAAATAGGAGATTTCTGTTAGGATTTACATATTGTCAGGCTGCTTTAATATGTGATGTATGTATTTTGCAACTAAACACTAAGGGCCCGATTCATGGAATATATCTGCGCCGAAAACGGGGCGCATGCGTGCAAAACGCGCGCAAGTGCCTGTTTTCCGATTCATGGAACACATTGCGCGTGGCTTACCTGAGACCTGCGTTGAATCTGCGTGGGTCCAACACGTCACTGCAACACCACAAACGCCTTGCGCGAAATACCTAGTGAAGGCGCATACCGTCCAGTGCACACACCTAAAAAGGGGGCGGAACACGTGGAATGGGGAACAACAAGCGTAAATGTGGGCGTTACGTGGGAAGTACCACAGTAAAATGCTTGCAACGCCCACACGCGCACTAACAACACATATTCATGGAATTGAACAGGGCTCTCCTGCACACGGGAAAAGACGCGCTAATCCGGAAACATGTCCGCCAAGCGAATACAGGCGTAAGCGTCACCGCGCACCTAAAGGAATGCATGAAAACCCTGCACAAACACAAACACCCGTGTACAGTCACGATGAATGTACCATTCTTCGCAGCAGTGATTGTGGGATACCACAGGAGGAGGAGGATAGCCAGGCCACGCTTTTTTTTTTAACCAGGACCAGCCTTTTTGGGATGCCTGATGACCAGGTCTATCTATGGCAGGTATAGGTTTCCACCTCATATCATCCTAGACCTGGTCACTGAGTGGGAGGATGAACTCACATCACCCACCCTGTGCTCCCAAGCACTGAGCCCCTTGGAAAAGGTGCTCAATGTACTGCATTTTTTGGCCACTGGGTCATTTCAGCGGACAACTGCCATAGTTGGGGGTGTTTCACAGCCCACGCAGTCACGCTGCCTACACCAGGTGTTGGCAATCATGACTGCATGCCCCTCAGTCCGCAGGCACATATACATGCCCAGAACACCCGCAGAAAGGCAGGCCGTGGTCCAGAACTTTGATGGGGTGGCACACTTCCCCAAAGTGATTGGTGCCATTGATTGCACCCATGTGGCCCTACGTCCACCTAGGGCCACAGAGCACATGTATCGCAATCGCAAGCACTGGCATTCCATCAATGTGCAGGTTGTATGTGATGCCAAGGGAATCATTACCTCTGTATATGCCAACTATCCAGGGTCCACCCATGACAGTTTCATATTCAGAATGTCACCCTTACACCGGGACCTGGAAGCTGGAGACATTGCAACACATGGCTCATTGGTGAGTATAAATGCTGGTGCACATGCATGCATGTTAAATACAGACAAAAAGACAAAGCCAACTAATGACCACCATTCTCATCTCCCCAGGGGACAGTGCCTACCCTCTGAGCAGCTACATGATGACGCCAATACGGAAACCCCACCACACCACCCCAGGTAAGATACAAGACAGCCCATATTGCAACTAGAGTCATAGTGAAGCGCACATTCGGAGTGCTAAAGTCACGCTTCTGCTAGATTAACCACTTTGGTGGACAGCTACTATATGCACCACCAGTAGTGTGCAGAATCATTGTGGCAGCATGTGTCCTGCACAACGCTGCAACACGGCGTGACCATGGCGGTGTCCCCACATCCCCAACCACATGCACGGCCATTGCGCAAGGGAGGGGAAGGGCACTTGGGGAGGCAGCCCGTACCCAGCTTGTGGTGCAATTTTTCACCTAAAATCCCGCCCCTGTGGGGTACACACAGGCCTTGCACATTCCAGTTGACAATCAATGATGACAAAGGGACAATCAACTGTACCAACCTTAACACCCTGTGGATGTGTCCTTGGAAGAGCTACATTGTGTGCATCCCTAGCTACTTAAACTAACCCAATCCCTTGTGAACAAAAGGCACACATTGAAGAAGCAGTATGCCACTAACCCCATGGAAAACAGCACATCTAAATCCTGGTATGTCACCTAAACCCTACCAAACTTCATGTCACTCGGTTGCCTCACCATGCCATGGCATGCAATGTCAAAAGTGACAAATAGCCAATAAATTACGCTACTGTCACAAAATGCCATTTGAGAAATGGAACTAGGTCAGAAATAGCTCACTCTGACATATCAAAATGAAATTGTACACAGGAACATCCATCTTCCAGAATAATATCATAAACACAGGACCCAACAGTGACAATGTCAGACAGTGACCAATCACAATAGCACAAGTGCCTCAAAGTGACAAAGCTACCACATGGGCCCCTTCTATCTTGAGTGTGTCTCTGCTAGCTAAAGGGGGCAGGGTACCGCAAACAAATAAAACATGTCCATGGTGCCCAGGGTGGGGGGGGGTTGCACCCAGGAGGAAGGAGGTGCAGGGTGCACCTCAATATCCATATGTGTGGATGTTGAGAAAAAACACCCTCTATGGGTTTATGGCCTGCCCGGCTAGCATAGAGTGGGAGAGCTGTCGATGTTGTCCTCACCCTCTGGTGTAGCATTAGGGGGTATGCGTGGTAAGGGAGGCTGACCACGTATAGCCCTGGTCTGCTCCTCAATGGCAGCGAGCCTGCAGGCCTGAAAGGTTTGATTCTGCATCATGATAGCCCGGAGGTCCACATCCCGCACCTCACGTGATGCATGGGGTTCTGCCTGCAAGATGTCACGGGATGCAATGATCTCCGCTTGCAAGACCTCACAGGTTGCACGGAGTTCGACAGAGACATAGTGCATCACCTGCTCCATCTGCTGTTCTGCCCGTCTGGTGTGGGCCAACTCGAGTTCAGCCGGAGTAGATCTGAGGGAGGTATTCTCTTCCCTCAAGGCAGCCCTGTGGGCCTCAGCCTCAGCAGCTATGGCTGTGCACAGAGCCCCCAGTTCAGCCCGTCAATCCCTGTTTCTGGCCGACATGTCCAGCCTGTGCGAACGGCATGTGGACTGCAATGCCTGCTGCTGGAACTCTAGCTGTCTTTCAGGGTGAGCATGGAATTGGCCACCCTATTCATGCCCTGTGCCAGCATCTCACATGATGCCCCCTGTTGCTGTGCAATAGTATACATGGATTGCTCCCACACAGTATTTCCAGGTGGAACATGGCCACTGTATTATTACACTGGCGATGCCTGTGGCTGAAGGACTGCATTCCTCCCTTGATCAGCTGCCCCAGGAACAGGAGCCAATACTGTGGAGCATGACCTTTCAGCCGCAACCACCACAGACGGACATACCAACACTGACTGGCCCCGTGAAGGGTCTACCCCCATCCCTGCAGGTGTTTGGGACAGAACAGCATCCACAGTAGAATCACTCACCTGCGACAGCAATGAGGGTTACATGTCCGATTCAGCACCAGAGGCGTAGGCGTCTTCAGAGGTGTACTCAGAGACACCCCTGGACAGGATGGTCTGTAGCACAAATGGATTCCCATGGGCTACCACACCACGACCTCCACTGGTGCCTGGTTGGGGCTCAGAATACATTTCCTCCTCAACCATCTCCTCCTCCTCCACGTCCTTCTCCACTGCATCCAGTGCCTCATCACCTGCACAAATGCAAAAAAGAGACATGAATACACATGTTAATAGCATAGGCCACACACAGAGGCATTACAATGTTGTCAGCCAACACATGAACCTGCCATGTCAAACATGACACAAACTCAGGCATGCACGCAGTGTCAATGAAATGGAAGGGGAGCCTGAAAGCAGACATGAATGAGTGTCAAAGGGCAAAAGATACACATGTACTGCATGGTGCATAACACCTGCATCACACACAGGCATGTCACCGGCATAGTCCTTCCACAAAGATGACTGATGCCCATACACAGATGGCACATAGCATAGCCATGCAAAAACTGTCAACCAGCCTCAGATGGAAGTTGAAAACTACTGACCATGAGCCATGTATAATGCATGTCAGACCGTGTTATAGCAGACAGTGTGGTCAGGTGGCAAGAGCATTCTGTCAGTCATCTGGGACTACAGCACGGGAGAGGAGGACAGAAAGCACAACACACGAGGAAGCATCAGAAGTGCCCCGAGACCCGGAGAAGCTACACCTCCAGTTACATAGAGGCAGGGAGTCTGTACCAGAGGGAGGCCCCAGCTCCACACAGACAAGAACCGCAAACCAATTTCCATGAGGAGCAACTGACCCTGAGGGAACATGAAAGGGATGATGAAAGACTATGATAAGGAAATAAATACTGGAGATGGAGTTGAAGGACTTACTGGCCCAGTACCCATAGGGACTTGCTGAGAATGCACAGGGTTCAGGAATGAACACTCATAGCCACTGCGAGCTTGTGCAATCATCACAGTCCTAGGCAGATACCTTGTACCAAGCCTAAAGGACTTTCCACACAGTCCAGGTCTGGCAGAGTTGCAGAGGGAACAGTGTAGAATCTCAGAAACCCTGGTAAAGTCTGTTGCAGTAGTCCACCATATGAATTACCAGTCCTCTGGAGACAGTGAGCTGCTGGGGGATGGATAGGAAAGGAATAATGCCTCTGAGCAGGAGCAGCTTGCAGGGGGACCTCACAGAGATGTCATTCATGTGACGATAGAAGGCAAGTGTTGAGTGGTGTATCATCACAGGCTGACGGCGACCACAGATTGAAGCAAGAATAGGGCCAAGAGAGGCTGGACAGAGAGTGTCATGAAAGAAGGGAGCAGGTGTGGTGATGAGCATTGGCTCTGTGTGCAGCACATGGTTTGGATGCAGTCTGCATGACAACAAGCACATATCAGTTGAACATCACATGGGTCACATATGGCAGTCAATCGAACTGGCAGACAATCATAACACATCACCCAAGCAACATACACATGGGCTGGGCATACACGCATCACCACTCACCGGACATTGCCTCATACATTGTGCTCCACTGCAATGAAATCACTAACAATCACCTCATGTACAGTGAGTTCATCATCCTCTGGTGCTGACCCACCACCAGTCACCAAATTAGAGAAAACTTGGCAGCCAGCTTGTGTTTTGCTTGGCTCCGGAGGTCATTCCATTGCTTCATGGCATCACCAGCGGTGCGCCTCTCATGGCCCAAGGCGGTAATACAGTCTGCGAGGCACTGCCAGTGGGCCATATGCTGAGCAGGCGTATGTGTGCTCCCTGCCTGCACCAGCATGTCATGGCCTTGATCCAAAGCGTAGTCCATCAGCGTGTCTAGTTCCTCATCACAGAAACTCCTCTTTCTCGACATGTGGGTTTGCTGTGCCGTGTCTGGGGTCCCAGCCTGTACTACTGGAGCACGCTTCTGCCTCTTGTGAGGTGGTGCAGACCCTGAGTGGCTTGTACCGCTCTGGTGAGTAGAGGCTGGAGTACAGGTGGACTGGCCTATGGAATCAGCCACTGATGTTACTACAGAAGGTCGGCTTGCAGGTATCGGTAGCTGGGTGCTGTTGCCAGGACCCTGCACTGCACGTGACTTGGCCTTCGAGTCATGGAAATCAACCATTGAGTCACCCTGTGCCTGGGCTGGAACCACTACAGTCTGCGCTGGCTGACCCTGCACCTGGGTGGGTGTAGCCACAGCTGTCCCTGCAGCTTCCACACCCTGGCTGCTCTGGACAGCAGATGGCCCTGCTTGTCCGGCACCACCGGTGCTGGGGATGTCAGCAGCAGCTGCATCTCCCTGCCCCGGTTGGGTGGGGGCATAGCTATCCCTGCCTGGGCCTGGACACCTTGCCCACATGGGCCACCTTGGCCAGCTTGACCACCCTGGCCACATCGCCCACCATGGCCACGTCGCCCACCATGGCCAAATTGGCAACGTTGCCCACCTTGGCCACGTCTGGCAGGTCGCCCAACTTTGCCTCCCTTCCCACTTGTTGCCCTCCCAGTCATGGCATGGCACTGATGGTCGAGCGCAATGGGAGGTGCAGCCAACAATTGTCCTGGGCAGTTGGAGTGAGAGGGCAGGGTACCTGATGGAAAAGGTACCACTGTACTCCAGCAAGGCTCTATGTGACAGCTGGTGAAAAAATAACGAGTTGCGCAATGCTCAGGCACCCCAAAAACAAAAATCAACATGTTTGCAACCCCTTGGTAGCCCACGTGTGAGTAAAAAACATCCCACAGTATGCTGTGGCACCCAGCAACACAAAATATGCGTACGCAAGGAACACGTAGGCTACTATGACCTCAAAATGGGCTACGCAACACACAGGGGCAACCACAGACGGAAAAATGTGTGCACGACTCACAGTCTGCCTCGTAGAACGAAAATAATCACACCCGCGTGTGTGCATAGGCAACTCCCCCGCCAAAACAAGAAGTATGCACTGCCACAGTAGTGAACTAATCGCGTGTGAACCCACAAAAATATTAAATTCACCTGTCCGTCCCCACAACAAGCACACACATTGCACTGTCGTCCTACACACACCTTTATCCCATATTGAACGGCAACGCCCAACGCACAGTACGCTTCACGTAACTTACGTGCTTAGGGCCTTTCCTCTGATTACACGCTAATGCGCTGTTTCCGCACCTGCGGAGTCACTCTGTTTCCGGATGGCCATGCGAAAGAACATGGAAGACCCACGCTCCTGCCTACAAGGCTATTTACCTGCCACCAACTGCCTCAGGCTGCCTCCTAGAGCCATCTGCTGCTGCCAGCCCACTCTGTGTGCCTGCTGCCCACGTACCCTGCATTTTGGCGCCTGCTCTGAAGCCATTGCGAGTGATCCTCTGCTGATCCTGAAGACTACCGAGTGGCATACCACCGCTCCACAGCCCAGCCCCAGGATCACCTTGCCCTCCCACACCTGCCTCAGGGGTTGCCATGTCTGACCCAACACCATCTGAGGCAAGTAGCAACCCCCGGCAGAGAGGCAGAGGGCTATCAGCTTCTCATCCAGGGAAGTTGGCATCCTGGTGGAGCAAGTCCTGGGGCTTTATGATGCCCTCTTCCAACTGACATCGCAAGTCTGTAATGAAGGACAGAAGAAAATCTGGGAGGACACCGTGGGTGCCATCAACGCGGAGGAGGTGGCTCCCCGCGACTAGCAACATGTCCACAAGCGCTCGGAAGACTTCAAGTCCAGGACCCACACTAAGGCCCGGCGCCTCCTCAAGGCTGTTGATGATCGAGCGAGGCGCCGGGGGGCCAGTTCACCACCAACAAGATGAGGGTCCTGGAGCGCTTCTACCCAGCGCTGTACCCCCAGGTCTTGGAGTTGGTGCTCCGTCTGGAGTCGACATGTACGTTTTCATGTGTTCTTGTCCACCATAGCGCATGTCCATGTTGACGTGTGGCTGGAATGTGCACCTTGGCCTTATGTCTGGCATGCCTCCTGTACAGATGTCTGTGTGCATGTCCCTGACAGTGCTGCATGTTCGTCCATTCAAGCGTGCCCCACATCAATGGTGTCTGTATTGCAATGCGTGATGCGCACTGGCATGTAACGACGCGCACATGTTTGCATACCTGTGTCTGGACTGGGGAATGCGAGAGGTGTGACACATGGGTGCTTATGTCACCATCATGGGCATGCATGGTGTACATGTGAATGTGTCTGAGTAGTGAGTGTGTGACTGCCCAACACTCCGGGATGTACATTACTTGAGTTCTTGATTTGTGATTGCCTCACGCTACCAATTTGCCCTCAAGTGCACTGTGACGTGATATCTCCATGGCCTGCCTCATGACTGTGAGGTGATTGTGAATGAGATGTGTATGTCCTTGATGTGTGTGAGCTGAATACACAATTGTGATCTTGTGTCAGTGCCTTGTCCAAGAATGTGAATGTGCGTTGTGAATGACAGACATGTTTGTGAATGTGTGTGAATGGCACTTCACTGTGTGTAGTGGAGGGTGATGATGATCGTGACCTTTGACAGTGGCACTGATGTACATTTGCATTGTGACAAACTCACATACACACATATGTTCAGTAGCCTGATGTTTGTGTTCTATGTTTCACTATCCACAGCGACGATGGGAGAAGAGGGCAGAGACGGCACTGTGGAGCACCGCAGCATGGATGCCTCCACCAGACGAAGACGCAGGGCACAGTCATTCTCCCAGGGACTGTCATCTTCTGAGAGTGAGGAGACTGGTGCCGCGTCCATGACAACGGCCGCAGCTGCTGAGGGGAGGCCCAAGAGGGCGAAGTTGGTCGTGGGCTCCTCGGCAGTGGAAGGGCCAGGTAAGCCCACACAGGGGCAATCCGATGCGGAATACATTGGGGAGTCATCCAGGTTGGTGGTGGTGGAGCAGGAGGAGGATGCCACATCAGCCCAGCCCATGGGCACATCGGGGGTGATGACGTGGGTGTGACTGCTGCAGTCCAGGGTCAGGGTCCGGAGGCAGTGCAGGTTGCCGTGGCGGTGCCTGTGCCTAATCCTGTCCCTGGCACTGCGACGTCAGCAGTATGCATCTGCGGGCATGCCACATGCTGTACCCGTCCACGGGTGGCAGATGTATCCATGGAAACAGATCTTCCACTACCTGCGGATGAAGCAATTTGTGACCGGGTGGAACCGGTGCTAGCCGGTATTGCGAGGCATACAGGCATCATTTGTGATGATGTGCAGGCTTCCAATCGGGGGCTTGCACATCATCACGATGAGGTCTGTCACCTCATTAACTGGCTAGCTCAGTTGATGGTCATGAATGTGCTATGTGTGCTGGCCACTGATGCGACCCCCTCCTCTTTCTCCTCTGTGCACCAGTTGTCCTCCCTGCCGTTTTCCGGCCCAGATACCACCAGGGCCCCCTGTGTACCTGTCCCAACCCCAGAGGCCAGTCTGATGAAGTCCCAACCCCGGGGGCCAGTCTGGTGGAGTCCACATCGCTGCCACAGTAAGGAGTCGATGGAGGGTCAGCAGAGGTGGTCACTGCTGCAACAGGACCAATGGCAATGGATGAAGTGCAGGCACCAAGCAGCAGGGCTGCCTGCGGGGTGTGGGCTGCCTGCGGGGTATGGTCACAGGTGATGGGGGGTGGTCCCATGTGGTGTGGGCAACCTGCAGGGTATGGTCCCATGTGGGCTGCCTGCTGGGTATGGTCACAGGTGATGGGGGGAGTTCCATGTGGTGTGGGCTGCCTGCGAGGTAGGGTCCTATGCGGGCTGCCTCCGGGGTATGTTCACAGGTGATGGGGGGATCCCATGTGGTGTGGGCTGCCTGTGGGGTATGGGCCCATGTGGGCTGCCTGCAGGGTATGGTCACAAGGGATGTATTTATCTCTGTGCCCTGATGAATATTCTGGAAAAATATAATCTCAAGTTTCACTCTTATGCTGATGATACTCAGCTGTACATCCGACTTGATGATGTAGAGGATGCTCTTGCTGTGGTCACTAGTTGTCTAGATGAGATCAGCACCTGGATGGAGGAAAATTGGCTGCAATTGAACCCAACAAGAACAGAGGTGATTCTGTTTGGGCCTAAACATCTCCTTCCAGGAGGAAAATGTCCCCCTCCTCCGCAGTTTCTGGGGGCTAGCCTTAAATATTCCACCAAGGTCAAGAATTTGGGCTGTGTTTGGCAGAGCGACCTGGGGTGCAATGCCCAGGTCTCAGCCAAGGTACAGTCCGCATTCTATAACATCCGCCTCTTGCGCCAAGCCCTACCCTACGTGCCTAAAGTAAATCGTGCTGTAGTGGTCACTTCAAATCTTGATCACTGCAATGGTCTTTTGGCCGGAGTACCAAATAATCAAATTCATCGTCTCCAGAAAGCACAAAATGTTGGAGTCAGACTGGTCTTTGGTGTACCAAAAAATACTCATACATCCGGTCTTCGTCGATCACTACATTGGCTGACAGTCTAAGATTGGATTAAATTTAAAACCGGTTGTTTGGTTTATCGATGTCTGCACCACATGGCACCAGCATACCTAATGGACAAACTGAGACGATATCAACCTACTCGTACTCTTAGGTCAGAGGACCACTTCCTCCTTGCAATTCCTAGGATGAAGTATAGGTCCAGGGGAGATCAGTGTTTTTCAGTGACCGGGCCCACATTGTGGAACAGTCTTCTGCTAAATCTGAGACTAGCCAACTCCCTGATGACCTTTAGAGCAGGTCTCAAAACTCATCTTTTTAAATAAACTTGTGATTTTTATTATTTTTGTTTGCTGTATAGTATTGTTTACTCAGTTGGTCCTCCTGGTCTTCTGAGTTTCATTTCTTTGTTCCATCTGCGCCAGGATACGATTTGGTTGGTTGTGTACGCGCTTATAAATGCTTCAAAATTCAAAAAAAGGGTCCCATGTGGTGTGCGCTGCCTGCAGGGTATGGTCCCATATGGCTGCCTGCAGGGTATGGTCACAGGTGATGGGGGGTCCCATGTCGTGTGGGCTGCCTTCGGGATATGGTCCCATGTGGGCTGTCTGCAGGGTGTGGTCACAGGTGATGGGGGGTTCCCATGTGGTGTGGGCTGCCTGCGGGGTAGGGTCACGGCTGATGGGGGGCCCTTGTGGCGTGGGCTGCCTGTGGGGTATGGTCACCTGTGATGGGCGGCCCATGTGGTGTGGGCTTCCTGCGGGGTATGGTCACAGGTGATGGGGGATCCCATTTGGTGTGGGCTGCCTGCGGGGTATGGTTCCCAAGTGGGCTGCCTGCGCATATTGTCACGGGTGATGGGTGGGCCCGTGTGGTGTGGGCTGCCTGCAGGGTATGGTCACAGGTGATGGGGGGGCCCTTGTGGTGTGGGCTGCCTGCTGGGTATGGTCCCATGTGGGCTGCCTGTGGGGTATGGTCACGGGTGATGGGGGGCCCATGCGGTGTGGGCTTCCTGCGAGGTATGGTCACAGGTGATGGGGGGTCCCATGTGGTGTGGGCTGCATGCAGGGTATGATCCCATGTGGGCTGCCTGCGGGGTATGGTCACAGGTGATGGGGGGTCCCATGTGGGGTGGGCTGCCTGCGGCATATGGTTCCATGTGGGCTGCCTGCGGGGTATGGTCAGAGGTGATGGGGCCCCTTGTGGTGTGGGCTGCCTGCGGGTTATGGTTCCATGTGGGCTGCCTGCGGGGTATGGTCACAGGTGATGGGGGGTCCCATGTGGTGTGGGCTGCCTGCAGGTATGGTCCCATGTGGGCTGCCTGCGGGGTATAGTCACAGGTGATGTGGGGCCCTTGTGGTGTGGGTTGCCTGTGGGGTGTGGTCACGGGTGATGGGGGGCCCTTGTGGTGTGGGCTGCCTGCGGGGTATGGTCCCATGTGGATTGCCTGTGGGGTATGGTCACAGGTGATGGGGGATCCCATGTAGTGTGGGCTGCCTGCGGGGTATGGTCCCATATGGGCTGCCTGCGGGGTATGGTCACAGGTGATGGGGGTCCCATGTGGTGTGGGCTGCCTGCGGGGTATGGTCCCATGTGGGCTGCCTGCAGGGTGTGGTCACAGGTGACTGGGGGGTTCCCATGTGGTGGGGGCTGCCTGCGGGGTATGGTCACGGCTGATGCTGGGGCCCTTGTGGCGTGGGCTGCTTGTGGGGTATGGTCACCCGTGATGGGGGGCCCATGTGGTGTGGGCTTTCTGCGGGGTATGGTTACAGGTGATGTGGGGGTCCCATTTGGTGTGGGCTACCTGCGGGGTATGGTTCCCAAGTGGGATGCCTGCAGGGTATGGTCACAGGTGATGGGGGGGCCCTTCTGGTGTGGGCTGCCTGCTGGGTATGGTCCCTTGTGGGTTGCCTGCGGGGTATGGTCACGGGTGATGGGGGGACCCTTGTGGTGTGGGCTGCCTGCAGGGTGTGTTCGCGGCTGAAGGCAGCAAGCACAGGCCTTTACACGCGATTTGGCTGGCACGAGCGGGGTACGCGATTTCGCTGAGGTGCGGACGGGGTACACGCAGCCCTTTCCACGTGATTTGGCTTGCGCAAGCAGGGTACGCGATTTCGCTGGGGTGCGCATGGGGTACGCGCAGCCCTTTCCATGCGATTTGGCTGGGGTGCGGGTGATGGGGACCCTTGTGGTGTGGGCTGCCTGCGGGGTGTAGTCACGGCTGATGGCAGCACGCACAGGCACTTTCCACGTGATTTGGCTGGCAAGAGCGGGGTACTCGATTTTGCTGGGGTGCGGATTGGGTTAGCGCAGCCCTTTTCACACGTTTTGGCTGGTGCAAGCGGGGTACGCTCCGATTTTTGATGCAATTACGAGGGGGGGAGGCTGTGTGCTGGGCCATGGATGGCACGGGGCCTTGCACCGTATTGGGATTTCATTGGCTTTTGGCTTTTTCCTGCGCACGGGGCCATGTTGGGGGCGTTACTGGTGCTGCTTGCTGTTCATTGCACCACGGCTACTGATGCCTCAAGAAATCCATGAATACGCATGACGTGCAATTGCTGGTTTGCGCCATGGCTGGCACACGCGTGGCGCATGCTCCTTCTCGGCGCGCGCCCCTTGTGCTGCTTCTGCGCTGGATTACATGAATTGGGCCCATAAATGATGCTACCGTATTACTTTAGGCTCCAAGTAAACAAGGACAGACAGCAGTAGATGTAATTAGCAAAGCTCTGTGATCGTTCTAACTTGAGCTGGGAGTTCGAAGGGCTGAGAAATATAGGGAGAGGATGAAGGGTGAGGAGGGGAGCACAGTTTATTTATTTATTGGGTGTATTTATAACACACCTATACACAATGTGTTTCACTACTTTGTTGTACACTTCGAACACTGTATCTCGCAAATGTTTGGCACATTCCCACATTCACCTACAGGTTGTGCACTAAGAGGCAACATCACCTCAGGGGCCACATGGGTGGCCTCGTTCTCAACCACTCAACATTAATGTCAGACATGCATGTTTGTAAAGCACTGGTTGTTCTGGGGAGGCAAAAGTAGCAGCTAGTTTGGGGTGGTGCGTGAGGTGGTGCCCCGAAAAATCGTGCACAGGGCACTGACAGACCTGGGCTGGCACTGGTGATGTATGCACGCCTGAACTAGCCCCCCCTAACATGAGGTGAGGCTTTGCCGGGTCTGTGCCTACATGCCTATTTGTCTTCTATGCCTGCATGCACGCCTTAAGTAGCCCCCACCGACCCCTGTAACATGAGGTGTGTATGTTCCAGGCTATTCACGCTCACATACCTAGCTTACTCTGGTATCTCAAGATCTGTACTTCGCACTTCCTATAACTAGCGCCTAGATGCCTGAGTTTTGTGCGCTGATTCAAATAAATTAAATAAATAAGTGTAGAAAAGGGGTCTCATTCCTTTTAGTGTTAAGTTTTAGATTCAGAAAACGAAATGTGTATTAGTCCCTTAAAATACATTTCAGCCTTGCGCCGCTAGATGGCAGAGGGAATCCGCAGTACAGCAGAATGTTATAAACTGCCAATGCTTTCTTTACTATTTGTCTGGGCCACATTCCCACTTTAAACCCATGCAGATGACCTCTGAGCTCGGCGACGCTTTCGCTACTGTGTAAGTGTTTCCTTGATTCAATCAGGCAACGGAGGTGTGGTGCATGCGGTAAGTCTGGAGCGCTTCTTTTACAACCAGTTCCTAAGCAAACAGCTGCCACGACTCCTCTCCGTAATTCCTCCCGCCATGTTAAAACGAACGTAGGTGGAAGTTATTTCGTGGAGGCAACGCGGAATTTTTAAGGGGCATTTGGCAAGTCGTCAGAATCAGGCCGTGGGTCTAGTTCGGGAGCTGATGGGGCAAGATGTGTGAATCCTCCTTTTAGGGGTGGCCCTTATTGGCCAACAGCAAATCCGCTGTGATCTGGTCCGGTGTATGATGTCACTTCCTTCTGCTGACGTGTCGAGACTGGGCGGTAGAAAGAAAATAAGAGGTAGACTCAATGGCCCGCGGGGCTTTATAAAGTAACTACTCTTGTTGATATGGGTGCCGAGGAGTCAGTCTCTTAACAGCTAATCAGTGAGTGGAGCATGTATCAGGTGAACACTGCACGCTGCCTAGACCCCACGGAAGCTGCTATCAGGCTGTGAGGCAGCTGTGTTATGCGGAGTGCCTGCGAGATCTGAATCGGAGATCCCAGGCTATTTGTGGAAAATGCATGCTGGGAATGTGTGAGAACCTGGCATAGCGGTCTATCAATGAAAGCACGCGGTGTTGTCTGATCAGTGCTGCCTGCTCACTTTGTATTAAATGGACATCTTTCGACCAGAGCCTCTGGCTGCAGTGAAAGGACAAGGTGTCATATTGTCATTGGCTTAAGTGTAATTTATCATCCAAGGTGCCTGTTGGGATATGGCATTTTGACAGGGAATGTCCAGTACAATGTTATGCTCGTATCTGTCCAAGTTATCTAGTTCTGTATTTTTTCCTTTGAATTCTGAGACTTGTTTTTTGCTTTCCAATACATTTGGGAAAACTACACGTACCATAATTCCAAGAAAAAAAAACAATATAACTGAATGGCACTCACCTTGCAAGAGTACATTTGAGAGCTTCTACAAAAATATTAGATTATCTGTGTTCTGTAACGGGTGTGGTAAAACAACGCTCCAGCAGGTGTGGTGCAGCATCATGGTAAATAACAGGGCAGGGGAGCTGGTGTTTGATCTGTGTCTGATTTTTAGTCTTGGATTTGTGATTGTTGTGGTTGGCAGCCCCGCATAGGGCTCGTGCTGGGTCATGTGTTGAGGTCACATGTGTGACCATGTGACAGAGCTAATAAATGCGTTTTTCCTAGGTGTTGAGATACAGGCAGCCCCGATGAACAGCGCTGGCGCTGCAGCCAACAGGATGTTAATGTTAAAGGACATTTGTACCGCGCACCATCGGAGTGGTCTCCTGGCGCTCTGGCGGCTCTGAAAGAGGGAGGGAGGGTGGGTTAGTGGGAGGAAGCTGGAAAAGTGCAAGAGAGCAATGATGTGCTGTTGGCGGCCTCAGCCCGGTGGGTCCGTTGGCTGGGCCTGGGGTGTTTGCGGCCGGTAGTCATCGTGTACTGTTGTGCTAGTCTATGTGTGTTTTTGTTTTGTTGCAGTGTAGTGAAGTTTGTGCGGTTTGTTGTGCTGTAGGTTTGTGGTTGTGTTTGGTTAGGAGTTTGAGAGGTGTATGCAGAGGTGGAAATTGTTAGTGGAATTGGTTAGTTGGCATCTCTATCCTGAATTGGCCCGTTGGGCTAGCGTAGTCTCTCCAGATGAGACAGGGGCACCCTGCGCCTTTGTCATTCTCTGGGCCTGTCCGGCATTCAGTGTCCCTTTCTCATCCCGCTCCCACCTCCACCAGCCCCCCTCAAAACCCCACCCGTCCTCCCTACCCACTCAAATGGCTAGTGCACCTGCCAGTGTCCATAACTCAGTATGGTGATTGGCAATATCCCGGTAATTCCACAACATTGTTGTACCTAGTAGCAATTAAGTGGTGAGTGAAGATGTTGGATGGGATTGGCTGGGGTTGTTAACTCTGTCTCTATGGGTGTCGCCTGTGTTTCATTCTGCCTGATGTCACCCGTCCAGGTTCCGTGGGTGCTTCTCAGTCAGTGCTGGGGGATTGTCAGTGTCCTTTCCGGTTTAGTCATTCTTTTCCTTTCTGTTGTTTCGGTTTTCAGTTTTAGTCGGTGGTGTTGAAGAGCCAGGTTTTTTTGCAATTTTCTGAATTTTAGGTGATCTTTGGTGAGAAGGTTGCGAAACAAGGTGGCCTCTCAACTACAGAAGAAAGCCATAGGACAAGGCTGACTGAGGCTTATGGCGTGTGCAGCAGCAGTTTATTACGTTTGTTTGAAAAGTGCATTGGTTTGATTGTTATACTTGGCATGGGAATTTGTGGTTGGCAGACCCGCAAAGGGCTTGTGCTGGGTCATGTGTTGAGGTCACATTGTGACCATGTGACAGGGCTAATAAAAGACGGCACACGGCTCCCCGCACGCTTTTTCCGACCAACCATTAAGGTCTATTGTGTGCATTTCCTTGTGGAAATGTAGGTGGGGGTCAGGCCATACCAGTCCCCATAACTTATGAGTGTGCCGGTCCGGTTAAAATGCAGGACAAAATGCTGGTAATACCGGCACCTGCATTTTTACTGGAACGGTAAACTCTGAGTTTGCCAGTAGGGGCTCTGATCCACCAACAGGCCTGACCTGCCAGTAGTTCACGCCCCTACCAATAAATAATTGCTGCCATCACTAGCACCGGTACTGGCAGTGCCGGTGACTGCAGCAAACCCATTCCATGGACTCTATGGGATTCCATAGAATGGAAACTCCCTGCCGTTACCGTGACCCGTAATATCCTGGTAATACCGGGATATCAGGCACTCGCCACGGTAAGGTGAGTTTGCCGGTAACCCACCAGAATTACCAGCGGGTTATCAGCAAACAAATAATGAGCTCCTTAGTCTTTCTTGATTCTGCTTGTGTGGGTGATTTTGGCGGTTTCCTCCGGTGCTGTACAAGGATTGTCCCTCAAGTCTTTTAAAGTATGCTGTATTTCTTGTGACAGGTCTACTTGCTTCATTTGCTGTCTTCTGCCTCAGTGTCAGTTTCTTTTGCTTGCACTTCTCTGGTCATTGTAGTGGCAGTGCTTCGCTTTGACCTGCTCATGGTTGATGTTGGTGGGTGTGCATGAGTATTGTTCTGGAACAGTTGTGAAAGGGTGGCTTCTTAGCAGTGTTGCAGATGAACACCCCGTGACGGAGTATGGGGTGGTGCGATAGCTACAAAGGAGACGGTAAAGTTAGTGTTCATGGTTAGTATGTCTCTCAATAGCGATGCAAATTACTTTATTTAGGATGTGCATAAAGCACTTGGAGTAACTACTGGCTTAGTGCCATTATGGATACTGTATAATGGATTCCCAGGTATTTGATGTAGTTGTGGAAATGGGGTCTGTCAGTGAGCCTCTATAGTTTCTGCCACCATGCAGTGTGGTGTGTACTTCAAGATAACCTGAAAGGTAATTTATGAGGGCCAATAAGTGTCAGCCGTTGTGTAGGGAGCAGAAGTCAGCATTTAATTTGCCACATGGTTTGGTTCCTTGGCTTTACTAGAAGACAGATGGAGGGTAGGCAGCTGTTTTCTGCAGCTTGGCACATTACTCATGTGGCCACCAGAGGCTCCACTTTGTTTTCGATGTTGGGGAACCACACTTTCTCTCTGAGTCTGGTTTTTGTCTTTACAATGCCTTGAGGACCTTTTGGCAGGGATGATCACCTGCTCGTCAGGAACTCCAGGAGTAGAATGGTGCCTCTCTCAGGAGGAGTCCTTCTGCAGATTTAGTTCGTCATGATAGTGATAGGCATGACCAGATGTCGGATTTGTCTCAATGGGCATGTGCTTTGAGAAGGTTTTTCCACTGTACAGACTCACTGTCATGTAGGAAGGCATCCATCTTTTTAGGTTTCACTGAGTTCCACAGGTT
Organism: Ambystoma mexicanum; assembly: GCF_040938575.1. Classification (NCBI taxonomy): domain Eukaryota; kingdom Metazoa; phylum Chordata; class Amphibia; order Caudata; family Ambystomatidae; genus Ambystoma; species Ambystoma mexicanum. The sequence continues at coordinate 370,598,558 of NC_090931.1, forward strand.
GCACAGCAAAGGGTGTTGCCAAATCGATCACCATGCGCACAAATTGCCGAGTTTGTAGCACTTTGTGATGTTCATGGGCTTTGGTGTCGACGGGGTGTTGGCCAGATTGTCAGGGCCATTTCGAAATTCAAGGCTTAAATCATACTCTTGCAGATGTAGCAACCATTTTTCAATCCGAGGCAGAGGTCTCCTGGCTGCCCCTTGGAGGATGGAGAACAGTTTACTTTGGTCGTTTGAAGACTGAAAGAACATCCATATCTGTTCTGGTGGAAGTATTTTTGTACCACATATTACAGGAAGGCCTCCTTTTCTAGCTGAAATATATTTGCTATCTAGGGGTGAGTGCCCAGCAGTCGTAGGCTACAGCATAGTGGTGTCCGTCCTTGTTGACTTATGTGAGTACTGCCCCTAGTCCAAAAGGGGGTGCCATCAACCAATACTTCTGTCAATTTCTGCATGTCTAAGTACACCATGGTTGTGTTGGAGAAACCAGGCTCAAAAAAACATTCTCGGTTAGGAGCAGAGCCAGCGGCAGCTTAATTATCTTGTAAGACAATCATCAAAATGACATGGTCACTCTACCACAGAAACCCAGAGCAACCTTACCCTCCAACCAGCCCTACACTGTTATAGTGATGTAAGCGTGGCCTAGTCAAAACCACCCCAGAGCATTTGTGAATCGAAGCTCAGATATTACAGTGAGGAGGCTGGGCCTCCCTGTACTGTCCACTTCATAAAGGTGGGTAGATGAGTCATTTGTTGATGCAGATAATCCTTACACAGATCACTTGACCTGTTCCTTATAGAAAGCTCCAGATGGGTGATATCGAAAATCACCATATTACTATGCTGCACATATTGGTGTATTTCCATGAGCTCCTCAAGCCCACAGTCCATATATCCCAGATTATGTGACCTAGATTTATACAAGGGAGGCAAATGCTTACAACATGGTTAAATAGAGTCCTTATATTTGTCTACAAGCTCAAGAGAAAGTCTAGGGCTCCTACAATTGGAGGCATTGAATTAGTTGAGAGCTGAACAATCAAGTGATCTAATAAAGCTATTATTCTTCATTCCCCGGCTTTTGCACTCAAGAGCCTCATAATCTAAGCATGCCATTCCTCGCCTTCACACATAGCATGGGGGTTTCACAGGAACATGATCTCCACGGATAGACCTTTATTAATCCCCTGACTTTGTCTAAATGACAGTACTCATCAGGGTGTCAATTTCTCCTTCTAGGTCATCATCTTCCTTAAATACATTTGCATCTTTTCTATTATTGAAATAAAACATCATTTCACCAGTGGTAGTCGGTGGAGGTCTAGTTATGTAGATACGTAAACTATCATGGTTATTTAAGCACCCACAACAGCAACCAATTAATCCTGCAGAGAACAGAAAGAAGTATTAAACCTGTAATGATAGCAGTGACTGGTTTATCCTCGATAATCTATTGGTTAATACGCGTACAACATCAGAAGGAGTAGAGAGGGTGGCATACTTCATGCAGCATGAAAAGCTTTCTTCTCGTCATCAAACACTGTTTCTAGAATGTGTAACTTGTTTCTTTACATCAGTGATTTTATGGACGTGAGGCAAGAGTTGGAATAGGTTCCGAAACCTATGTGGTATCATGCTCAACCAGTCTATGGGCATGTCATATCTGATACTTGCCAGCTGGGCCCCCTCCATAGGCCCCAACAAGTTGTGAACATTAGTTCTAAGCGTGAAGTGTATATCTGCCATTAACAAGGGAACAACTTTTTGAATTTCTGGAATTGGCTGAAATCGACATGTAAGATTGAAAAAAGGGCCTCAGAAGTGGTCCTGGAATTGTATGTACATCTATTCCCACATTAGTATTCTGACATATGATACACTGCAGTAGGCTTCTGCAAAGGCAGAACAATCTTAGACTAATACAACAATCATACCACCCTTTCCCATGTGGGCAAATCCATGCTAGATGCAAGCCAAGTAGAACAAAAGTACCCTTGGCAGCAGCATCTTGAATGTATGGTAATTGATCTAGTGTGTTAAAGGAAGGAGCCTGAAATGCACTTTTAATTCTTAGAACATGTTCAGCTGGAGAGTTGGAAACTACCTCCTGTTGAGCACCAGCATCTGCTAAGACATTCGAGTTGAAAATGTCATCAATAAGGGTATAGAGTATTATGCACTTCATAATAGCAAATCGATAGGGCTGCATAATGGCATTGAAACAGTCTGCTACATAACTGTGCTTTTTGATTGGGGGACTTGATGTTAGAAATCCTAGTTACTTCCAAATTCATGTGCAACTCCGAAGGTGGATCTCAAATCAGATGTTACCTGACTGATGTGTTACGAGGCAGACAAGTATGTCATCCATAGCTTCTACCCGTACCCCCTCTAAACACGGCACAGGTGAGAAAAGTTACTCACTAAGTCAACTGTACCACCCTTACCCCAGGTAGGTGCAGCAGGAAATGGACATAATCTGAGCTGAAGATGGCACGAGTAACCAAACTAACGTTATGGCAAAACATATGCATCTGCTAGTCATGAAGCACATATGCACTCACCATGAAGAAAACGCACTAGGTCAAATATGCACTTATACTCGAATATTAACTGCATCCATGTATACACGAAGAACTAACATATCACTCATTGGTCATAAAGAAACATTCATGATTAGGCAGCCATGTTCTTCAAAATGGACGGCACATAGTGGTTCAGGATTAGCAAAGTGCTTCCAAGCCTCAGAAAGCTCAACAAGGCTCAATTCACAAAAACACGGGCAAAGGGCTTTCTTAGCACAAAAGATAGTTTAATGCTGAGCCTCAAGGTTGAAGTATGAGGAAAGAATGTTCCCATGGGAGGAGGGATTTTGTCCAGAACACCAGGAGAACAGACTCTGGCAGTAAAATGTAATACAAAATAGGAATTACATAGTAGAAAATACAATTTCAGCAGTGCCTTGTAGAGTTTTTTTTATAACTAGACTAGGCACAAAGCAAGGGAAGAGATAGGGAGGGACAGCAGAACCAATCAGAAGAGGAATGGGACAATGGTCTAGTTAATTCGGCCATAGGTGTTGTGCGCTGCCTCGCTTTAGCTTCAAGAAAAACAAAATCCAGTTAAAACTTGTATTTTGCAGCTATTCTGCTGGTCAGCACATGGTGATGTCAGTAAAGGGGAGGGAGATTTCAGGGTATGATGTCAGAAATGGGTGGTGTGGGTTTTAGTGCCAGGAAATATATTGGCCAATGAAATCACATTAATGTATGCAGACCAATCATTCAGTTCGACCTGCCCAAAATGTAATTAATGTCTTGTACAGTAAGTACAGAGTACTTGGACATTTTTCAGTCAGTCCTGCTCAGAGGGCGGTTTTGGATTACTTCTGTAAGCTCTTTGGTGGGTGGGAGGATAAAACTCAGTTTTCCTGGCACGATGACCATTTGTCTCTGTAAATAGTTTTGTATATTTTTGAAGCATTCATATAATCTGCTATGTGTACATGGAAGATTGTTCCTCTGTGTATTTAAATGGATTTTCTAAATAATATTTATTGGTTTTCTCAAAAACATACACAAACAAAAACATAACGCTCCAGTATCATATACCATATCAATCTCATCTCTTATAATATATCACAAACCCTACTCTCCATTCCCCTTTCCCCTTCCCACCCACTCCCTCTCACCTCCCGGTTTGCCTGCATTCCTCGAATCTTACATCCATACTACATTTTGTCAGGTAATAAATGTTAAATAAATGTTCTGACGCTTTCTACCACCTCCTGGAGTGAACAATATGCACATTCTGCTGTTAGTCAACCGTTTTCATCCCTAGTACAAGATCTGTACACAAAGGACACTAGTTCATGTTCTATAATTGAGTGTTAAATAAGTCTTATATGGGCTGCAGGAGTTTGTTAGTTATTGCTACAAAGTCATGTAGCTCATCAGGCTCTCTGTATAAGGGTGTGGGCAACAGTGATGCTGGGTTCCAAATAGGGCAGAGTGTCAGTATGATGTTGAAAGATTCAGTGATAGTGTTTCATATTTTATCTGCTTGACAGGGACATGTATTGTCTTGGTTTTTAATGATAAGGCTGTTCTGGCATGATGGACAGCCCCCTCTAACGTTGACCCTAGTACTATGCAAGACACACCTGGGGCTTACTGCATATGGACTCGTAGTCCTAAGTACTTCCGACCGTTAAGGTAACTAGTTATAACACAAAAGAACGGTACTGGAGAAAACTATATATATATATATATATATATATATATGTACAAAGCACATCATCTCTTATGCATACTTATGCCACACACGTACACTCCCTAATCAGAATAACACCCTATCCCTATAAAGCGGGAAACTATTCCTAGGCGCCGGGTGTTGTGCCGCGTATCTAAAAGGGATAGATGAGGAAACTGTCCCTAACTATCCTTCATTCGTACATAACAAACTGTAAAAGCAGATTGTCTACAAATACATAACATAGCTCACAGAAAACAACAATTTGAGTGCATCTTGTGTCTCTAACTCAGTAACAAGGGCCTAAACCCACTACTGGGTTTGCAATCTGTGTTTTAATAACCAGCTAGTGAGAAAAATGGACCAATGACTTTAGACCTTATTCTAGTGGAGGCAATAAAAGGACTCTGCTGTCAGAGTACCACATACTAAAAGCTAATTCAGCAATTTCGTTCTTAAAACAATAACTTTTGAGTAAGTGTCCTAATAGATATGTTTATGGACATCTTCTTCAGCACGAGATGCCTTATGCCGTGAGGGGTCGACCGGTTTCGACGATCAAGGTCGATGTAATCGTCTTCTTCAGGACCATTGTATTGAATGTGAATTTAATTCTGTCTGGAAGACCAAGGCTAGTGCTCCCCACAAGTGAAACAGCTCCGCTTCCTTGCCAAAATGGTTTAAATGAAGCAGTTGGTATATGCCTATTAGGTGCAGACTGAACGCTAATGCGGTTGCTTCACCATCCACCATCCTTGGTCTTTGAGACAGAATTAAATTCACATAAAATACAACAGGTCCTGAAGAAGACGATAACATCGACCTTGATCGTCAAAACCGGTCAACCCCTAACGGCACAAGGCATCTCGTGCTGAAGAAGATGTCCATAAACTATATATGAGGACACTTACTCAAAAATTATTGTTTTAAGAACGAAATTGCTGAATTAGCTTTTAGTATGTGGTACTCTGATAGCAAAGTCCTTTTATTGCCTCCACCAGAATAAGGTCTAAGGTCATTGGCCCATTTTTATCACTAGCTGGTTATTAAAACACAGATTGCAAACCCAGTAGTGGGTTTAGGCCATTGTTGCTGAGTTAGAGGCACAGGATTTATTCAAATTGTTGTTTTCTGTGAGCTACGTTATCTATTTGTAGACCTTAATCTGCTTTTACAGTTTATGTACGAAAGAAGAATAGTTGGGGACAGTTTTCTCATCTATCCCTTTTAGATAGGCGGCACAACACCCAGCGCCTAGGAATAGTTTCCCACTTTAAAGGGATAGGGTGTTCTTCTGAGTAGGGAGAGTATGTGTGTGGTATAAGTATGCATAAGAGATGATGTGCTTTGTACATATATATATATATATTACACGGATATTACACGGCCATAATAGTGGCCGTGTAGTTATGGTTAAGTTGCTGTTTCCATAGTGTTAGGCAGAAACCTGTGCAGTTCCCTTAGGGACCACTGCAAGAGATTTAAGACTACAGGTTTGGCAGTAAACCCACTTGGTAGCACTCTGTACCACACAGATTCACTTGGTAGCTGTGGCTGAGCAGTCAGACTTCCCTCAAGAAGAGTTAGGCAGTATGCAGAGTATACACAGTAGGTACAGAGACACAGTAGTACAAACAAACACTGACCAGAGCTTTGGTGTAAAAGTATATAATTATTTATTTAAAAACACACTTGTGATTTACACTAGCAAAAACGAGGTAAGTAAATTCAGCACACAGTCACTATCATATATATACAACCCTATTCACTTATTAGACAAGTCTTAGTGAGAAACACCACTTATTTTCAGACAGAGGTGAGCGCTTAACATAAGATGACACTCTAATAAGTTGAAAAGAAAGCGAGGGAAAAAGGCAGAGTTAAGGAAGCACACACGTTTCAATACTTTTACAAAGAACCACAGTAAGGCAGGATAGGCAGAGTTCTACTGGAGAGCAAGGAAGTCAATTGCAAGGCCCACTCTTGGAGAGAGCAAGCAGAAGGGGTCCAGGTTCACACACTGGGGTTATGCCCAAAGAGTCTTGTAGACAGTTTGCACAAAAAGGATGAAATTAAAGTCGGGAAAAGTTAGCTAGGTTGCCCCAGCCCAGCCCAGGTTAGAAAGTCGAGGCTTTACTGTCACCCCGAACGATCTGTCGCAAGGGAAGCCAGGCGGGACACAGTACCTTAAGTGTGAAGGAAGCTCCAGCGGGGGCAGTTGTTCCTGGCAGCAGGTGCAAGTCGGTGTTTCGTCCAGAAGAAGAAGAGGTCTCGCTGTGGAGGAAAGATGAAGGTTGTTGCACTGCCAGGGAAGAAACCAGCCGCGGAGTTCTCCGGTTAAAAGACACTACCCTTCTCTTCGCGGTAGTGGTAAACCGTGGTATTCCGGTTGCCGGGGTGCTTGGCACGGGCAAGGCAGCCACAAGATGCTCCAGGAAGGTGAAAAGAAGGCAAAACTGGTTATCCCCACCAGTAAAAGGAAGAGGACGCTCCGGACTGGAGATCTCCTCTGTCGTCGGGAAAAGTGGTGAGACGGTTCAGCAGGTCTCCACCGGTGGTGTCGTCGTTGCAGGTCGGCTCAGCTTCTCCCTCCTCGGATTCTTAGGTCCTGTGGCGACTTCTGAAGTTCCAGTCCCCTAAGCCCTGCTTTTATGCAGCACACCCCATTCACTAAGCCTAGCTGTCAATCAACATGCTAAGTGGTGAGCCGGCCGGCTCACCACTTGGGCCAATCACACAAGAGTGCGACTTGAGTTACCAAGGTAACTCAGTCCAGGGTGCCTAAACCCCCTCCCACACTCCCTGTGGTACCCAAACAGAGTGGCACCACTTTTGGAGGCTTCTGTGGAGAAGCCCGCCAAAAAGTGGAACAAAGAGCTCGACTTGGGTTGGAGTCACAGAAGAGAACACAAACGCCATTTTAGAATCGAGTTCTGGCAGAAAATACCAACCGGTGAATTAATATTAAATAAATAAACCGGCGGTATGTTCGAGGCTATAAGAATTAAATAATTAAAGTTGGTAGCCTCGAACAATGGGAAAATCCCATAGAGATATATTTGCGGTCGAATATAAAAAGTAGTATCCACTGCCACCAGCCAAAACTCGATCAGGGGGGACTGAGACGTGCCCCCTCGAACAACAGACCCCAGGGCAATCGAATTGCCCCGACCAGTACGTCCACAATATGATGGTTTGTACTGGTTTCTGTTCATAATTTGGGACTAGCAAAGCCAATGGTGACTTTACATGCCCTGGGAGACAGTAGTCAGTCCCAGGGTATGGAGTCTATGTTGGGGGGGGTCGCTACGACACCCCTGGGTTACGGCACGGAGGGTGCTGTGTAACCCACATCAAAAAACACATGAGACCATATGGAGTAAAAGACCCCATAGCCCATAAAAAACACATGGAAAGTTAAAGGAACACCTCAAATCATGTGGGAGCAAAAGAATCTCACTCTTAGCAGGAGATAAAAAATAAACCCCAAAAATCCAGCAAAGCTACTGGGGGACTCACTAGGTTTGGTAAATTAGTTTTACAGAGAATTCTCCCTAACACATAGGGATAGCACTTTTTGGGCGGCTTATAACTTCGCTCACCCTGGAAGAATCCTCACCAAACTTTGCAAAAAAAGTATATGGCCCACTCTGAATTTTGCAAAGTTTGGTGATGTTTGGTCCAGGGGGCACAAAGTTATAGGGGGGGTCCCAAAACGTTTTTTTTTCCCCATAGACTGAATAGGGGAACATTTTGCGCACGGCTACAGGCGAAACCGCTGGGCGGATTTGCACCAAATTTGAGGCAGTGGCAGGGGCTTGGCCGTGAAAGCATGCTTTTGCAAATTGTTGTGCCAATCCATACAGTCATTCCCTTAAAAACGATCAAAAAGTATGCCTCTAAAAATTAGTGATATCTATGTCCGCTCCGTGGTCACACTTCCCTGTTCGCTCCGTGGAGAACATACCAATTGGCTATTTCGTGGCGTGCTGCCCGCGACCATGTTGCGCTTTCACCGATTGGTTGTGGCACAGCGTGAGGTGCATTGTAATCTTTCGATACGTCCACCATGTTTACTTTGTTTTCTGTTGAACGCGAACATCGGCGCTAACATACATAAACGTAGAAGGCACCAATGCACTTATAACACTTATGGAACACTGTTTCGAAAGGTGAGCATTAATGAGACGTCGTAGTAAAAAGTCAAACATTGAAGTATTCTTGTTAGCACTGGCATAGGGTACAGTGGGACTTGCTACCTATTGTACGACATGAACTTACTTAGTCCATTTTACAATCCATAAACAACATTACTGCGGTCAGAGTGGCGGGAATCTGAGGCAGCCACCTACTCTATTTCGTACAGACAGCCCTTCTGCACATGCATGCCAGTAGCGGTTCTCATAAATAGACGCTGATATGTTGTTGCAAAATGAGAATGTATTTGCATGCGGAGTGAAGGCCACTGCATTTTCTCTTTTCAGCACGAGCTCAGTACGGCCGCATATTTGTCGACACCCATAAGGGTCCCTTGTTTTTTAACCTTGAAGTTCAGGGAAAGAGTAGAAAGAATGTAGGGAGTAACAGTTTGAAAAACACTTCGTTTGATAAGGTTATGCTTCAAAAACATTTGCACCAACCATGAGACATTAGTTCTCGAACAGGCAGTCTTCCGGATACACTAGTGTCTGACTACAGCTAACGCAATGGAGGCGCTGCACATCATGTAAGTGTATTTTTGCCGCCTAAATTCCGAATTGACGTTATGTTTTAGTTTGTAAAAAAAAAAAAATCCCTAATGTTTTACAAGTTTTATGTACCATTGCAATTTTTTCCCTATTATGGACATTGCACATTGCCGCCATTTGTAGGGTGCCACTACATTTCCCCAAATTAAAATAATATTTAATAAGAAAGGTATTTGTTACAATTTTCTTTTGTGCAGAGTTTGTGCAGTGATACATGTTTTATTTCCCCTTCCACCGCGCAGCTACTTCCAAAGAAAAATGGTATTATTAATAACGACGTTCCAGCTTTCTGTGCCGTTCGTTATTTTTCCAATTATGGACATTGCACATTGTCGCCGTCCCTAGGGTCCCACTACATTTCCTTCTATTGAATACATTTGTTACTGAAAATGTTATGTAGTACAACAGTGGTTTATCCAAAGGTTGTGTATTCATACATCTTTTCATTCCCATTTCCTCCTCAGATACTTTCTTCCCTATTGTGATTGTCACGGATTACAGATGCCAAGTGACGGGTTTTTTAACCGTCAAATGCAACTGTTTATACCCGACTGTCTCGGCATTATAATTCACTGGGATGATCGTGTGGGGCCTTTGTGTCCTTACACTGCTGCCTCTATAAGAAGTAACATTCCATCCTTTCTGGTGCTGTAGATCACAGCGGTTGACGTCGTCTTGCACATCAATGTTGGAGGAAAACAACTATTTTGGCGGCAAAGGTTACTTTCTGTGTGTGGAAAAAAAACAACGTGACCTTTAACATTGTCAATGTTTACCAATGAGACAAACTTAATACGTCTATGGAAAAGCGAATAGTGCTATCTTTTCGCACAGTTCATTGTGAAACAAAACTACTTTACTACTTGCATAAGGCGATGGTTTTGCTCACTTTATTGTGAAATAAAAGTACCGGGTAAATTTTTAAATGTTAGTCTTTTCTTTACAAATTTACTCTCTGTTTGCACAATGTGGCATGCTACCTTGCAGGTTGTAATGTGTTCATTTGTAGGTGCTACATCATGGCACATACGTCCATATGGACGCATTTGTTTAAGCTGCCAAGGAACGTTATGGAGAAAGGTACTCCATACCACTTGCATTGGCTAGGGGAGGGTCTGGCCCATCTCATATGCATTAGTGCCGTCAGGCCAATTTCTGTCACCGTCAGCCCAATCTCTGTTACCCAGATGCCCTATGCACAGAAATGTTTGTTCAATAATATATGGTTACACCCTCCCAATACACATATCTTCACACCTTTCCACCTGTGTCACTTACAAAAGTTTGTGTCGAAAGGTGAGTGGTAATGGTGTTGCATCCAGTATTTCTGACGTCATTGCGCTTCGCATCACAGAGTTTGTTTGGTATTTTATGTCAACGTAAGTACAGTACTCCTTTGCTGTTTTTACGCACATTTTTACAGAAATAAATGAGTACATGTACAACACATGTATGTAGAGGTCAATGACAATGACTGAAAAGCTTTTTGTTGTGCATGTGATCGTCTTTTCATATTTAACGGTACATCTTCCGTCTCTGAGGGGTAGCCTCTATGCATGGGCAGTGCCCACAATGTCGGGGATATGGCTACTGGCCTTTGCTGCAAGGGAGAGAACATTGGATTGAGGTCGCCATGTCCACCAGGGACTGGGGACTGCCTTTCTGGTAAAAGTCTTGCTCATAACCACGTATTTATCAAGGAACACAAATGTGGTGCTGCCATAACGGTAACACAGTTTCTTTTTTGCTTTCTGCAGCCTGCAATGGAAAGCGAAGAAGGCTTTCTATCCAATGCCCGTCTTCCCTTTGTATGGTGGCCATCTTGAAAAAGGATTTGTTTTCTTCAGCCAGGAACGCCGGAGGCGTTCCGGTTGAAGACAAAAAAGTCCTCTTTCTTGGTACGACGAATTACTGCTGTAAAATCTCGATTGCCAATGGCATTCATCCCCCACTCTTTGGGGAGGAATGGGGGTGAATGATCCAGAAACGTCGGTATGCACTGTTGCTTATATTGTGTTGCACACTTGCATTGTGGAGTTCTGTGGCGGAAATTTTGCAGTTAGAAGTTCTCACAAAAATACCCAGTGTATTTTCGCACTATCAACCAGTTACACATGTCATTGTGAAGTGTGTATGACTGTTCGAACACGCCTCCATGCTATATGTTAGCATATGACAATGTGGAATTCTTCGAAAGGTGGGCAGTTACTTCCAATGTTCCTTTACAGTCGTATGCTTGCGTGTTACTATTGGAACCCTGATAAATGTAGTCGAAAATGTTTCTTACAGTAATCTTATGATGCATTTATACTACTAAAAACCTATGGCATTCAGTTAAAAAAAGTTTATTACAGGGAGGTTATGGTTACGTTGCCCTCTCAAAAACCTGTAAAATTCACTACAAAAAAAAACTTTGTTGAAGGGACGTTATGGTTAAGTTGCCCTACGAAAAAACTGTGCACTTCACTAAAGAAAAATGTTCGCCCTCCCCATTGTGGTTCAAATTAAAAACGAAAACTCCTGAAAATCGCCAGTTATGGGAGACTGAGCCCCATTACTTCCCATCGCCACTGTGCACTACTAACATTAACACCCAGAACATGAAAGCTGTCCTCTGAAATGTCACTGACATCACTGACGACATCACATGTTTAGCCTATTTGTTTTCGTTGCCTGGCATATATATATATATATATATATATATATATGTACATTCAGTAAAGAAACTTTGTCAAAGGGATGTTATACCACAGTGTAACCAAAAAACACTGCACATTCCCCCATTATGGTAAGCTATGCATCCATAACTGCCCGCACCACTGTGCACTGCTAACACTAACACCCAGGACAAGAAAGATGGCATCACAAATGTCATTTATGACATCACTGATGACATCACATGTGCATTTAATTTTCAGACAAGGGGTTGAGAATGTAAGTTTGGTAAAAAAAGTATCAGGGATTATCGAGACATGTCTAATAAATTTCATACTTCAGCACGCCATGTAGTGTGCTAAAGAAAATTCCATTGCAGTGTTCTTTCTAGTACAGGAACCTACTTGTACAGAAACCTAGGTATTGGCTGCAGCATAACCACAGAGGTGCTATATTTGTACTTTCCAAAGTTGTGCTGTGAAATGACGAATGCTTCTGTACCAGACTTTTCTGGTCTCTGAAACATATACTCAGTTGCTAATAATGCATCACTCAATACATATTTGTAGTAATGCACACAAAACATAAATACACTGCAATGCATACAAATGTGGGGCTTATAAATGGAGTGTAAAGTAAGCATACAAGAGGCAGTATCATTAGCAACTGTGTATAATGTACATGATTGTAGTCATGTACAAAAATTATTGCTGTGCTTCAGGCCTGCTTCTTCCCCTATATATGTACATCATAAGATGCGATTAAATTCTAAGGAAAGTTGTGTAAGAACATGTGAGAATAGCAATATTTATAAATGTAATACCTTTTCAAAGGTAACTTTCTGACTGTCAGTAAATACACCTACCTGGCCTAGATATGACAGTGAACAAAAACGAAGGGGCTACACATGTGATGTCATCAGTGATGTCATCAATGACATTTGTGATGTTATCTTTCTTGTCCTGGGTGTTAGTGTTAGCAGTGCACAGTGGTGCGGGCAGTTATGGTTGCATAGCTTACCATAATGGGGGAATGTGCAGTGTTTTTTGGTTTCACTGTGAAGTATAACATCCCTTTAACAAAGTTGTTTACTGAATGTACATACATATATATATGGCAGGCAACGAAAACAAATAGGCTATTTTATATATTACATGGACGCGCTAGCGTCATGTAGTTATGGTTAAGTTGGTGTTTCCATAGGAAGAGCATTTTTTGGGTGGCTTATAACTTCGCTCCCTCTGGACGAATCGTCACCAAACTTTGCAAAAAAAGTATATGGCCCACTCTGATTTTTTTGTTGCAAAGTTTGGAGAGGTTTGGTCCAGGGGGGGCAAAGTTATAGGGGGTGTCCCAAAACTTTTGTTTTTTCCCATAGACATAATGGGAAAAAACTTTGCGCACGCCGACAGCCCAAACCGCTGGACGGATTTACACCAAATTTGCGGCAGGAGCAGGGGCTTGGTCCCGAAAGCGTGCTTTTGCAAATTTGGTGTAAACCCGTCCAGGAGTTTTTTAAAAAATGACCAAAATGTAAGGCAAAAAAACTAGTGATATCTCCGTTCGCTCCGCAGACGGACTTCCCGGTTCGCTCCGCGGACAGTGCCCTGATTGGCCGAGCGGCTTGCGTGATGTCCACGGATATGCGACGTGTTCGCTGATTGGACGGCGTGGTGCGTGAAGCGTGTCAGATTTTCTGTGGCACCCGCCATCTTGCATTCGCCGATGACCGCGGACAGCGCGGTGAAAATTGGATTAAAAATTGTATTTAGTGGAGTGTTTTGGTGTGTAAGAGTGTTTGGGGAGGGTGGGGGAGTATGAGATAGGTTCAATGTTCTGTTTTTTTATGTGCTAGACACTTTTGTTGTGTTCGATTTGTCTGCGGACAACACGGCTGTTCTGACATTTTCTATATAAACTAAATGGTGGGGTGTTCTGAGGACGGAGTATGTGTCCGTTTTGTTCGAAAGCAAGCTAAAATTGAGCTAAGAACACTCGCGGTGTCCTCAAATCAGGGGTGCACAACTAGTTTTGCCAGAGGGCCAAATGTACCTTACAAGCTATCTACTGGGGGCCAGATTGTTTGTGTGGGGTAGCGGGCAGGGCACGTGGTGAATTTACAACCCCCCTTCAAACTTTTATAGTAAGTATGGGGGGGAACAAATGGGCATTTTGAGGTGTACTTCTTGTCTTTATTGCTATTTGTGCTTTCAATTCTGTAGTACACGTTATTAACAAGCCAGAAGAAAAACTGAATTGGCCCTGGGCTTCAACATGTTATCAATAGTGTGAGAACAGAATCATCCCGCATGCCCAGCAGCAATAACTGGCTGTCCTGCAGGTGAAAAAGAGATGTACAGATGTGGCTGATGAGTGATCTGCCCACATTGACTACATGACTCCACACGCCACCACAAAACACCTCTGCTTTCAGAAGTACTGCCATAAAAGACTTCAATACCCACTATCAACATTGCTTTGTCAACGGGGCAATAAATGAATGTTCTCTTTACAATACTTTTATTTGAAGCATCATACAAAGGTGGTGTGTACAGGCCATGGAAGGAAAATATAACCAATATAGTTTTTTTCTATACTGCTTATTACCATGCTTTATAGCACTAGTGTTGATAAAATTGTGTACTAAATTGGAGGGGTGTAAATATTTCCCCCAAATATGCCAGTGTGATGGAGCATAGCAAGGGAGCCCAAACCAATCAAGAGGTGTTGGGGATAGCAGGGGGTCTTCCCCCCCACCACCCCGGGAATAATTTTAAAATGCAAGCACACACAATGACATACATAATTTAAATTAAAGTACCTTCTGCCCTGGTCCTGATGTTTCCTCCCAGTGCTACAGCTCCTGCGTAGCATAAAAAAGAAGCAAAGAGAGCTTCCTGGTTCGTGCACATGAACCCAAGAGCCGGAGCACTGATGAATAAGAGCCCACTCCCTTTGTATGTGGTAGGAGGCGCAGGAGCCCCTCTCTCATACATACACACATGCAGTTCATCAGCCAGCATCCCCAATGGGCCATGCAAGGTTGGGGAAGCAAAATGCCCCTTTTTTACATGGCTCACTGGATAAAATCCAATGAGCTGCAAGACTTATCCTTGGCCTCAACCCCGGGGACCACATCTCTTCAGCCCTAAAATGTCTCCACTGGCTCCTGGTTGCTGCAAGGATTAAATTCAAATCCCTCTGCATCATCCATAACGCTGTCTGGGGCTGGGGACCACGGTATCTACAATAGGCTCTCACCAAATACTCTCCCTCCATTTCTCTATGCTACTCCAGTGCCAACTCTCTGCGTGTCAAGCGCTTCTCTAAACAGCAAGCTGGTGGCCAATCTCTTTCCTCGGCTGGCTCCCTACTCTGGAACAGCCTCTCCCTTCCTCTCTGTATAGAGCCGTGGGCTGGTGCAAGCTTGCCCATTATCGACAAGTGCCACTGGTGCACTGACAAAAAAATGTATGCACAGGGTCGTTGTGGATGTAGATGAAATACTGTTGACTTTGAAGTCATGGACATGAACTGCACTGTTGGTAATAGTGATTTTTGAATACATTAATGACTCATAGACAGGTGCTACAGAAGAAAGCTACCAGGGTAGCTCAGCAGGTTGAGTGACTGTTGCTAAGATGTTATATATCTAAAACTGGCTGCAAATCCTATGACTTTGCAATTCCTTATAAAAATAAGTGCTATAAAATGTATGCGGCCAGGGGATATGTTTAGCTGCTAGCTTGCTTATATTCAGGTTGAGAGTGGGGGAATTTTTGCTCATGCAGTGAAAATCAAAAATTGGCACCCATGAACCCACAGTTTAATTTCCTGATAACTGCTGTCAGTGCAAAAGAAGCATTTATTTGTGATTGCGCAGCTTTGCAAGCATATAGCAGCTTTAGAAATGTATCCTGTGAAAAAACACAAAGGAAAGGACAAAAACAGGGTATTTGCGACAGACAAAAAAAAATAAACACATTTCAAAGGACACAAATGAATGTAAATTCCGGAAGCATGTTTCAGTTTGGAAATGTCTTTTGTTGTTTTTTTTTTTTTACCAGTGTAAATTGCACATTTGGTAAACTAAAGTGTGCCCACCATGTACATAGCCTGCTTTTATCAGTGATAGCCCCCACCCCAGTGATATTCATGGCCCATTGCTTCCCGTGGTGTCCCTTTCAGGCCAGATGAAAGAACACAGGCAGTGCAAATGGAGCCTGCAAGGCGCGAATGATGGCTGGACTAAGAAGCACCTTAAAGGCCCTTGCAAAGAGTACTTTGCCCGAGGTCTGGGAGGAGGGGAACAGGCCATCAATTAGAAAGGCAATTACCCCCCTCCTGGTACGCCTCGCCTATGCCAGCAACATGTCAGGCTTCAAAGACTTTCATAATGAAGTGCGGCAAGCTTTGTTTTCTGTTGCTTGAAGTGGGCCGCACTTCATTATGAAAGTTCTGTTCTTCAGGGGGCCGCAAAGCACAATACCGTGGGCCGCATATGGCCCGCGGGCCGTATGTTGTGCACCCCAGCCTTAAATGTTCGTACATAAACAAAATGGGGGTGTCCTGAGGACGCTGTCCGTATTGTACTCTGGCAAGTTGAATGTGTTCTAAGAACACTTGCGGTGTCTTCAAATGCTCTGATTACTTACCGGTAATCTTCATTACTCCTAGTCCTCCTCTTCCTTGTCACAGTACTGACGACCCTCCTCATCCTCCCTGCGGGGAAGGTCCCATACTCGGGCTTGGTAATATGAAACTGAGTGATGTGGATGTGGGGGAGGAGTTATAGGAATTTAAAGAAATAGAAGAAGGTCCTGTGTCGGAGAAGAAGGTCCTGTGTCGGAGGCAGGGGCCTCATGAAGTAAGTAATGGGACGAGGAAGAGTGGACGTGGAGGTAATGTTTGCAATTAAACAAAATGGGGGTGTTCTGAGAACGCTGTTCGTATTGTTCGTTGTCAGGTTGAGTGTTCTAAGAACCCTCCTTATGTCCGTTGACAATACAATTTCCTATAGGCCTTACCCGACTTTTTGTCCACTAAACAAATGATAAATCAGGCTGCTGTGCGCCGACATTATGTGATAATCCTATTACTTGCCCCATCGACCTGTCTGACCTGCTTTTGCGACACTAAATCATATCTCCCGCCCCTAAGCCTGACATTATCAAAGCATTCATATTCCCTGTCTCTCTTCGTGACGTTACAGGGTGCGTAGCCAAACGCGCCCAGTCGTCTCCAGTCCTACGCGACTTTAAACAGAACCCGGAAAACAACACAGATCATCTCACAACACAGCGCGCCACAATTCGGAATATGAAACTGTGATTTAAAAGCAAACAGCAAGATTGTACATTTCGTAAAGTACTTTTATTTGACATCAAATGTTTAGAGAATATTCAGCGATTTGCATTTGTCTTTGCTGTCGATCCGCAAAAGTTCATCTTGAGTCATGCGCTGTTCCTTTGCGGTACACAGGGTGTTGGTTTATGATAAAAGAAGCACTATGGTCGCACTGATAATCAGAAGGCTGTTCCAACAACGAGGCATTAGAACACCATAATGGTTGGTATGTTGCTTCTAGCCGCTAGTACCGCGTAAGGGCATATTGGTCCTTGGCGATTGTCCCATAAAATGGTGAGGGTCATGAAGTTGTTTAGAAGTAGCTGCACCTGGCAGTTAAAAAATCCGTCGGCCGGGGTCTGAAAATCGTGGCATTGACAGTAGGGAAGGATGTACCTGTTTTAAAAACATAAATTAGTCTCACGAGCCGATCTTCATTAAAAATTTTCATTTTATTTATTAGGGCGTGAAACTATTTGCTAGCGAGGATAGTGCAACGGAGTATGTTAACTTATTCCCACTAACCCACCCTCTCTCCTCTGCCTTTTTCAGAGCCGTCTGAGCGCCAGGGGACCCCTTCGGCGGTTATCGTGCGCGGTACAAAACAATATGCCACATTGAACGAACGTACAACTCAACCAGGCTTTAACGGCACGCTATTGTTATTATATTCCGGTATAAAATAATCTAAAGGGTTACTTACATTATATTGGCATTTTCCATTGTCTATGCGTAATGCAGTCCCTAAATACGACTCTTTCTGTGTCAACGATCTTTCTCATAGTGATATAATATATAAAAGCGGTTTAGTTTCAGAAATGTCATCCTTATCGTCTCTTATATTTTTGCACTCCTCCTTCAAAAGAAGTCTTTTGGCACAATCCCTGTCTGTCAAGGTCAAAAAACAATAGAACCTTATAGTGCGAGTCGTGGGCCACTCCGGCCCGCGAGCAAAAAATGGAAGCAGCTGACCTTCACTGTGAACGAGCATAAATTCTTACTTTGCAACATTCTGTGTAAAGCCATCCCTGAGAAATTGCTTTTTACACTCCATCTTTGTATATTGTCTGCGTGCTAATGAAAAAAGTTTGTTAAAGGGAGTTTATGGTTAACTTGCACTACTAAAAACCTATGAAATTCAGTAAAAAAACATTGTTAACGGGACGTTATGGTTAAGTTGCGCAACTAAAAACCTATGAAATTCAGTGAACAAACTTTGTTAAAGGGACGTTATGGTTCCAAGTAAAACCGAAAAACCCCTGAAATTTGCCAGTTATGGTAAGCTAAGCAACCATAACTCGCGCCACCCCTGTGCACTGCTAAGCCTAACACCCAGGACATCAAAGATGACATCACAAATGAAACTGCCCCCCCCCACCAAATCCCAGTTTCCGGCCCCTAAAAACCCACCCCAACCATTCCCCACAGGATTTGACCCTTTTCTCCACCCCCACATACATTTTCGTTATATTTTTAATTTTAAAAGATTCTATATATGAGTATTCTTCATGACATTTTCATTATTAATACTGTATGCCATGTATTTTCGTAATAGGGCTGTCCTAATGATGGAATGTTTGCCAAAGCTCTTTAAACTGATTCAAAAGACTTCTTTGTTTCGTATGTCCACTGTAATCATTCTCGAGTATTTGTCTTAGTTGTAGTTGTTTTACTCTCTCTGTGTATCCTAATAGACATTGGCCCTCATTACGACCCCGGCGGTAAGCGAAAAACGATGCCGGTAATGATTACCGGCATCGTTTACCGCTAGGTCCGATCATGACCCGTGAAAGTGCTATTAGCGGCATCGTAGTTAACGGTGCCGCTAACAGCACAAATTTTGCGCGCACGCGACCTTCCACGCCGTAAGTACCGCCATCGCAAAGGCCGTTAAGTACCTTACCGCTATGGTGCTAATTCCGCCATCACAAACCAACCGTAAATGGCCATGTGCAGTGTTCCCAGCTGCCACAGGTGCACAGAATCGGCACAGGTGGAGGCAATACAGACTCACCAAGTACAAAATGAGCACACCCCACCCCTTCCCACACCCAGTCACACTCCACAATGATTCCAATATGACTAGCAATGTTGGGGCTGGAGGACCTGATTGCAATGCAAGTGCTACAACTACAACAACAACAGGCAGCACAGAGGAGACGCAGGAGGAGAAGGAGGGCAAGGCAGGGCCAGCAAGCCCCACCAGCACAGCCAGTGCCACCACGCAGTCAGCCCCCAATCCCACGCATCCGAGCCAGTCCATTCAACCTCACTGCTGAGCAGATCCATACCTTGTACTGTTTGGACCGGGACACCATCACCACCATCGTTCACATGATACACAACAACATCATCAGCATGATAGAAACACCCACCGCCACCCCCCCCCCTACTGAAGGTAGTGTCGGTGCTCCACTTCCTGGCCACAGGCACCTACCAGCACACAGTGGGGCACTTGCATGGCATTTCACAACCATTATTCTCACGTACACTGATCCAAGTGCTCGATGCCCTCCTCAAGCACAGACAACCCCATTTCCTTACCATGGTCTGCCCAGGAGATTGCAAACACCAAAGTGGGTTTCCATGCACTAGCCGGCATACCTGGTTGCCTTGGTGCCATCGACTGCACCCATGTGGAATTGGTGGTCCCACATGCCATGGAGGTACCGTACCGCAACCGTAAACTATTTCACTCAATCAACGTGCAAATGGTCTGTGACTCCAACAGGATCATCACAAATTGTTATGCCCGATTCCCCGGATCAACCCATGATTCAATGGTCCTGAGGAACTCCACAATACCACGCTACATGGAGCGACATGCAGGGCCAAGCTCCTGGCTACTCAGTGAGTCTCATGTCATGGCCATGGAAATGTGAAGTGGGTAGGTGATTGACGTACCAATGCATACTTTACCTGGCTGAAAGGGGGGGAAGATGCATACTTTACCTGGCTGAAAGGGGGGGGGATGATGCATACTTTACCTGGCTGAAAGGGGGGGGAATGATGCATACTTTACCTGGCTGAAAGAGGGGTGGGGGGAGGATGCATACTTTACCTGGCTGAAAGGGGGGGGGAATGATGCATACTTTACCTGGCTGAAAGGGGGGGGGAATGATGCATACTTTACCTGGCTGAAAGAGGGGTGGGGGAAAGATGCATACTTTACCTGGCTGAAAGGGGGGGGAATGATGCATACTTTACCTGGCTGAAAGGGGGGGGGTGATGCATACTTTACCTGGCTGAAAGGGGGGGGGGATGATGCATACTTTACCTGGCTGAAAGGGGTGGGGGGAATGATGCATACTTTACCTGGCTGAAAGGGGGGGAATGATGCATACTTTACCTGGCTGAAAGGGTGGGGGGGAATGATGCATACTTTACCTGGCTGAAAGGGGGGGGGGAATGATGCATACTTTACCTGGCTGAAAGGGGGGGAATGATGCATACTTTACCTGGCAGAAAGGGGGGGGGGGGAATGATGCATACTTTACCTGGCTGCGAGTAGCAGAGGCAATGGAGCCAGCTCATACCCTAAAGCAGCACAAACGTCAACTGACACCAGTACACATAATGCCCGATGTAAGCAGTCCTACCATGTGAATGAAGGTGTTTCCCAACCATGACACAACCATCTGCAAGTGCATTGTACCGATTCGGACCACATTGACTTCAACGAAATGCACCTACATGCAATGACTTTAGCCAATACACGGCACCAAACACCATCAACTGAAAGGCCAGTCCCCCATAACTGCGCACAAAGGATGTACAAGACGGACAAAAAAATCAATACACCACTACACAGACACCGAGGCCCCAAAAATGTCCCTATCAACATTAGTAGTGCTCAGTGGGGTCATCATGAGGCTGACAGCAATGTTGCCATGATGAGAGCGTTGACATCACAGGACACCTGCCAGATCACCAAAACAAACGCCATGAACGAACACAGTGGCTGGGCACTCACAAGGCACTTGACCCCCCTGCATACATTGGTTGATGGCATGCAAAACAGTCCATGAGAGGAATACACATATACCGGTCACATAGTGTGAATCCATTTGTGCATGTAAAAGTGGTACAAAGTAACAGTTGAATGCATGCCATGGTGGCACGTCATGTTTGGAATTTGATGTCATGACTGACACATACATTGTTGCCCACATACAGGTGGTGCAGGCTATCCCCTGAAGAGGTGGCTCCTTACACCAGTCCAGAACACACAGAACCAGCACGAGGAGGACTTCAACCGTGCACATACACGTACCCGTGTGGTGATTGAGCAGGCATTCGGCCTACTGAAGGCACGGTTTCGCTGCCTCAGCAGGTCTGGTGGGGCACTCCTGTACCGCCATGAGAAGGTGGCAAAGATCGTCATGGCATGTGTCATGCTACACAATATGTGCATTAGACGAATTGTGTCCCTGCCCCCTGACGCAGAACTGCAACCACCTGACGATGAGGATGAGGAGGGTGGGGATGGGGCAGCACCTCAGGGAGGCAGCGATGCACAGGAGGGGCGTGAACTGCATCGGACTCTGATCAACCAATGTTTCTAGCACACACGGATTGGGGGTGTCACATGGAGATGGCAATTGGGGCACTGTGTGTGTCTGGGATATGGACACTGTGGACTGTTCACCAATAAATCACACATACGCAATGAGCAATGTCCACACATGTGACTTGTGATCAAGAAAAAATTGTATTATAAATGTGAATTCAATTAACACACCCACTCCCCCCTCCCCCCTCAACTCCCCAACACACCCACTCCCCCCTCCCCCCTCAACTCCCCAACACACCCACTCCCCCCTGCCCCCTTAACTCCCCAGCACACCCACTCCCCCCCTCAACTCCCCGCAAAAGTGCGTGGATCCCTATGTCGAAGTGCCTAATGTGGAATTGATCCACTGGGTGGCCTCTACTGGCAGCCCCCTCTGCCGGCCCCCGGGGCACCCCTGCCTGTACTCCACAGGTTCCTGGCCGACCTGCGGACGGGGCTGCTTGGGGCAGAACTGGCAGCGGAGGAGGTACTCGGCTGCTCGCTAGGACATATGTCCCTCATTGTCTGTACGAGCTCAGTGAGCACGTGCCGCACCGCGGCAAGTTCAGCACATATGTCCTTGCTGGAGGATTGGATGGCTGCCTTCACAGTCTCGGCACATCTTTGCATTCCAGCACTGGCACCTCCACAATCGGCCACATGCTGCGTGAGGAGTGAAGACAGTTGGTGTTGCCTTGTCAATATTTGGTCCAGCGACTGTTGGTATTTTGGGGCATTGAATGATGTAATTGGCGGGGTCATTGGGCTACTCCCCTCCTCCACACCTCCCACTGGGCAGGGAGTGGCTGGCCAGGAGTTATCAGGGGATAGCCCCTGTGTGTTATCAGCATGCAGGCTACATGGGGACAGGTGGGGGGAATGAGGGTTGGCAGTGGGGGGACATTCTGTGTCATCCTCATCATTCCCCACATCACTATCAGAGCAGGCTGCAATGGCAGCAGTCTCCCCAATCGTACTGCTTCCTGCAGACACATTCCCTTCAGTGGCCACCAGTTGTTGCATGTCTGTTGCTGGTGGTACCATGCTGCTTGCCTTGGGGATCATCGCTGCCCTGGGCTGTGTTGTGGCAGTCAATTTTGGCTGCTGTGTTTTTTTTTGGGTCCAGCAGAGGTGGAGGGTTGGTGTGGTGTTGCCTCTAGCCTGGCCTTCTTGGCAGGTGTGGTGCCAGTCTCGTCCTCGCCGGGGTCCGTATGGGAGCCTGTGGTGGAGCAAAGGAGGGAAAGTGTTATTGATGGGTCAGCGGACATTGAGCAGGCATTGTGATGACTGCCATGAATTTGTTGAATAGATGGTGCACTTTGGAGGCAGTGACATACAGGTTGTTTCCCTTTTGGGTGGGTTGAGCATGCAGCAATGTGTGTGCCTATTGTGGAGTGTGCATACTGCATGTGTACAGGGTGTAGGTTAATGATGCCTGTTGGCAGTCTTCTGCTGATGTGTTGCGTTAACCCTATTGGGCAACATTGTGATTCCCATGTAAGTGGATATCAGGGAGTGTAGCATGGCTTAATTTGAGGCACCTACCTGTGTCACCTGATGTCGGGGCTCCTCTCTCCATTCCACTGACCCCCTCGATGCTCTTGATGCCGCTCGTTGTGGCACATATCTCCTCCCACGGCTCCATTTTAATTGGAGAGTGTGCTCCTCTGCCAGTTGCCATGCCCATGTTGCGGTTGGCCGACAGTATGCTCCTTACACGGAGCCGGAGGTCGTTCCACCTTTTACAGCACTGTTTGGTGGTGCGGGGTGTTGTTCCTACGGCACTGACCCGTTGTGCGACTAGTTCCCATATGGCCTTTTTCCATCCTATTGCCGGTCTGGTCATTTCGGTGGAGAATACGATGTCCGCGTTTTCCTGGAACGTTTCCGCCAACATTGTAAGCTCTTCCCTACTGAAGCGCTCCTGCCGCTGCCGATCGCAAGATTTTTTTACAACTTTCGGCATTGAGGGGATGCGTGGATGTGGGTGAAGTTTTGTGCCAGGTCTCGGGGTCAGATGTGCACTGGTTGTGGAGGATTGCAATGGATTGTGTTTTTAAAGATGGCCGCCGTGCTCTTTCCCGTTCCGGTGCGATGGCGTAAGTTCCGGATCCGCTTCTTTACGGTCACCGCTAGCGGTGACCGCTATTAGCGGTTCTCGCTAATATCGGTGGGTAGGGTGGCGGTGGTGCAGTTTGCACGGCATACGATGCCAGTAGCTGACGTTTTTGGGACGTTACCGGCATGGCGCAGATTACATTACCGGCATGGCGCAATGCTCGTCCCCGAGAGGTCGTAATTTACTGCTTTTAGCGGTTCAAGACCAGCACGGACACGTTAGTTGCGCCATGCCGGTAATGTCCATTACTTACCGCCGGGGTCGTAATGAGGGCCATTGACTGTAGTACCCATTCATCCCTAGAACTACTTACCTCTGTTATGGTCTGTGTTTCTGGCACCCTTCGATTAGGCTTCTGCACGTGAATTAGTTGTGAATCTGTGTCCCAGCATGATGTCCTGTCCTAGATAATAAATGATATCCCTACACAATTACAATTTCCGCCTGGAGACTGTCCTTTGAATGCTAATGCAGTTAATGGGTTCTGAGACTCATGGGTGATCACCTCATAAGAGGTGGGCATATACGTACTGTACTAAAACTGATTTACCTGAGAATTTGACGTATTGTATTTTATTTGTATAGTGCCAATTTATGTAGTCTATGTAATCTATGTATAGATGTAATTTATGCCCTTCTTTAGCTGTTATGGAAGGGAGTGGAGGACTCTGTGTACCACTGTAGGAGGTGTGTCCAGTCTATTGGATTTCTCAGCAAGAAAAGGCCAGCCAATACCTACTATTTGGGGTATGGTTGGGGGGAAAAGAAAGCAGAAAAGAGCTCTATCATTGTGAAGTGTGTAGCTGTTGGGGGAATTAAGGAGAGCATGGTTGCTGGTTTTGGGGCAGGCTACTGGGAAGGGTGGTAATACTACAGCATTTACTGCTCTAAGGACCTGAACAAATATGTAGCTTTCTCTACCTGGTTTCTGTACGTGGTATTGTATGGTCTAGTTGTCAGTATTATTATTCCTTGCTCCAATTTTATTACAGGGCTATAGTCTCCTCTGCTTATGGGCCGAACGGATACAGAGGGTTTTGGGATAACTGGTTCAAGTGATCCACTTGATTCAGACTGGCTCTGTGTGGCCTATGCATTCTAGTTCATTATTGTGTAATGGCCAAAGGGAATTAGGGACTGTTGTCCACATCTAAGTCGGTCCTGGGGATGGTTGTGTGTCGTCTGACTCTGTGACATTGTCGGTGTAGTGTGTAGCATGGCAAGTATCATTTAGGTTTAACTGTCGGGGTCCTTTTTAAAAATAAAAAAACTCTGTCTGCGATACAGTAAATAGCACAGTTCAATTTACTTAAACGTTTTCTACTAACAAATGTACAGGGGTGCTGTGCTCAATAAGAAAGAATGCATCTCCGCGATTGAGTGATGTGCACGGGTTTGGTAACAAGGTGTGGAATGGGGTGACAAGAAGTCTACAGCATTAACAGTCATAGAATAGGCTCCTGGGCCTGAAAGATCTCCCATTTTATTTTACAAAACTTTGAAACCCCAACCACTCAAAAGCATGGCTTAACCTTTTAATTATAGCAACAACTGACTAGCCACTACAAAATTAATAATAATAATAATTTAGCATTTATATAGTGCTACGAACCCTCAGGTATCTGAGCGCTGCTTATTATTACCCACAGTGTGTGGTGCTCATTTATCGACCTCGGAAGGATGACAGGCTGAGTTTGGCCCTACCGGGATTTGAACCTGCGTTGGCAGGCTTTGCACAGATGTCAAAGCGAGTGCTCTACTCGCTGTGCTATCAGACCGGCATATTTGCACCAGTAACAGGTTTAATACATTTTGTGTCATATGGTTAACACGTGTTTTGGCCCTTGGCCTTGTTCAAAACCGGACATACTCCCAAAAGTTGAAAAGAAAGATTCTTATGCTTGGTTGAGATCGTTCTCAATGAGTACTTTAATTCCGGGATAATCCCTGTACCATCTGTAAAGTGCATAGCGTCAAGGTCTTATTACCGGGACAGTCACATCTTCTATGATAGAATCATCAACTATGTTTTCCCTGATACTTGATAAGGATCCATGGGACTGTGCGTCCTTTAGACCAATTACTTTGATAAATGTGGATGCTAAAATATATCCTAACATTTGTACCTCAAATTTAATAAAGGTTCTACCCTCCTTGGTGGATCAAAACCACAAGGGATTTATAATGGAGATTTGAGCACATGACAACATCAGTGGAACTCTCGACTTGTTTGAAATTTCCGGGAGGAGTGTGCTAGCATTGATAGTGCTTGGTTATGATGCAACTAAGGCATTTGACCAGGTCAATTGGACGTTTATGGTACATGCTCTGAAGGCATATCATTTTGGCCCATTGTTTTTGAGATTTATGATGTCTAACTATCAGGAACCATTCACTAAAATGTTTGCTAATGGGAGAATTAATGTTGTTTTCTCTATTACTAGAGGAACTCGTAGGAGGGGCCCTTCTCTCCACTTATATTTGCCCTGTCATAGAACCCTTGCTAGAAGGATAAGAGGGTGTATTGATGTTAAAGAGATTGAAGTGAAGGGTCTGGTACATAAAGTTTCCCTTTAGGCAAGAGACCTCCTGATGATGTTAACCGATGTACACGCATCCCTCAAGGCTCTGGCAGCAGAGCTAAAGGCGTTTGAATCAGTATCAGGTTTTTCAATTAATTACAATAAATGTAGAAGACTAAGTATTTCCATCCTTCTGGATTTCTTGTCGAGACTAGGCTATATCTTTCCCTACTCTGGGAAAGTGGTTTGATTGAATATTTAGGGGTTTGGGTCCCATCGTCTCCTCGAGAGATATGTAGAGCTTATTTCTGCAAATTATGTAAGTGTTTCACAGAAGACTTAGATGGTGAAAGCCATTATTATCATGGATAGGCTGTAGCCCAGTGGTCAAGATGAACTTTATCCCAAGGTTTTTATATTTCTGCTTGGTCCTTCCAGTTAAAATACCAACTTCTGCCATACATGCATTACAGCAAAAGATCCTTGCTTTTGTATGGGTGGGTAAAAGTCCAAGGATTCCCAAAGCAGTAACTCTGGTTAACATTAGACGGGGTGGACTGGGCGCATTGGACATATTTAGACATGGCCTGGTTTCCGTTTCTTCATCTGGAGTCTGGGGGGGGGACCAGATTCCTGAGTGGACCCAGAACAAGCAGTGACCCTGGTTCTGCTTCCCTTGGTTCCGTATATAGACACATTCAAGCTCTCTCAGAACACTCCATTATTAACATCCACTGGTATATCTCTCTACTACTGGCACAAAGTAAAATGTATCAAGTATGAATCCTGATCTGGGCTCCATGACACCCATTTTTTGCAATCCCGATGTATATTTTTTTTTCTTTCTTTTTTTCCCGGGCGTGGTTCGGAAAACATTTTCTCATTGGCAAATTGATGGACTTTAAAATTGATCTGAGCTCTATAATGAGGACTTTCCGTGTCCTTTGAGGTATATAAAATAAAATTCAGGTGGATGGGGGGGCAGTTTAGATATGCTCCACTTCCTCAGTGGGCCTCTCGGCCTACTGTAAAAGCATGTGGAATGAGACGCATGATCGCGATAAAACTCACGCTTGTAGCTGGCATCTTGCAAACTAGGGTCCCTCTACTCTCTACAGATTGCTGGATAAGGACATTAGTGCAGCGTTATTTATGTATATGACCAGCTGAGGGAACGATTTATAACATACTATAAGTGGCGAAACCTGGAGTGATATATGGACACATAATGACTCCTCTTCCAGATGTGCTACAAATGGGGAATGTGTGCTCAAGCTCTGTTATTGATGGTATTTACCGCCAACGAGACTCAAAATGAATCCCATGTACTCCCTTAATTGCTGACGGGAACGCAGGAAGCAGGGTGACTATTTCCACATGGGGAGATCTTGCCCTAGGGTTTAGGGGTTCTGGAAGGAGGTGTGGGCCAAGATTAAATCAATAACTGTAGTTTCCTTACCTGAAAATCTGCTGACTGCTCTTGGGGTGGGGGGGGGGGGCGAGTCCCAGGAGGAAAAGCATCTGCATGTTTTTAATACTGCCACACGTGTTACTCACTTTTTGCTCACAGCCAGAATTGCCATTGCTACATGTTGCAAGAGCTCTGTCGGACCAATCTTACCCCAGTGTTGGCGAAAGGTATGAGAGATATTTGTGGCTGAAACGATTACAGCCCTCATACATGACCAGATCCCAAGATACCTAAGCAGATGGTCAACTCCTAGAATATTGACAAGAGAACCCTTTCTCCATGATAAAACCATGACTATTAACATAACTGCTCACTCCTTTGAACATTCAATATGTTATGTTGAACGATATCTGAACGCTACATATATGGTTTTAATATGGGGGGCCATTTGCACCGTAGTTGGCAATTGCTTCATTTTATGTCACAACCACTAATGTTAAATAAAAGTTATTACAAATAACGTAGAGTTGTATTCGGCCAGAGAAACCCTTATCCTACCATCTTCATGAAAGTCCACATTGAGTCCTTTGGCCCTTCTCAGACAGCTCCTTCCCTCTCTCCTCAGAGGAGCTGTACTGTGTCCTCTGAAGGAAATATTGATCACAGAAGACTTTCAAGGTCCACCACCCTAACTACCTCCCTATTGCTAACCTTCCATTGAAAGTCAAAATCTTCAAAATGAGTTGCAGAACTACAATCCCAAAAATATAGTGAAGCAAACCCCCTGTTCAACAGTTGTCAGTCTGGATTTCATCCAGCCTTGGGTACTTAGTCAACCCTGGTGATCAAGAGATCGAATCTTCTTTATTCCCTAGACGACAACCGCCTTTCTCCCTTCATCCACTTTCACCACTCCCCTTCCCATGACATGGTGGATCACTGTATACTTCTTCCTCGCCTCGAACATGTGATGGAGATTGGAGGAAAGGTACTTGCATGGTTTGAATAATTCTTCAGAATGGTCCTTTACACGTAAACTTGGGACAGTTTCTATCCTACAAGTAGTTTTTACCCTCTGGTGTGCTCAAGGATCATCCTTCACGCAGTTGCTCATCAGTGTCTATCTGAAGCTCCCTCTGAGAGTTCCTAAAGTAGAATGTTAAGAAAGACGGTTGGGAGACAGGGTATTAGACGAGAGAACAGATCGGACTTGGCAATATGGTCCAAAAGTCATATCTCAATAGTTTTGGGCTGAATGGTATTCGATATATATCTCTATTGTTTACGTGGGTTAAATGCTCAGTTGTAAGCCACCAACTACATGTCAGTCACAAACAACCTTATTTATAAGACATTGATCAAAATAAAGTGCAAATACAGGGTTCCTCTTCCTGTTTGAGAATACACACAGCTGCGTAAATATCAAAATGATTGTAGTATATCTCGATGTTAATGATATTGTCTCAGCCTATATCGATTTTGAAAATATATCGGTATATCTCCAAAACCTGATCTATCTCCCAGCCCTACTAGGAGTGGGGGGTAAGACTTTGCTTGAGAGGAGAATCAAACCGACAGCAGAAAATAATGAATGGGCAATTGGAAAATGAATAGGTGTAGAGGTAGTAAATGCTGGCTGGTGAAACTGTAGAGGATCTTGGCGATTGGGTGGAAAATTCAGTGGCATAGTGTGCAGCGTTCTGAAACACTTCTCAAATGGGACGGAATATATGTCATAAATTCTTGGCCTTTTAATTTAATTTAGGAACAGTTTAAGGAGGCAGTGCTGGAAAGGATGCTTTGCAGCAAACCAAAATCATCCCATACCAGACAATGACAACCTCGAGAAGCTGCAAGTAATCCAGAACAGCGCCCTGCGTGCTGCACAAGGCATTGCCAAGAGAGAACACATCACTGCTGCCAGAAAAGCATCCCACTGGCTCCCCATAAAGGAAAGGATTTTATTCAAAGCGTTAAGCATCACCCACAAATGCATCCACCTCTCAGCCCCAGCGTACCTATCCCAGAGAATCCACCCGGCCGCCTCCACTAGACCTACCAGGACACCCTATGCCAATATGCTCTCTGTACCCAGGATAAAAAGAGCTAGAGCAGGTGGCGCCAGCTTCCCCTGCCTTGCTGCTTTACATTGGAACACCCTGCCCACCTCTCTGCGAGCTGAACCCTCATTAATTGCCTTCCGCAAAGCCATGAAAACTACCTTGTTCACCTTACCAACCCCACATGTTTAAACCTTCATGACTAACATGTATGATGTACTATGGTGTTGATGTATTATGGTGTATGATACTCCTTATCACTTAACACAGGATCTTGCCTTACTGTAACCCATGGCACAACCTGTACCTGTAGCTAAGTTCCCCTACAAGTAACAGCGCCACAATGCCCCTGGGCTACCTGCGCGCTATATAAATGTAATAAATAAATAATGTACTGGCATACCTGTTTACAGGTTGATCTTCAAATGTCTGTCTTGTCATTATCTACATTCACCTTCACAAACTTGTTTTAAATCCTTCCCAATCTTTTCCCGATAGATCGGAAATGTCAACTCCCAGTAGGAGCCTTTCCGAAGTAAGGAAAGTGATCCTTTCAGCACATACGCCCATCTCTGTGGAAGAAAAGGTCCAGTTTTATGATAACTGGGCACTGGATTATGAACAGGTAAGGAGGCAAGCAAGTTCCAATCCTCACCACAATGTAACATTAAACCGTTCGTTACCACGTCGTCTTGGTCAGCACCATTGTGGTTGCTCTTACTAAGCATACTGCCGATGTACTAGGCATCCTCTGAGTGAGTAGACAAATTTGTGTTGCACACAATGCTGACTCGACAGCGTCTGGGTGCAGATCTTTTTATTTTTTATTTAATCTAATCGACAGTCCGATGTATTGGCTGCTACATTACACTGTACACTGTATAACTTCTCATAGATCTACCTGCTTTGTGGATGCACTCTAAATGCACCATAATGCACTCCACATTCCATAAACAGAAAAACATACTTCCTGACACCTTCCTGGATGCTTTTCAGTGCATACCAACTCTGATTTGTGGAAAACAGAAATTGAAAATGGTCCTATATTGGGTACTGTGTTTTGGGGGAACACCAACCGAACATCAGGCAATTGCTCTCAGATGATGGAAATCTCTGGTTTCATTGGGATTAAAGCAGCTATAGTTTTGCTACCCTCAAGAAAAAATGTAAAGCCTCCTTCACAGGCAGAGAGGTGTATTGTTGAATAGGAAGAAAAGGCTTTCGCATTCAGTCAGCTGAGAACATGGAATTGTCTCCTGCTTGGACAATGAACCACACAGGACGTGGTCTCGGGTCACAATGCTAGAGCATCCTTCAGGGATGCATGGTGTACCGCCCCTGTCCAGAGAACAGTGTCTGGTCCCACTGTGGGAGTATCCTCTCAGGTTGAGCAGTAGAACTTCCCTTGAAAACCATATCCGTCAGCTAGCAATGGTCAAACATCCGCCCAGAATGTACACTAGCTTCATCTTTCATGGAAATCTCAGGATTTGCCTTGGATTAGGCTGTGAAATGAGCATTTCCAGAGACTGCCCTTCAGATTACACTGTTGAAGCATCTTGCCTTTATACGTAGTAAGTAGTTTTCTGGGGCTTTATGTCCCGTTACAATAATAGAACAGCTTCTCCAGTTAGGCTGTTAATCCACTTTCTTGTATCATGTCTCTCTTTTCTTTGCAGGATGTGGATGTCCTTGAATACCGTGCTCCTCGCCTAGCTGCTGACTGTCTTGCATCAGTTATCCCTACTGACCGTGCCTCTCAGCTGATCCTAGACGTGGCCTGTGGCACTGGCCTTGTGGCTGCAGAGGTGATGAGATTGACCACATTGACATTGCTTCATATTGTTGATCTAAATTATTTATGTCGGACAATCATTCACAAAATCATACAAATAATCAAAATATACAGAAATTACAAGGCATTAGATGAAAGAGAAAAGACCCCCAACATCATGTTAAAATGAAATAAATCTGTCATGCCACAAACATATACAAGTGCTGTATTCTTCTATACATCTAAAGTGATACGTAAACGTGCTACTGCCTTAAGCATATTCTGGCTACTCTGCATGAATTAAACTTCCCATTTTAAAACCATGTAATGCTCTGCCAAGCTACACACATTTAGCCACAGCAAAAATGACATACTTATGAGAAGTCAAATCCCATACCATCACTGCTTCTTCAAGGCAACTTGCTCCAACATTTCTAAAACATGGGATTAGCCGTAGTCTTGCACATTTATATCACCGGCAGATGAAAACAAAATGCTCACTGTCCTCCTGGCAAAAAAGATAGCAAGGGCACATTGCTGCGCTCCCTCCGTTCTAATTTACAGTAATGCTGATACCATAAGGATACCCAGATGAAATCTGACGTATACGATTCCCGCATACTCAGGCGTTATCTCATCTAGATAGAAATCTATCCCTGGGGAACATTACTATTCAAAATATTGATGCACTATAGAACTCCCTCAACCACACTCTACTGGCTTTCTTAATTCTCCTCAATTATGTAGATTTTCCCATAGTGTACTAATTTTCTCAGTAAATTGTTT
This sequence comes from Ambystoma mexicanum, assembly GCF_040938575.1. Lineage (NCBI taxonomy): Eukaryota > Metazoa > Chordata > Amphibia > Caudata > Ambystomatidae > Ambystoma > Ambystoma mexicanum. The sequence goes on from NC_090931.1 coordinate 370,630,788, forward strand.
AACATGTTTAACTATGTAGTGTACTTCTAGGAATTCATCAACAAATTTTTCAGAAATTAGTTTCATCTGTGGTCAACGCCCTAGCATTCCTGTGCCTGCAAAGTTCATCATAGCATACAGCATACAGCTGCTGTTTGTGCCTGACCTCTATAAATTGGCAAGGTGAATGGGAATATACTCCCACCAAAATGTCAAGAAAAATTATCTCGGTTTCCCCAAACATGACAATATCGGCTTACTTTTGTTATATGTTTTTTCGATTGATCACCACAGCGTAACCGTATCCCCAGCTAGTCAAAGGTGGTCACTTGCGTAATTTTATCCCTCTCTCTATGTTCTACAATAGTTTGTTTATTTTCTAGTGGTACACCATGAGTTTTACTAATATTTATACATAAATGTTTTCTCAAATGTAACTCATGACACCTTAGTTGTGTCTGTAGGGCCGAGGTGCAATTGAACTTAAAAGTGCATCATCTTCAGAAAGGATAACCATCTGGTTCCTGCAGAGAAAAAGCAAATCCGCTTTTAATTTGACCACTTCTAAAATAATATTATTAACAATAAGGTTGGGGCCAACACACATCTTTGGCATACTGCTAGAAAAAGTGTAATTTCACCACCAGATACCGATCTTACTTTTGCAAAATTAATTGAATACAAATACTTCTCCAACATAGGGTCTTGCATGGATTCACATGCTCATGAATAATCCCCGTCACCAGGCTGGGAATCCTCGGTAAAAGAAAAAACAGTTTCAGTTGCGTTTCTAAACTGTCTTTCGACCTATAAACCAATCAGTGACCTCTGGGTCATACTGCCCCCAGCCAATGACTGCTCTCCACCTAAGCCCCTCGTCTGGGAGCCAACTTCAGATTTTTACTGCACATTCAAGTGTTGGGAGTCCTCACATCTTGATCTTCGAGCATCTCTGCGTTTTTTCACTTTTTTAATTAGAAATTTCTATTTTTCAGTCAATCGAGCCTGTGTGCTCCATCGATTATTCTTCAGATTAATGAGGACCCGTTTTTTGGCATCTTTCATCGCCACTCAAGGACAGAAATCATTGAGTGTTCTTCTTGGAAGCTTCCAGAAGTTCTTCAGGCATACACTGCGCTGGATCATGTCGGAGGAGAAGGACGGAGCTTCCCTCTTCAAGCTGTGCACCAGCTGCGGTTTGCGGAATGTTTATTCGGATGACAAGCATTCCCAGTGCCTGTATTGTCTACACCTGGTGCATAAAGAAGAAGATAGTGAGATCTGCCATGGTTTCACCAAGCGCACCATGAAGGATCGACATGCCTGCCGGCGGTGTGTCTCCAAACCAGGGCCTCTACCCCGGGTGCTTCTCAGGGGCATGCCTCTTCCTGATCCCGCCAACCTGAGTGGGCTTCTAAGTCCTTTGAGGGTGCTCTATCTGTGGGGGCCCAACACAAGCCCAAGCACTGCAAGTCCGCCTCCATCAGGGTTGCCGCCGCTGCGGGTCCCGCGACGAACAGGGCGCGTTCATCTTCTCCATCTGCCCCCATCTCCAGCCACCGCTCCAGCTCTTCGTCCAAGAGGAAGTCGGATAGCCCTGGGAAGCTCTGGGGAAAAGGTAAGGTGTCCGAACCGCCTGTGAAAGAGAAGGCCAAGCCGAACAAGGCCTTTGAGCTTCCCGTGAAGGAGAAGGCCAAGATGGCTGACCTGCCTGTGAAGGCCCAGGTGGGCCAGGCCACATCATCGATCGAGATGGTGGTGCATCCCTTTCGAAGGCAAAAGGGGCCAACCCTGGCGACAGCCAGAATATCTCTTCTGGCCAGGAGAGAGTCTTCGTTCAAGCCGATATTGAAGACCCCGGAGAAGAGGATGGCCGACCTCAGTCCGAGACCAACCCCTCAGGACCCAAAGAAAGGGGGGGGGGCAGAAAAACTCCAGGGCGCAGACTTTTCTTCATCCGACGAGGAGGAGAGACTTTCTGTCCACACCATCCAGTGACCCTACTCCCCAGGTTCTCTCTAGAGATGTGTCACAGGATATCCTTTCGACACTCCACACGTTGGTGTCGAAGATTCAGAGAAGGTTGCCGATGACCCCGACAGCACCAGCGGCACTGGCGGTTACCCCGTTGGCACTGGGACCACCATCAGCATAGAAGAGGGGGAGACACCTTACACCTCCATTCCAACCGTCGCTGCCCCACCCCTCCCAGGGAGACTGGGACAGACAGGGCAACGACGGATAGGGACGATGACGCAGGACTAGGAGACTCTGCATCACCTGCACAGAGAGCCTCTCCACCAGACGAGGTGGGATCCTTTCATTCCATGATTGCATGGGCGTCAAAGCTCTTCCAGCTCCCCCTGGAGGAAAAGAAGGAGGGCTTCCTTTACCAACGCTGGGGGGCGAAGGGGAAGACTATCCTATCAGGGCTGCTCCTGGATGACGTCTGGGATGAGGGGCTAGCGTTACTGAAGAATCCTGCTTCAGCTCCAGCTAAGAGAGACCGGATTGAGGAAAAAGTACTGTGTGCCGGAGTCTGCCCCTAAGTGTCTCCTGTCTCAACCGTCGGCGGACTCAGTGTTCTCTGCTGCCACCAGGAAGAAATTGTCGTGTTCATCATCATCTTCATCCGTACCCCCGGACAAGGAGGGGAAGAAACTGGATTCCATGGGTAGGAAGGTAATCTACTCAGAAGTGACGACAATGAAAGCGGCCAACGAACTGGAGATCATGGCCAGATACGACCGGAAGCTTTGGTTCAAGATGGTTTCACTCCTGGATTTCTCCCTGATGACAAACGGGTCGAGGCTTTGGAGATCCTCCAAGAAGGCGAGGTGGTGTCGGACCATGCCATCACGGTGGCACTGGCCATCGCGGACACAGGTTTCTGCCAGATGGGCAACAGGGTTTGCCTTCACCGTCGTGTCTGGCTCAAGGCCACCAAGTTCAGGCAGGAGTTCCAGACAAGGGTACTGGACATGCTGTTCGACAGAGGCAACCTTTTCGAGAAGACAGTCGATGAATCCCGTCAGGCCATCAAGGCCAACACAGAGATGGCCTGTGCTTTGGGCGCTCTGCAACAACACCGGCCGTCCTTTCGTTCATTCGGAGGAAAGTCTAGCAAATCTTCAAAGGGTTTAGGCGGGCGCTCATCCTCTTACCACCAACACTACCACTCCTTGACCCAGGAAGCCAACAGGGATTGCTCCAAGGCCTTCAGAGGTGGCCGCCATCGTTGTCAGGGCACCCAGTGCGGCGCGCCGACCTCCAAACCGGACTGAACTTGCCAAGATGTCGTGTCCCCACCGCTGCACCCCCGTGAGAGGCTGGCTGACGAACTTCATCAGCGTGTGGGAGACCATCTCCAACGACCGTTGGGTGCTGGTTGCTCTCGCCCATGGACACACCCTAGAGTTCCAGCGAAGTGTCCTCAAATACCACCGGTGGCCTGGCAGGATACACATCCCTCAACAGGTGCTGGAGGTTTGGGCCATGTTAAAGAAAAGGGCGATGGAGCTGGTGTCAAGCAGCTCCGGGGCTCTGGAGTTTACTCAAGGTACTTCCTCGTACGAAAGAAAACTGGGGGATGGAGGCCCATTCTCGACCTACGACGACTCAACAAGTACATAAAGTCCCAGAAGTACAGCATGGTCACACTGCAACACATGCTTGGCCAGCTGGAGGAGGGAGACCTTCTGTCACCATTTGAGCTGGAGGACGCGTACTTCCACATCCCCACCCACAAAGGACACCGCAAGTTTCTGCGCTTCATCACTCAAGGGAAGCATTACCAGTTAAAGGCTCTTTCCTTCGGACGGAAGTCGGCGCCCAGAGTCTTCACCAAGTTCCTGGCTCCGGTGCTGGCCCATCTACGGCTGCAAGGGATCCACATGTACCCGTACCTGGATGACTGGCTCATCCGGGCCAGATCAAGAGACATTGACATTGACCACACGGCGAAGACTGTCCGCCTGCTGACGGACCTGGGGTTCTCTGTGAATTATGCAAAGTCCTGCTTGACTCCCTCGCAGGACGCGCTTTTTCTGTGATCCAGACTTGACACGGTGCCCTGCCTGGCATCACCGTCGGTGGAGAGGATATCGGCCATCCTAGGCAAATGCAACGGCTGTTGGCACTGAGGGTCGCCACGTTGAGGACCATCAAGTCTACTCGGCATGATGTTGTCATGCATATACCTCATTTCACTCTGCTGGTTGCGGATGCGCCCTCTACTGGAGTTCCTCAGCGCCCTTGGGTCCAGGTGTCCGGAGGCTTCCAGGACAGGGTCGCGCTCAACGAGGAGTTTCGTAGAGCGATAAGGTGGTGGGGTGTGCGCTCCAACATCGCCAGAGGCACAGACTTCCAAAGCCCCCCGTTTCAGGAAATGGTCACGACAGATGCTTCCCTTGAAGGATGGGGAGCCCACACCAGATGTCTTCACGCCAGAGGCCTGTGGCTGCCGCAGGAGAAGACGCTATGAATCAACGTCCTGGCGCTACGGGTGGTGTTTTGGGCCCTCAAGTTGTTTCTGCCGTACAAGGGAAAGGTGGTGAGGGTCTTCACGGACAATACCACCACAATGTTTTACATCTGGAAACGGGGGTACCAGATCCCCAATGCTCTCCAAGGAGGCTCAGGACTTATGGCACTGGGCCGTCACCCAGGGGATGTTCCTCAACCCATTTCACCTGGCAGGAGTGAAGAACACCATCAACGACTCTCTCAGCAGGGAGTGGGAGCTTCGGCCGTATCAAGTGGACAACCTTTTCCTCAAATGGGGTAGTCCCAAGATCAACCTGTTTGCAACAGCGACGAACAACAAGTGCTGGAGGTTCGCCAGCAGGTTTCCCCAGCCGGGTAGCATTGGGGACGCATTCTCATTCACTTGGGGAAGGCTTGTTTCTGTATGCATTCCCTCCATTGCCGTTCCTTATTCGAGTTTTCATTCAACTCAGATGGTACCAGTTTAGGATGATCTTCGTCGCACCAGCGTGGCCGAGGCAGATCTGGTACCTTCTCAGCATGGCGGCATCCCCTCCAGTCAAGCTGGCGGTGGTCGCGGATCTGCTCGCCAGGAAAGGAGACGCAATTCTGAACCTGACCCAGGGTCGCTGAACTTCAAGACCTGGCTCCTGCAGCGTTAGAATTCGGTGGCTACGATCTTCCGGCGGACTGCAAAGAGATTCTCTCCAAGGCCAGGACACCATCTACCTTAAAATGCTATGGACACAAATGGAAGCGCTTTACTATTTGGTGCCGTTCACAGAAGATCAACCCTCTGAGGGTCACAGCCCCTCACGTATTACCATGTTTACTGTCATTGGCTAAATCTGGGGTGACTCACACCTCCATCAAGATTCATTTGGCGGCTATCTCCCGCTACACCAGATCTTGGGAACGGTCTTCTCCTTGGTCTCACCGTCTGGTTAAGGAGTTCATCAAGGGACTGTTCTGCTCGTTCCCACCGGGGAAGGCTCCGGCCCCGGCATGGGAGCTCAATGTGGTGCTGACTAGTCTCATGGGGGCTCCATTTGAACCTATGCATTGGGCTCCGCGTAAGTTTCTGTCGTGGAAGACCGCTTTTCCTGTGGCCATCACCTCTGCAAGACGAGTAGATGAGATCCAGGCCCTGTTATGCAAGCGGCCTTACTTGACTTTTCACGAGACTAGAGTGGTGCTGCGGACGCACCCCTCCTTCATGCCCAAGTTTCTGACGGAATTTCACCTCAATGAGCCCTTGGTGTTACCTGTATTTTTTCCGACGCCTTTGTCGCCGGCTGAAAGGACCTTGCACGCGCTAAATGTGGGTAGAGCGCTGAAGTTTTATGTGGCAAGCACGAAGAGTTTCCATTAAACTTCTCCACTTTTTGTGAACTTTGGTCCTGTGAACCATGAGAATGCCCTGTCCAAGGCTTCCATTTCCAGGTGGCTTTCCGGCTGTATCACTCACTGCCATTGGTTGGCAAGCTGACCGCTGCCTGGCTGTCCGAGAGCCCATTCTACCAGACTGATTGCTGCTACAACGGCGTTCCTGTCTGGTGTGCACCTGCTGGACATCTGGAGGGCTGCTACGTGGAAGTCGACGCACACCTTCGTGAAATTCTACTGTGTCGACAGTGATTCCAGGGAGGAGTCCAGAGTCGGCCAAGCAGTGCTGCGCAACCTGTTCGCTTGAAGGTGAGCTTGGTGATGAGATAAGAGATTGCTTCTGTTGAGCTTTGCCACCTCCTCTGGTTGTGCATGTGTGTACTGCTATGTATTCTTTATTCATGAGCATTTGAATCCATGCCAGACCCCATGCTGGAGAAGGAACAAGTTACTTACCTGTAACTGTTGTTCTCCAGCATGGGTCTGGCATGGAGTCGCATGCAAACCCTCCCGCCTACCCCTCTGCTGCTCTTCTCTTTGTCCTACTGCCATTTTATGTGCTACCAAATCTGAAGATGGCTGCCAGAGGAGGGGCTTAGGTAGAGGGCAGTCATTGGCTGGGGGCAGTATAACACAGAGCTCAGTGATTGGTTTATAGTAGAAAGACAATTTGAAACTGTTTTTTTCTTTTACCGAGGATTCCCAGCCTGACGACTGGGAATATTCATGAGCATGTGAATCCATGCCAGACCCATGTTGGAGAACAACAGTTGCAGGTAAGGATCCTGTTCCTTTATATCATGATTAAACGTTTTGGCGGTAATGTTACAGAAAAGGGGATATTGTAAAGCTCTGCTTTTGACAGAAAATCAAGTGATCTCTAAAATAATATAATAACCTGTCCACAAATTTCTCTATCAGTAGATATAAGTAAGTCCTGGTCCACCATGCTGGTCTCTTTCTGAAAGCCTGCTTATAAATAAGATAACACAGAATTTTTGGAAATGCAGATTTCTAATCGATTAAGCAGAACCCTTCCATATACTTTCCATAAACCATCATTTAGCGAGATTGGCTAATAATTCTTCATCTAAAGTCTATCATTTTAATCTGACTTCCAATGATAACCTGTCCAGAACAATGATTAACCATTGACTGATACACCCACTTTGAGTACTCCACCCCTCTCATTAGAGCCAACCCCTTTATCTCTGTATGCCATCCTTCTCTACCCCCATTCCTCCTTGATCACAGGAACCATTTCCCTTAGCTTCACCCATTCTCTCTATACTCCATCCTTTAATTCCTTGATCCTCCCTTTTTCATTATACTACAGCACCCTTGTTCCCTTATCCTCTACTTTCTTGCCGTACTCCATCTTTCTGCTGTCCAGCAATTCTTTCTTTCTGCCTATACCCCATCAACCTCTTCCGCCAGCCCCACTCTTCCTTTTTCCCTCCATACTCCCATCACTTTGTTGGCTCAGCCTCTTTTTCTCGCTATGCTATCCCTTATTGCCTCAAGGGCTTCTGCATTTCCTTTTTTGCCATCAGTTATCGAGGCACGGCTTCAGATTCTTTCATGGCGTGGATGGCAGTGAGCAGATGATGGAACTTGCACGACAGAAGAATTTGTACCAGGAACTGAAGAAGTGCATGCTGGGTCAAGAGCCACTGCTATTGCCTGCAGGTAACAAGACCGAAACCCCCAGGAGTTTAGGAGTGGCAGCTGAAAGAGAGACAAGTGAAGGATATGCAGTGAAAATGGTAGTAGCAGAGACCTTAGGAGGTTTACAGGAGGGCTGTGGAGGAATGTGTAATAAAGATGGGAAATGGGTGAGAACTACAGGGACCTTCTTTGTACAGACTTATATGCCACAGTGAGTCACTTGAGTTTGGGACTTTGGTTCCTTTCAAACTCCTATTTCTTGGTTGCAGATTTCGCTGCCACTAATACATCGGCCACAAACCTTTTCCTACTTCTACATTTCTGTTGTCCGGTGCAATTAGTCACCTCCCAAAATCTTCAGTAGGTTAACATGCTCACTTTAAACCTCAGTCCAGGAATCCTAAGGTTTAAGATGTGGAGGTAGAAGATATTATTAGGAAGAGGGGATTCTGGGTAAAAAGGTGTCTTGATCTGGGGATTTGGTTCAACCGGGACCACATGTACCTGGGTGAGGAACGTACCTGGGTGAGGAACTGTATTGTGGAGGGTAGTGAGATGCTCCCAATTAGGAAGATAACAGTTGGTTAGATCTGTCTTTTCTGCCCCTGTAGAGCAATATGATGCTGTCATCATTGTGGGTGCCCTGAGTGAGGGGCAGGTCCCCTGCAGTGTGGTACCAGAGATCTGCTGCATGACTAAGCCTGGTAAGATACTCTTCCGATGTGTCTCTGTGAACATGTCTATGTGCCGCTCACTCTTATATTTTTCTTGGTGTTGGTATGTGTGTATATGCCCTTTGCTTAAACATTCCTTCAGGACTGGCACATATCCTTATGCCATGCAGTGGCATGCATGTGCATATGAAACTTCAATTATGTTCCACATTTCATCCTTCTTGGAGATGCTCCCCTGTGGTTCTGGAATAAATGTAAGCAACTTGGATAGCATTGAATGGGATAAGATCTAATTTAAGCATTAGCAGCAGACATCTTGGTTGTTGGTCTGTTAACCGTTTCAGGGCAAAATGTACCAAACATGTCAATAGTATGAGAGTGACAGATGACTCTAACCTAAGTGGCAACCCCAATTTGTAGGTATGATATTTTGTGTCTACTTCAACATTTTGTGAAATGTTACCCTTTCTTCCTTGGTCATTATTTTTAGTTAACAAATGAATTGTGAACCTCTTGTCTGCGCCATACCCTTACCCACACTGGCAGGCCTGAAATCGTCTGGTAATATAGCCGTACCTCCTGCCCCAATGGCTTATCAGCTTGTTCCCAGCGCTAGCAGCTAGACTGGGAAATCAAGCCCAAGAAGTAGGGGAAGAAACCATCCACCATCCATCCTGAGGGTAACTCACTTTGTCATGCAAGTTCAATCAACAGATCCAGAAGAGAGTGAAGGCAAGACCTGACCTGCCCAGAAATCCGAAATAGCCTTGGAAAACTGCAGAAAGATTTTTGTGGGATGGTTTGGATTGTTAATTGGTGGTGTTTGTGGAATTGAAGACCATGGGGGGCTCAACCTGCTCAGGCAGCATAATCGCCTCCAGCTGATCATACAAAATATTGCATTGGTGAGTACTGCAGGACCCTCTTCATCAATTATGAATGAGTGGCCTTAATTATGTGATGAGATCCCCTGCTTGACTGCTGATTCTGGCAGTGTGTTTTTTTTACAGCGGGAGACCCTCCTACGCTCCAGGATGGTGGCCCAAGTAGGAAGTATACAGGGGATATCCTAGAATTTTGCAATGCAGCATGTTCGCTTAGCTGGGGACTATCGAAAGATAATAACCCTGTCGTAATGTTCCTATGCCATGTCCAGACAGGCCTCTTTAGTTGTCAGCAAACATTCTGAACTTGCAGCTAACTCTGCAATCATGCACACCCAATCAGGTCAGAAGTTCAGTTCTCTGAGTTTGTGAATTCAACACTGGCACCGGGGATTATACAAACTCTTTTTTTTCAAGCACCACTGACCTTTCCAGTTTTCAGGAAGAGACACTGCGTCCCACAAGACCATTTTTAGGTTTTGCCTACCAAAACAGAACAGACACAGAACAGGCGACATACCGATCATCAAACAAACCAAGCTACCCAACTAAAATCCAAGATGGCTGTGCCCTTTCTTGTACCCTCAGTCTCTCAATGTCAGACCCAGAGGGAGGTATCTGTGTAAACAAAGGAAGGATTGGCCCAGGGAAGGGGCCAAGTCCCTATAAAAGTACAGACCATTCAGTCCAACATGTCGGTCATTGGATTACAGGGTGTTTGATGGCAGTTAGAAAGTGGAATCAGGTAGAGGAGGAATTGTTGATACTGAAGGAGCAGAGAGTAGTGAAGCAGAGTGGTGAGGAGCTAGAAGTTTGATATATATTATTATTTTTTGTATTAAAATGTTCTAGTTTACTAAAGAAACTTTTCATTTTATGCATTGTTATCTTATTTCATTAATGTTTAAACATTATCTGCTTTTCCTGCAAGAGTCGCAGCATTTCTCATAGTCTTATTCCAAAACTGGATAATGATATAGATCAAGTTCTTGTTGTGGCCTAAGTGGATCTGTCCCCATCTTGACTCTGCACTCGGCCTTGTGTCAGCGGTCTTGAAATTATTTCTATAGAGAATTCTCTGTTTGTAGCTCAGGCCAGTCCATGATGAGATGATGGATATTTTCGATACTTTCCGTGTTCTTAAAAATCTGCAATACTGTTGCGACAACGGTAGTTGTTTTATTATTGTTAGTCTATTCAAACGCAGTTTCAGATAGGTGTTCCTAGTGGTTTTATCCGAAAAGATCCACAAATATTTGGGCAATTGGTTTAATACTCCGATGTCTAGTTCACATGGTAGATTCTCATGGTACTTTGAAGGAATATTGTTGGAGGTGTTTTTGGGAATATAAATAGGAAGAAAGTGGAAAATTGTTGAAGTTTAGAAGATGTCAATAAGAAGCACTTGTAACAATTACTGGGGGGGCTCACTTCATCAAACTCCACATAAACTCACCCATAAGCGGTGCAGCAGAGGGCATCACAGAGTGAACTGGCCGCACAGTTGATAATCCAGCAGAGCATGAGAGCAGCGCAGACAGAGAAAAGCAAAGCACAGAGAGGACCCTGTGGTACCATGGCAGTCAGACAGCAACCATCACCAGGCCACCGGGCCCCAAAAAGGCTGGGGCCCCTTTCATAGTGTAGAGGAGGTCCCAGATACGGCCTGCACCCCAGCCCCCCATTTCGAGATGCCTGCAGCATACTCGCCAAGGTATGTGACGTAGAAGGAGAAAATAAACCAACAGAGAGCCACAGTGGGGCTCTGTCCAGTACCCATCAGAAGGAGCTATATACCTATTGAAGCACCAATCACCAGACAACCCTGGGCAGCACAGTATCCATTGAGACAACCATACCTGCAGCTGACACGAAACGAAGACTTCTTACAGACAGTCCCCGAAGAGGCACACAGAGCCTTAATGGAAGGCAATTGGTGACGACATAAGAGCCAGACAGCTGTGCAAATAAACATAAACGATGATCGACAGATGACGCAAAAGGGCGAAAATGCAAAGAATGATGATTTAATAGACTTATAAGAAGATACAATATTGCGGCATGAAGAACGTAACCAGGATCGAATTATGCAACTGGCTGAATGCATGTAAATAGGCTCGGAACGCAAGATGCTAAGTAAACGGTACTGCTTGCAACGCTTAGTAGAAGACTAAAGCGGCAAGCGCCAAGTATATATCTATCTCAATGAAGCACAATATACAAGTGTGACTCTATTTTGTAAAAGCAGAATTAAGCCCAGGCTGCAAGGAACTAACAAGGCCAAGATTCATATTCCAGCCAAAGCCGAAGAAAGGAGCGGAATCCAAACTCAGTAAGAAGCAGCTCAATGTCTGGGAATTCGAGGTGAACCTAAGAAAGGAAGGAGAGCGGCACCTTCCAAGAAGTGAAACTTCGGAGCATACCAGCCAGCCAGTGAAGGTCGTGATAAAGAGGCCCCAGGCAGGTGGCGAGGCTATGGAAGAATCAAATACACGAATAACAGGAAAATGAAGCAGATTCACGGTGAACAGACACGTGACCAGCCAAGGGCAAAAAGGTACCAACGTCTGATGTCACCCAGAACCCGAGGATGCCATAACTTTTCCTGATAAGAAGCTACAGTTTCGAGGCCATCCTTAGCCAACTAATTGACACATAGCCCTAAAGGAACTGATTGATGGAAGGGAGGCAGGGTGAATCTTGGGGAACTCCGCATCTGGCTGTCCTTTCTGCATGCTGCTAATTAAAGTGGAGATATATGCCTAGGGGTGTAACCCACCCAATTGCAATGGACCAAATAATCTAGGGTCCTATAGCTTGTACAACCAATTAGACGTCGTGCATGTAGTGACGTCTATCATGAGTGATGTAGCGGGATGGGCGTAGACGCCCACCCAATAAGAGTTATCCAATCCCTACGCTCTGTTACCATATACAGATAAAGCACATATACTTAAGTTACCTTTTCCAATCAATAGAATTGCATGTCAAACTTTTGAGTTTTACACGTCAATGATGACGAGAATTTGCTATAAACGTTACTGTTTGCATCAAGAATTTGGGAATTGAAGCGAGACAGGCGATTCCAACACTGCTGATTTCCATTTGTTTCCCCGTTTTTTGTACTTGTCATTAAACGGACTTCCCTTTGCCAAACCATTGAGTTGTCCTTATTGATTGGTGTTGGAGTAAGAGAATCCTGCACCCCATCCTCCTCAAGGTGCAGCTATCTTATTTTAAGGTGCCGGAGGGCGAGCTCTGAATCTCAATGGGCCCGTTCAGAGGTCGCTTTGCCCTCCAGTACACTTGGTAGCGACGAGGATGATTATTGACCATCAACTATTGATTCATTATTACTAAGACCCCTATTGAGCCGTCAACACGAAATAACTCTAGGTCTTCGGCAATATCACAAGCCCTTCGCTATTAGGCTGAGTAGACTGAGAAGCTTCCCGTGGACAATGATAGTATAAGAACATAAAAGAAAAACTGCAGTAGGTCTGAAGGAACCTGCCTTTCAAAGCATAACCCTTCTCATTCCTACTGGCAGCTGATCGGACGAAACAACCGGAAGAGGCAGTAAAGGAGGGGCAGTGATCCCGAAGATCGAGAGAGAAAACATGCGAGCGGTGAGTGAACCAAGAAATTCAACAGTTTGGCAAACGTATTACAGGCATTAGAACAAGTAAGTGAAAAGGTAACGGAGGGTAGCGGGAAATAAAATAGTTAGAAGTAGAGAAGACTGTATATATATATATATATATATATATATAAAAGGGGATAATGACTCGAGCATAATAAAGAAAATAGTGGTTACCGGGAGGACGCCCGAGAGAAAATAGTGGTTACCGGGAGGACAGCCGAGAGAAAACAGTGGTTACCGGGAGGGGGGGCACCCGAGAGAAAAACAGAGGATACCAGGAAGGACACCTGAGAGAAAAAAGTAAGAGGATTCACCTTGTTCCTACACTTTAATATAGCAGTCAGAAGAAACGTGAACTCAGAGCCCATATAATAGGGGACGGTTAGGCTACTGTGACAGTTAAAGCCATCACACAAGGGGTTCGTTTAAACTCCATGTCGGGGTATTGATTAGAAGGCAGAGATATATTTGTCCAGCTAGTGTCTATCAAGTGTCTGTTGTACGTGTTCCGTTGTATGTCACATGTAAAAATGGTGCAATCATTGATTGTTTGAAATTAAGTTTTGGGTTTTACGCGATTCTGTGACTGAGAGGGAATCGCACACAGATTGATGTTCTTGAAGCAAATTAATGGTATAAAGTTTTGATGAGATAAGATTGGATTGGAGCTTGCGGTATTGGTGCTCGCTCATATTGTTGGGAGTGGTGAAAGTGCATGAAAGTATTGCTGGAACCAGAGTACAAGCAGGGAAGAGATAACCCCACTTGCCCACTTATGTAAGAAATTGCCTAAACATGCACCCAAGCTTAAGAAGTATAATGCGGGGTAGGTTAAGGGTTCCGCCCACAAGATGTTTATGCCGTGGCCACAGAACGGGTCTTTGTCTAAAGCCGTCTTATAGCACATGACGACCTTTTTACATGCCACATATACAGGTAAAAAACTAGAGAAATGTCTTGCTGTTCTTGAACTTTGGAAAATGTTCGAGCAGCCGAAGGAGGAAGAGCCACCCGCATATTAAACGTATGCATGGAGGGGGGTGAGACGCATACCGTGCCACCAGCCCCGCCTGAGCCACAGATTCAGGGAAGTAAGTCACAGGGTCTCTACCCGCTAAGAGAGCTAAAGGCAGCTACTGGATATAGTAACCCTGCGTATGAGTCGCCTACATACAGTAGTGACAAAATCAAGGAGAAGGAGCAGGAAATTAATCTTACATCCCAACGACAGGGAGAGACGCGATGATGAAAGGAAGGACAAGGCACAGATTAGTGAACCTAGCGATAAAGAGAGATGGAAAGAAACGGAAAGGAAGTGAAGACAGAACTGATGAGATAGCATTCGCAAAAGAGGAATGGATGGGAGGACAGATATTATTGGAACTCAATGGTAAAGGAAGTGATGATGTGAGACCAAGAGAGAGGTCTGATGAGGTACAGATAAGGGAAAGGAGAAAGAAAAGAAAATAAGGGATGAAAGAATAAAAAGGAAAGATAGGCTGAGGCGAGAACAACTATATCACGAAGAGCAAGAACAACTGCTCGTTCGCAAACAGAAGGCAGCCTATGACCAGTACAGACAGAATCAGGGAAGTTTAGAAGAAGAGCAAAGAGTATGTGAAAAGAGAATAAGGAATCAGGAAGATGAGGAAGTTAAAAGGACAAACGATTGTAGAAATGAAAAGAGAAGACAAGACTAGAGAAGAAGCGAGGAAGCGCAAAGAATTGTATGAGGATATAGAACGTAAGCGTAGACAGAGGGCATGCGATCTTGAATATTTGGAGCGGGAAGTTAAAAAACTCAATCCTGTTGTAGAATCGGAAGATATTGAAGAATTCTTTCCTTTGTACGACTCAGTACCAGGCTCAAGTAGGGCCAATATATAAGATGACTTTGACACCAGAAGCATCGAAGAAATGATCGATAAGATATATCATGAGATGGGTTTAGAGCGAATATCTCAAGGAGAGGGGAAAGACGAGCACTTGGAAAGCACTCAGCTGTATGACACTGAGGATATCACTCGAAGTAGTGGGAGCAGGAGACTGTCTTTGGACAGACTAGAAATCAGTAAAACTGATGATGACGCAAGAAGTTGCGTGAACTGGGAACAATCAACGTCCGACTCCGGTGAGGAGACGGAGGACGAGGCACACGAAGAAGGGAGGCGGTGCGAGAAGCAGCTCCCAAGGGACAAAGTGGTACAATGGTCAGACGCCAGTGAGTCTGCATCTAGGGCATCAGAGTCTGCCGCACAGCCTGGTAGACATAAAGGAACACCCCACGGTCAGAGGGAGGTATCAGCACCTGCCTATGTGGACAGATTGAGGACATTGCCAGGTAGACGGCGATGCGGGAATGCTACTCCAGCAATAGACAGGAGAACTATGGGGAAAGAGAAGGAGGATTGCGCATTCAAATTCCTACTACTAGAAAAGGGGGGACTAAGACCGCAATATATTCCATGGCCACACTTGGACAGAGAAAACCTGAAAAACAAGCTTCCAATGTTGACATCGGGAGCCGGGAAGTGGATACACGAGTTAGAAGAAATGACGGGGTGTCACATTCGCTATAGGGGACATTAAGGGCCTCCTGATCGCCATACTTGGTGAAAGAGCAGGTGATGTATGGACACAAGCTGGGTACCCTGGTGTAACCATAATTAACACTACCCATGATGGAGCGCCATTTAATCATTGTAGAGCAGAGGTATGGAAAGCGCTACGAGTATTGTACCCAGACACTTCTGATATGGGAGCTATAATGACGCGAAAAATAAAAGAGTCAAAAGATCCGTTGATTTATATCCAGAATTTTCAAGACGCATGGGTGCTTGAAACGCATGAATCTTGGACAAAATCTATCCCTGCATTCTACCATATATTGTGCCAAGGGTTACCAGAACCGGTGCAGAAACCGCTCAAGAAATTGGTAGTAGAGGCTTAACCGTGGGCCGAAATACAGTTGACTATTGCACATTACTGTAGATTGTTGCAAGAAAAGAATCGAAAAAGGAGGCAACTCGTAAGGGTGAGGAAGCGAAGCTGGTGCAAAAGAAACTCTCAAAGTATGCTCTCGAAGGAGCCATGCTGACAAGCCCAGCTGAACAGAACATGCAACAGGCGACTAACCCGTCGCAGAATAACCAGGGTAACACAGGATTTTACCCGAGGGGAAGGGGATTCAGAGGAAGAGGATGGCAGAGTCATCAGGGAGGGTTCCAGAATAATCAAGGAGGCTTTCAAAACGTACAGATGGGTAATCCAGATATGTCATATGGACAGATAGCCCGAACACCGCCAGTATGTTGGCTATGTGGTATGACAGGTCATGTGGCATGCGCATGCAGAAGCTAAGGCACGTGGCAAAATGGACAACGAATGGGAGCAGGCACGGTGAATCTGCCTGCTATCCCACAACAGAGCGATGCACAGAATCACACAGTACAGCAGCAAGCACCAGCATTTTTCCTGTTCTCGCACACAGATGGCGGAGTTATGATGGCAGTACTCGCCCAAAGAACCTCGTTGGGGTACAAGCCCCTTTCATACTACAGTGGGAACCTGGACCCAGTAATGAGAGGCCACTTCACATGCGAACAAAGCTTAGCTGCTGCAGCGTTCGCCATAGAGAAGGCGACAACTATTGTAATGGGATGCTCCATGACGTTATACGTCAAGCACTCATTATTCGCCATATTGGAGAAACCAAAGGATACATTGACATCTCAAAGGGCCTCTGCCTATGAGGTGATCTTATCAAATCCATCGATCAAAATAGTTTGATGTAAAGCGGTAAACCCAGCCACGTTCATAGCTGAACCAGTCACAGAAGGTGAGCCAATACATGACTGCGCAAACTACGAAGAATTCTATGATGAAATCCCCAGGGTGAAAGAAAATGCCCTGGCGGGTGGTGAGATTGTTCTCATTGACGGTTCTCCGAGAATCGACCAAAAAGACGGACAAAGATATAAAGGCGTTGCCGTAATGAAGCACATAGCAAACGGAGAATTTCAGACACTCGTCAGTGCACGAATACCATCTCATTATTCAGCACAGGCTGCAGCGTTATTGGCGTTGATACTCGCCATTGAGAATCATTCAGACCAGGAAGTAACGGTATACAGTGACTCCGCCTATGTGACGTCGACAGTGCACGCAGGATTAGCGTGCTGGAAAAGGAGGGGCTACCTCCAAGTAGACGGCACGCCAGTTCAGCTTGCAGCCTTATCAGACAGGCTGATCAAGGCACTACAGCTCCCAGTGGGCATAGCGGTCGTGAAATGTGCCACCCATACTCACAGGACAGATATTGTGTCGCACGGAAATCATGCAGTAGACGCGGAAGCCAAGCGTATTGCATCCAAAAATGAGACGATCATGGAAGTAGAAGTGGCACACAACCATGAACGAATGATGGTAGCTCGAGCCACACCAGAGACCTACAATAATATGGGGCAGACTCAACTGATGGAGCTTCAAGGGGAGGCACCGCAGGATGAAAACCTGTTGAAGCGTCGAGGACATCTTTAAACCCCTCAGATGGGTTGTGGCAGCAAGTCAGCACTTGGAAACCAGTCATGCCAGTAGCCCTATTGAAAATAGCATTGGAACAGCTGCACTACCCATTTCATATGACAAAAGAAAATCTTGCTGCAAAGCTTGCAGAAGACTGGTTTATACTGAATTTAGCAGAGCATGTTGCATTCTTCATGGTGAACTGCATAGTCTGCCAGCAATTCACCGCTGGGCACACATTAAAAGTAGTGAGAGGAATCATCCCCCGGCCAAATGGGCCATTTCAGCACTTACATATCGATTACATCGATATGATTCAAGTGTGTAACGGCTACAGGTGCTTAATTGTAGTGGTCTGTTCATTCTGTAGATGGATAGAAGCAGGTCCCTGTACACATCCAGACTCAACTTTTGCTACCAAATTCTTGGTGAGGGAAGTGTTCCCTAGATGTGGGTTGTGTGAGGTGATGAAGACAGACAATGGGGCTCACTTTGTTAATGTAGTTTTTGAACAGATCAGCTTGTTACTTGGTATAAAGCACAAGTTCTCGTCGGCGTATCATCCGGAAGGTAACGCTATTTGTGAGAGGCTCAACGGCTTGTTAAAGGAGAGGATAGCAAAGTTGAAGCTTACTCTAATGAGGGGGTGGCTGCACTGTCTACCACTGGTATTGTATGCTCTTCAGAACCAACCAGGTTCCGAACATCATTTTATGCCGCATTAGATAGTTACAGGAAGGAGAATGAACACCCTCCTTACCCCACGAAATAGAGCTAGATGTGATGCGGAGGTCCTGGGAACCGAATTATCAGAGTTCCTGAACTGCATGACATCAAGCCTTCTTATCGATTCAGACCAAGTACAGCGACGATGAAAAGGGTGCAGCACAACACACGACCCAGCAGGAGGTACTGAAACAGACGCAGCTCAAGGTCTATGTGCGCCAATCATCTTCCCTGGTGATGCTGTTTTGGTAAGAAACCACACAAGCAAAAGGTGGGTTGAGCCAAGATTCAACTGCCCGTTCATCGTAGAGGACTGCACTCCCTCCGCCGTCAAACTACAAGGCAGGAGAGCATGGATCTTCCTTAATGACATCAAGCCCTTTATTGGTAAGATCCCTCTAGCTGCACCCCACCGCGAAGTACCTACAGAGAATGGGGAAGAACCTCAGCACGTGCAGACGAGATCTATGACGAGGAAGAAGGACGCATGAGCGCTGAAGCCAAGACAAACGAACTCTGTTTGAAAATTGGGTCTTTAAACTGGACATTTCCTCTAAGCAAAAAAGGGGATAAGGACAAAATGGACACGCTGTGCACCATAGTTACATGGTGAAGAAGATAATTTTGCATCTAAGCCACTGCACACTGATAGATAATACGAACCCTTGAATCAAGTCATACCTAAGCACTATTGGAAAACAAGACTCTGAAAGACTGTGAGCAAAAGACTTTTCGTTGAAAGCCTAAAACGGTGTCCTGAAGCAGCCGACACCAAGACTTTGTTTTGCAGATCCCATGTTATCTCCCAGCAGAAATCTCACATGGGATGCACTCACCTACTTACAGTTAGTGGTAATTTCATATCCGTCACTCGTAGTCACTCGTAGGGAGAGTCACCAGTGTCAAAGACTTTATACAAGATCCTGCCAACAAGAAAGAAATCTGGCAACTACTGACTATCATTGCGGAAGCCTTCGCGGAATTACCCAAACACAGTGATAAGGACACAAATGCTTCCACCACAGGCAATCATTGATGAACTCACTAATACGCTTTTCTTTCGTATCATAGAGGAGTGCCCAGGACTAGATGGGAGAACCACAGACACACTAACCTACATTAGAGACCCAAGAAACACTGAACAATTGAACCAACTGTGGATCTAGCTCAACTACGTAGTAGTAATCGACATAACAGGAAAGTGTAAAGACTGTTCACGTCAAAAGAAAGGCCTATGATCTTGAAACCAGCAAAGCAGGACAATATCCCTGCCACCCGAGGATAGCAGGCTCGCTCACAATGTCCTATTCAGTCTAGTCACTGACTATCCTGAAATGGTGGGGAGACCTGCCGAGGTTGACATCATCACCTTCATCAGAGATCCAGCTAATGTTGCACACATGGGAACACTCCTCCACGGGATCATGCTCCAGGTGGAGCTGTCCAACTTTCAGCGAGAATATCTACGGAGATTCCAGTGAAACTTTCCACCGAGAGACAGATCCAAGAGACGGAGACACATTTCTTCATCTTTCCGCCGAGGGACGGATCCAAGAGACAGAGACCCAGTTCTTCATCTTTCCGCCGAGGGACAGATCCAAGAGACGGAGACACATTTCTTCATCTTTCTGCCGAGGGACGGACCCAAGAGACAGAGACACAGTTCTTCATCTTTGCGCAGAGGGACAGATCGAGAAGAGCAGAGAAGAGAACTTCACTGTTTTGCTTTTTTTAATTTTTAATTTTTTTATTTTAATTTTATTTTTGGTTACTTTTAAGTGATACCACTTTTCCATTTGCCCACATTGAACAGCTTCCAGCATGTCCTCAGGAGTGAAGCAGATTTGGGGAGTGCATTGGGAACTTACCTATTTTGAATATGCTCAATGAATGTGACTCACCAAAGGGGATAGTCTAATCTTTTTCCCGTAGTCTAGCAAGGGAACTGCATCCCATAACCAGAGACAATTGTCACCCTCGAGAGGGGGGACACTCAAGAAGCACAAGACACTTTATGTTGCAAACTTTCTGAGTGACAATAATGGAGTAAATGAAAAGAATAGAACTCTAACAATTGATATGATTGAAATGGGGGCCCAGAACAGTAACCTAGTCCTCCCACAGATAGAGGGGTGCCCCCACTTCCCTGGAAGAAAATGCTGCAAATTGTCTTACCTCCCGATTTATATGTATAGTGATTATTATTGTTTTTCTGTCACTAACAATCAGAACTGCATTCTTTATTGGTGCACGAAGCGTACCAATTTCAGTGCACCCACCAGACAAGGTGTGCATGAGTCCCACAAAAGCCCTTAGACCCCATATAATAATCCCAGTCCCAGGAAAATCTGATGGTAAGGTAAACAAACTATAATTGAATGTAATTAGTAGCGATCATACACACTTGAGGTAACGAATTAAGAGAAAAACTGGAGACAGGGTCAGCGCGGAATGAATGAAAATGTAGCACTGCCCACTACACACGCACAAACACTAAATGCATACGAACAAGGGCAAGTGTCAATGGCTGCTGAACCTCGAACGATGGCAACAGAAATTACGAGACTGCCCACCAAACAACCAGTCCCGAAAACAATAAAGGTAACCGAAAAGAAGCAGGTGAAAGACCAACTAAAGAAGATATAGCAAAAGCCCTCAAGAAGACAGAAGCGGCTACGAGAGAAGTCACTGCAAAGACACAAATGCTGATAGATCATTTATTCCCATTTATAACCAGAGCAAAGAGACTACATGAGGAATTGAAAAACAGAACCACAGAGACTGCAGTGATAAGCACGCCAGTTCCAACACAAGAAACAAGCACCATGCCCAGGATGCAGCCATACGTTGGACAGATGGTAAACAGGTGGTGGTTGAAGGAGCTCTATGAGAGAATACAAGAAGAGGGGAAAAGTGCCATAAAACCTTCTCCTACCACAGCGATACAGATAATGAAGCCTGATTCACTGACCAGAATGCCCGAGAATCCTCCAGCAAGGAAAAATCACATCGACACGTTTAGAGATGTAGTTATAGCTAACTACAAAAAGACACTAAGAATCAAAAGAAGCCCACACGAAGATAGCCGCGAACTAAACAATTACCTGGACAGCACAGCACATCTAGGAAACAACATTTGGTACCAACACATGAAAGAGGTCGGAATAAGAAAAGCTGAAAGAGAATGCTACGTCTGTGCACTCCTACCGTACAGCATGGGGAAAATCCAAGATCTTCAAGGCTGTGGAAATTGATGTCCCAACAGCACACTGTTTTTCGCACGTAGCAATGTTTAACACCAGAGGACAGTTCATGGGAAAAGATGTCTCACTAATATGGGCAACAGAAACAGCATATCCCGATGAAGATGATTATGTCCAGGGCATTAAGACAAGAAACCGAGCTCATACCAGGAACCACGTGATCAGGTATGCAAAACCAGAAGCAAAAGGAGCAGGAACTAGATGGGAGGTTAACCCGAGACTGAAAATCCGAGGAAAAACTCCATAAGAAGCTAAAATTTGGAAGAACAGAGGCCAAATGCAGATCTGGGGAACAGTGCTATCCCCAGACAGATGGGAAGCAGGAGTAGTGATTTGCCGAGCATGGATGGTCCTTGGAGCCTGCAAGGAAGCAATAGAAAACTCACAAAAATTGTGCAAACCTCTATGGCCAAAGTTGGTGAAATTACTAACATGGGTCGAGGACAGAGGAGGACCCCTACAGATAGTACCACTGGAGAGCCCAAAATTATGCTTCAGAAACAATGGTACGAGAAAGATGGGGGAGAATCAGAACTGCGGACGGATTTTCAAAGCTCCACGAATGACGCAAGGAACCCCAGTGATTATGCATCATTACTGGGCGTGTGGATCCAAGGCATACATAAGACTGCCGAGAAATTGGGGAGGCATATGCACAACAGTGAATGTCCACGTTCCTGCACTTGTGATCCCAAAGAGTGACCTGAGTATTGACAGTTTCCCGAAAGCAGATGCTCGCCTAAGGAAGAGGAGGTCTATGGAACTGGTATCCCGAATGAAGAGAGAAAACTACTTTTCGGCAAAATCAGAAGAAGCATTTTATCCAATACCTTACGAACACAGGCTGTTTAGCCTCACCTCATCAGTATTCACAACAATACTCTTACCACACATCCAAGTTGGAGTAAATACGAAATGGTTGCAGATAACCAGATGGGAGTTACCGCAGACCATCAACACCACCATAAAAGGATTTAACGCAATCAAAGAAGAATTGAGAGCAATCCGATTAATGATCCTCCAGAACAGATATGTACTTGACATGATCACAGCGATGGATGGAGGTGTTTGCGCAAAAATCAGAGAATCATGTTGCACATTTAAACCTTCGCATGATGAAGAAAATGGAACCTTAACAGAAGCCATAAGTATGCTGACAAACTTGCAGAACCTGAGGATGATGCCATACCTCTTCCTGATAAGAAGCTACAGATTCAAGGCCATCCTTAGCCAACTAATTGACACATAGCCCTAAAGGTACTGATTGATGGAAGGGAGGCAGGGTGAATCTTGGTGCACTCCACATCTGGGTGTCCATTCTGCATGCTGCTAATTAAAGTGGAGATTTATGCCTAGGGGTGTAACTCACCCAATCACAATGGACCATATAATCTAGGGTCCTATAGCTTGTACAACCAATTAGACGTCGTGCATGTAGTGACGTCTATTACGAGTGATGTAGTGGGATGGGCGTAGACGCCCACCCGATAAGTTATCCAATCTCTACGCTCTGTTACCATATACAGATATAGCACCTATACTTAAGTTACCTTTTCCAACCAATAGAATTGCATGTTAAACCTTTGAGTTTTACACGTCAATGATGACGAGAATTTGCTATAAACATTACTGGTTGCATGAAGAATTTGGGAGTTGAAGCGAGATAGGTGATCGTAACACTGCTGATTTCCATTTGTTTCCCCATTTTTTGTACTTGTCATTAAACTGATTTCCCTTTGCCAAACCATTGAGTTGTCCTTATTGATTGGTATTTGAGTAAGAGAATCCTGCACCCCATCCTCCTCAAGGTGCAGCTATCTTATTTTAAGGTGCCGGAGGGTGAGCTCTGAATCTCAATGGGCCCGTTCAGATGTCGCTTTCACCTCCAGTACAATATCTTCAGCCTGCTGCACTACTGGCCACCTACCTGACGTTATGAAATTAATCATTTGTCC
Organism: Ambystoma mexicanum; assembly: GCF_040938575.1. Taxonomy (NCBI): domain Eukaryota; kingdom Metazoa; phylum Chordata; class Amphibia; order Caudata; family Ambystomatidae; genus Ambystoma; species Ambystoma mexicanum. The sequence continues at coordinate 370,653,975 of NC_090931.1, forward strand.
TAGCTTGAAGGTAGGAGTCAGAATTGGCACCCAATGCCAATCCTTAAACATTGAAAACAGTCAGATGTCCAATGCACGCTTATTAGTACCTTTATCTGACAGGCAATGATATACAAACATGTACATCCTGGTCAGCAGGGTGTGGGTTTGAGTCAGAGGAATGCAGAGAGATGTAGGGAGAGTGAACACGAGAAAGAGATAGAGAAAAGGTGAGGAGGAGCAAATCGAAATCAGTGACGTGATAGAAGAAAGCAGGTGAGGGGACAGAGGTAAGGAAGACACAGGAGTGGCAGAGTGAGAGAGGAGGTGAGGCCAAATGAGGAAAAATTGGTGAAAAGAAGTGTGTAAGGGGGAAAGAGGTGAGGAGGCAGCGGAAGAATGGGAGGATGAGAGAAAAGGATATAAAAGAGGGTTGGGAGAGAGGGGGGTCAAGTGTAGCAGACTGTGATCTGAGGCAAGGACATAATGAGAGGGCAGAGTGGAGAGCAGTGACAAGGAGGAGATAAAGTATTAGTGGAGTGAGAGTGGATGTGAGGTGGTTAGGGTTGAGTGACAGAAAATGAGAGTGTGGGGCATCCATAAAGAATGCTGAAGCAGAAGAAAAGAAGAGAATTAAAGAGGATCCAATACCAGGAGGAAGGCTGGAAGCAGGGGATAGAAAGGACAATACATTCCTAGGGAATGGAAGGAGTAAAAGAGGGAAGGCAAGATAAAGGAAGAGAGCCAGAGAAGAGTGAAGCTGGGAGGAAGGAAGGTGTTCCAAAGGGAAAAGGAAAGAGGTGGAAGACCACTGAGGAAAGAAATAGAATCCCATTCACTGGGAAACGGGTACTAAAAAGGAGAGAAAGGAAGGAGCAACAAGTGGTTGAGAACAGGGTACAGAGGAGGGGATGCGCCAGAAAGCAGAAGCCCCTGATGCCATGAGCAGAGCGCTAGGAGGAAGCTTGATAGAGAACCTTGTCCAGTTAGTTTGGAGCCACCTACAATCATAGTGGCAGACAGCCCAGGAGCCGAATGTGAGAGTCCCCAGGCCATCACTGTCAGTAATCAGGAAAGCTAAAAAGCTGTATGTTAGATGGCAAGGGGTGCAATAGTTCCCTGGAGCCTATCTAAATTCAAGGGTCTGATGCCTGACCCCTGTCAGATGACCTGTGGACACCTGGCTGGTGGTGCCAAGCAGCCATTTGTCTAGGAGCACCAACACAACATTGTGACCTAATCAACCCATGTCAAAAGAAGACCACCTACAACCAGGAAAGAAGTGTTCTGCAACATAATGAACTGGATTGCATAAGGTGAGACATCTCCAATAGTAATAGTTACCTCAGTCATTTAGAAACACATTGCTCACTATTCTTGGTAGTCCTGGATCGATATACTGTTTTGTGTAGACAAGTCTCCCATTTAGTTTTTGCCCTTAGGGAGCCCCATAGGCTTTACTCCCCACCAATACCTATAGTAAAACTCAGGAACAAGAACCAAAGAGATATATAGGTGTGTCCTGGGTTGTTTGTTGTCCTCTTGGTTGTAACACCCATCTGTTTTCCTGTTAAATTATACAAGTCATGGATCAAGGCGGTTTCATCTCTGTGAGATCCATGCCACAGCCCGAGATATCCACTGACATCCTGTTAGAGCCTAGTTCTTTCCATGACAGAGTGTTTGTGTTGGGACAACGAGGGCCCGACTGCAGGAACTGAGTGCTGCAAGGCAAGGGGCATCCCATGGTAGCTTGGAGTTGCGGACGGCGGTGAGGGTCTGCGAGCTAGGACCTGCGTTGCTAATGCTGGAAGAGCGGTGGAGTGGACTTTGGAGCCTGGGCAGTTTGGGCAGGCTGAATTGATGTCACTGGGGCACCTTCACCGAGGGTGCGGCCTGGACCTCCTGCAGAGCGGATCTGTCTGAGCAAGGACCGAAAGTCACTCCAGCAGAAACTAACAGTCTGTGGGGACCGAGTGCGGGAGTCCTCTTGCCTGTGTGCTGGCTCACTGCAGAGCAGCTCATGGAGGAGCTGGAGATGAAGCGGCAGCACTAAACATAATTGTGACTGCAGCGAAGTGGATGTGAGGGCTCGTCCCGTGGGGGCGACGTTTGGAGAAGTGCTGCATGGGCCTGCTTGGAGAGGGGGGGCATCCCCTAGAATTCCTTGTTATATGAGGAGAGGCGCTCAGGGAACAGCCCTTTGACCGCGATGGCCCAACATTTTGGATGATGTGAGAGTGGCAGTTTTCTGGCAGTGAGGGGCCAACATTGAGGGCACTGCCTGGTGTGGTTGGACCCTCTAAATGACTGCACAAGCCTGTGGTAGTCCTGGACTGGGTCCTGGACCTCTGAGGGTGGCTGGGCCATGGAGGGCACCGCTGGACAGGGTGCAGAACCCCAAGCTTGAGGCAAACATCCAGAGGTGCACATGGAAGAGGTGAGAGAGTCCAGAGATGGGGGGTCGGCGATAGCTGTGCCCAGTCGTAGGACTGATCCAGCAGCGAGTCCTCCGGCTGAGTGACGGCTGGACTGAGGTGGGCTGACGGTCTCACAATGGTCAAGGGTGTAAGGAAGGCATGGTATCAAACATTAAGCCAGACACAAGTAATCACAGTTCAAGGGTGTTTATTTTAACTTCAATTGGGCTTGAAAAATGCCTATCTCATACTAAGGCCCTCATTACGACCCTGGCGTTGGACCATGGTGCTAATAGCGCCATGGTCCATGCCGGTAACTTACCGACTCCGCCATGGCGGAATGGGGAATTACCGCCCCATTCCGAGGTTGGCGGGGCGGTAATTCCCCAAGCCGCCATGGCCCTTCCCCATTTCCATTTTTACCCCATAGGGCTCAATGGGAATGGGGAAGGCGCTAAGTACGGTGCCGCAAATTGCGGCACCGTACTTAGCTCCAAGGTCCCTTTGCGGGTTGGTTTTTAACGCCTGCAAAAAGCAGGCGTTAAAGTCTCCAACCCGCAAAGGGACCTCGTAATCAGGCGTTAAGGGTTTAACGGCGCCACCACCTTTTATGGCGCCGTTAACCCCTTAACGCCTGGGTTGTAATGAGGGCCTAAATCTAATGATGGGAGCAAGCTACAACCATCAAATAATAACGCAGTCGTAGTCCAGTCTGTCAAAATAAAAGGGCCTGTACTAATTAACCTATTGCCAATCCTTCTAAATACAAATAGTGTTGGAAACAATGGTATGCAAAAGGAAAAGTTGTCAAGAAATTATATGTCAGGATATTCAAGCCGTTGGCTTCCCTTTCCCACGTTTTCAGCTCGGGACAAGGCGGCACACTAGCGTAGCACACTCTCTGGCTTCTCTAGCAGGAGGATGGAGTTCAAAATCTCGTTGCCATTCAAAGTCTCTTATTTCAGAGGGTCTGATGCAACACAATAGACAAGACATTAAAGGTTCTTTGTCCTCAGGATTTCACATATACAACTTCTTGGGTGATTTACTGTTCACCCCGGGTCCCCCTCTGCCGGGTTCAGACCCATTTTAACACAAAACCTTCAATTGGTCTCCCTCGGCCTGGCTCGGACCAAATTGATCTACTTTCGAAACTTTCTCTACTTCATCCAACTAGAAGACTTTCCACTGTGTGCAGGATTTTGCTCGACCCGTCGCATGACCACTTCGATTCACAATTAATCTTTCTCTTTTTGATGTAACCTTTTCTCACTTTCACTTTTGCCACTTCTCAGCTAGATACCTTACAGAGACCTTTGATTGAGCACCCACGCGTTGCCGGCCGACTCTGTCAAAGGTATTGTATCTTGCTTTGACGTTCAATCACTCATCAGCAGTTCAACTTTGCTTGCGTCTCTTATCACACGCGTTTTAACAATGTTCGTTCCAGCACTCGCCATACAATGTTGCTGCTAGTAACCTTAGCTTCAGCACAGACCGGTCTTGTATCGGTCTCCCCAACTCAATGGCTGTGTTGATTTCACTGATGCTGCTTTGTTTGTGGAGCCAAGGACGGTACCACAGCGTGGCTGTTCCTTATCTCAGCCTTGATAATTGACACGGGAGGGCTACGGGTATCTCCGACACACAATGCAGGATTCTTCTGCCTGGCTTCCGGGTCTTATGCTATTCTCGAGGTTCCTGTAAAGTAACAGTTCCTTGTCGAAAGGGTCAAGGAAACGTCCTTCCTTGCGATCCCCTTTTGTTTTGCCATCTTTCTTCTCTCGTTCAGCTGCCGTCCCGAAACTGCTGTTTCCTCGTGTGCTTTGCCTCGCTCTGAGTGTGCTCTCATGTCCCGCCTTTTATCTGTGTGGAGAAGCTTAATGGAAGTCAAGTATGTGTGATGGTCAGTAATTGCCTGACCTCGCTTGACCATTGTATTGGGACACGTCGGGTATACTGCTCGAGTGTTAGTCTGTTTACTCTCATAGCGGGCTGTCCATGAGAAAGTGTATGTGTTGTAAAAGGGTTGGTGGGGTAGAATTCCTAAATATCCTACCTTGTAGGATGGGGTAAAGGAGTTGCAGGGAAGGGGATACTGTGTCTCACTGTCCGGTGTCCAACACCCACTCCCACTCCCTGAAGGACCATCACACAGGTGATCCTCCCACGGTTCTATGTTATTTCATCGACTGCTTTTTCATCGTGGGACATCATCACCAAAAACTTTTTTTTTTTAAAGTTTTTTTTTGGGGGGGTTCACGCCCCCAAACCCCCCCTAATTTAACAATCATACCCCAACCCCTATAAACCCCCCCCAAATTTTGGCGATGAAAAAGTTGGCGATGAAAAGTCCCACGATGAAAAAGCAGTCGACGAAATGCGTGTATACCCCTCCCGCACTGGTCCACCCCCAGGAACTGGATCCAAAAGCGATGGCCGTGTCCTGGCCAACTGGATGACAAATCCCTGGGGACTAGTGGGTGAGACACCTTCTGGTTTCTTGCAATGGTCAGCAAAAGCTGGAGCATTGTGTGGGTGGCGGGAGCAGATGGCCCAAGCAGACACAACAGGTCACAGAGGAGTCTGGTGGTGCTGCGGCCTCGCAGGGCATCATAACGATGCGGAGGTTGCTTGAGGCGTTTCAGGAGTCATTGTCATCACTGGAGAACAAGATGCGAACGGTGTCTGTTGAACTCTCCTTGGTCAGAATGGACTGGAAAAAGGTGAGGGAGAGGGTGACCGAGGTGGAAAGGAGAGTAGGGGGTGTCGAGGACACTGCGATGGTCCTGCAGTCAAAGCTTAATGATCTCACATCAGCCACAAGGTCACTAGAGTTCAAATTGGAGGACGCAGAGGGCTGATCCAGGCAGAGTAATGTAGGAATTATTGGAGTGGCTGAAGGGGTGAAGGCACTGGGCACCTTCAAAATGAAAGGCGTCTCGATGTGGTACTCAATTGAAATGGAGCATAGGGTGCCAGACAGAAGGCTGCCTGTGGTGGTGCCGCCACTCACTATTGTGGCAAAGTTTTTGAACTTCCGGGACAGGGATTGTATCATGCCAGGAGGTGCTCAGTCTATACCGTGGGTAGTGCCAAGATTATGGCTTTCCCGGGATTCACACAGGAGGTGTAATGACAATGCAATTCGTTTGATGCAGTAAGTAGGTGGTTGAGCGGGTTCGGCCATAAGTACATGATGATCTATCCTGCTAAACTGAAGGTGCTTGCTGAGGGACGCTCTTTCTTCTTTCACAAACCAAGGGAGGTGTGGGATTGGCTGGGCGCCAGACCTTCAGATGGGGTGTGAGCCAGAAGTAAGAGCAAGGTCATGCCTAGACTGGACAGTGGGGCCATCACCTGACTGGCAACGAGTGCAATCTCTGAATTGTCAACTGGACGGACTTTGTGTTGGATATAATGTTACTTTGACCCTGAGGGAGAGGTCTCTGTGAGCTTAGGGCCCTTTAGGAAAGTTCATATGTAATGGATGGGATCACACAGAATAATTCTGAATCCAAAAAACCTAACCAAATCTGGAAGATGGCAAAGTACTGTTTTATTAGCAAATATCTAAAACAGGGTGTTTACAACAAACATCAACGGACGTACGCTCAGGTTCTCACAGAGATCTTTTCACAAACATAGTTTATATATAAAAAATACATCAGCGATGATGTCATAATACGTGAAAATAATGAAAAACCTAACAAGGTTCGGGATTGGCTTAAGGGGAACATCTACGTCTACTTTCTATAAGAACTATCTATCTATCTATTCCTGTTTTTATATAGCGTCCTATCGCCCATAGGCCTCAGAGCACTCACAACAGAGACAGAAACAATATAAAACACAAGACTACAAAGAGAACAAGATACAGATTCTATTAGGCTTCTCCTTCGTCAAACAGATATGTCTTGAGCAGTTTCTTAAAGATGGTAAGAGACGTGCTGTTTTTTATGGGAGATGGCATAGCATTCCAAATCATCAGAGCCCAGTGAGTAAAGTTTGTGCCACCAATTCTTTCCAAGGTTTTCCGTGGTTGTTGCAGATTATTTTTTCGATTAGATCATAGAGTTCTTTGAGCCGGGGCCTTAATTAGTCTCTTAATGAGATAATTAGGAGTGATGCCTGTCTGACATTTGAAGGTCATAACTGAGCATTTGAATTTTATTCGCTGTTGAACTGGTAGCCAGTGAGGTTTTTTCCTGGCAACTGATGTTTTCTCCTGCCGGCTCAATCCCCAGACCTCCCTAACTGCACCATTCTGAATAGTCTGCAATCTCTTGATGTTAGCCTTAGAGGTACCATTCAAGAGACTATTGCAGTAGTTCAGTTTGGAGCTAATTATAGCTCCTGCAATCAGTGCAAGATGTTGTTGTGATAGATGTGGTTGAATTTGCCATATGAGATTGATGTAAAAGGCGCATGTAGATTTAAGATAGGAGACATGTCTCTTATACGAGAGATGCAAGTCCATAAACATGCCCAAGGCCTTAACATGCTTAGATACTTTGATGAAGCTATTGTTTAAAATGGCCAAAGATTTGTTTGCCATCCACTTTTGGATAGCATTGAACACTTAGTTTATTCTTTCCATGTCCTTTACAAAGACCAGCTGGGTATCATCAGCGTAATTTGTGAATTGAACACCCAAGTTTTTAAGCATATCGCATAGGAGTTCTGAGAAAATGTGAAAGAGCAGAGGCGACAGGCATGAACCTTGCGATACACCACAGGTCAGCAGTGTTTTTAGGGAGTTGAAATTGCCCTTTACGACTGTGGCCATTCTTAGACCTAGGAAATATTTAAACCAATTTATTGCTAGGGGGAACATCTGCCAATGGATTTCAATCTGTCAGCCAAGAGATCATGGCCTATAAAATCAAAAGCTGAGGAAAGGTCAAGTAGCATAAGTAGGGCAGTGTTTCCTTTCTCAACAGTACTAGCGATGTTGGACTAGGATTGTGATTGGCTGCCCACTATCAGGCAGACAACATATACCTACCTCTAAAACAGGTAATCTTCAGAAACATTAGATACAGTTTCTTATTGTTTTTCAAACTATAAGGTCCTTCATTATATGGACTACTACAATTGGTTGGTACACTTGTGCCAGGTCTGGAAAATTTGGTTCACTTAGCAGCACGTAAGCCCAGACACAGGTGCAAGGAGATGGGGCATGACACTACCTCCCCACCGAATTAGCCCAGCATCTCTCATCGCCCATGAAGATTGTCTTTGAACTTGGCCTTGCAAAGTATCCTTGTCTTTAGAATACAGGGGAGTGAGAGCACTCACTATCATTTTCTGGGACTCCAAGTTAGAACTCTATTTTCATCCTTGGCTCACATGACAGACCACAAATTGGTCTACTTTGAGGTTTTAAATGCTTTAATTGAATTAAACTTGGCACTCTTGGTGTTCTTTCTTTGCACCTTAACAAGGGATGATTCATTCTTCGCACAATCGCTCCTTTCCAGAATAGATGGCTGACCTTGGCTGCTTCAGTCTTGACTCCAGGCCAGACAACCTCGCCATGCAGCTCCACAATTCTGGTTGTTCTTGTTGCGACAGAGTTCCTTTCCCTCTTCATGGGTCTTGGCTTAATAAATTCATGATGCAGATGGCCAGCTTCTATAGAATGGCGGCTTCACCTGCTCCCTATACACTACGTATATCCAGCTTCTCTGATGACTTAGTCTACCTTGCGTTTCAGCATCTGTGCAATTATTGAATGGTTGATTTTCTGCAGCACTTCGTGCACATGTAATCTCCTTTTTCGTATTTAAAAGGTCACTTGATTCTTTACCTCGTCATTAGTCTCTTCAGGATCTATACATGTTTGTCAGCCAGTATCTCTGGACATTGTACATACTCTTTTGTGACATCACTAACTTCTTTTATTTGCTCTTTCTCATATTCCTTCAGGGGGTTCCTCCCTTAGGTTGTCATCACTTCAGGGATACTGTCAGTAGGGTTGTAAGATAATCGTGGGGTGCCAGGATGGAGAGGGGAGTTTGTGTTTTGTTCTGTATGGGAGGAAAAGAAGGGTTGGTAGTGGGGTTTAGGGTCGGGTTTCAGTGGGGAGCAGCTCCCCCTAGTGGTCTGCCTCATGCCCGTTCGTTTGGCTTTGGTGAGGCCAGGCCAGGGTACTCGGTCGAACCTCTGTTTGAGGTTTATTTCAGGGTGGTTATGCTGCTGCAGCTGGGATCAGGGTTGAATTGCATCTTCAGTTGGAGGATCCAGGAGTGGGGTTGAGGATGGGAAGGGAGTGTTCAGTGGGTGCCTATTGGGTTTGTGTTACTTGTGTATGCATATGGTGATCTCAACAGTTTTCACATCTATGGGGAGATGAGCGTTAGCATGTGGTGGATTCTTTCATGGCCGCTCTGAATGTAATTAATTGGAATGTGCAGGGGCGTAACAATTTGGTGAAGCGAAGCAAGATGCACTCGTATTTAGTCGATTGGCAAGCCCTCGCTTACTTAGAGGGCACTCCATGCTTTTTCTTCCCAGGTTGCCCAACCGTCAGCTTTGATTTCTGCTTCAGATTTGTCAGAAGATTTTTATGCAACTCAATTTATTTTGGATTCTAACAACAATTTTATTTGTAAAACGCATAATAAAAGCCTACCAGCTTCATCACTCAGAAAAGAGAAACAAAACAACATAAACATTCTAAGTGTTTTGACAACATAAATACTCAATATAAGAGTTTGTGCAGCGAAAGCTATTTCACATATAAGACAAAAATGTTTGTGACTAGGGGTTAGTATGATAGTGATATTTCTACTATTTTATCAGGACACATTGGTGTACATTTCTATTCAGAAGAGCACAGAATAAGTCGGGTCGTCTTATTCAAGTTGTCATTCTGACCTACGTTTAAACACTTCCTGTTACGCTCACCTGGCTCCCACAGAGGAGTTGATCTGAACTGGACAGCTTCGGTCTCCACCAATGTGACGGGTAGGGCCGAGATGACGGACTGGACTGGCCCACCTAGCTTCATATTCTTCTGTAAATGGAGAAAGGGAATTAACCACCCGTGGAGTTGAGCGTAAATCCCCCCACCCCCGCTGTTCTCCCCACTAATCACCTTTGATGTCCCCTCTTATAGTCTCACCTGATGGTTTGAAAAGATGAGCTCTCCATCCTGCATTGAGCGCAGGGGGGTGTAGATAACCCGTTGCTTCACTGGCTCGAAGGAATTGGTGAGTTCCAGAGCAATATTGACTCCGAGATTCCCGGCAAGACGCCGTAAGTATGTAGTTCCTAAAAGTTCAAATGCCTGACTTTCACTCTTGTCCGATTCCTTGCAGGTTGCAGCTTGACCCTAGTGAAGAGTTCCTCGTGGCAACCGGTAGTATTCTGGTAAGGATTTGTATTATCCAACACAGTTCGATAAAATAATGTCAATATGTAACCTGTTGCTTTCTCCCTTATTCAGGCGCTGAGAGAAAGTATGAAGTCTCGGGGAATAATGCCTCCAGCGGTAAAATCAGGTAAGTCTATTGTGGTGAGGAGGGTTCCCCTTGTTTGTCCCTTTGTTTCACCTTGCTGTCCTTTTGTTTCCCCTTAGGGGCCGGGGTTCGGCGATGATGCAGTGGAAGCTGCGCCGACCCGTGAAGAGGAATAGTACCCCTGGTGGTAAAATCAGGTAAGTCTGTGGGGGGGTAACTAATATTTTTCTGTGTATTCCCTTGGCTCACCTTGCTGTTCTTGTCTTCTCCTTAGGTGCCGGAGTGCGGCGGGAACATGCAGGAGGATGCGGTGGAATATGAAGATGCTGCAAAGGCCAGTGAGTTCAGCACGGTGCTGCAGCAGGTGAGGCGACACGCATAAAATAACTTGGAGGGGATTGGGTCCTCTGACATATTCCATATCTATGACAGGTAATGTCCACAGCTGTGCTGCTTCGGAAAATCTTTGGCGTCTGCGTCCTGCGTCGATGACGTTGATGCGCCGTCCCCCAGGACCTCCTCTGATGTCACCCGATGTGAAAAGTAGGACACACGACGCCCATAGCCTCAGTTCCGTTTTTTCTGCGAACGTGTTCGCTTCGTGAATCTCGGTACGCCTCGACTCGTTGGAGTTTGCTGTTTTCAATTCTCGGTTCGTTGAACCTGTTCGGTTTGTTGTGGAGACCTGTTCGTGGCGATGTCTTCTTCATCTTCAACCCCGCATCCGGGCTTCAAGAAATGCGGGGACTGTGGGTCCAAGATGTCGGTCACGGACTCGCATGACGCCTGCCTCTGGTGCCTCGGGGAGGCCCACTATACGGATGACTGTGTCGACTGCCAGTCGCTCACGGCAAAGAACGCAAGAAGAAGCTGTCGGTAGGCCAGGTGTCTAAGCCCCGGAAGTTGAGGTCTGCGGGGCTTTCGACGGATGACTCGAGGGGCGACTCTCCGTGTCATTGTCTGAAGTCAGGTGGGTCTCCTTCCAGGAGTCGGTCTCGCCACTCCTCCGCCTCTTCGAGGCATTCCCGGAAGCGGCGGCATAGGTCACCTTCCCCGTCCTCTTCCGAGGACTCCGCCCGTCGGCGGGTCGCTTATCCCTCCATGCAAGCTACACCGGAGGAACGGGCTTCCTTCTGGAAGCAGATGCTAGCGATTCTTGAATCGCAGGGCACCGGTCCGTCTGCGCCTCCGAGTGGGGTCGGTCGGAACCGGTCGAGAGACACCGCTCGTACGCCTCCGGGCTCGGGTGGTTGGCACGGCTCGCGGGAGAGGTCCCGCTCGGACAAGGGTAGCCATTCTCTCCATGCCCATTCCAGGTCGTGGTCCTCGACGTGCTCGAGACCGCGTCATCCTGTGCCGTCTTCGAAGAAGACGTCGATGCCTGTGGCGCCGAGGTCGTCGACGATTTCTCTCCAGGCTCCGCCTCCGAGGGGGTAGGCGACACCGTCGGCGCCTAGGTTGTCGAGAGACACGCTCGGAGCTCCGGCTTCGAGGCCTGTGTCGACACTGGCGGCGCTGCAGCTGACGTCGATTTGCTCGACATCGACCCCTTTTGTGTCAACGCCGGCGCCGACTCGTTCTGCGCCCTCGACGCCTTTTGAGGCGGTGGTGTCGGAGGGGCCAGTGGCACGGGGTTTGCCCATAGAAAGGCTCTGGCTAAGGTCAGGCACTGCTTTGGTCCCCAGAGGTCTTCCTCTCCCCGCCTGGAGTACATTTCTGAGGGTGATGAAGGCTCTGATGGCGGCTTGGTTCTGGTTCCGGTTCCCGATGAACTTATCTCGGGCCATAGCCAGTTTGATGACCTGCGGCAGTCGCTGCATGATGCCAGTGGACTGGACACCTCTCCGGAGGTGGAGTTTTGTAGGCCGGAGCATGGTACTCATGCCGATTCTTCATATCGGCGCCTTATGTCTCGGGTCACCGAGTACTTGGGTTGGTCTGCTCCCCCAGGGGAGTTCGTTCAGGATGATCTCACGGACATCCTTGATCTCGGTCCACCCACTGACCCGGTTTTGCCTTTTCATATGGCTCTGCAGAGAAGTGTGGCGGCGGCTTGGACTGCGCCGGAGAGTCTCCCGGCAGTGGGCAAGTCTTTGTCGCGAAAATACCGTCCAGCCAGTAGTGACCCCTGCTACTTGTCTAGGCGGCCCACTCCGGAGAGTTTGGTGGTGCAGGCGGCTACGGCCCCAGCAAAGCAGGCGTTGTATCCTACCATCCCTCCGGATAGGGACGACAAACGTTTTGATTGCTGGGCGAAGAAAGTGTTTTCTTCGGGGGTATGGCGCTTCAGGCGGCCAACTCCATATGTGCCTTGTCTCGTTTCACACACACTCTGTGGAACTGTGTTGCTTTAGCGGCTGAACATATTCCCGAAGGGGATGAACGGAATGGTTTCCTTGCTATGGTTCAGGATGGCAAGGATGCCATGTGTAAGGCCGTTCAGTCGGGTTTGGACTTGGCGGATTGTGTCAGCTGGTCCATGGCAGCGAGCACCGTAATGCGCAGGTTTGCGTGGTTGCAGAAGTCTCGGTTCGCTCCTGATGTGCAGTCCCAGCTCCTCAACATGCCCTTTGACAGTGAACACCTTTTTGGCAGCAAGGCTGACGGGAGCCTTGAGGTTGCAGACCTCCAAAGCTGCAGCAAAGTCGTTGGGCGCTGCAGTTCGCCAACCTCTGCCTTTTCGTCCTAGGGGACAGCAATGGAGGGGCGGTTCCTTTCGCTATTACTCGTCCTTCTGTAAAGCGAGGGGAGCTAGCTGTCAAAGAGGCCATCGTAAGAGTGCCAGAGGTGGAAATAAAGGTACTCGAGGTGCCAAGGCTGCTCGGGCAGTTGCCTCTTTGCCCTCGGGCAACGTCGCAGCCGCTACCACTCAGTCATGAGGCCAGGTCCCATGGTTCGCCGGTTGAGGGAAGGCTGGCGCAGCATCTTGTAGAGTGGCAAGCCATTACTTCGGATGTGTGCGTTCTGGAGATCATAACCCACGGCTACTGTCTTCCTTTTCGGCAGAGGCCTCACGACAATCCACCAGGGAGCCTCTCTTTGAAGAGTCCGGATCCGCTCCTTGCACAGGAAATTCAAGCCCTGCTGGAGAAAGGCACCATAGAACTGGTGCCTGTAGCGGAGAGGAACAAAGGATGGTATTCCCCTTATTTTTTGATATCGAAGAAAGACGGGGCATTGAGACCCATCATGGACTTGCGCGGTTTGAACAAACTCCTCAGGAAGGACAAGTTCAAGATGGTGACTCTTTCTCAAGTCCTCCAGGCCCTTCAACTTCAGGACTGGTTGGTGTCTCTTGACCTCAAAGATGCTTACTTCCATGTGCCAATCCATCCCAAGCACAAGAAGTACCTGAGGTCCGCGGTTGGCGACTCGCACTTTCATTTTCGGGTCCTGACGTTCGGATTGACCTCCGCCCCAAGGGTTTTCACCAAGCTCATGGTGGTGGTGGCAGCACATCTCAGGAAAGGGGGGAATTCATGTCTACCCCTACCTGGACGATTGGTTGATCAGGGGGAGCTCTCACGAGCAACGCCTGGATCATCTGTCCGTCACCTGCCACTCCCTTCACAGGCTGGGCTTCTCCCTCAATTTAAAGAAGTCCCATTTGACGCCAACGCAGCGGCTCCAGTACATCGGAGCAATGCTCGACACGTCCCTGGGGCAGTGTTTTCCTCCTCAGGTGAGGGCTCTTCACATTCAGCAGATGGTGCACAAGTTTCATTTTGCCCAGGATCTCACAGCGTCCGAGTTCTTGAGACTGCTCGGCATCCTGGCATCCTGCATTCTTCTGGTGCCAGAGGCTCGTCTGCAGATGAGATCTTTGCAGTGGGCACTCAAGCTCCAGTGGTCTCAGTCCTCCGGCAGGCTGTCGGACCCTGTTCAGGTGCCGCCCTCCGTGGCCCGGGACCTTCTGTGGTGGGCCGTCGAGGGCAATCTGATGAAGGGGGCCCCATTTTGGCTGCCCTGGCCAGAGGTGATGATCGTGACGGACGCGTCCCTAACGGGATGGGGAGCTCATGCCAACGAGTTGACAGTCAGCGGCCGTTGGTCTCCGTCGGAGTCCAAACTCCATATCAATCTGTTGGTGCTGAGGGCCGTCAGGCTAGCCCTGAAGGCTTTTCTGCCGACTGTGCGCGGAAAGAGTGTCCTGATTCTAACTGACAACATGGTGGCGATGCACTACCTCAACAAAAGGGGGGGGGCAGGGTCACTTCCGTTGTGCAGGGAGGCGATGCAGCTCGAATTCTGGGCCATCCAGCAGGAAGTTTCGATCTCGGCTGTTCATCTGGCCGGAGATGACAACGAGACGGCGGACGCTCTGAGCAGGCAGAGGTCGATCTCTCACGAGTGGGAGCTGGCTCAGGAGATTCTCCTGGAGATCTTGGCCCTTTGGGGGACCCCTCAAGTGGATCTCTTCGCCTCCAGTGTCAACCGGAAGTGCGAAAGGTTTTGCTCGCGGGAATTTCCTCCAAAAGGAGCTTTAGGAGACGCGTTTGTGGTGGAGTGGTCATTCCCACTGCTGCACACGTTTCCTCCAGCAAGTGCTGCGGAGGTTACGGAGGTTCGGTTCCTGGATGATCCTCATTGCTCCGGCGTGAGCCCGGAGGACGTGGTACCCGGACCTTCTCGACTTGTCCATCTGCCCTCCACGTCGTCTTCCCTACCGAGATGATCTGCTCTCACGGGAGGGGGGGTCAGGTTCTCCATCCAGAGGTCAGATCCCTCAATCTTCACGCTTGGCTTCTGAAAGGTTGAGGTATAAGGATTGGGACCTCCCTGAAGACGTGATGGAGGTGTTGTTCTCGGCCAGGCAGCTGGCAACTAAGTCTCTGTACCGTTGCCGTTGGAGAAAGTTCTGCGACTGGTGCAGAGTTCAGAATGTGGATCCTTTTGAATGTGACATTCCCATGGTTCTGTCTTTTTTGCTTTCTTTGGCCCACAGGGGCTTGCAAGTGGGGACCATTAAAGGTTACCTGGCGGCGCTGTCCATATTTAAGCGCTCGTCTGAAGATTGTTCCTATTTTAAAATTCCTTTAATTTTGCAGTTTTTGAAAGGGCTCACTAATGTGTTCCCTCCGTCACCTTTTCTGGTGCCAGGTTGGGATTTGGACCTTGTTCTTAAGTTTCTTATGGGTGCTCCGTTTGAGCCTTTACATTCTTGCCCTTTGAGGCTGTTAACTCTGAAAACTGTGTTTTTGGTTGCGGTTACTTCCGCTCGCAGAGTGAGTGAGCTGTTCATAAGGACAGGGTTGTCCTTAGAGTTTGTCCTTTTTTTCTTCCGAAGCTGGTTTCGGAATTTCATTTTAGCCAGAAGGTTCTTCTTCCGGCGTTCTATCCTCCTCCACATCCTGGTAAGGAAGAGGAGAGGCTCCATGGGCTTGATCCTAGAAGAGCATTGAGCTTTTATATTTCGCGCATGTCCCGGGTCAGAGTGGACGATCAACTTTTCATTGGTTACGCTGGAAAGCGTTTGGGACAAGCTGTGACGAAACAGACTTTGTCTCGTTGGATTATTTTAGCTATCTCTGAGTGTTACCGCTTGGCGGGTAAGGATCCTCCGGCTGGCTTGTGGGCCTATTCTACCAGGGGAGTGGCTGCGTCTACTGCTCTGCAGAGGGGAGTTCATATTCGTCACATCTGTGATGCAGCCACCTGGGCTTCAGTACATACTTTTGTACGTCACTACTCCCTCGATTCCATCAGAGGGCAAGATCTGGCCTTTGGCAAGGCAATTCTCTATTCTGCAATTTGATTGGGTATGCTAAATTTGTATTCTAAATTCTTTCCCACCTCCTTGTTTGGTACTGCTTTGGGAGTCTGCCATAGATATGGAATACGTTGGAGGACCCAATCCCCTCGAAGAACAAGTTACTTTCTTACCTGGTAACGTTCTTTCGATGGGATGGTCCGACGACGTATTCCATATCGCTCCCTCCCTGCCTTCCCCGCTGCAGAATTTCTTTTGCGATTGCAGCTTGCGTTCCGCAAGGCCTTGTGTGTCTGACTGGCAGAAAACTGGTGGCACATTTTCTGGGAAAAAACTATAACTGAGGCTATGGGCGTCGTGCGTCCTACTTATCACATCGGGTGCCGTCGGAGGAGGTCCTCGGGGACAGCGCTTCAACGTCATCGACGCAGGACGCAGACGCCAAAGATTTTCCAAATCAGCACAGCTGTGGACATTACCTGTCATAGATATGGAATACGTCGTCGGACCAACCCATCGAAAGAACGTTACCAGGTAAGAAAGTAACTTGTTCTTCTTTCTTCCAGCTCGAAAGGCGCAATGGATCGGGAATTCAGGTAAGGATCAAAGGTATTGCTCCTGTTCTAACCTTTTCTCCTTCTTTCTCCCTTTTTCTAGGAGCTCCAAACTCGAGGCGGGCGTGGCAGAAGACTGGATGCAGACTTGAAGGCACGGTAAGCGTTACGCTGCTGGATGCAGAATAACGCGAAGCGTGTGCTGCTCTTCGGGCGTGGTTTAAATAGCCTCCAAAGTAGTCCCAGGTAAGTATTCCTCCCCAGCCCCACCTGAGTAAAAAAACAGTCCGTAGGTAAAGTAGTCCCATCCTAGCCTCTTTTGGCTTGGAGCTCTTGCAGAATGGTCTACATCAGGTAATTTTGCAGCATGGTCTGGATCGTGTAAGTTTTAATCTATGAGCCTGGCGCCTATGGCGCCAGGACTGACTCTCCATATGAGCCTGGCGCCATAGACGCCAGGACTGCACCCAAATAGCCCCTAGTAGGGGTTGTTAGGCTTGCTTGAGATAACTTGATGCCTGCTTCCGGGGTTGCTGGACTTGGTCTGGGTCCCTGGGGGTAGGCATCATGACACTTCCACCCTTGAGCCTGGCCCCCGACAATAAATACATTTGTGGAAGTACCCAATACATGACCATCGTGTTTAGTCGGGCATAAAGTGGATGTGGCTTT
This sequence comes from Ambystoma mexicanum, assembly GCF_040938575.1. Taxonomy (NCBI): domain Eukaryota; kingdom Metazoa; phylum Chordata; class Amphibia; order Caudata; family Ambystomatidae; genus Ambystoma; species Ambystoma mexicanum. The sequence continues at coordinate 370,670,776 of NC_090931.1, forward strand.
GCTGCAAGAGACTTGCCTTGATGCTCACGGTTGGGGAAGGTGGGAGCGAGATGGAAGGCCAAGTGATAGGATCCACCTTTTCTTCCTATTTGAGGGTGGGTCCTTACATGGGTTAGGGAGGCCTCAGGGCTGATAATTGTACAGTCAATGGTTGACGTAGAGGAGAGGTATGTGGCCATAGTAGGAGATCTGTTAAGGTGCTAAATACGTCTGCTGAGAACTTATGCTCGGAATGTGGAACAGGCAGAGTTCTTTCAGGGAATGCAGGACTTAATAATTGAGCACCGAGCGGACTAGGGACTTAAATTGTGTGCCTGACAGTGTACTAGATGTTGAGAGTGAAACAGTGTGGGCCAGGATGGCAGCATCAAAGTCCATGTCAAAAATTGTAACTGAGTTGTGCTTGTGGGATGTATGGCGGGCACAGAATGGTGAGGAGCATAGTTAATCTTATTATTCAGCAGTGCATGGTTCTTATGCATCAATTATGCCTGTGTCAGGGAGGAGGAGCTTGAATTGGTTGTGAATGCAGAGTTTCTGGCTAGGACTCTCTCAGACCTTGCACCACTACTCCTGGGGATGCGCAAAGGGCTACCTTTATGTCTTTGCTTGGGGGAAAAGATTCGTCAATTTCTGGATCCCAATTGGGGATCTACTACAAATATGTCCACTCAGTGGGAAGCCTTGAAGGTGTGTATCAGGGAGGGGGTTAGGGTACACAGAGTCCTGTCGGCTGAAGTCCTTGGACTCGAACGTAAGGAGGCTTCCCTAGAACAAGACTTGGCTAGGGGGGAGGTTGCACAGGATATATTGGCAGATGCCACAAGCAATTTGCAAGGGAGAGGCTAAATGACCATGTTTATGCTGGTTTATCTTGCTAGTCATCGCTCAGAGAGGGATAAGGCAGGCAGGCATTTAGCCTTGTTGGTTACGAGGGAGTGTGGGTAACGAATGTGCAAAGGGGTGAGGGATGGTAAAGGAGCACTGGTCGCAGATCGTGAGGGTATCGCTGATGTGTTTCAGGAATGTTATGCTGGCCTGTGTACAGAGAAGAATGGGATTGATGTGGCCTTGTGGCTGGAAGAGGCGGGTCTATGTGGGCTGTCCGAGGAGCAAAGGGATCAACTGGAGGTGAACATGGATGTACATGATGAGCGGGCTGTTGAGGTACTGAGCTTGGGTAAGACTCCGAGTGGTTGGGATCATGTTAGAGGTGTACAAATCCTACAAAATATTCCTGGTCCCTAAGCTTCTGGAAGTTTTTCTAGAGTGCAAGATGCCTGGCAGTCTCCCAGTACCTATGTTGGAAGCTATGGTGGTTCTTCTGCCTAAGAAAGGCAGGGATAATGAGTGTGCCTCATACAGACCCCTGTCCATGATCAATGTGAATATTAAAATCCTGTGTAAACTCTTGGCTGGTCTACTGAATCCAGTTATGCAGAGCATGATCTACCCAAACCAGGCAGGATGTATTCTTGGTAGGAGCACTATGCAGAATCCTAAGACTTTTCTTGTTCCTGGATAAATATAGCAGCTGTCCTGAGATACTGGCTGTGGTCAGCCTAGATTCTTATACGGCCTTTGACTCGATTAACTGGAAATTCCAAGGGATGGTGTTGGAAAAGATGGGGCTAGGTGTCCAGTTTATAGACTGGGTTAGGCTTTTGTATGTGTGCTTAACGTCCAGGGTGCAGGTTAATGGGCCCATCTCGAGTCAGTGGCAAGTGCGACGAGGAACACGACAATGATGCCCGTTGTCCCTGCTGTTTTTCACATTGGATATTGAACCACTTGTGCGGGTGTATCGGAAGAGGCATGAAGCGGTGCAGCTGCTGATGGGCAGAGTGAGGTGCTGTATCACCTTGTATGCAAACAATGTCATTTTGTATGTTTGTGATCCGGCTACAAACCTGGAGCAGGCTATGGTAACAGTGGAGGAATTTAGGAGACTCTCTGGGCTAGTGATAAATGCCGCCAACTCAGCGATATACAGCTTGCCAGTAGAGGTCGGGGGGATGAACTCATGCACCTGCAGATGGACATTCCAGAAGGAGGGTTCAGGTACCTGGGCATTATGGTGAGGTTGAATTTGGAATGGGTGTATCAGATTAATGTGGAGCGGGCAGTGGCTGCTTTCGGCAAGCTAGCAGAATTCTGGGAGAGGTTCCATAGCTCGTTGATGAGGCAGGTGATGCTGGTGAAGATGATTGTGTTGCTGAGGCTGCTGTATGTATTTCAGGTGATACTAATGCCCATGCCAGCCTCTTGTTTCCAGGCCATTCACAGGAAATTGTCCAAACTACTCTAGAAGGGGGTTTCGCTGAGGTTTTGCATTGGCTACTTGGTAATTGCCTGCAGATAAGAGGGTAATTGGGGCGCCTGATTTTAGGCCCTATTATTTGGTCATCGTGCTTCAGCATATGGTGAACCGTTTCATTCTTCCACATAGGGATGGGGGTACCGGTTGGATTACAGTTGAATCCGCTCCAAGGGAACTGCTGGAGTTGCTTGGAGAGTGGGTAAAGGAGCTTATGCAGCTTCTGACTTCTGCGAGCACTATTATCCGGATCTGGTAGCATGCTACTAAACTTCCGGGGTAGAAGAGCGTTGGGCAGAATCCTGTGCAGTGCCCTTAGGGACCACTACACACAATTAAGACCACAAGTGGTAATACAAGTTCACCTTTGGTACAAGCCTGTACTACTATGTTAAAGTGGTAGCGATGGCTGAGCAGCCAGACTTATCTCAAGAGTAAATGAGCAGTAGTAGAGATTACACAAAGGACCACAATTACTGTGACTCAAGCAAACACTGACTCAAGGTTTCAGGTAAAAAATAGAAGTGCATTTATTTTTAAACCATCTGTTATGAAACACAACACTTCTATAATTTCAAAACCACACGTAAAATACACTACACACAATTCTCTTGACACAGAATAACTCAAGGTAAGTACCTTATTTTTTGGCGGCCGGTGTTGTGAAACATAAGACGTTACCGAGAATACATATGCAATCACTTTTTGACAGTTCGGTCGTATTAAAGATACGCGTATCCGCGACAAGAAATGTTACTGGGACAAAACACACTAAGCACCTGGGCTAACCAGAGAGAGTGGGGGGCAAAAATCATAGGCAATACTTTTGTCAAGGCAGACAGAGTCAGAGAACACTCGCTTACAGAAATACAAAAGTCAATAGGCCGGAGCCAGTGTCAAGTGGAACCGGGTTCCTGTTGTCGAGGATCACACAGTCAGACAGTTCAAGATTTAACGTTGCCAGGAGTACTTGGATATTGTCAACAGAGGAAGCAAAATTATAAGAGGGAAGGAAAGACAAGGGCAAGCCTTGGATGAGGAGAAAAGGGATTCACCCTAGTTCCTCGAAGCAGAACACAGTACCTTATTCAATGAAGAAGCTGGTGCCACGGCAGTTGTTCCTGGTAGTTTCGTGCAGACCCACAGTTCCTCGTGCTTCGGTCGTGGAGACAAGAAGGACGTCTGGAGGGGTCTGCACTACTCCAGGATGAGGCCAGCAGCAGCGACGGTGAATAAAAGGTGCGCTCCTTTAAAACAGGAGAGGCTCTTCAGATGGCTATGCGGACCACTACAGCAGGGTGCAGTGATTTTGACCACGAAGAGGATCTTCTGGCTGTGGAAGGTGAGCTGGTTGACCCCACCAGACTCGAGGGAAGAAGACTCCGGACTGGATCTTCTCTGGTCGTTGAAGGGTAGCTGGCTCAGGACTGCAGCAGGGCTTCACCGGGATGGGGTAGTTGCAGCAGCCGTCTTCTTCTCCGCTTCTCTTCGGTTCCTTGTAGTTCCACTGGCGACTCTGACTTCCAGCCCAAGAGTTCTGCCTTTTATGAGAAAATCCCCCATTCACATAGCCTGGCTGTCAATCACGCAGCAGGGGGGTTGTCCAGCCCGGACAACCACCTCAGCCAATCATGGCAAAGTGTGACTTGGGTTTCCTAGGATACCGTGTGCAGGGGGTGACTACACCCCTCCCTCACATTCAGCCCACCTAGACACCCAGGCGCCCAGAGGAGGGCTTCTTGGCAGAAGCCCGCCAAAAGACAGTGAACAAAGAAGGCAAACCAGGCTTGCCACGCAAAGTAAAACACAAGAAGGACTTTAACAAAATGAAATGGCGACTAAACCCGACCGGAGCAAAAAGGAAGAGTATTTGGTTAAGCGGGTTTATGTTCGAGGCTAATATAATAGCCTAAAACAATACCACGTTTATATAGTATATTCGCGGTAGAAAAGTTAGGGTAGATACCACTGCCACCAGCCAAGTCTAAATGTTAAAAGAGCAAAACAAAGCTCAGAGAGGCACAGAAAACAAAACAAGGGGTAGGATTGAACCCTTTTTCAGTACTCCATGTAAGATGGGCTGTACTGGGTCTGTAGTTTTAAAGTGACTATGTAAAGTTAATGGCAACTTTACCAGTTTCTGGGGGACAGTAGTCAGCCCCAGAAAAAGGAGTCATTGGGAAGTCTTAGAGACAACCCTGACTGAACCCACTGAAGGTGCTGTGTAACGCACACAACAAGTTGTGCTCATTGAGTGGTGTGCTCCAGAGTTCAAGATCACACAAGTAGAAATGCACACGACAAACCACAGGTAAGAGTGGGAAAAAGAGGCACACTCTTACCAAGTGTAAAAGGTAAACTCCAGGAATCCAGCAAAGCTGCTGGGGGACTCACTAGGTTGGGAAATTAGCCATAGAATGAGAATTCTCCCTAACAAAGAGTCCCTGCATGCCATAGATGTTCCTAACTTGCGGCAGGTTGGGTAGGTATTTAAACGTAAGGTGGGGAGTAGTATATGGGGCGAGTGAGGTATGGGGGGTTGTTGAGAGACATCTATGAAGACGACAGGGCCATCAAGTTTCAAGAATTTGGGGCTGCAGACCCAACTGTCTGCCTCAACTTTCTGGAGTTTGCTACTCTAACAGCAGGGGTTAGGGCAGCATTGGAGGGCTTTTTGAAGAGGCTTCAGATCCATGGGCTCAATATGACGCACATGCAACTGGCTGGTGGTGGAATTAATGTTTCAGAACACTATGCAGTGGACAGGGCTGAGCAAAATGCGGAGGCAGTGGCCCTTATGCTAAAGTGGGAAGGAGATGCAGGGGAACAGTTTACTGACCGGGAATGGAGTAGAGTGTTATTGCATATGAAGCAAGTGTCCTGGAATGTCGGGATCCAATATAAGCTTTAGAGGTGTACATATATCACCCTGGTGACGGTAGCTCAAATGGGCCGGGCACTGACCCAAAGTGTTGGAGGTGTAAGAGGGCCCTAGGGTTGTATCTCAATATATGGTGGGAGTGTGATCTAGTTACGAGATTCTGGGACGCAGTTCGAAAGGAAATGTTTGGGTTGACGAAGGTAAGGATTCAGCCGACGGTGAAATAGTGCCTTCTGGGGCTCTGGCCTAGCGGGAAAGGGAAGCGTGGTAAGGCGATAACTAGAGTGATATCATTGGGCCTCCTACTGGCAAAGCGTGTGACAATAATGGTATGGAAAGCGCAGATTGGACCTAGGATGTGTGACCTGCGAAGTGCAATGCGAAAGTGGATCAGAGCTGAGAGGGATGTGGCGTTGTCCATGGGCCCTTGTGAGGACAGTGCTTCTCAGTACTGCGTGAGACTCGCCCGAGGCCTGCTAGGACCTGAGACCACCATAGGCTATTTTCTGGGTGCCTGTGGCAGTGTGAGTGGTCTGGGATCTTAAGTGACGCCTCGGTTGGAAGAGGAATGGTGAGGTTGGGAGCGTGTTTGGGAGGATTCTCAATGAGGGTATACAGTTCTGGTTAACTATGGGCCTGGAGGTTCGAGTGGGGTTAGATGGGGTTTGAATTTTCCACTGAGGGGGAGACTCTTTACATTGTAAATGCCAATATAAGGGTTGTGTAAGGGGCCTGGATGGACAGTAGGGGGTAAGAGGGGAACCTTGTCAGGAGGCAAGGAATTATTTTGTTGCTGTTTGGGGAGAGATTGTTTAGAATTTTATTTGGCATCACGATTTTGAATGACTATGTGGAAAGGACAATCGTCCAAAGAGATCATAATTTGTATGTTAAAGTTGCATAAATTAAAGTTTATAAAGCTGAGCACCTTATTAAAACATTATTATACAAATCATCTGCTGTAATTTTTGGAAATACCCAATTTGTTCGAAATAAATCTATCAAATTGTACATTTGATCGCTGCCGAAAATACTGAACATGCGGAACAGGGGCTGCAAAGGTGTCCCCGTCCTCCCCCGACCCCCCACCCCTGATGTTCGGTATTTCTGGCTTCCGGGTTGCAGGGGTGTCCCCTGTTTCCTCAACATCGGAAGCAGGGGAACCAAAAAGTAAGAAAAAAGGAAGAGATCCTGTCGTGTCAGATCCAACCCCGCGTTTGAGGGATGGAACTGACGCTGCAGGGTTCAGCAGAGAAAAACCTATATTGAAAAACATATTATAAACGATGCATTGTTCAACACAGTTTGATATTAAACTTAGTTTTTTTACTGTATTATTATCTATGTACAAACAGTATGTTCGAGCAATTATATTTTGGGCAGTTCACCCGCGAACAAATCGTAGATAAACAAACAACCCAAATCCGTAATTTTTCACATATATTCCAAAGTTATTAGCGCTTCATCATTACTCTGGTCATACATTATGGGTGCATTAAAGTCAGCAGAATTATTAATAGGAAATCCAGGTAGTTATGAAGTTATCATATAATTATTCATAAAGTATTAACATTTCTTTCAATACTATGTGTCCGTCTTTCATTTTTATATTTGAAGTTTAGTAGTAACAAAATATTATCTGCTTGCATCTCAGAAAAAGAATTACAGACTCAAAAGAATTTTTGTCATCAATCTGGCTTTTGCGTTATTGTTAATATTTACATGGTATTGTGTTTTGTTCAAGTGCAACCACTCCCATCTGTATTTTCTGTTATCCTTATTTCTTGAAGACCAGTGATTATGTTGGGACTTTAATCTCCAATGTTTTCTTAACTGTCATTGATTACCTACCACCTGCAGTATTCCAAGAAACAAACTTAGTTACACTCGTCATCATTTTTAGGCCATGATACACCCTTTGTCAAATCCAACCTATTTTCTGTTCAGTTTTATGAAAATGAAATATACTTTCTGTCATTTGAATTGTTAAATGAAGTTGTTCTACAGCCAAGTTTGGTCAAAAAACTTTTAGGGTAACATTTGTTTAACTCCTTAAGACATGCAAAAACATGTTGACAAAGTTTGCAAACTTTAGGGGTGCTCCATGTCACTCAGTCACAATCTATTCACTTTGGGAGTCTTCCTGCCTGGGATTGGCTGTTACTTGGATACAAACAACCCCTTGGGCATCCATAAGCTCCTCTAGACATTGCTGGTTCTGTGCCAAATGTTGTGGATAATAATCGGCCTTCTCCACCACACTGACAGTGGCAACCGTGTTTGGCTTCTCCTGACTCCACAAGCAGACTTTAAATTATTCTACCAATTCCATCTACTAGGGCCCGGGCCTCGCTCTTCCCCACCAGCCAACTCCTGCTCTGTTCCTCCTCGACACCACATCACACGACCACACCTCTTTTCACTTTGCACCTTACCCCTTCCGTTCAGGTTATCAATGCTATCCCCTGATATGGGCCAACTGTTCCCCCCTAATTCCTTCGTGCTCTAAATAGCTAGATCCTCATTACCCTCTTGATGTTCTCCTTCAGCCTCCTCTTGCTGTCTTGAACCACCCACACCCTGATGATTCTAGCCCTCTTCTGATGTTTCCAACCATCATCTGCTGTTCCTTCATGTACCTCTCTATACTGTTCTGCTTCCACCTACTTATGCTTCCAACCAACCTTCTGATGTTCCTTCTCCCGTGCTAGCCTCCAACATTCTCCAAATGTCTTCTTCCTTCTCCGGCCTGCTCCGAACTCTTTTCTTGCTTTCCAAACTCCTCTGAGTGCTTGTCTCCAGCTCCTACTCCAAACACCCTCCCAGCCTAACTGAGAACCTCTGTTTATCTAGCCCGGTACCACCTCCTCTTGGGTTGGACTGCCTGTTAGGGTCAGCAACTGCCAATGAAAAATAGTGAGGGCCTGTGATTGGCCATTCCTAGAGTGGTATTCTGGCTTTAATTGGGACCTCTTTGGGCAGACAAGGCTGGTACACAATTATGGGTTTCAGTTCCTCATTTTTCTGTGTCTTTATCTTCCAGTGGGTGTCTAGTTCTATTACCTTTTCTAAAAGAAAAAGCGTCTAGGATTGTCTGTCAGGGCCACATCAAAGCTCTCCTTTTGGACCTAGGAAGAACACATTAGCTCTAATCACTTGGTCCTTTAACTTTACATGTGTAGAGGTGGAGACGAGGTCGGTATTGGCAAGAAATCCAGCCCATATCACCCCTGACCTATCATCCATTAGCTCATATAGCATCCATCCCTCAGTGCCCCCACTATAGGTCCTTACTGCTAGGCAGGGGACTCTCCCACAGTGGCAAGAGATTCAGTGAAATTCCTATTTCTGGATTACTAATACTACAATAATGTAACACCTCAATATTATGAACAATAGTCTTCCCATTCTCGTCACCCTGAACATAACCAAATGCATAAAGATGATAATACCCAGTGACACTAAAGTATCCCCTTTAGAAATAATCCTATCATCCACAGTCTCCTATAATGGTGACACTAGTGGAATCAAATGCACCATCAGATTCCTCAAAAGCAACCAATCTCTTATGCCTAGGTGATATGGCTCTAGGATGTGTAATCATATAAAGACTATGCAATAGTATTGAACATTTCTTTATTAAGTATATTTGGTGTAAATTAACCCCTTATAATTCAATGTAGAAAACAATTTAAGGTAAATTCAGAGGGGGTAATTCATGGAATAAATGTATGCCGAAATCAGCGGCGCAAGCAGGCGCAAGCGTGAAAAAGCCTGCGCACGCGTGCGATTCATGGAAGGCCCTGCATGTGTATTATCCGGGATGTGCGCCAAATCCATGCGCACGCGTCATTTCCACATCCTGAACACATGAAAAAGGGGGCGGAACAAGGGGCGGAACACGCGGAATGGGGAACAACATGTGAAAATAAGGGCGTAACTGGGGAAGTACCGCTGGGAAGTACACGGAATGCCCACACGCACGCTAACTACATGTATTCATGGAATAGACTAGGGAAAACCTGTGCACGTCAAAACACACGCACATGCACAATTACGTCCGCCACACAAAAGCAGTTGGAAGCGCCCTTGCGCAGCATAAAAGTGCGCGCAAACAACAAACGAGCGTATACAGCTACGATGAATGTCCCGTTCCTCGCAGCAGTGATCGTGGGAGACCGCAGGAGGAGGAGGATAGCCAGGCCCTGCATTTTTTTGCCCAGGACCAGCCTTTTTGGGATGCCTGATGACCAGGTCTATGGTAGGTATAGGTTTCCACCTCATATTATCCTAGAGCTGGTCAGGGAGTGGGAGGATGAACTCACATCGCCCACCCTGTGCTCCCAAGCATTGAGCCCCTTGGAGAAGGTGCTCAATGTACTGCATTTATTGCCCACTGTGTCATTTCAGTGGACAACTGCCATAGTGGGGGGTGTCTCACAGACCACACAGTCACGCTGCCTACACTAGGTGTTGGCAATCATCACTGTGCGCCCCTCAGTCCACAGACACATATACATGCCCAGAACACCCGCAGAAAGGCAGGGCTTGGTCCTGGACTTCTGCAGGCTGGCACACTTCCCCAAAGTGCTCGGTGCCATAGATTACAGCCATGTGGCCCTACGTCCACCTAGGGCCACTGAGCACATCTATCAAAACCGCAAGCACTGGCATTCCATCAATGTGCAGGTGGTATGTGATGCCAAGGGATTCATCATCTCTGTATATGCAAACTTCCCTGGGTCCACCCATGATAGTTTCATATTCAGAATGTCCGCCCTGAGCCGGTCCCTGGAAGCTGGGAAGCATGGCGACACATGGCCCCTAGGTGAGTACAAATGCATGTGCACATGCATACATGTCACACACAGACAAATACACAAGCCCCGCTAATGACAACTATTATCACCTTACCAGGGGACAGTGCCTACCCTCTGAGCACCTGCATGATGACGCCCATACAGAACCCCACCACACCACCCCAGGTAAGATACAACACAGCCCATATTGCAACCAGGGCCATAGTGGAGCGCACATTCAGAGTGCTCAAGTCACGCTTCCGCTCCCTTGACCACTCTGGTGGACAGCTACTATATTAACCCCCAGTAGTGTGCAGGATCATTGTGGCAGCATGTTTCCTGCACAACGTTGCAATATGGCATGGCGTACCGGTGGACATGGTGGTGCCCCCACATACCGAACCACACACACAGCTGCTGCGCATGGGAGGTAAAAGGGCATGTGGCGAGGAAGCCCGTACCCAGCTTGTGGCCACATTTTTCACCTAAACTCCAACCCCTGCGGAGTGCACACAGGCCTGGCACATACCAGGTCACAATCGATGATGAGAAAGGGATAGTCAACTGTCACTACCTTACCACCTTGAGAATGTGTCCACGGAAGTGCCACATTGTGTGCATCCCTAGCTACTTAAACACAACCAATCCCATGTAACCAAAGGGAACGCTTTCAAGGCATCCCCCCCCTTGCTAAATGTTCTGACTTGAGTGTCGTGTAGACCGTTGAGACCTCCGTCCCCAAGTGATGCACATGGAAACCAAAAGAATCCCGCTGTGCGACCTTTGGGGCCACAGGTGGGAGATGTTACTTCCCGGATCCACGGAACCTCTGGAACACCGATGCTGCTGCAAAAAGAACGAGGTTAACTACCAGGCAATCACAATATATCACAAGAATCAAAGGATCTGAATAGTCTTACCTATCCGGTGTTTAGAAAGCCCAGGAAACCTAGGAGGGAGGTTCGAGACTCAGATGATGCGGTCCCTAGAACAAGAGGAACGCAGGCAATCATGGATACAGGGTAAGCCACCTGTATAGCTGAAGGTGTAACTTGAATACCAAAAGGGAAATAGCGTAGAAGTTCAACAAAGTACCAAAGGATGATCCGAAGACAAGTGAGGGCCGTGCCAAAATCCAGCAATAGGTAAACAGTTCCAAGCAAAGGTACAAAAGGAAAATCCGAAGGAGTCCAAGTGAGAGTTCCAAGATCAAGGTAACCAAATAGAGTTTATCTAACGTAGCGCCAAACAGGGTCTGAAGACAGCTGAGAAGCAATCAGTGTTCCGTGCATCAAGCCTTATATACTGTGCGTTTCGGGGTCATGTGACGTCCACCAAGGTCACGTGGGAAACGCCGCTCTGAATCACGTGATCAAGTGATCGATCGGCATGGAGGTGTTCCGCCGCCCCTTCTGCTGTATGTTCTCCATGGCAACTGCCAGTGCAGGATGGGCTGCAATCGAGCCCGTAAATCGTACCTGGTACGGAGCTTTCGGTCCTTTGGGTAAACCGAATCACATGAGCCTCGAACCCTGGAGGGAGTCGTGTGGGAACCCGAGGAAGGTGTTGGGGAAATGTGAGCAGTGTTCTAGTGTGCAGTGGATCGGTGTGCAGAGGATCGCCTAACACTAAACAGGGCATGAACGGACTGGTATGCCGCCCAAACCCTCCCAACACTCCTCAACCCTGACTGCCACACCAGACCATGGCATGCAACATCAAAACATCCAACCATATGCACAACACATGACACAATAGTCATGAATTGCCATGTGAGAAATCTAAATAGGCACCATACAATCATACCTCACATGGCAATGGAAGAAAGGAGTGACCAAAACCTCACACCCTGAAAACAGTGCCACAAATGCATGCCACCAGTGGTTCAAGCAACAAAAGTCTGAATACATTTTGCCATGCACACTGGACAGTAGCAAATTGCCATATCAAACACTGCACACTGCACAGCACAGTGAATGTGCATTGCATTAGTGAAACCCCTTCTGCATCATTTCAAAAAATGGCATACAGCCACCTATTACCCTGTCATGCATGTACATGATTAATGACTCAGAAGTGAACATGGATTGTCATGACGCAGCATCCATGAGAAGGAAATCTGGGTGCAATGTAGTTTGGGGGGGTGTTTCCTAAGTGTATTCATCCATATGGACATGCCTAGAATACATGCATGTGAAATGCAGTGAATGCCAGTGTCCCGTACACAGCACATATGAACATAGCACCAAGGACCCCCTGTGTCTCAAAATACATCGATCCCCTGACACCTCAAAAGAAATCACTACATTGCATCAGCCATTGACCAGCAGACCATATCATGTGCACCGCATCGGCAATGGCAGACAGTGACCCATCACTGATTCATAGAAATCCATAAAATGAACAACACACAAACTTCATCAAAGCGCATTAATGAGGGAGTGAATAAGGAAGAACAGTACATTCCTACATGTCCTTCAAACAGTCCACAGTGTGATAATGAACTGGAAAAGCAAAGAACATATTACAATTGCCTGGACCAATAAGGGAGAGTCTAGGGAGGGAATGTAGGATGACATAACTAGCATCAACATTCCTATGCCTGACGGGAATAGTCGCAGTGCAGGAGTCACATAAGGAGGGGAGTGATGGAAGAGGTGCGGAGAGTAACAAAACAAGTGACAAACTGTGGTAGGTCTACAAAGAATCAACATGGTGCTGGGGAGGTGGAGAAGAAAGACAGAAGGGAAAGGGGGAAAAGATGATCTGTAATCAGTGGTGGAGGGTCTAATGATCAAATTAACTGTCCAAATAATACTTAAAATGGTGAAGGTGGGGTGTGGAAGGACGGAGGCAGAAGGGCAAATGTCTGCAAAGAACAAGCGGCTACGTATCACCATGGTCAATGGCAATTGGGGTAGTGGTTGAAAATGACAGCCAGAGTAGAAGGAGGAGACCAAAGTGTGGTGGAGAGGGAGAGGAAGGAGAGAAGGGAGGAGGGGGGTCAAGCTGAAAATGACCAATGGGGAAGATGTTGACGGTGCAGGAGAGTAGGGGATGTGATGATGAAGGGGGGGAAGACAGAGGGACACTGACAGGGGCAGGGGAGACAGGGGGTATTCAAGTGACTGAGAAGGCATGTGGACAGGTCTAGACGGGGCCACCTTAGTGGGCTTTTGATAGTGGTGGCAGGCTCAAGCATCCCGGTTGTCCTGATTGTCACAAGGGCCAAGTGCAAACAGTGGGAGGGGGGGGAACAGGTCCAGGACACAAACTGAAAATTTAAATGACAAACAATGTAGTCATAACTCGGATGTCACATCCAAACACTAGCCAGGGCTGGGAAATGTCCAAAGTGGTGCTAGCAAGGAATGGGTGTTTGTTGAAATGCGTGGTGACAGGGGTAACTCAGCATGCAGCCTTCATCTGACATATCAAAATCACTGTGGGAAAACTGTCCCAATTCAACATTCTCAGCACATGGACCCCTCCCGCCATCAGTGTGTTGTATGCAGCCAAAGGGTGCATGGTACCATCTACAGCAGGAAGTCCATCAACATAGACAGTCAATACATAACTAACATCTCAAGCAACATAATGAAATGCACAGTCAGCTTAATACTCACCAAAGTGAAGTGCAGACATGCATTGTATAACCAATCTGGAATACCCACTAGGGGTGTACACACAAGTAGAACTGCAGGCTGGCCACAGATATGACGGAATCCCAATGCCCATGTGTGATATGCTGATACACCGAGCCATCCTTGCGAGCCCATGGAAAAGGGAAGCAGGAGTAGCATATGTATCAGGACCCCAAGCAAAACACATACACAAGACAAGCCTGAATGGGCCCAGCAGGAAAACACAGTGGATGCCTTCCGATGCCACAAAGCACCACACTGTCACATGTATGCACAATAGACAAAATACATTTTTAAAAAAGAATTAAAAAAAAAATACATATTAAATCAAATATTCAATTCAAATAAAAAAATGAAAAGAGTAATGAAAGAAACAAAAGCAAATTCAATGAAATAGAAGAAAACCAGATAAAAAACATAACAAATGAAAAGCGAAGTGAAATCATTGAAAATGAACAACAAAATAATGGAAAAACTAAATTAAATGAAAAATGAAAATAAAAAGATAACATACTTACAAAAAACCATACAATTTGGATGAAAAATAAAAAATATTATCAGAATAAAAACTGCTGGAAAAAAAATAAAAAAATTGCAGGAAAATAATCAAAAAAGGCCATATATGACCCCAGGGGATGGGGGGGCACTCAGGCGGAGAGAGGTACAGGGTGCACCTCTACACCCACATATGTAGATGTCAAGGTAAAAAAAAGAAAACCTCACTGGGCTCTGCGCCTGCACGGCCCGACCTATGTGGGAGATAGGTTGTCATCGTCACCCTCTGGATCTGAATCAGAAGATGGATGTGGTGCAGTTGACTCACCACGCCTAGCCACGCCTTGCCACTCAATGGCAGCAAGTATGCGCGTCTGGTAAGCCAGGTCCTGGCGGGCAATGAGACTGAGGTCAGCATGCATTACCTCACGTATCACACGTGCTTCCTCCTGCAGGGACTGACGTGTGAGATGGAGTTCTGCTTGCATGGCCTCACATGACAAATGGAGTGACTCCCGGCTTGCACGGAGTTCAGCCGAGATGGTTCTTTCAAGCTGTTCAAACCTGTCTTCTGTCCGCCTACTCTGATCCATCATGAGGTCAGCTAGAGTAGATCAGAGGGCTGCTTGTTCCACCCTCAGGGCCTCACGGTGTGCCTCTGCTTGAGCATTAAGTGTTTCACACAGCGCCACCATTTCAGCCCGGCCCATCCTGTCATACGCTGTCATGCCCAGCCTGAGTGAGTGGCATGTGGACTGCGTAGCCCACTGATGGAGCACCATTTGCCTTACAGAGGGGAGGATGGAATGGGCCACACTTTCCATACCTTTAGCAATCATCTCACTTGCTCTCCCCTGTTGCTGTGCTATGGCAATCATGGAATGCTCCCACTCAGTTGACCCCGGTGGTACACAGCCACTGCATTGCCAGACACCACAACTGCTGGGCCCAAAGAGCTGTGGTCCTTGCTGGGTTGGTGCGTCCCGCGGCTGCAGGACTGCATCCCTCCATCTACCTGATGCCCCAGTAACATGCCAACTGGTGTCGATGGTGACCGTGCACCCGTAACCACCACAGGCGGACATTCCAACCCTGACTGGTGCCCTACTGCAGATGTTTCAGACAGAAGACCATCCAACACAGGATCACCTACCAGCAACGACACGTCATGATGCAGATCCGGCTCAACATAGCGGTCAGAGGATACATCAGAGCCTGACTCAGTCAGCTCTGGACATGATGGCCTGGAGCACCTGTGGGTTCTCGTGGGCTGCCACCCCACGACCACCACTAGTGCCTGGTTGGTCAAGTGAACTGGCCACCGTGTCTGGGATGACATCTTCATCCTCTGCCGCCAGTGTGTCATCACCTGCAACATAAAAAAGAGAAACAAGAACACGCATCTCAGTAGCACATACCACATACATACAGTTCACAACATTGACAGACAATTAATGAAACAGCCCTGTCACAGGCAAATCAAACCCCAACATGCATCCAGTAGATTTGCAATGCGGGCCATCCCAAAAGCAGTAAAGGATGCGTGAAAAATGTGAATGCAACACATTTATTGCATGTTGCACATCACCTGCATCACACACAACCTCTAGAGGGCAAACATCCAATGCAAAAATGAGAGATGGTAACAAATAGTCAGGGTGCAATGGTAACACGAGTAGACTGAAACAAGCAGTCATTGAGCTTTCCGCAACTGCAAGGCATTTTGAGAACTGTATCTGGCATTGTCCTACTCTAAATGTGGAGTTCTTATTGCTGCAACCTAAGCCTCTGATGAAAAGCTGTACACAGCTTGAAACACGTGTCAGGCTTCTCTTCGCACAAACAATAAAGGCTTTTCTTTGCACAAACAACTAATTATAATTTCTTGGCGCAGTGAGACTGGGAACATCTTTGTTTTTCTTTAACAAATAGTCAGCACCTAGCATAAGCATGTGTTACTACACAAATAGACAGAGCTACAAATGTAACCAAACACACCATGATACATGTAACATGCATGTTCATGTGCTGTACTCAACTACAATCAACTGTGCACAGTACATGTGTCATAGGAGGCACCTACGCTAGTGCATTTCCATACTGTGATGGGAGGGACATGGATACATACTTTTCAGGTCAACATCACACAACACCATCAAGATTGCACTCGTACACAATTGGCTCAGAGCTCAAAAAATCAAAGGGAGGGGAACAAGGGAGAAAAGGAATTCAAAACAACTATCATACTAGGCACAGAGACATACAGAACATGCTAGTGTATGGAGACGGGATAAAGGGTTGAAGACCCAGCAAAGGGGAGAAGGGAAACGTGCCAAACAGAGGAGACCAAAGAAGGAAAATGAAGTCCATTGAGAGTATGTTCATTCAAAAAGTGGGAGTGCAGCCAGCAAGTGGCAAGTGTAAGATGTTTTGGACATGGCAAATCTGATGAGTGCAGACAAAGAGTGCTGGACTGTATGGGGACACACAATGGACCCATTGATGAGGGAGGCCTGTAGGCAGTGCAGCAAGGAGGCAAGGTGAGCAGGTACCTGATTCAATGGACAGAGTGTGTGCAGGGGCACAGTGCCAACATAGGAAACTGTTCAGCTGGGTAGAAGAGGGGCTAATTCAGGAGCAGGTAGGAAGGTGCTGAGGGCTCCCAGAAGCATATATTCCTCTCCTCAAGATCCAACTTGGCCAGTTGGCTGTTCAAAAGTGAGCTCCCAGCAGTACACACATATCTGCTCCTACCTTATTTATTCAAGTAACAACTGACCATGAGGGAAGGTGGGTTAGAGGAGCAAAGGACTCAAGAGGGGTGGAATTGGTAGAGGGATTGTTGAAGGTACTGTCTAGTCAGTTCCAGAAAAACTTGTGCACAATGCAGAGGGTCTGCAGTAACATCCTTGCATCCACTGGTAGCCAATGAAGGGGTCAAAGAGCTGGAAAGATAGGATCCCAGGGCTTCAACCCAAGGATATGTCTTGCAGTCCTGTACTGGAGGGTGAAGGCAGGTCGAAAATTGAAAGAGACAATCACAGTACCCAACCTTGAATGAACCAGAGCTTGACAGACTGTGAGCATGTAGGAAAATGTGAGGGAAGGCACAGTACCCTTGTGGAGGCAGAGCAAGAAGTTAATCCAAGATATGTCACAAATGTGTGTGTAAAAGGGATGTGTTGAGTCAAAGGTGACCCTGAGGTTCTTGGCCTTGCAGGTGGAGGCAGGAGGAGGGCCAAGTGGGGCTGGCCAGAGATTGATGGCAAAAGAATGGTAAATGTGCATCGATGAGGAGGATGCCAGTCTTGCTGGCATTGAGACAGAGACTGTTGGTAGTACACCAAAAGTAAATGGCCATCAGGCTATCAGAAATAAGGGAGGGACAAGAGGTGGCCAAGGTCAGCCAGGAAATGAGTTGGTTGCCATCAGCATAGCACTGGAACTTGTACAAAAAAATTATAATGCAGTAGACAAGAGCTGCCACCACTTTGTCTCCATGAATTGGGGCCGAGAGGTGAGACCCCTGGTGGACAACACAAGTGGTGAGGGAGATTGAAGATAGGAAAGAGCCTATTTGTAGCTGGGCGGGTCACACATGCCAAACACACATGTCATTGATTTACACGCATTGATACTCACCAGATGATGCATCATAATCCATCCTCTCTCCCACTCCACGGATTTGTTCTTCCGGGTTGAACTCTGAAGCGATCTCCTCATGCTGAGTGAGTTCATCCTCCAGAGACATGGTGTAATTGGAGGCACGCTTTTGCTTAGCACTGTGTCTGAGGTCATTCCGGCGCTTGTAGCAGTCCTGAGCTGTGCGCACCTGGAATCCCATGCATATCACAACATCTGCAACATGCTGCCAGTGGACCCAACGCTAGTGATGCGTTGTATGGCACTGTGGGCCCACAAGCATATCGCGTTGGTGTTCCGACACATAGTCCACAAGGAAGTCCAGTTCCTGATTGCAGAAAGGCTTCTTCCTTGACGTGCCGGAGGCCGGAGCCATGTCTGGGGTCCCAGCCTCTTGTGCAGGAGCACGCTTCCTCCTTTTGGACGATGGTACTGACCCTCAGGGGGCATTGTGGCCCTGATCAGTGGAGGCAGTGGCGCTGGTGGACTGGACCAAGGCAGTGCCATGGCCTTTTTCTCTCCCATTATTTTCTTCACTCTTCATTTATCCCGTCTCTTTTATACTGATATCATTGTCAGGGAATCATCAGTGGCTGCATTATTTTCATTTTCCTCCAAAACAAATATTTTAGGAGATCTACCAAAATTATATTCTAATGGATGGTATTCAGATGACGTTATTGGGACCAAAGCAGAAGGTTTTCTATAGTGTGCCCTTTTATTTATTTTTTACAAAAAGGGGCTCTAGTCATCATATGCAAACGGTAAAATTTCAAAATATATATCTGTTGTTCCAGCATTTTCAACTAGATGTTATAGTCTCCAACATAGTTTGGGTATTTGTCTGCTATTCTTCTTACTCTTGTGTAAATGATAACATTAAATGTCATTCAACTTCCCTACATAGTTTCATCACTAAACAAATAAGAATTGTACACTTGCTATATAGTGCCTTTTTATACTTACAAATAGAAACCCATAAAGAATACGCTAACATGTCTGTTTAGGATACATGTATATTTTATCTTCCGTAGAGGTTGCATATAAACATTACAAATACTATAGTGAAACTATGAACATCGTTCTATTTACTTCTAGGGATCTAAAGCTACAGCAAGCAACAGAGTGCACAGACATCTAAAACAGGACAGACTCTAAAAAGTACCTGCATTGATGCTGCCATGAGAGGCGAGCCAGCAGTCATGGGATGCCAGTTTACAATGTATACGTGTTAAATGGAAAGGCTAGGAATCTATCAAAAACCAATGGCTACTAAAGGCAATATTATAAGAATTATCTAAAGCCATGGATAAACAAATCCAAAACAAGCAAATGAATTCACCTGCTGGGTTCCCATCTGCCAACCACCAGTGTATTTGTGGGATCAAGTCACCTGGGCAAATAATGTATGCGGTCGGTGTGCAGAGTTTGAAATACCTCATGCCCAGACTGGTACCACCACTGGACAAGAGCAGTCAAGAACCAAAACCCCTCTGATTTAGAACCATGGTGCAGAATGACATTACCCTGAAAATTCTACCCAAAAAAACTGCGTGCCCAATCTTTTCCAGTCTAATTCTGGCAGTTCTGACCCAATGGACACAAATCTATTTCAACAGGTATTTGGGAACTTGTGGGTCACATCGCGGTCAGTGTGATTTTATATAGGGTTGAATTAGAACTTATTTTTACCACATGACTTCTGTACCTTGTCTCTTGGAAGCAAGACAACACACAGCACCACAGGTTCAATCCCCGGGTCCGCGCTTCGAAAGCCCTGGCTATTAAGCGCCTTGTAAATAACCTATCACCATCATATCATACCCGACCTTCACTTTAGGCTTCTAAACAAGTCTCCTACCAGGAGAAAATATCACCTCCATACATTTATGCTGCTTCATTGGTTTCTATGAGAGACAGTTAAGCCAGGTATATGAATTATAATGTTAAAACATACTGCTGGCAGTTCTTTCAGTCCATTATATATAACTGTGCAATGCCAACCAATATAGTATGTATATTTGACTTTTTCATAATGTAATGTTTCTTATTAGCAGGCTTATTTAGGCCACAGCCATGAATCATATTTGCAGATGTTAAGTTAACACTTAATTTGCTAAGCCGATATTGCAGATGAAATTGTAAACTTCAAAAATGTATTGCAATCTGAATATTCAAATTTTTGCACATTTAAAACAGGGTTGCACCAATAAGTGACATTGACGCATTCTATGGTTTTTGAAAGTGAACGCCACTGGCAGGGCAAAGGCCAGAGCTGTCCCCAGTGTAGAGATCATGCGTCAAAGTAGAGCAGGACTGATGTGTTCGTATTTGCAAACCAAAATATGAAACATGTGTTCAAGTAGTAGTAACACTACATTGACATAGCTTGTAAACAATCCAGTTCATAAACCACTTTGTGCATGATCTTTATAGTTTTAATGGCAGAACCTCTTTGGTTTGTCAGGCATAGATGGGCCAGTTTTTGGTAGTAAACTCCAGCTGCAGTTTGTGCTGGTACTTTCACAGATTTCTGGCTCTTTCTTAGGTCTTCCTGAGCATAAGTGGGCGGTTTTCCTGGCTGCACCTTTGCAGGGCCCTACTGACCCGCATCTCTCCCACTAATGTCCTGATCTATTTCAACGGTTCCTTTATTGTTGGTGGATTATCAGTTCTATATTTTAATTGTAGTTGCCACAGCATAATGTGGGCTGTTTAAACCCCTCTCAGGCTTGTGTGCAGGCAATATGAGTTGATGTCTTAGGTAGCAACTCCCTTTTTTGGTGTACTAGTTGCAGCAGCTGTTTGGTGAGACTGACAGACAATTTCTCTATTCTAAGCGAGTAGTGCTGTATTTGCTGAGATTTCAGATCCAGATTCTGTACTGCAAGAGACACCCTCCAATGTATCTGACATCCTCTGAATCTGATTCTGTTGTTTAGAGCAGTTGGCCTTTGGAACCTTCATTGCTGGTCCTCTTATGCTCGCAACACTACACCTCCTCCCATTTCTGTTATTAGTCCCCCCCACCCCTCCTTTGTACACACACAGTTACAGTGAGAAGGCTCTGAGATTGGTACTTAATTCATGGGTAGTGGTGGTGACTGCTTGTTATCTGCACTATGGCCCCCAGATGGGTTTAACATGGAATAGATGGGCATCTTGGTTCATATAGTAGGTCTAGTGTCAATATGGGAAAAGATTTTTATGGAACTCCACCTTTGATTTTCTTTTGCTAGGTCAGCTTGTTAGAAGTCCTGGATGCCATAGCAGAGTCCCTCCATGGGCCTGCAGCATGGTCCTCCACTCCTCTAAACGTGTTTGAATGCCTGCGATTTCTATGACTCATTCTAAGAGCTGTATCAGTTCATCAGTGGGCATTTACTCTCTTCTTTACACCACCACTCAACTAGAACACAGAGATACTATGACACCATTCGGTATAGCTGTTCTCATATCAACATCTGCCTCATACTCTTCATCACTCTTAATCACTGCTGGTTACACACCCCCCAGCCAGGTGTTTTCCTCAGGCCTAACGCAGCCACAGTCGGTCTGGATAAATCCTGCCAGAACGAACACATACTCATGACGCCTCAACCACCACACCTACCGCTAAGAAGCAGCTATTACACGAATGCCATACCAGCTGCAAACATATCCGGTGCTCACACGCACCTTTGACTCTCTCTACTCTCTCTACTGACTTGAACTTCGGTTCCCAAGGGTGTTCAACCTACCAGCGCCTTCAGACCATACCAATGGTACATAAGGCGCTATATAAATGCAAAATAACATAACATAACATTTCTACAAGGTCTTTCAGCACCAGAAAATACGTCAGCAATACAGGTTAGCAACAGCATAAGGAACTGTGGAAACAGATGCTTATCTCATCAGTACAATCCAAAGGAAGCCTTTTATCCCCTGGATGCCACAAGAAAAACACAATATGGTGTAGCACCTGAATGGTAGAGGAGGGGCATAGTATACACAACTGTATACCACCTGAGGTGATTCAAATACATAACTGCCACAGATGGCCTCAATAACCTGCCAACTCCCAAAGACAGTTTAAGGGTTTTTATTGATATAATGGAAACTGGCTATAATGGCTGGCCCTCTCTCTCTAGAGATGGAGAGTCCATAATCCAGGCATTCCTGTTCCCCAGGTTAGTATCTACTGACCAGTAACGCCTACTATCAAGGTTCTGCTTGCCTCAATGTGATGGTCTAAACGCAGATGCCTTATCTATTTATTACTCCTTAAGGAAGTTCCTAGGTGTGTCCTATTATACTATTGTTAGTTCCTGGGATTGTGGGGTGCTTTCCAAACACTAGTCACCACTTTCTCCCTCTCTTGCCCTGCTATTCCTCTCCCTAAGTCCTTCAGTCTCCCTCCCGTTGTCCTCCTACTTTCCTCCCTCTGGCTCAACCACCTTCTCTTCTTCCCTCACTCAAACCTACCTCCACCACCTGTTCTTACTACTTCCTACTCTCCCTCCTACAACTCCCCCTGTTTAACCTTCTCTTCCCTGCTCCACACCACTACTACACTCCACTCTACATACTACCACTACTCCATCCCACACCTTCCTTTCAATCCCTCAGTCACTCCTCAGTCACTCCCTACTCTTCCACTGCCCCTCTCACTCAGTGACCTTACAATCCCAACGCAGTACCACGTTCTCTTACCAATACCTCACCTTTTCTGCCAATCACCTATGCACTCCTTTTCACCATCCATCTTCTTGCTGGTCTCTTGGTCATGCACCTCCTCTGACTCAACCGAACAACTCGCAGCTTCCTGTTTCCTGTCCTCCCTTATATCCTTCCCCTTCCACCTCCCCTTGCTAATCATGTCTGCTCTTCACAGCCCGGGAGGTGTTACAAATGTTGTAATTAATAAAAAGGGGTCCACTCCCCACCCCTTTTTCTCATGCGAGTCAGTTGCGATTCGGCAACGGTGGCCACCTGTAACAGCAATTCCAGTTTGTGTAATGTCCTGCGGAGACAGTCTCCCGTGGCCTTGCTATAAATATGAAATATCATGCAATTGATTGACATGCAAAGTAGGTGAAAAAGCGGCGCGGGCCGCTCTGCAGTCTCGCATTGGTTGGAGGCTTATCTGTTTGATGGCACTATAGTCTCTCTGTCTTGCTCTCTGCTCTCTCTCTCTCCTGCAGCGTTTTGATTTCTCTGTTGCTGTGTATGCTGTTAGTGATAGTTTTGCTACATGAAACTGAGAAGACTTCGCCAATATCATGTGAGATGGGTATGAGCTGTTCACCAGTGGTACTGCCAACACATATAGGCACTTAAAGTGGGGACTGGAAATGCGGCCCTCTGAATTGCCATCTTTCCCCTCTGGAGCAGGACTGGCCCTGGCTTCTATCCTTGTAGGCCTCACAACTCAGGTTGACGGGAGTTCCCATCCCCTCTTGAAAGGGTCACATCACTGGCCTTGTCACATAACTGGATTTTTTCATTCCTGTGCCCCCATCTGGTTGATTTAGGTCGGCTCCAGAAAAAAACCCATAAATGAACCACACATGACAACATGAACAGAAAATTGCTTTGTAATCCTGCTTCATATGAGTGGTTCAGGATAGGGAAATTAAAACACGCTAACCATAAACATTTTGAGCATCAATCTTTTTTCGATATTATGGTGGGCCTGAGAGCAGACCCCAGCCAATCTGACTCAACCTAGATTAAGGGTAAACAGGAAACTGATGGTTCTGACTGTGGGGCTCTGAAGTCTAAAAAAGGCAAATGCGCATCTCCAGATTGTTATTGAAAAACATAAAACTGATCCCAAAACTTGTGTGCACTTGAAATGCCATACATGTTCACCCCGTGTCTAGGGATTCCTTGGTAGAAAGAACCATTACCCAGAGGTTCTCCACTCCAGGCCCTTCAGCAAGGCACCACAGGGCTCTGGGGCTCCACGGACAGAACTGCTCAGTACCAGAGGCATTGCTGAGGGGTCGGGGTGGGGGGTGCTGAAGGGATATAGCCCCGGGTCTTTTGGTTGATGCCCCGGATAGAAGCTCAGGGGTTACAACCAAAAAGGCTAGCTAGCCCCCAGTCACGACAATCCCAGAATTAGCGTAGCCCCAGATCTTTTCCAGACCTAGCAACACCCCTGCTCAGTAACCTGGTGAATGTTCAATACTGGTATTGTCTGCTTACTCGTCCCTGCACTTCACAGGTTCTTTGAGGGTAGGGCCTCTTTCCCAGACGCAGGTACCAGACCCTCAAAGGAGCAGCTCCTAGCCACCTACTGTGCTATTGCTCATCGCACAGGTTGAATCACCGGCCGACTTCCCCTGACTCCCCTCTTGCTTTTCTGCCTACATCAGTCCTTATAGTAGGCACCAGGCAGCAAGCTGGCTGGGCCTTCTGGCACACGGCTAATGCAAATGGGCCTCAGAGAATGGGTACTCCCCACAGCTACACAGTTCATAAGTCATCTCAAAGCTTTGTTTCGGCTAAAAAGCCATACAAGCAGATGCAAACAGTAAAAACAGCGACAACAGAGTCAACTATTAAAATTTAACCATTTCACAGATAACTCATCCCCAATCATGAAAATTATAAAAAAGTAAAAGCATTAAAATTATCAATCAAATTTCATCAACAGAAAAGAATTACAAGAAAAAATTACAAGATATAAAAATACATCATACTAACAAACCCATTTTGTTTCTCCTTCTCCAAGGTCTCACTAAGAAATTTGAGGTTGCAAACGCCACATCAGAGCGTGAGGAGTCCTTGCACAAGGTCTTGGCATGGTGCAAATAATGGACGCCATAATTCTATAAGCACATTTTTAAATTCCCCCTCCTTATTCGAGAATAACTTGGAAGAGGAAAAAAGTGTTGCACATCTTGAATTGTAGTTCGGAAAAATGGGCAGTATGTGTTTTCCGTTTGGTACCAAGTCTGTTTCCAGGGCTAACAGGAGCATGTTGATTCTCAGCTTCATGTACAGGGCGCGTGCTTTTGGTTTCTCAATGTCCGCCGAATATTTTTGTGGCCCCATACTGAATTGTATGACAAGAAGAGCCAACTTTAGGCAGTCAGACAGTCGCAAAGAGGCTACTTTATCCCAGAATGCTCTTGTGATGAGTTCTTGGGCATTCACATTCCATGGCTCCGACAAGATAAAGCCCAGATCCAAAGAAAAAATGAGTGCAGAGTAGAGGAAAAAGCAGAATGATCTGACATTAAGGAGTTGCCCTTTCACAAGACATTCCATCTCTCAGGGCCTCGCCGCAGCACATTAGTTCATCTTTCTGCTGGATTTTCTGGCCAAAATAGCAATGGTTTGATCTGCACAATGTCCCTAATGCGCATGAAGTCTAGTTCCACATATCTCAGATTGTTAGGGGTTCTCTTTGGAATCATAGGGGATCTTTTCAAAAAGGTGTTTTTGACAACAATCAGACCCCGTACTTTACTAAAACCCCACAATGCTGCCCCATAGCAGACTGCCCCTACTGCTTGTGTTGTACACAATTCAAAGGCTGGATACACAGCGTTATTCCCAACGTTCCTTGCAAAATGTTCAGTCGCTGTGACTGTGTACCAGGGAAAGCTGGGAATTCTCCACCTGTTTGTCCCACCTCCAGTTACTCGCTAAGCGAAAGCCAAGGTAGTCGAACATCTTTACCTCCTCGAGTTCACATCCCTTAATTGAGACAATCAGCTTGGTCAATTTACCCAACTTCCTCCCACAATGCATAATTTTAGTTTTTCTGATGTTAACCGCTAACTCCTTTTTGTCACAGAAATTCACACATTTTTCAACAAGGTTCTTCAAACCATTTGGAGTGCGTGCGATGAGTACACCATCATCCACGAGTGCGTGCGATGAGTACAGCATCATCCGCATACATCAAGATGCTGACCCTTTTGCCCACAAGTTTAGGAGCATCAGCATTTTCAATCACAAGGTGTTTGACGAAATCATTCAAATTTATGGAGAAGAGAATGGGAGCCAACTCGCAGTCTTGTCTCATCCCCTTCTCGACTTTACATTTCTCGGTGCACATCCCGTCCATTCCAGTTCCGACAACGGCTACGTTGTCAGTATAACGCAACAAAATAGGGTTTAGTAGAGACTCTGAGATCAGTTTTTCCCATAAGGTGTTCCAGAGTTCACTGCAGGGGGATGCAATCAAAAGCAGTTTTTATACCTATGAACACCAGGTACAGGGTCCCCTTACTCAGGGAAACCTATTTTTCCATCAAAACGTAGTGCCTAAAAGTCTTCTCTGTGGTGCTCATACCTCTTCTCACCCCTGCCTGGGCACTGATAACTACTCATCTCAGCAACCCACTGCTCTAGACACCCTAGGACCATTTTGCCAAATATGGTGCCCGTGGCGTCAAGAAGGGAGATAGGGCGGTAATGTCCCCGATCAGCCTTTTCCCCAATCTTGAAAATCCAGACAATCTTGGCCTGTCGCCAGGAGGGCGGCGCTCTATGGGCTCCACAAAAGGAGTTAAAAAGTAACAATAGAACAGGGCCCAGCGGGGCCCAATAACTCAATTCCTATTTTAACACATCCGCTGGACCAGGGGCTTTACCTCTGCACTGGGCTCGGACCACATCTACCACCTCTTTAAGAGTAAAAGTTACGTGCTCCCTATTCACTATCGAGGATCCGGGGAGACATCAATTCCACCCTTGGTATTCCTGTACAGCATCCATTCTTCCTTTACACAATATGGAAAAATTGCCATCCCAACTGTCCGGTGTAACAGCAAATTCAAACGCAGTGCCTTCATTATTTTCGACCAAATAAGCCAATTTTCAAAAGGCATAGGTGATCCTTGCGCCTGACAGCAGCATTCATACTTTCCCATCTAGAGATCGTATGAGTTTTTTCATTTGCGCTAGAAGTTCTGTATACTCTTTCCTTAAGGGGGCTCGCTGTTCACTTGCCAGTGGGTTGGTGGCTGTGTTATTTTTTAGCAGGACACGTTTATTTTCCCTGCAATCGGAGTCAAACCACCCCACTCGAATCAGTTTCTGGGCGTGGCTCCAATTTTCCTGCCGGGCAGAGTCAGCAGGTGCCTGAGTATAGACTTGATTTTAAGGTTTAAATCCCAGAGGGCATCATCATTTGATGAGTCCAAGGCAAACACTTTTATGTGAGGGAGTGTTTCCGCAAAGAAACTGACCATAGCAAGATCTACTAAAGCACTTTGCACTGATATAGGGCTAGAATGCATAAGAGCAAGCGTCAGTGGGAGAGGGTCACTTTCAGGTCGGGGGAAATATTAAACGATTTCACAGTCTCCCAGTTGTGGAGATTCAAAAAGATAGTCAATGTGACTCTCAGTAATACCCCTTCCAAAAGTACAAGCCGGCAGGATATTGCCCGCCACACAGCCATTACATAGGTCTCAACCCCACACACCCCTTTTTTTCGACACAAACACTTTCTCACAGACAACTCACTGTGAGGAAAAACAGACTAACAACGGAGCCGTATACCTGACATGTCCCACTACAACGGTCCAGCAGGGTCAGGCAATTACTGATCTTTACACACTCCTGACTTTGTTCACACTTCCCCACACAGATAAAAGGCGGAGCACGAAAGCAGACTCAGAGCAAGGCAAAGCACACGAGGAAGCAACAGTTCCAAGATGGCAGTTTAATACAAGGTTGTACGATGGCAAGACCTAAGAGGATTGCAAGGAGGGAAATACCCTTGACCTTTTCACTGACAAAGCGCATCTTTCATGAGCCTTCAAAAGTAGGAAACGTAAGACCTGGAACTAAAGCTAAAGAATCCTCCATTGTGTGTCGGAGGTAGTCCAGGCAGGGGGAAGCGTTTGCCGCCTTGGTACTGTCCTTGGCTTCTACAACAAAGCGGCACCAGTGAAGTCAGCACAGCCGGTATCAAACCAAAAGGGTGTGAACGTTAAAAGGAAGAGAAACGTGAAAAGGAAGAGAATTGCGAAATCGAAGTGGTCCTGCAATGGGTCAAGCCAAACCCTGTGCACATTGAAAAGTCTTTGATATTTGATGTAAAATTGACATTGGTCCGAGCCCGGCTTAGGGAGATTAATTGTGTAGAAGGGATCTGAGCCCGGCAGAGTGGGATCCGGATGAACCATGAGACACCCGAAAGGGAAGAACCTACGAACATTGTGTGATAAAGTGAAAGGTGAAAGACGGGCATCGAGCCCAGCAAAGGGAAGCCTGTGCCGAACTTTATGCTAAAACGATCTGAGCCCAGTTGAGGGGGGTCCGGCATGGATAGAGAATCACCCGATGAGAAAACCTGTGACAATCTAGAAGGGAAAATAACTTGTCTATCTGGTTGCATCAGGCCCTTTGAGTGAGGAGTCATTTGAGAAGCAAGGAGACTTAGGCTCTGGAGGCCCTGATGCTGATGAGGGAACTGTAACCTCGTGCTAAAGAAGCCAGAGACTGTGCTATGCTTGAATGAGCCGCCTTATCCGGTGCTAAACACGTGGGGAAGGGAGGCCAATGGCTTAAAAAGCTGAAATATCATTTTGAACACTTCTTTCTTTTTTATAAGTTCAATTAACACCCTTGAACTGTTGTCACTTGTCTGTCTTGCTGTTGATGCCATGCCTTCCTTTCACCCACATTCGACTAATTTGGACTGATCACTCCACCATCATCTTCTCCCTCACAACTGCCACCCCTTCCCCCGTCTCACCAGCCGCTTTCCTCCCACGTACCTCTCTGGAATAAAGCCATATTAAACTCTGACCTGGCCGACTCCCTTCTATCCTTCCTCCCAAATCTCACTCTCCAAGGATGACTGCCTTCTATCAACCTTTTTGACTGTTGGCTCTAATGCCCTCTCACTGCGACCAGATTTGCTTCTCGCAGACTAGGCCCTACTCCTGCGGTTCACTCCCTCAAAACCCTCAAGGAACACATGGACCGCACATGGCGGGCCAACCCAACCCCACAACACAGAGCCATTATGCCAGACAGGTCAGGGCTTACAGAACAGAAATTAGGAAAACCAAAGGATCTTTCTATGGAAACCTAATAGCCAACTCCCATAACCCTAGCAGGGAATTCCACAGGATCATTGCAGAATTCAAGGCTCCACTCTGCTCTGCCCACACCTCCCCCTACTCCCAAGCACTCTGCAATGCCCTGTCAGACCAACATTGTGTTAAACAAAGTGTCTCATGAACGCTGGGTACCTGTTCTTTCTGGTGAGCGGGGTGGTGAGGCACCCTTCTGTTGACGTATTCTTAAGGTGTACAACAAGCAACGCAGGGTACCAACCCAACACCCTCCTGGTAAACTCCAACTGGACTGGCTCCCAATGCCACAAGATGGCACTTCTCTAATTAGCGTGACATCAGGACAGTGCAAGCACTGGCAGAGAAGGCCCAGCTGTAGTCCAGATGAGAATGGATGTTTCCAGATGTCTGCTATAGTCCAGATGAGAATGGAGGTTTTCCGGGAGGCAGGGTACTAAGCAAGGCACAAGGCAGGGCAATATCAAGAAGCTGAAGTGAAGAGACAGCCCAGTGACTGCCAGGGGTGGCCCAAGTAGCAAGGAAAGGAAACCTGGAAACAGCAGGGAGGAAGCGGGGATCCCCTCCATGAGAAGGTAGAGAACCAAGGTCGGGAGCCCAACACAGACCCAGAGAACCAAGGAGCCGCAACCCAACCCAGACCCAGGAAAGCAGGCTGGCCAAAGGACTAAGGTCAGCCAACAAGGAACAGAGGAGAGACAGGGAAAGAGCAAAAGGCAGGGCAAGGCTTGACAAGGCAAGGAGCAAGGCTAGACTAGCCAAGAGCGAGGGACACGACCAGAGGAACGGACCGCATTGAGATGCAGTGATTTCCTGCAATCAGGACCCAGACATGGGCCGGAATCCAAAGCGAGGCTTGGCGCACAAGCTTCGGTATCCAAGCGGACTGCGCATGTGCGCAGGGTCAGGCACAGATGCCCGCACATGGCTAGACCCGTGAACATGGCAGCGCCCAAGGAGCCGAGGACCCGGACCGGAGGAGTCCTTCCAAAGCACCATCAGGGGTAAATCCTCCATGATGGGACCCGCCGGAGCTGATGACCCCACCTCCCTGCCCCGGTGAGCGGCATGACACATCGCTATCAAAAGACACCATACCATTAATACCAAATTAGCAGCATTTATCCTAGCTTGGCTCCTGCATCTCTTTACTCTTCCCCACCTCAACCCACACACCCACTCCTCTCTTTCTCTGCCCTTTCCCATGCAGAATTCCTGAAACTACTATCCAGTAGCTGATCCGTTGGATTCCTGAAGATCCCTGCCCCCTCTCTCCTAAAGAAAATTCTATCCTAAACCTGTGCAGGCAGCGACGTTAGATCGATAATTAACCAGTCACTGATGTCAGGCATCTTCCGTGCAGCTTTCAAAATCTCTTAAATCAAGCCCTTACTTAAAAAGCCCTCCCATCTCCTTCAATCTAACTACAGCCCAATCTCAAACACCCGTCTCATTGGCAAACTCTTAGACCACACAGCATACACCCAGCTCTGTCTCTTCACAGAATCCAATTGCCTACTCGACCCTGCCCAGTCCAGATTCAGACCCTTCAGAGGAACAGAAACTTTCCTCGTCTCCATCTGGGATGACATGAAAAGAATGGCAGTCTCGGAAGGCTGTGCTGCACTCATCCTGCTCGACCTTTTGGCTTTCTTTGACACTATTGATCACTCCATCCTCGGGGACAGACTCTACTCTCTAGGAATCGGGGATTCCTTTCTAAGATGGATCTCCTCCTTCCTCTCCAACTGCTCACAAATCGGGCTCCTCCCACCCTTCTCCCCTGCCCACCGGTCAGTCTCCAAAGATGTCCACAGGGGGCCTCCCTGCCCACTCTCCTCTTCAACCTCTACCTAAGCCCCCTACCTGCACACATCCGCTCATCCCCGCTGTCTGTTTTTCGAAGGCATATATACATTTTCCAGCCCTTGAAGTAAGGGGCGGGAGCAGCTTGATCGGATTATTCGTATCCATTTGCATGCAGGGCACATAGTGTGTTCTGCCTAGGCCTTTATGCGACAATAGCATCTGGGTACCTGCACCCTGCCCTTCTTTACGTCCAACACTTTACTTTTTCCTTGCTACTGCCACCCGACCAAACCTGTTCCTTTACTGTGGTCCCAACAAACTTTCCAACCACAGTGTTATTTCCAGCCTCTGCTGCGAATCACCCTCATCGTCCTCCATCTCATACACAGCATCCCATTTGTCTTCCCTCAGCTGTCGGTCTGCATCCCTGTCAGACCTCACTGTCCCGTATCCTGCACTTCCCGCTCACCCGTCACCACCTCTGTCCTTCTCAATATGCACATCCTTTATCACTGTACTACCTAATTTAAACAAAAAGTCTCCTGCTCTCCATTCATCCAACCTACTCCCCTTCTTCCCTCCTCCCTCCTGAGTCACTGTCAGTCGAGCCAATTCTACCCACATAGACTCCATTGCTTTTTCTAACTCCTTATTGAACTTACTATCATGAGGCTGGATCGCACTCGGTGTGGGTAATCATGGGGGCGGAGCAGTGGCCAGGGCGGGCACATATGCCAGGTTTGTATTCCCGGTGGCGGGGTGAGTGGTAAGTGTGTGTAGCCTTGTGTGCAGGGGTACAGACCCATCCCCCTGTGTTGTTGCAGATATTGCATTCAGGGTGGCCCCTTCAGTTTTTAGGGGGTCCCCCACATCCTCTATCATCTTCCACAAATTCAATCTCCTTTTTTCTTTTGAAGCTGTTCACCTTTATATTTAGCTGCTAAAAACGTGTTCATATGGTCTATTATCACTCTATTGTGGGTGCCCTGCTCTGGCCAGGAGCGGGGCATCCCCTCTTGTCTCTACCACCCACTGTTTTGGTACTTCTCTATCTTATGCCTGTACAATGGTTATGCACTATACATGTACTTTAATGGTGTCCCCACCATCCCCCATCCTTGCAATTTACATGCTCAAGAACCCCCAACCTTTACAAATATGCGCTACGTACACATTTATCACAAAAGTCCCTACCGGGGGGTCCACCACCCCCACCTCCCTGCCTCCCCCCACGAATACTTCCGGCACCTCCCACCCTTTCCACACACACACACACACACGCACACACTGTCACACTACACACTCTCAAAACTAATTATCAACACCAACCCACCTCTGGCCTCCACCTTTTGTACAAAAATCGTAATACTCTAAAACAACAAGCTAAAATAACAAGCTAAAACAACCACTTCTTCCACCGAGCCCTCCAATTATATGGAGCTCCTACCTTTTTGCCTCCTTATTACAAAACATATGGCATCATCATCTTCCCTCACTCGGAAAGGCTCCCTATACTCCTGTTATTCCTCTGTAAAATCCTCTTATTTTACCAAAAATAATAATAAAAACTAAATCTCGCTTATTGCCTTACCAGACTGCTCCTTTACTCATGCATACCATACTTCTTCACACACCCTACCCCTCATAGTTGTCCCTCGTAAGGGGTGTACTCACGTCTGTGTATTCCCTGAGCTCCTCCTTCACGGGGTCTCAATAACGGCCTGCACGACCCGCTCCAAAAAGCAAACAGGAATTCTGTAAAAACAACTTGTGCGTACCTCTGCAGTTTGCGCGCTTGGGACTGGTCACTGTAGGTGTGTGTGGCCCTTTCAGAGAAGCGGCTTGGAAGCCTCCGTCGTCCCAGGGGCTGCGGGGATCATGTCGGGGTAACCAAATATAGGAAAGCACCAGACGTTCACTCCAGAAAAATTACAACCCATTGGGGAAAAAGGCCCTATACACCTCTTGCAAGGATAAGCAGGTTTATTCCCACACAAAAATGAGAAGCGCCAACAAAGAACTCTGCTGCCATGGAACGTTCTGTCACATACCTCCCTGGC
Organism: Ambystoma mexicanum; assembly: GCF_040938575.1. NCBI lineage: Eukaryota > Metazoa > Chordata > Amphibia > Caudata > Ambystomatidae > Ambystoma > Ambystoma mexicanum. Next base: position 370,703,477 of record NC_090931.1, read on the forward strand.
ACCCTTGGCCCCCCATCTTCGCTTTAAAGCCGCACGCGCCGACATCCACCTTTTCAAAATGTTGTGCGCGATGCGGCACGGAAACGAGGCTGAGACGCCTCTACGTTGCTAGGCAATGTGTATTTGTATTTATACTTAAATACAAACATCCGCCGGCAGGCGGAAGAGCCGGCGGCCATCCGAAGGCCTCTTAAGGCCATTCGACCCTGTTTGCCCCTGTTCTCCGCTTTGCAGAGTGAAGTCCCCTGCAAAGGCGGAGGAGTGGTGTTGTTCCCGCTATCGGCAGTCACCACCCGTGAGTACATCACTGCTGTAGAATTTCTACTCGCACAGCTAACAATCTCTATGGCAGCATCTCCTACCAGCATTCTACCTTTGACCTACCTCTAACTTGGCATGTGCTTAATTCCGTACTAACTCCTCTGCCAATTACGATATGCGCACCACGTCATCTGCTTAACTACCGCCTTGCCTTGCTGCATACAGCTGCCTCACCGGATTATGCTATCCTGGCCTATTCATATCTCGTGTGCACTGTATCCTATGATGTGTATTCTGCCCCAGGGTCAATAACTATCCACCTATGACTATTGCTGTACCCTATGATCGCTATCAGTATACACTGATTTGTGTCGTGCCATTTGGTCACTACAGACTTCACCCGTCTTACTATAGCTGACTTTACTACCACAGCACTATAGGGGTCTCTCCGTGTTCTGCCTTCACCAAGCTTATGTCTTGACTAACCTGCAAGGCTATTGTACCATGCCTTATGGTCGCTAATGGACCACTGTGTTGTGCCTTATGGTCGCTAATGGACCACTGTGTTGTGCCTTATGGTCGCTAATGGACCACTGTGTTGTGCCTTATGGTCGCTAACGGACCACTGTGTTGTGCCTTATGGTCGCTAACGAACCACTGCAATTGTGTTGTGCCTTATGGTCGCTAACGGACCACTGTGTTGTGCCTTATGGTCGCTAACGGACCACTGTGTTGTGCCTTATGGTCGCTAACGGACCACTGTGTTGCGCCTTATGGTCGCTAACGGACCACTGTGTTGCGCCTTATGGTCGCTAACGGACCACTGTACTGTGCCTTATGGTCGCTAACGGACCACTGTGTTGTGCCTTATGGTCGCTAATGGACCACTGTACTGTGCCTTATGGTCGCTAACGGACCACTGCAATTGTGTTGCGCCTTATGGTCGCTAACGAACCACTGTGTTGTGCCTTATGGTCGCTATTGGACCACTGCAATTGTGTTGTGCCTTATGGTCGCTAACGGACCACTGCAATTGTGTTGTGCCTTATGGTCGCCAACGGACCACTGTAATTGTGTTGTGCCTTATGGTCGCCAACGGACCACTGCTATTGTGTTGTGCCTTATGGTCGCTAATGGACCACTGCAATTGTGTTGTGCCTTATGGTCGCTAACGGACCACTGTAATTGTGTTGTGCCTAATGGTCGCTAATGGACCACTGCAATTGTGTTGTGCCTTATGGTCGCTAATGGACCACTGTAATTGTGTTGTGCCTTACGGTCGCTAACGGACCACTGCAATTGTGTTGTGCCTTATGGTCGCTAACAGACCACTGTAATTGTGTTGTGCCTTATGGCCGCTAACGGACCACTGTAATTGTGCTGTGCCTTATGGTCGCCCTCTTGGTCACTATCAGACCACTTGCTCCTAGACTATACTAGGTCAACATGCCCCTCACCAACAGTCTAATTGCTATAAACTCACCCATGTACACTTTCAGTGTCCTACTCACTAGATTACTGCCCACCTTTCTCCTCCTTATACTGCACTCTGGTTGGACCGTACTTAACCACACCACAGCCCCCGTCCTCCGCTTTCACCTGCATCACACCACAACTATGCCATCCTACGCTCACCACACCAACCCCTACCTCAACAACCCAGCCCTTTGGATCCAACACTTTGCTACTAGACCTTTACCAGACATACCTTGCTCCATCACCCTGAGAAATGCCAGACTTGGCTCGCGACTCACCCACGCTTCCCATCACTCAGCGCATCGTAACAAACTGCCTCAGACCCCTACACCGTCCACACTTACGCCAAATCTTCCACCATCCCTTTCCAATCCCCCCAACTTAAGCAACATCAAAGGTGCGTTAATCAATGCCAGATCTCTCTCGGCTCACGCCCTAGAAGTAGCTGACCTCATCCTCAACCTCGACCTTGACTTTATCGCTATTACCGAAACCTGGCTCCATTCTGCCTCAGGTCCTCTTCTCTCCCTCGCCATCCCTCCAGACTATAACATTATCAGACATGATCGTAATTCTAATCAGTCCAAAGGTGGTGGCATTGCCAACATCCACAAAAATGCCCTAAACCTCCACCTCTCTGCCACGCACCACTTTTCCACTCTGGAAGCACTGACAGCTAAATTAGCTGTTACCCCTAACCACTCTATCACCTCCCATCTACTCTATCGGCCACCTGGCCCGCTATCCACTTTCGCGGAGGACATCTCTAACATCATCACTCACAACACCAAAACCAATTCCCAGGTCACGATATTGGGGGATTTCAACCTAGGTCTTTCTGACCCCAAGCACACTGCTGCCACGACTATTGACAATATCCTTACGAATGCTGGATTCACACAGTTCATAAACCAACCTACCCACGACAAGGGTAGAACCCTTGATTGGCTAGCCGCCCATAATTGTCCCATCAACATCACCTCCAACCAACAGTGCTCATGGACTGACCACAACTTAATTACATTCAATATCGAGTCCAAATCTGTCAGCCTCTCTCCTAGCATTGCACCTGCTACGGCCACTCGCAATAAACGTAACATCACCTGCGACAGACTCCTCCCTCTCCTCCTTCCGGCTCTCAATGACCAGGCTCTCTCATGCTCTGACCCCACCGCCTTGGTTGACGCCTTTAATCGGGCTATGCTTAAAGCCTTAGACACCATCGCACCCTCTAAACTGAGAAAATCCAAACCTCGAGCCCCCTTGAACTCCTGGTTCACACCCCAACTTAGAACTTTACGCAAAGATAAACGAATTGCAGAATCTCACTGGAAAAGTAACCACTCTCTAGCCAACAAATCGTGTCTACTCTTGGCCACCCTTAATTACAAGGAAGCCATACTCCAGGCAAAAAAAGACACATACAATAAACGCATCGAACAAGCCAAATCCAGCACCAAAGAACTGTTTAAAATCCTAAAAGAACTTGAAACTCCTGTTACTGCACCTGACATCTGTACCAAAGATAGCACCTGGTGCTCCAAAATCCAAGAGGCTCTCCTAGGCAAGATTGCCACTCTTCAAATTAAAATCAACAACAAACAAACTAGCCTTCAATCTAACCCTCTACCGATCCTTACACCTACTATAAACCACTCCATCCCAGATTCTCTGACTCCTTTTAGCTTCTCTCCACTCTCCATTCCTGAAGTGGAAATGATATTCGCCAGCCTTAAACCTTCCAACTGCCATGGTGACCTCTGTCCTGCGCCTATTATTAAGGAAGCAGCTCATGACCTAGCACCATTCATCACTACACTCATTAACTCTTCCTTTAGCTCTGGGATTGTACCGGACAACCTAAAGGATGCCTGGGTCATCCCGCTCCTGAAAAAACCTACCTTGGATCCCAGCATACCCACAAACTACAGGCCAATCACCACTGTCCCATTTTTACTAAAAATCCTTGACCGTGCGGCATACCTACAAATTCAAGAATACCTTGAATCAAACAAACTTCTGGGACTCAGGCAATCGGGGTTTCGGCCACGCCACGGTACTGAAACTGCCCTTATCGATTTAAAAACGCAGATCGAAGATCTCAAAGACAAAGGCAAACTTGCGCTACTACTTCTCCTGGACCTCTCGGCGGCTTTTGATCTTGTTAATCATAAAATTCTTTGTCACCACCTCAAATCAGCTGCACACTTCTCAGACAAAGCCTCAACCTGGATCAGTTCCTTCCTCGATAACAGATCAATGCGCGTGTTCTCTCCATTAGCAGCCGTCCCACCGGCCCCGGTCTCCTGTGGCGTGCCTCAAGGGTCCTGTGTCTCGCCCACGTTATATAACGTGTTCACCAAACCCCTTTTTGATATTCTGGACCATCTGGGTCTCACGTACACCAATTACGCTGACGACACCCAGATACTAATCCCTATCACAGGTAACTACACTACTGACTCCCTCGCCATCAACGCCATCTACCAGGTCATCCAAGCTTGGATGGCTCAACACGGACTCTGTCTAAATGATGAAAAGACAGAGCTCCTCATTCTTGGTTCACCACAAAAACTCACGAAACTTGACCCTGCTTTTAAGTCCTTCACCATTGACGGGAATACTATCCCTACTGCTAAGGACACAAAAACCTTAGGGATTTACATTGACTCGACATTATCCCTGACTAGACAAACCAACTCAGTCTCATCAGCAGCAGCTTGTACTTGTAAGCTTATTACGGCCTGTCGCCCGTTCCTTTCCACAGCTAACTGCGTGACCTTGGCTAGGACCCTCGTACTGTCCACGGTCGACTACTGCAATGCCCTTTACCTAGGTACTAATCGCTGTAACTTAAATACGTTACAAATTGTCCAAAACAATGCGATCAGAGTGGCCCTCAACATTCCCAGGCGCCAGCACATATCCGATACTGGGCATAACCTTCACTGGCTCTCTATCCCTCACCGCATTTCCTTGAAGTCTTTGGCTCTCACCCATAAATGCCTTCACAACGAAGCTCCCTGTTACTTGGCGAACAGACTTGCCCTCCATAGCTCCACTAGACCTCGCAGATCGGCCCAAGCCAACTGCTTTGTCATCCCACAATTCAATCTCCAAAGATCAGGTGGAACCAGCTTCCCCATCTTGGCAGCCAAACTTTGGAACTCACTCCCTAATGAGCTGAGAGCAGAACCCGCCTTCCTGAAATTCAAACACCTTACCAAAGCCTGGATGTCCTCTCAAGACATCTAACACTGGCTCACTTCCCTACTTGCACTTTGACAGACTCTTGTGTATGCATTCTGCTTATCTTCTTACTGCTATTTCTCCTGATCGTAAATTTTGAAATTCTCCTGTAAAAACATTTATACTGCCATGTTATGCTTTCATCATGTTGTATCCAAGTTATGCGCCCGGTTGCCCCTGGTCCTGGTGCGCTATAGAAATAAAATAAATACAAATAAATACAAATACAAATACATAGACAGCACATTATGAAGGTATAAAGCATCATCACTGACATCATTACATACAGTAAAAACCTGCACGGCTGGTTGGTGAGACCCAATACATGGACAGCCTGCTCCATGAGGGATGCCAGGCCATTGTTCTCAGCCCCATCCATCCATCTTCTCCCACGTGAGTGCTGTTGCATTCATTATTTGTCCCAAGCCGGATAATTGGTAATTATTTGCAAACTAAGCAACACTCTATGTAGCAGTGCACCTGGTTTGAGCCGACCCGGGACCCGGGGTGGGGGGAGCCAGCTCATACTAACTCACACACTTCACTCGATCCCTGGCAGGCCGGCACCTCTCCAAGATCTTCCACCCTCATTCTGGCCTATAATTTCATCCCTCCCTGCACCTCGCAGCACAAATCATGTGACCTAGGAGTGAAGGCAGGAAAGCCCTGCTTTCTGATCTTTTTTGATCGACCCGTGGTCTAACAGGTTTATGATCAGTGGTCTGGGGCTGGCTGGTCCATTGGAATGCAGGGGTCCTAAAGATAGATCCTTAGGGTGCTATAACTTAGAATTGGGACTGGTGGGGGGCAGAGGCCCATGCCCTAACTCTCGTGGAATTGCATCATATAAAGATGCACAGCCCTCCTCCCATGGCTTTGCAGGTCACATTCTTCCCAGAGCTCAAAGGCTGGCAGCTTTTTAGACAATGGAGGGTTTGTATCTCTGTAGCTCAGGCCTTTCTCTTCAGTGCCCGACATACAATCTGTTCCTTTGCTCATGTTTGCGGCCTAGGCCTGAGATATGACTGCCGCGCAGCGTTTCATCTTTGTGCTACAATACGGCTGCTATTCTCGCATGTGCACTATATCTACAAAGCATGCAATAATGTAGTTGTATAGAAGCCTTTAGGGGCACCCCCCTCCCTCCCTCCTTGTCTCTTACAGAATCTGTGACGACCTTTGCCTTATTCTGAAGCACTTGAGGGTGTGGCAAGATTGTGCCGCCTTCCGAACAGGGGACGGACCCCTCCCTAAACTTGACCCCCCGTTGTGCCTTTACCAAGGATACGACCATGGTAATTGTATTTCCGTGTTGTCAGATTGCTCCTATTGACTGAAGGGAATACCCTACCTGCAGACTGTAGAAGTCTATGACACCACAATGAAAAAACCTGTTATTGTTATTCTGGTACACTAGCTCAAATCCTCTTCAATCCATCATACATACCTCTTTTTTTGGAGACTGTTCTGTGGTGTGTTCAAGGGATGTGGGTTTGTTGGTCTCTTAGCCCGAAGTAGTGCACATTGCTAGACCAAGATGTATTGCACATGGATTCATCCTTCACAACACCCAGACCAGAAATCAGAATGCCAATCTTTATTAATTCCTATTACCTATGAGGTATGCCAAGAACTGAGTTGGTGCATTCAACAGGAGGCATCCGGGAGAAGTAAGGCGGACCCATAGCCTTAATTATCATGTTAACCAGCCCATAGAACTTTGAGCAAGAAAAGAATCCTCAATTGAGATAATCCAACTAAGTTTACTTTGTGCGCATAAACCTATGATTGATGTGAATAATAGACTAGAAGAACTGAATTACCTTTCTAGGGCATAAATTGTTGTTAAAACTCATGATGATCCATTCAGACGTATATGCATGGTGAAACACGTGTTGAGAGTAAAAATTGAACATTAAAAATCCATCATTTATTAAGGAATCAAACCGTCTGACATAAATTATTTGAAAATCGCGTACTGGCTATAAATGTTTTTTTATACCAATTCTTTGATACATGAGTTAGTGCTAAATTGAGGAAAACTGCTTAGTGGAGATGCCATTTTGCTCCTTGTGGCCAGAGATTAGATTTACAAAGCAGTTGTAGCCGTACCAATGGGGAGCTGCTATGGGCGCTTTTGCACTACCTGGTGGTTGGTCAAAGGAACACAAGAAATTTCAAATCAACATCTAGAGCTGAAAGATCATTTTCTATCTCAAAAGGCTTTCCTCTCCTCAATTTGAGGTAAGAGATTGGTAGCCAATGCAGACAATATAGCTGCTGAGTTTTGCAGCAGGTTTGGGATGCTCACTCTTTAGCATCCTCGTCTGCCGATGGCGCGACTGTTTATTATGCAGGGACATGTTTCTGACAGCGACTGCTCTTGCACGGATTTACTACACCCTTGTGGACAGGTCCAGAGGCTTGACTAGTGCCCAACGTGAAGAAGTGTTTTTTGTTTCCACAATTGGTCTTTTAGAACTGTAGACATGTACCACTGGAGATAAATATAAAGCTCTAACTGTTTTGTAGGGGGATGCTTTCTTGGCCAACTGAGAAAATTGTCTTCTCTGTTTGAGCAGAAATTTTGCTTTCTCGAAATTACTCAGAAATTGACACTTTTGCAAGGTGTGTGAATAATTCACAGCCTGTTGGCATCTTCTAGCAGAAATTGCAAAAGATTACACAGGCCAGCATTACTAACTAACAGTGTTATCCAAAGAATGTACTGCGAAATCCACCCTGTGTTCGTAACAGTGATCCGGGCGTTGGGGATGGTGGAGGTAAATGCAGACAGGTCGTTGAAATCAAGGCGCAGATGCACCACATCACCTCAGGAAGAATATATAAGGGGCACACCCTCCCCCAACACACATCCAGCCAAGATGCAGCCACAAGCAGATGTTCATTGTGGGCTCCACAACCCCCCTGCTCCACATACAGCTACAGTAGCATGCAAGACCCCAGTCGAGAAGGAGACAGAGGCGCAGGAGACACATGGCGTGGAGGGCGCCCATACCACGTGTCCACCCACCACCATGGATACCGACGGTTAGCCAATCAGTGACCCTCTACTGTTTGGACCGCCCAAGCATCACATGCTCACCCCGATCCTGGACGATCCCCAGAGTGCCATTGGAATCGGAACTGCCCCCCAACCCCCTGCTGAAGTTGACGTCGGTCCTACATATCTGTGCCATGGATGAATCCCAGCACACAGTGGGCTCACTGCATGGGATGTCACAGGACCCATTTGCTAAGGTGCTAGACCAAGGCATGGATGTGCTAACAAGTCATGCACATCACCCAGGCACAGGTGCATGCAGCAAAGCCACGTTTCAACAACATTGCCCATTTCACCAATACCATAGCACCATTGGATTGCACACATGTGGCACTGGAACCCCCCGCCCCCCAAGGCAACTGAATAGGCATACAAGGAACAGGGAACAGTAACAATCAATTAATGTGCAAATGACATGTGACGCTGACCTCACAATCACCCACTGCTGCGCACAATACCCTGGGGCCACACATCATGCCATGATACTGAGCAAAATCACCCTGCCTGCGTTCACGCAGAGACACAGACAGTTCACCTGGCTTGTGGGTAAGGCATACTTGACTCCCAGGACCACTGTCACACCTGGGGTACATAATGTTTTGCAAAGTGTAACAACTACAAGTCCCATGATGCAATGACAGAGGTGCACAGACAGTACTCATGTGATGACACAGGGTATCCTAACATGGAAGGCAGCACAACACATTCAGGCCACCCGCCACAACCATAGTAAAAATGCACAGCAACACCAAAACTGAAAAAGTACCTTGCAGATGACATGACACTGACAAATCCTTGATTACTGCTGAAACCTGCAATGTGACTGACTGCAATTATACCATGTCTGAAGAGTCGCGTCAACCTCACACAGTCCTTTCATGTCTTGCATGAGAAGCTGGCCATCCACAGTCACCATGGCTGAGGATGCATGTGTGGAACCATGGCAAACCACAGTAGGAAGCGTCAACCTCACACAGTCCTTTCATGTCTTGCATGAGAAGCTGGCCATCCACAGTCACCATGGCTGAGGATGCATGTGTGGAACCATGGCAAACCACAGTAGGAAGCCTACGGTGATGCACAGAAGAGGACACGGCCATGCAGTGAGTGCATATTTGGATTTCTGAAAGCCAGATTTAGGTGCCTACGCCCCACAGGTGGTTCCCCCATGTACAAACCAGATGACGTAGGCAGGATAGTATTCATTGCAAAGATGCACTACTTGTGCACTTGAAGGAACATTCAAATACCACCAGATGAGGCACAATCTCACCCTTGCTCGGATGAGGATGTCTCTGAAGGTGTAAACGGGTCAGCACAGGGCATATGTTGGGATGTGCTGTAAGGACCGATAGTCCACAAGGACAGCAGGAACAAATGCCATGACTATGCAGCTATGCAACACTGAGGGCAACAATGAGGCACTAAATACACAACTTAATTAAACATTGAATAATCACCTTACACGAACACTTAACTCCAAACAGTGATTCAGAACCTGACATACCCTGATCCCCAACTTCACCAACCACCCCATATGTTGATGCCCAACTCCACCACCCACCCCACATGCGGATCCCCAACTCAACCTCCCAACCCTGAGCCTAGCCCCTGGACATGAACCCAGTGCAACCTCTTGTCCCCCTTGTCAGCAGACATTGCGGCATGTGCTGCACAGCGATGTGAGCACCTGGGTGGGGTGCTCGCTAATGAACCCTCAGTAGGGGTAGTGGATTGTGAACTCCACTGTGTGGCTCCACGGACATGGTCCATGGTGAGGTGAATGGCCCTGGCCTCATGGGGGAATGACAGTGTTCAGCCAATTCACACACCCTCTGGCTCATCAAACACTGGCTTGCACTGCTGCACTTTGTGCTCCTGCACAGCTTGTCAATGGATTTGGACAAATGCTTGGATGCCCCCTGGATACAGTCCTGCATGCCATGAGAATGACCTGATTGCTCCTGGGCCATGGAGTGCATCTCAGCCTGCCTCTGCTCCATCCTGCTGAGACGGTCTCAGATGCCCTGCATGTGGGACCAGGCAGTGGCTGGGGTGAATGGCCGCTGCCATAGTTGGCTGCCTTCAGTGGAGGGAGTGAATGGAGACCTGCCTCAGCCTGGCCATCGGAGAAGGACTTGTGACGGTACTGGAGTGCACAGTCTGATTCCCAGTTGGAAGGCAGGGTGTGCAATGGGGAGAGGCTATGCAGGGGAGAGGAGTTTGGGGAGAACTGGCAGGCAGGGGAATGTGGTGGACTTGAAGCAGGTGATCCATAATCTGACAGCACGTCTGCTGTGCCAGCTGTGGCCTTCTGGGATTGTGTCCTGTCATCATCACAGTGTCTCACATGAGGGGCTACAGTCACCCCAGCTGTGGTTGTGTGTCAACCTGTGGCCTGTGGTGCTGTTTTCGTGACCGTGTTCTGTGGATGCACCACGGCTGTTTCCTTCCCAACGCGTGTTTGGCCTGTGGGTCGCGCACTCACAAGGTGCTTTTTTTTAGGGTGGCACTATCCCACTCACAAGACTGGCTGGCAGTGTGCGCTTCTTGTCGCTGGTTCGTGCTGGTGTCCTGGAGGGTCCGGCAACATCATTCTGTTCCTGGGTGTCTTGAGTTCCTATTGGGGTATAATTCAGATGTCCATTAACACATTGTTGCTGAGGTGCATGGCGATACAACATTGGTTTTCACTTGTACAATTTCATCACTGTGCATTGTTCCTCCGGGGGTGGCATGCATCATGTGTCTGCCACTGGGTTGGGACCATCTATTGGGTAGAGGCAACCAGGTGACAAGTGTGGGGTGCACTGCTTACTATGGATGGGCAACCGTGGCATGGGTTGACTGACAGGGTGTCCTGTCCAGATATGCGTCAGGACTGTTGACGCTTTGATTGTGGTAAAGCAGTAAAGTGATTACACTGCATTGAGTTGTGTGCGAGTCAGGTGGACGTGATGACAGGCATGGAGTGTGCAATGAGTGCCTCCATTGCGCATTGCTACTGATGGGCTGTGTGTCTGACATCCATACACATGCTATTTTCATATGGTTGCATGATGTATGTTTTGCATGTGCATGGGTGGTCACCATGTGCCAAGGGGGGATTGTGCTGTGGGTGTGCATTGAGTCTTTGGGTTTGCATGGCAGTGGCGATAGTTCAATGTCATCCTCTCCTCTTCCTACCAGGCTTCCTTGTATGTGGTTCATTTGTTTTCTGACTGGTATCACAGTGGACTTGGTCCTGGCCTGGATTGAGTATTCTGGCTGGGGCTCATGTCACTTTGATGGATTTATATTCTTAGCAGCATGCATGCCGGGTTGTCCATGTATGGACGCACATTTCACACAGGTACTCACCAGATTCTGCCTGGCCGCTGGCTCCAAACTCTGCAGTGCCCACACCCTCGATACCAACCATGTGGAATATGCCAGTGACCATCTCCTCCCAGGGTGTGAGCATGAGTGGTTCTACAGTGCCGCCTACAGTAGCAGCTGTCTCCCTGTGTTGTATAGCAATAAGGCTCTGTACCCTGGACTTGAGGTAATTCCAACGCTTTTTCATGTGCATCTCATCGCGTTGGACATTTCCTACAGCCACCACCTTGTCCTGGATGTCTGCCCATATTGCGTTTTTGTGTTTCTGGGGGTGGGCCTGTCAGTGTCGATCTCCATACAACTCATCCAAGTGAGCCACCACCTGCTCAGCCAATACGGGTGGCTCCTGCGTAGGTTGCTGCATTCTTAGATCCGGCACCCTTGATTTCCCCTTTCCACCTGACATGATTCCACTCGTCGGTACTCCTGGATGGCACTCCGGTTTGCCCATTTTTTTTTGACGGATTGTGATTTCCAAAATGGCCAGCGCAGTGCTTCCTTTATAGGCTGCAGCATACTTCCACCGATGGAATTTCCATTGGCGGTAATTCAGTCGACGGAAATTCTGAGGACAGACACGAGTGTAACGGTAAATCTGCTAATTATCGACTGAAATTCCGAGGTTTGGTCTGGTTCCTTTGGAAACTGCGCAAGGCGGAATTAACGTTACCGCCACTGGCCTGTGCGCACACGTGCCAGGTTGTATGTAATTCAGCGGTAACTGCGCTGATCAACACAGCAGTAACGGTAATACCATTTTTGCAGAGTTACCTCCGAATTACCGCCTAAATCGTAATGAGGGCCTTTATCTGTTATTTATTGATTTTAAATCTGCATTTGATAATGCCATAATGATTAAATGATGGCACACACTCCGTGATCTTAGCAGTACCTGATGGTCTTTCGGTCACAATGATGGATCTTTATTGTTGGAATACAGCCTCGCGTATATGGAACCTACATGGAAATAAGACATGTTCTTTCACAGTGAATGGAGGTTTCAGACACGCAGAAATGTGGCGTCCGCTTTATACTGTCTGTATAATGATTGGATGCATCAAGGATTTAGTAGCAGATGCTGCATCTATTAATGACCGATATATACTTTTTGTTGTATGCAGAAGACACTGTACTTTTATCTAAGAGCCCAGCTGGCCTCAAAACTAGTTTTGTCTTTTTACCACCCAGGTAAAGGAAAAGTGATTGGTGCTTAATGGGAAAACACTCAGGGTAATGGTTTGTTCCCCACCTCGTCGAAAACACAGTGGACATGTGGGAATTGATAACTTAGGCCTACAGTTTGGTAATTTGGGGTCCTGCAAAAGATAACTAGAGAAGAGCAAGCTTTGAAGTATTTCAGCTATTTATAGGCATAATGTTCATTATGGCAACAAAGCAGTTAAACCTGTTCTCAAGGTACTACAAAGCTCACGCATTGCCGTCTATTTATAGGCCTGACATTTGGGGATATCAACCGTGCAGAAGCTTAAAAGCCTCTGAAAATGTATTTCTAACGAAAATGTTTGTCCTCCCAAATAGTGCCTCTAATATACTAGTGCCCCCTGAGGTAAACCTACTTGAGATGGACGAGGTGATACATCTGAGGCGGTTATCGTCCTGGGTCAGAATGTGGAAGAGCTAAACACACGGATATACCGTGAGGCATTATGTTAGATATCATGAGTGGATCAGGACGAGGAATCCCTCAAAGGGTTTTCACATGTCCCAATGGTGATGAAGCCCTTGGATATGGAATCCCTTGAGATGACCCTGGTTCAGATGATATCAAATGTACATCTAAGGTGAAAGCTCAATACGGGATCTTAGGCCTTGAGGAAAATATCACAGCACGATGTAGGAATAAGCATATCTCACTATGTTAAGAATGGAAGATGGATTTAGGGAATGAGATCTACCATGATTCTGCATATGCTCGTAGAGTTTATATTAAACGTAGAATCGGGATTTCGCTGGTTGCACTTTTATCTAGAAGCTGGGACAATCCAGCTATTGCCTGGGCTGTCATGGTATTACATCCCATTCTGCCCTGCGGGTTAGGAGAAACAAGTGAGATACCATGTCATGTCAGAATTTCCCTCATAATAGTAAACCAGCATTAGCTTCACAAAGCCAAGTAGAATGCAGTGCCTTGAAGGGCAATGTTAGCAACAGTAGTGATGTAAATCAGCAGAAGTATATTCAAAGCGCTTTAAGCTCCTAGAGGCCTGCATTACCTTGTATTGCAGAGTGGCTGTCACATACACATAGTGAGAAGCAGCGTGTTTCTGTGCTACCATTCATTCATTGATTTATGTAACCATTTATTATAGCAATGTGCTTAGCAGCTCAAACCGCTTGATCATGTATGTAGTTTTGGGCAGGCCAAGGCATGAACCCCAGATGCATACACACTATATTGGTAGGTCGTAGAGTCACATCCACATTGTTTTGCTTGAGTGGCTGTTTGCTTAGGATTCAGGACAAAACAATGATGATGTAAAGTCCTTGGGCCTCATTACGACCCGTCGGTAAGGGATTACCGGTACCGGTAATCCCTTACCGCCCTATTACGAGTTGCCTTTGCGGGTCCTCCCTTAACACCTGGTTTTACCAGGCGTTAAGGACGGGACCCGCAAAGGGACTTTGGTGCTAATAACGGTACCGCAATTTGCGGTACCATTATTAGCGCCTTCCCCATTCCCATTGAGCCCTATAGGGATCAAATGGGAATGGGGAAGGGCCCTGGTGAATGGGGAATTACCGCCCCGCCAACCTTGGAATGGGGCGGTAATAGCTCCATTCACCGGGGTGGAGTTGGTGAGGTTTTGGAGGCAGTATGGCGCTAATAGTGCCATGGTTACCTCCAACCTCGTAATGACCCCCCTTGACTTGGGGCCTAGATAGATATTTCGGCAAGAAGCTTTAGAGATAAACCGGCAAGAAGCTGAGGGGTGGTAAAGCAGCAAGATGCCGATAGGTGGCACTGCTTATATTGTTTATATACAGCACACAAATGAGGGGAGGAACGTCCAAGTGTACAGGTTAGTGGCAGAAGCTTACCGGCACTCGGTTTCTGGGCTGTCACAGTACAAGTCTGCCTTCAGGGGCCATTGCGCTTGGCAGTTCTGACCCTGCCAGGCGCAACAGCCCTGGTAGGCAGAGTTGTCACGGAAGCAAAGTTAGCAACGGTTGCGGTGCTTCCGAGTCCCCATCCCAGACCTATTGGACTCGATGGGAATGAGGACTTACCAAATCCGGCCCCTGACTTCCAACCCCGCCGGGACTTGTAATGTTCCGGTGACACCACAAAGTCAGGCGCTGAAAAAACGATGTTTCGGGTTCAGCGGTAACCCTGTACCCCCGACCTCGTAATGAGGCCCTATGTTTCCTGTGGCTATAACCTTAGCCAGGAAGTAATTGAGCAGTATTCAGTTTACACTGGCACCTCTTGTACAATGTTTCATTACAGTAGTCTTCAGGACTCATCCGTCTTTAATGACACAAGTATCATCAAATGTTCCCATAATAAAGTAGAGTAGCATCCATGTATCAGCTCTTACCCTTTTCACCCTTTGCTTGCTCCTTCTTCACCTTTCTTCGTCTTAGATGGAAATACTCTCCCCCCACATCTTCTCTTCACAATTCTCTCCTTTTATTCATTTCCTCCTGTTCCTGACTTCTTTCCTTTTTTGCTCCTAATGTAAGCATTATTTGCAGTGCTTCACTCGCATTCACATATCTTCCCTTGCTCTTGGTAATGCTTTTAACGTTGCATCATCACAAAATGTATCCTCACATCACTTGTTCTGCCACCGAGACCGTTGTCCTTGGACTTATCTTTTGTCACCTTTTCTAATGTTCTTCACATCTTGGCCTCTGGCCTGTGCTCACTCACCACTACTCTATTTCTTAAAATCACCCTCACAAACACCAGACGGGCCAACCGTGCAAGCTAACTTGCACACAAAACAAGCCTTCACCCAATGGGCACAAAGACGTCTTTATGGGAGGTCAAAAGGGGCACGTGCCCCGGTCCCTCACCATGGAGGGGGCCCCAAGAAGGAACCTTATTTTTTTTTTTCAGTTTCCCCAAGTCAACAAAATTAAGTATTACACATCAGGATTTTCTATGGTGTGCTGCTATGGCTAAACCTACTTTCTGTATGTTGTTGATAAGCACATTTTGTTCTGATCTTTTCTTCCTGTAATGCTCTGTTCACTGTGGTATACATAGCTTGCGTGGCACAACACCTGTAGCATTCTCACCTTTCTGTCTGGATTAAATTGATAATGTGCAATAGCCAAAGTTGAAATACATATTGATAAATGTGAGTGCCCCGTTGGTTCAGAGGATAGCTCAGTGTGTTAAGCACTCATTGCAGAGATCTGCGTTCATATGCAAGATTACAATACCAAATTCCAGCTAGGCCGACTCAGCGTTTCGAATGTATGAAGTTGTTAAGCCTGCATGTATATGTACTTTGTTATATAGCACTCCAGGTGTTATCATTACCAATGTACCTGTACTAGATAGCAGTTGCTATATAACCTAACATAGTGTCAGTATGGTGAAGGTCTAGAAATTGTAAAACCTGGGTAGGCACCTCCATTGATGACAATAAAGTGTTAGAGGTGTTTATGTATCTAAATTCCAGACTGTGAAACCAAAGCGCTCATGCTTGGATCCTGGCTTTACCAGCAGACAATACAGTGATCCTGGACAAATCTTATATCACTGACAGTACTTTACTACCTTCTATGAAAAGGTTTGGTTCTCACATACTGGTGGCAGTGTTTGGCCAATTACCTGATCTTTCCTATCATGTAGGCCATTTGAGTGGAAGGAGTTGCAGACTTCTTACAAGCATATTTTAAGGTCTGCTTATGTGACAACAAAACGGTTTGCTTTTTTGTACAATTCAAAGGTATGTCAGCCCGTTTTTAAATACCATTGCACACGCCTGTGTTTGGGGTGTATTTAAAGCTTTACAATACAAAAGACAAACCTATCTGAAATCTTTTAGGATCTCATCCATTAGTATGCTGGTATTTATATACTTTCCTTGATGATGGAGACAATGAAGCTAGAATCATTCCCATTTTGCATAATATGTTTCTATAACGTTTTGTTTTGTAAATTGTTTATTTTGGGTTATGTGATTTTCATATTTTCCAAGTCAGTTCTGTAAAATGGGTTCATTTTAGTTTAAGGTAAAAACTAGAAAATAAATTGGGAAAGAGCAGAAATTGCAGAGTAGGTACAAATCCCAGCTTCACCTCTTAATGAATGTGTGATCCTGGGTATCTCATTTAATCTTGTATTTCCTCAGCTGTCAAAATTGCAAGTCACCAAACCTTTCAAAATTGTCAGCCCTTCAGAGTGATTTCGTTCTCAGGGTATGATCTTTAAAAAAGACTCACCCATGGTTTCACTGGATATATATGGAATTGCTTTCTCTATAATGATAGTGTGCATTGATATATTATGCACCACAGCCACCTGTTTCTTTGCTCTCGAATGGCAACACTGCTTGAAAACCATGTACCACTTCTAATTTCAGTCTGTCTGGATACAGACACCTTCCTGGTATCTTCAAATTGTCATCAACTCTCTATGCTATGGTATGTGTAGTTTTATCCTTGCTTCCCTTGGTCGCCTGTATCCATGCCTGAGCACTTTTGCTGTCTCTGAGGGAGCTTATCTGAGTCGTTTGACTATTCTGGATTATGGGTACTTTTGTCATAAAATCTGTGTCCTGCAGTTATACTATGTCCAGTATACCTTCCACGTGGCTGCTATTGATGAAATGTTTGCTGTACCTATGCTTGAACGCAAGTACCCTCGTCGTAGACTGCTAATGTTGTCCTTGGCATGCTACTTGTGTATCACTCTGATTACAACAAGAATGAAGAGGGTAAGGTATCTGAATGAGAGTTTACCATGCTTATTTTGATCTCTGTGATGCAGCATATCAAGCTATGGGTTGTTATGTGATACAGGGTGCGGCGCACTAGATAGTCTATATCCACGAATTCCTTTGGTCTGTTGAAGGGGGGCCCCAGAGGTGTCCGTGCCCCGGGCCCCCAAAGTTCTTAAGATGGCCCTGAATGGGCATCCAGAGCCTCTGTCTACCTCCCGCCCAGCACCCTTGCTGCCGCTCCCATCACAATCTTCAACAAAATCATCAAAACGTACATGTTTCCCTAATCCAGCTAGACTTTCTCCCCGGCTATCATTTATCTATCCTGATCTTCCTACCCTGTTCTGACATTTTTCTTTTTCACCTCTGACCTTTCAACCTTGTAAACCTCTCCAAAATCCTCTGGGTAGGGCAGGGCTGTATACCTGTTTAAACAAATAAATATTTTAACTCTGCTGTTTGCCTTTTTCTTTTAATCCCTTCCCCTTTCCAGATCTCTCCTTCCCTAAGTGCTCTCCATTGGCTTTCTTTTGCTGTCTATCTTCAATTTACATACCTTTGTTTTGGTCTTTAAATGTGTTCTTGACCTTGCCCTTCCTTTTTCTCTTCTCTCATTACTGTCTGTTATCTCCACCTCCTGTTCGGTCCCCTTCTCTGTTTCCTTTAGCTGTCCCCCATCCTCATTGTGGTCAATCCCATTTTTGCTCATTCCCCCTTGTCCCAAAACCTTGGAATGCTCCTCCTTATTCAGCACACAGCCTCTAATATTGCTTCTTTTCAATCTTCTACTCAGTCTCCTCATCTTGCAACCCCCCGCCCTAGCCCATTGTTAGGAATTTAACACCACACTGCATAACATGTTCTTGCTAATGTATTGGTGTTATATTTACATTAATTACAAGAATTGGCCACTTGCGCTGAGAAAATAATAAAGAACTTCCTGATGCTTGTTAATCTGCTTAGAATCACATGCTGTGCATATGGTCCGACATCCAGTGGTAACCATAGAGTATTGCATGTTGTCTTTCGGGGACTGAAAGGGGACATCTCCATAGGCATGTCTATAACACTATCCCTATCGTGACGTGTAGTGTAACCGAAATCCCTCACGCGCCGAGGTCCCGCAGATTGTTTTTTTTCACCCAGATAACTGGTCGCCCCATTGCAGAGCTCTTCATGTTTATTCTTGTTTACCGACTTTGTCGCTTATTTCCCCTAAAGTCACTTCGACGGTGCTTCAAACAACTACGACGAAGACTGCGGGAACTTTCGACGGCAGTGGACCTCAACGCCTGAGATCCGGCAGCAGAGCCATGCTTGTGGCCGGGCCCTCTGGCCGGCCTACACAGTAGGGAGAGTGGGGTTGGGATGGTCATCTCTTTCGCTATGTCTCTCCTCTTTCCCCCTAGGTCTGGTTATCATTCCTATTACCTTTCGCTATGGAAAGGACACTGTTTAGGTTTTGCCCCTCTTGCAGGGTCAGATACCAGTGGAAGGACGAGCACGATAAGTGCAATAATTGTCTGCCCCTTGGCCACGACAAAGCGCGGTGCGCGGCTTGTAGGCTCCTTCGCCCAAAAAATCTTAAGGAGTGCCGCGTTAAGCTGTGGGCCGCCTATGGCATGTAGCAGGCTGGATATTCTTCCCTCACCCGCCGAAAGTGACAGGGTCACTAGTGATGACCAAGCATCTGTATCGGATGCCATAGACCTGATGACAGACACTTTTAGGTCCGCCACGCCCATCCCCGACCCCTCGAGGCCTGGCACAAGTCATGATACGTGGACAACACCCGGCGACAGGGGGGTACAAAAGACCCACACTAAACACACAACCCCATCCCCGGTTTCAACGGTTGCGACGAAACAGGTGAAAGCGCCAACAGGACCTCCGAAGTTTCAACAGAATCCTCTGATCTTGAAGATCAGCAGCCATCCCCCCATCTGCAGCAGCAGCTAGCGACTGGGCCTTCGAAAACTGAGGGTGCTACATCAAAATCACATTTGGCCACTGAAGCACGCTCAGGAGACTCTCCGCCGGCCGCTAAGGCACCGGTAGGACAAAAATCTACCGCTAGCCCTTCTATTCTGTCGGTAGTGGAAAAATCGACCGCTAGGCCTTCTACTCAATCGGTAGTGGAAAAATCTACCGCTAGGCCTCCTACACAGTCGGTAGTGGAAAAATCTACCGCTAGGCCTCCTAGTCGTACGACATGCCCCGATTCACCGGACATCACTGAAAGCATTGCGAGGATCACTTCGGCAGTGGGGCTGATGCCTAAAGACCCGGCGAAATGCAAGGAACGTGCCGCGGACTCATCTAAAGAGTGCCACAGCACCCCCATGCTCGCGAAGACTACGAAGACAGTCAGGAGCCTTTGTCTAGCGCTGTTAGCAATACATTTCGGCGCCAAAGAGAAGAAAATTAGGATTTTCCACCTTTTGCACCTTCTGTTTTGTCTAAATGGACCAGGGAAGGTTTTGAAGGGTGCATGGACCGCTTGCAAAGGATTGCCTCGCTTTCGGAGCACCCTAACCCCAAGAGACTTCAAGAAGATCCTTTTTCTGTGTTAAACTTAAGTTTTCCTGGAAATTTAGAACCTTCTCAGGAACATTTCACTTCTCACCCTGAAGAGGAAATTCACATGGACACTTATCTAGATAGATTCAAGAAGACACTACCTTCCTACAGGACTACACTGCAGATGGCCAGACGGATGCCACGGACAACTGGGAGGACACTCATCAGGTGGAGACGGAGCCATCGGCACTCCCTACTCATGATCAGGACACCGATGTCCTATGTTTGGACTCCCCTACTTGCACTCCGGCCCGCCAGGCTTCACCAGTAGAGGATCAAATAGCCTTTAATGCCATTTTATGGAAAGCAGCCGATCATTTTCAGATCGCCACCCAAGAGGCCATACCTGAACAAGATGTTGTGGAGGACATTCCTAAAGAAAAGCCCCCCTCCAGTCAAGCCATTCTCTCCTAAATTACTTTAAAAAGAGATTGGCTCCTTCTCTTGTCACTCCAGCCCAGACAAGGGCAGTAAACTCAAGAGTGGAAAAATTATTTCAGCCATCACTTACTGACCCTCAATATATCAAGAGCCACGTCTCCTCTGACTCCCTAGTGGTCACCACCACCCGGAAACGGGCGGGAGTACCCCTTGCTACGGGAGAGGCACCTACCGATAAGGAATCAAAAAGATTGTATGCCTTGGGTAAACGTATTACCACGGCAGCTTCTTTTACCACGCGCATAGCAAACAACACTATGCTGCTTGCCAGTTATGCCGATGCGCAATGGAACCTTATACATACAAGAAGGTCTCCAAGAGGTACCAGAACCCGCAAAGACCAAATTACTTGCCATTGTGGCTGAGGGCAGGCAGGTAAACCAAAATGTATTGAAAAACACACTGGATGCTGCAGAGACGTCATGATGATCCCTTACCAAGGGCACGCTGCTTGGCTCCGAAACTCAGGTTTCAAGCTGGAGACCCAAGCAGCCCTTATTAACAAACCCATTGAGGAGAGCACGAGACCCTTAAGTCCCTGCAGCAAATCACACAAAAACAAGGAGTGTGGTCCCCTCAAGTAGCATCCAACTATATAAATCTGTTAGAGCTATTAGCAGTATTCAAAGCACTGAAGGCCTTTCAGAGACTACTACAGGGAAAAACAGTTCTGGTCCTGAAAGACAGCACCACAGCCATGTATTACCTAAAAAAAACCTAAACAAACAGGGGAGGAACACACTCTCCAGGGCTATCCAAACTGTCCCAAAACATTAGGATGTGGGCTCTCAAACACAAGATGTTCCTGGGGAACTCAATCTTCTATCGGACGTGCTCAGGAGCGATTTCCCACTGAACTTAGAAAATGAATGGCGTCTGCACAAAGACATCGTCTCTGACGTCTTCGCAGAATGGGGCTTCCCCGAGATCGACCTGTTTGCAACTCAGGAGAACACCCAATGCCAACACTATGCCTCCAGGTATCCCCAGAACCGCTCCAAGGGAATGGACTCTGCATAACATGGTCAGGGAAATTTGTCTACGCTTCTACCCCGACTCCCCTACTCCAACAAGATAATGCACAAGATTCACCAGTTACCATGACATTGGTGGCCACCATGTGGGCCCGTCACCCCTGGTTCGCTCATCTGATGGAGATGTCCCTTCCACCCCCTTGTGAAACTACCCTGCCCATACAACATGTTATCTCAGGACGGTGGGGGGGAGGGGGTAATGCTGCACCCATGCACGGACACTCTGAACTTAGCGGCCTGGCTCCTGATGTCATAGAGTTTGGACATCTTCAGCTCTCTCAGAGACATACTCGGGGAAGCTAGGAAACCTAAAACTCGTTATTGCTATTCCAATAAGTGGAAACGCTTTGTCATCTGGTGTAATACCAAGGGCGTCAGTCCCATTGGCTGCTCGCCTACACACATTGGGCCTCATTCCGACCCAGGCGGTAAGTTACCGCCTGGGTCGTACCTTTACCACCATGGCGTAAACTACGTTTACACCATGGTGGTTGGCAGACTTACTGCCCCATTCCGAGGTTGGCGGGGCGGTAAGTCCCCAATCCCCATTTACCCTTCCCCATTCCCATTTTTTCCCCATAGG
This sequence comes from Ambystoma mexicanum, assembly GCF_040938575.1. Classification (NCBI taxonomy): domain Eukaryota; kingdom Metazoa; phylum Chordata; class Amphibia; order Caudata; family Ambystomatidae; genus Ambystoma; species Ambystoma mexicanum. The sequence continues at coordinate 370,725,464 of NC_090931.1, forward strand.
GCATAATGGGAGTGGGGAAGGCGTTAATTACGCCACCGTAAATTACGGTGGCGTAATTAACATCAAGGTCCCTTAGCGCCATGGATTTTAACACCTGCTAAAAGCAGGTGTTAAAACCTCCATGGCACTAAGGGACCTCGGAATCAGGCGGTAAGGGTCGGCGCTGTTTACGCTGCCGTAAACCCCTTACCGCCTGGGTCGGAATGAGGCCCATTGTGTTGTATCTAACTCATTTGTTAGACGCGGGACTGGTTTTTAATTCTCTAAAGGTTCATCTAGCTGCTCTCTCAGCCTACACCACGTCTCAACAGAAGGTGTTGTGGTGGAAGATACCTGTTCTTAAGGCTTTTATGGAAGGGATTAAGAGAATGAATCCCCCATTTCTCACCCAACTCCTGGATGGGATCTAAATGTGGTTTTAACCAGACTCATGGGATCTCCCTTTGAGCCAATGCATAAAGCAAGCCTAAAGGACCTTACTTATAAAACAGCCTTCCCAGTGTCTATCACGTATATTAGAAGAGTTAGCGAACTACAGACTCTCTCAGTCCTAGACCCTTTTGTTACAGTCCACAGGGATAAGGTGATTCTGCGCACTCATCCCAGGTTTGTGCCTAAATACATTTTGAAGTTCCATGTGAACCAATCGATTGAACTACCCACTTTCTTCCAGAACCCCACTAGCATGGCGGAAAGAAGCCTGCACACACTGGATGTGCGCAGGGCAGTCATGTGTTACCTGGAAAGAACGAAACCACTGAGGAAAACAAACCAGTTTTTCATTTCAGTGGCTGCTGGTAGAAAAGGGGATCCTGTCTCTAAATCCGCAATCCCAAGGTGGATTGTCAAATGCATCACACTTCGCTACTTTCTTGCTTAGAGAGAATTGCCCTTCAAGCCTAGAGCACACTCTACTAGGGGCACTGGGGCTTCCATAGCGTTCATTGCAAATGTTCCCCTTGAGTCCATTTGCAAAGCGGCAACCTGGAGTTCTGTACACACCTTTACAAAACACTATTGCTTAGACACTCATTCTAGATCTGATTCTCAGGTGGTACAAGCAGTATTAAGCTATCTTCTCACTACTGTTCCTTCTCACAACCTACCTCCAACTCTGGGTACTGCTCGCTAGTCTATGAACAGCATATGATTCTAAGCAGATTAACAAGCATCAGAAGACATGCATTACTCACCGTAATAGCATTTCTGATCATTGTATCTGCTTAGATTCACATGCACCCTCCCTGACTCCCCGCTCTGGGTGGAAGGAACATAGACATCTTATTAGTTTCTCTCTCTAAGTACTCACAATAGCCTGGGGCTCCCTCATGGCAGACAAAATGCAATCGGAGGGACCTCGGTGCGTGAGGGATTTTGGGTACACTACATGTCACGATAGGGATAGTGTTACAGACACGCCTATGCCAACGTCCCCTTTTGGTCCCCGAAAGACAAGATGCAATAGTCTGCGGTTACCACTGGATGTCGGACTATATGCACAGCATATGACTCTAAGCAGATACAATCATCAGAAATGCTATTACAGTGAGTAATGCATGTCATTTGAAGGATTGAATTTTACTCCATTACTCAAATTATAAATCAAATGAAACAAACATATTCATCAAATTCAATCAATATATACATTTTCAATTACTTTTCAATATTCAGCATTTACAATCTTCGTTACCACCATTTACCTTCTATGGATACTGTGATGAATCCTGCCCAATCTTCACAGAATCCTAGCCTAAAGTCTCCTCCCATGTGGTAGAAGTTTGGTAGAAGGTTGTGGTGGAAGGAAAGTGGTACATCCACTGGTGTGCATTTGTAAACTATTGCGAAACCACATATACAATCAAAAGATTGAGGGGAATTATTTACCAGCCTCGAGGTTTGTCCCCTCTGGACAACTAGTGAAAGCTATTTAACTTAGGAACTTTGTTGCCTTTATGCTGAATCTTATAAAAGGGACGATAAACACAATTGGATTCAGATACCCACTAACATTACAAAATAGCACTTGACCACTAGAAACATTTACTTGTACAATACAAAAATTATAGTATTAAGACAATGTATTTTATTAAAAATATATTCAATCATCCTCAATAAAAAAACACACTGCAGACTGAAAGCTGCCTACAATTCATATTACGATATGGTAAAACACACAAGTACAAAAAGTGGCTCCTTTCACACCGCACACCATACGTTCGCCTGCTGACTCATACTCAATTCACCATCCACTAAACTCCATACAAACGTCGAATACAACACTCCAGAAAGCTCTCAAAACTCTGAGTTGCTCTCTCCCGACACCTAATGTCCTGATTAAGTGAATCCTTGCTACTCAAGGTTCTGATTAACTAAATAATCGATCCATAAATGTTGCATTATAATGTGGCAACAACCTTGCCCAACATGTTTCGTTCTACAACATTCATTTACATCAATACTAGAACTTCTTCAGGGTAAAACAAATTTGACATGTAGGTTTTCTTTTTCTTTCGTTCTTAGTGTTAATAATGTTCATCCATGACCCTATAAGGAACAGCATAAAATAACAGCCATAAGTATTGCTGTTACTAATTTACACTACTGTCCTACAATAGAACGTCGTGTTTCTTGTGGTATGCTTACCGTGGTAGCTTTAATGGATAATGCTGTCCACGGCATAGTAGGCGCGTCTTTAGAATAAAATAGCCCTCTGCAGTGGTAAACGCCACATGCAGTCGAATGCCACTCGGTCACAACTCTGCAAAAGCGATTTGATTTACATAGGTATAACACCCAAAAAGGTCTTCACTCATTTAGCCAGTACAAAAATCCCTCATATTGCTTCATGCATATCTATTAGACAGACCGCACATCTAACCGGAGTACTTCATCTCACTACAATTCCATGCGGGAAGATAGCAACACCTTGACCACCCCAGTGGAGGGGACAGAAACGACAGCCTCCATGAGGACTTGTCAAACCCACATCAACACTGTCCATCTGCATGCTGTAATAAAGTATCACCCCGGCGTATAATTACTTGCTCGGGATTCATACAGCAAACGTAACTTCAAAACTGTGTAAACACCTAATTATCCAAGTGGGGTGCACCTAACCACAGCATAAACACTTTATTGTCGTAACTACTCACTTATAGGGATATTCACTATCCGTGCCCGTGAGTCTTGCCGGGTTGCGCACCTTCGTTGATATTGTGCCGCCCTTTGGTCACTAATACCAGTAATCACTGCAACAACAAATCTCTCATCGCCGCGAAATGCAGCCGTTGGGTTACTGGGGAGAACAATGAAACCCCATTTAGGGAACCAATTCAAATAGACTGTACGACATACCTTCTTTCTCTATCCAGCTACCTCCCTCCATTCTTTGGACCATTCTGATTGTACCATGTCACAGTATAACCTCATGCAGAAACAAATGGACTTTCCCTTTTCCCTTACAGTCATTAAAACCCAGAGGCATTTACTTCGAAAGGTACCCCATCGGGCTCCTCTTCTGCCGTCGTCCTATACGTATCGCGTAGGTCACCTGATTACGCCAATACGTCTCTCTACTTCCCTTAAATAGTTTGGCGGAGATACGCAGCTGTCATGGAACACGTAATTAGATGGCGGAGATTTACCTGCCGGGCGGATCTGAACCTTATTACTTAAGGTAAAGACAGTACACCTGGATGTGATCATGGGGGTCAGATGTTGATTGACTGTGCAGCTCTGCCAATCTAATAATTCTCTCGGCGACTGCCACGTCACACGCGGGAAGAAACTACAATATGCTTTAATCTACTGCTGCTCAAGCCATCTGTTTTTAAAAACATGATGAAAACTACCACTAAACACGGTGGGCAAACACGCTGTTTTTTATTAAAAAAATGTTACCCACCCTGGCACTGTAGTACTCTTCTGCAACACCGGGGGGTGAAGAGAGGGAAAAGAAGGGGTGGGGGAAAAAGAGAGAAAAGATAGGAGAAAGAGCAAAGACTAAGGGGGAGGTGTACTAAAACACTTCACACCGATCATTATTCTAAATGGCCCTCAAAGTCATGGAGTTCCTTTCAACTTACTATTCCAGTCGAAAGTGATTGTGAAACCATCCTGACAAAACGATGTTATTTATGAAGGAGAAATGTGACTCACTGAAAGATGATTGGTCTTCAAAGAATAGAATAATTATATTGCACATTGGGCCTCATTACAAGTACTCCGGTCCGGAATTAACACTGCCGGTAAAACCATACCGGCACCGTTTGCATGTCCGCGCAATCATGACCCGCGGCCCCGGTAATAGCACCACCCTAAACCGCCACCGCGGAAATAGGGTTCCCCTTAATTCCGCCTGCACGGAAACCCCTCCGTTACCGGCAACACGAAACACCGTGAGCATCACAACTAGCGCGGACACGGAAATACCGGGAAAAAAATGGCGGAAATACCGTGGTCACGGTGGCGGAACCGCCGCCACCGCGAACATGGCGTTATACACTGCCGGCTGAACTGAATCAGGCACAGGTGCACCAAATCAGCCCAGCTGGACCTAGCAGGCCACTGGGAGCCTACAAAAGGGCCACACCCAGCCCAACACAACACAGAACCATGCAGGCAGCAGGGCTAGTAGCACTGGGACTGGGCCTACTCAACCAACAGGCAGTACTGCACATGGTGGCAGCAATGGCGCAGAGGAGGAGGCGTAGGCGGAGGAGGCGCAGGCGGCAACCAGCCAACCCTGCAGCTATGGCAAACCCCATTGCCCAGCCAGCCCGACCCCGCCGCCAGCCACCAATACCACGCATCAGGGCCTCACCCTGGAACCTCACCCCAGGACAGATCCACACCCTATACCGGCTGGACCGTGCAACAATCATGCACATCACCGCCATGATTGAGGACAACATCAGCAGCCTAATTGACACCCCCACCGCCATCCCCCCCCTCTTGAAGGTTGTCTCAGTTCTGCATTTCCTTGGCACTGGCACCTATCAACACACGGTTGGTGAGCTGCACGGCATATCACAACCGTGTTTCTCAAAAGTCCTGGTACAGGTACTGGATGCCCTGTTGCGCCATGTGTCGGAACACATAGCCCTACCCCGCACCCTCCCCGGGGTCATTGCCACCAAGTTGGCCTTCCATGCCATAGCAGGCATGCCAAATTGCATAGGCGCAGTTGACTGCACCCACGTCGAGCTGACAGTACCACATGCAATTGAGGCTGTGTTCCGCAATAGGAAACAGTATCACTCTTTGAATGTCCAGATGGTTTGTGATGCCATGCAACTGATTACACACTGCTGCGCACGTTTCCCAGGCTCATCACATGACTCAATGGTACTGCGGAATTCCACGTTGCCACGGTACATGGAACGCTATACCGGACAAAGCATGTGGCTATTGGGTGAGTACAGCTGACGATGCTACAACCCTGTCAGAGTGGTGTGTGTGTGTCCAGGCAATGAGCATTGTGAGTGTGCCGCTGTGACCGCACATGCATCACCCCCCTTCCATCTACCAAATACACAGCGGATGCCAAACATCATGAAGGAAGACATGACAGGGCACCACAATGTGCCCGTGCACACGCTGCCACAGCCAATCCCGTCACTGTCCCATGAACCCTGTGCCACTGCAGACACCCACCCTCAATTGAAACACTGCCCCAAAAAGCACGAGAGGCGTGTAAATGATACGACGAGTATTTACTACTTCCGTACAGTGGAGTCACTCTGCCATGTGTGGACAGCACTGCACCATGACATGCACACAATCAAATGTCACCCGCAGGGCACAGCAAACATGCAAGTTAATGTGTAGGCCCATATGCAGTCAGCGACATTCCTCGTGATGGCCAAAACATACCTCCAGACACTGCATGGTTCATATGCATGAATGAATGATGATACAAGAATGCACAGCAGCAGATGAGGACATGATGCCACAAACACTGACATGTTCCCCCATCTACATCCCATGTAGGTGATGCGGGATATGCACTCACGCCATGGTTGATGACACCTCTACGGAGACCAAGGAACAGGCATGAAGAGGCATACAATAGGGCACATATCCGCACACGTGGAATGATTGAGAGGACATTTGGACTGCTGAAGGCCCGTTTCCGCTGTCTGAGCAGATCTGGCGGATCACTGCTGTACAGCCCAGTGAAGACGGGCAAAATCACGCTGGTATGTGCCATGCTGCACAATATATGCCTGCGCAGGAACATCCCAATGCCACCAGACGCAGATGAGGAAGATGGGGATGGGGATGGGGATGGGGATGGAGATGGGGATGGAGATGGAGATGGGGATGGGATGGCACCGCCTCCCCCTGGGGGTGCACATGATGGCCAGAGAGCACGGGATGCCCTGATTCGCATTTACTTTTGAGTCACAGCACATTCACAGTAATGCACAAACATGGTGACGACAATGAATTAATAGTTGCACTGCAAAATAAATGATCAATGTCCACACATGTATGTCTTGATTTGAAATGGTGATGTATTGATGTAATAACAACAGGGAAGAAGGTGCATTGGTTAGGGAAGCTGTACACCCGGGGCCACCCACCACCCAAACGTGCCCACCCCCACCCAGAGCCCATTGTCCAAACCCCCAAAACTACCTACCCCACCACCCAAACGTGACCGCCCCTCTCACACCCTTGTAGTCCACATGTGTCCTGCACTGCCCCACACACATGCCATCACTTCCGTGGGCGCTTCTGTGCAACCTTGCCCAAGGGACCCATTAGCCTACTCGAGCGCCTCCTTGGACTGGCAGTAGTGGAGCTGGATGGGGTGGTAGTGTTTGATTGGCCAGAATCAGGGATCGAGGGCATCCGTGCCAGATTTGCCTGTTGGCCAACCAACATGGCCTCCACAAGCCTGGAGGTGTGGTCATTGCCCTCCCGCACATGGCGTGCAAGGGTCACTATGGTGCTCGCAAAGCGTCCAATGGACCTCGACAGGCGACGCACTGAGGCGCTGTAGCTCTCCCTCTGCAGCCTGGATTCCTCTAGCTGCCTCTCCAATAGCTGGGTGAGGGTAGCCTGCTGGTCCTCCATCCGCTGCATGCGGGCATTCAGTTCGGCCATGGATGGGGTGGGCGACCTCATGGGACTCCCCAGTGAAGTGGGGCTGAACCCCAGCTCATGGAAGGAGCCCAGGTCTTCCAATGTGGGCATCTCCCCCTGTGGCCCCGTTTCCGAGTGCTCTTGCGGGGCACTGTTATCACTGCAGGCCGCCCCCTCTGCAGTGCTGCTGCCTTCGGTGTTTTGTTGGGTGGCCATGATAGGTTCCTGTGGCACCTGTCTGGACTCAGCCAGTGTGGAGATGGTGGGGATGTTGGTGGTGGTGGTGGTGTGCTGCACATCTGTAGTGGCTGGTAATGTGGCCAGAGGTGCAGAACTGCCGGCAGCATCCTCCTGTGTGGTGGCGGTGGCTAGTGTACTTGCCGATGCTGATTGGCTGGCCTGTTGTGCAGTATCACTGTCACTTGAAATGGCTGTGGGGACACAAAGGGCATGCAATTAGTGTTGTTGTGGTGGCAGATGGGTGCATCACATGCGTCATTAAGATTGTACATTGAATAGTGTTAGTCACATGCATCTGATTGCTGGTGTCTGCATTCAGTGATATTGGTTGCCATACGGATCATAATGGGTCCTTTGGCCCACACATGCACTGCCTGGGGGGGGGGGGGGCTGTTAATGGGTCCTTTGGCCCACACATGCACTGCCTGGGGGGGGGATTGTTAATGGGTCCTTTGGCCCACACATGCACTGCCTGGGGGGGGGATTGTTAATGGGTCCTTTGGCCCACACATGCACTGCCTGGGGGGGGGGATTGTTAATGGGTCCTTTGGCCCACACATGCACTGCCTGGGGGGGGGGGTTGTTAATGGGTCCTTTGGCCCACACATGCACTGCCTGGGGGGGGGATTGTTAATGGGTCCTTTGGCCCACACATGCACTGCCTGGGGGGGGGGGTTGTTAATGGGTCCTTTGGCCCACACATGCACTGCCTGGGGGGGGGGGGGGATTGTTAATGGGTCCTTTGGCCCACACATGCACTGCCTGGGGGGGGGGGGTTGTTAATGGGTCCTTTGGCCCACACATGCACTGCCTGGGGGGGGGGGGGTTGTTAATGGGTCCTTTGGCCCAGTACTCACAACTGCATATTTACATGTGGCATTCATGTTTGGGCACTTACCGGCATCTGCAGGTGGGCTCACTCCTGCCTCAGCCTGCCCAATCCCATGGATACCCTCTAGGTGGAGGACGCTGCTGCAACGCTCCTCCCATGCTTGCAGCCTCAGTGGGGAAGGGGGTCCTCCGCCTGTCCCACTGCTGCGTTGGCGGTGCGTGGAAATGAGGTTGCGTACCCTCAGCCTCAGGTCGTCCCAACGCTTGTGGCAGTCCTTCACGCTCCTCACTGCCACGCCCACAGCGGTGCACTTGCGTGCAGCTTCGGCCCACACCTCCTTCCTCCGCTGCTGTGTGGCACGCCGTTGGTCGGCGCTGAACAGCATCTCAGCATTGTCCACAATGTGCTCCACCAAGACGGTTAGCTCCGCCTCGCTGAAGCGCTGTTTGCGCTGCCTCTGAGCAGGAATCCTGGCAGACATGCTGGTGGTCCCTTTTGGCTTCTCAGAGTCAGGATTGTGCTTGTGCTGGCTCTGGATGGCAATGGATTGTGCTTTTATATGATGGCCGCCTCTCTGTTTCCTGTTTTGGCGATCATGGTATTTCCGGTTCCGTGTCCGTGGCGGCGGAGGCGGAAACGGGTTTTGCGCCACTTGTGGCTTCGTTATTTCCATTTCCGTGGGGTATTCCGTGACGGCGGTAACAACGTTTCCGAGTCCGTGTGGTGCGCGCGACCGACAGCGTGTAATCGTGCGGTTTTTCCGCACCCTTGCGGACACGGAAACGTTTTTACCGCCATCACAGATTTTGCACGGTCCCGGACTGGCAGGTTGTAATGAGGCCCATTGACTTGACATACAAAGACAAAGGGCCTCATTACAAGTACTCCGGTCCGGAATTAACACTGCCAGTAAAACCATACCGGCACCGTTTGCATGTCCGCGCAATCATGACCCGCGGCCCCGGTAATAGCACCACCCTAAACCGCCACCGCAGAAATAGGGTTCCCCTTAATTCCGCCTGCACGGAAACCCCTCCGTTACCGGCAACACGAAACACCGTGAGCATCACAACTAGCGCGGACACGGAAATACCGGGAAAAAAATGGCGGAAATACCGTGGTCACGGTGGCGGAACCGCCGCCACCGCGAACATTGCGTTATACACTGCCGGCTGAACTGAATCAGGGCACAGGTGCACCAAATCAGCCCAGCTGGACCTAGCAGGCCACTGGGAGCCTACAAAAGGGCCACACCCAGCCCAACACAACACAGAACCATGCAGGCAGCAGGGCTAGTAGCACTGGGACTGGGCCTACTCAACCAACAGGCAGTACTGCACATGGTGGCAGCAATGGCGCAGAGGAGGAGGCGTAGGCGGAGGAGGCGCAGGCGGCAACCAGCCAACCCTGCAGCTATGGCAAACCCCATTGCCCAGCCAGCCCGACCCCGCCGCCAGCCACCAATACCACGCATCAGGGCCTCACCCTGGAACCTCACCCCAGGACAGATCCACACCCTATACCGGCTGGACCGTGCAACAATCATGCACATCACCGCCATGATTGAGGACAACATCAGCAGCCTAATTGACACCCCCACCGCCATCCCCCCCCTCTTGAAGGTTGTCTCAGTTCTGCATTTCCTTGGCACTGGCACCTATCAACACACGGTTGGTGAGCTGCACGGCATATCACAACCGTGTTTCTCAAAAGTCCTGGTACAGGTACTGGATGCCCTGTTGCGCCATGTGTCGGAACACATAGCCCTACCCCGCACCCTACCCGGGGTCATTGCCACCAAGTTGGCCTTCCATGCCATAGCAGGCATGCCAAATTGCATAGGCGCAGTTGACTGCACCCACGTCGAGCTGACAGTACCACATGCAATTGAGGCGGTGTTCCGCAATAGGAAACAGTATCACTCTTTGAATGTCCAGATGGTTTGTGATGCCATGCAACTGATTACACACTGCTGCGCACGTTTCCCAGGCTCATCACATGACTCAATGGTACTGCGGAATTCCACGTTGCCACGGTACATGGAACGCTATGCCGGACAAAGCACGTGGCTATTGGGTGAGTACAGCTGACGATGCTACAACCCTGTCGGAGTGGTGTGTGTGTGTCCAGGCAATGAGCATTGTGAGTGTGCCGCTGTGACCGCACATGCATCACCCCCCTTCCATCTACCAAATACACAGCGGATGCCAAACATCATGAAGGAAGACATGACAGGGCACCACAATGTGCCCGTGCACACGCTGCCACAGCCAATCCCGTCACTGTCCCATGAACCCTGTGCCACTGCAGACACCCACCCTCAATTGAAACACTGCCCCAAAAAGCACGAGAGGCGTGTAAATGATACGACGAGTATTTACTACTTCCGTACAGTGGAGTCACTCTGCCATGTGTGGACAGCACTGCACCATGACATGCACACAATCAAATGTCACCCGCAGGGCACAGCAAACATGCAAGTTAATGTGTAGGCCCATATGCAGTCAGCGACATTCCTCGTGATGGCCAAAACATACCTCCAGACACTGCATGGTTCATATGCATGAATGAATGATGATACAAGAATGCACAGCAGCAGATGAGGACATGATGCCACAAACACTGACATGTTCCCCCATCTACATCCCATGTAGGTGATGCGGGATATGCACTCACGCCATGGTTGATGACACCTCTACGGAGACCAAGGAACAGGCATGAAGAGGCATACAATAGGGCACATATCCGCACACGTGGAATGATTGAGAGGACATTTGGACTGCTGAAGGCCCGTTTCCGCTGTCTGAGCAGATCTGGCGGATCACTGCTGTACAGCCCAGTGAAGACGGGCAAAATCACGCTGGTATGTGCCATGCTGCACAATATATGCCTGCGCAGGAACATCCCAATGCCACCAGACGCAGATGAGGAAGATGGGGATGGGGATGGGGATGGAGATGGGGATGGGGATGGGGATGGAGATGGGGATGGAGATGGAGATGGGGATGGGATGGCACCGCCTCCCCCTGGGGGTGCACATGATGGCCAGAGAGCACGGGATGCCCTGATTCGCATTTACTTTTGAGTCACAGCACATTCACAGTAATGCACAAACATGGTGACGACAATGAATTAATAGTTGCACTGCAAAATAAATGATCAATGTCCACACATGTATGTCTTGATTTGAAATGGTGATGTATTGATGTAATAACAACAGGGAAGAAGGTGCATTGGTTAGGGAAGCTGTACACCCGGGGCCACCCACCACCCAAACGTGCCCACCCCCACCCAGAGCCCATTGTCCAAACCCCCAAAACTACCTACCCCACCACCCAAACGTGACCGCCCCTCTCACACCCTTGTAGTCCACATGTGTCCTGCACTGCCCCACACACATGCCATCACTTCCGTGTGCGCTTCTGTGCAACCTTGGCCAAGAAACCCATTAGCCTACTCGAGCGCCTCCTTGGACTGGCAGTAGTGGAGCTGGATGGGGTGGTAGTGTTTGATTGGCCAGAATCAGGGATCGAGGGCATCCGTGCCAGATTTGCCTGTTGGCCAACCAACATGGCCTCCACAAGCCTGGAGGTGTGGTCATTGCCCTCCCGCACATGGCGTGCAAGGGTCACTATGGTGCTCGCAAAGCGTCCAATGGACCTCGACAGGCGACGCACTGAGGCGCTGTAGCTCTCCCTCTGCAGCCTGGATTCCTCTAGCTGCCTCTCCAATAGCTGGGTGAGGGTAGCCTGCTGGTCCTCCATCCGCTGCATGCGGGCATTCAGTTCGGCCATGGATGGGGTGGGCGACCTCATGGGACTCCCCAGTGAAGTGGGGCTGAACCCCAGCTCATGGAAGGAGCCCAGGTCTTCCAATGTGGGCATCTCCCCCTGTGGCCCCGTTTCCGAGTGCTCTTGCGGGGCACTGTTATCACTGCAGGCCGCCCCCTCTGCAGTGCTGCTGCCTTCGGTGTTTTGTTGGGTGGCCATGATAGGTTCCTGTGGCACCTGTCTGGACTCAGCCAGTGTGGAGATGGTGGGGATGTTGGTGGTGGTGGTGGTGTGCTGCACATCTGTAGTGGCTGGTAATGTGGCCAGAGGTGCAGAACTGCCGGCAGCATCCTCCTGTGTGGTGGCGGTGGCTAGTGTACTTGCCGATGCTGATTGGCTGGCCTGTTGTGCAGTATCACTGTCACTTGAAATGGCTGTGGGGACACAAAGGGCATGCAATTAGTGTTGTTGTGGTGGCAGATGGGTGCATCACATGCGTCATTAAGATTGTACATTGAATAGTGTTAGTCACATGCATCTGATTGCTGGTGTCTGCATTCAGTGATATTGGTTGCCATACGGATCATAATGGGTCCTTTGGCCCACACATGCACTGCCTGGGGGGGGGGATTGTTAATGGGTCCTTTGGCCCACACATGCACTGCCTGGGGGGGGGATTGTTAATGGGTCCTTTGGCCCACACATGCACTGCCTGGGGGGGGGATTGTTAATGGGTCCTTTGGCCCACACATGCACTGCCTGGGGGGGGATTGTTAATGGGTCCTTTGGCCCACACATGCACTGCCTGGGGGGGGGGGTTGTTAATGGGTCCTTTGGCCCACACATGCACTGCCTGGGGGGGGGATTGTTAATGGGTCCTTTGGCCCACACATGCACTGCCTGGGGGGGGGGGTTGTTAATGGGTCCTTTGGCCCACACATGCACTGCCTGGGGGGGGGGATTGTTAATGGGTCCTTTGGCCCACACATGCACTGCCTGGGGGGGGGGGTTGTTAATGGGTCCTTTGGCCCACACATGCACTGCCTGGGGGGGGGGGGGTTGTTAATGGGTCCTTTGGCCCAGTACTCACAACTGCATATTTACATGTGGCATTCATGTTTGGGCACTTACCGGCATCTGCAGGTGGGCTCACTCCTGCCTCAGCCTGCCCAATCCCATGGATACCCTCTAGGTGGAGGACGCTGCTGCAACGCTCCTCCCATGCTTGCAGCCTCAGTGGGGAAGGGGGTCCTCCGCCTGTCCCACTGCTGCGTTGGCGGTGCGTGGAAATGAGGTTGCGTACCCTCAGCCTCAGGTCGTCCCAACGCTTGTGGCAGTCCTTCACGCTCCTCACTGCCACGCCCACAGCGGTGCACTTGCGTGCAGCTTCGGCCCACACCTCCTTCCTCCGCTGCTGTGTGGCACGCCGTTGGTCGGCGCTGAACAGCATCTCAGCATTGTCCACAATGTGCTCCACCAAGACGGTTAGCTCCGCCTCGCTGAAGCGCTGTTTGCGCTGCCTCTGAGCAGGAATCCTGGCAGACATGCTGGTGGTCCCTTTTGGCTTCTCAGAGTCAGGATTGTGCTTGTGCTGGCTCTGGATGGCAATGGATTGTGCTTTTATATGATGGCCGCCTCTCTGTTTCCTGTTTTGGCGATCATGGTATTTCCGGTTCCGTGTCCGTGGCGGCGGAGGCGGAAACGGGTTTTGCGCCACTTGTGGCTTCGTTATTTCCATTTCCGTGGGGTATTCCGTGACGGCGGTAACAACGTTTCCGAGTCCGTGTGGTGCGCGCGACCGACAGCGTGTAATCGTGCGGTTTTTCCGCACCCTTGCGGACACGGAAACGTTTTTACCGCCATCACGGATTTTGCACGGTCCCGGACTGGCAGGTTGTAATGAGGCCCATTGACTTGACATACAAAGACAAAGGGCCTCATTACAAGTACTCCGGTCCGGAATTAACACTGCCGGTAAAACCATACCGGCACCGTTTGCATGTCCGCGCAATCATGACCCGCGGCCCCGGTAATAGCACCACCCTAAACCGCCACCGCAGAAATAGGGTTCCCCTTAATTCCGCCTGCACGGAAACCCCTCCGTTACCGGCAACACGAAACACCGTGAGCATCACAACTAGCGCGGACACGGAAATACCGGGAAAAAAATGGCGGAAATACCGTGGTCACGGTGGCGGAACCGCCGCCACCGCGAACATTGCGTTATACACTGCCGGCTGAACTGAATCAGGGCACAGGTGCACCAAATCAGCCCAGCTGGACCTAGCAGGCCACTGGGAGCCTACAAAAGGGCCACACCCAGCCCAACACAACACAGAACCATGCAGGCAGCAGGGCTAGTAGCACTGGGACTGGGCCTACTCAACCAACAGGCAGTACTGCACATGGTGGCAGCAATGGCGCAGAGGAGGAGGCGGAGGAGGCGCAGGCGGCAACCAGCCAACCCTGCAGCTATGGCAAACCCCATTGCCCAGCCAGCCCGACCCCGCCGCCAGCCACCAATACCACGCATCAGGGCCTCACCCTGGAACCTCACCCCAGGACAGATCCACACCCTATACCGGCTGGACCGTGCAACAATCATGCACATCACCGCCATGATTGAGGACAACATCAGCAGCCTAATTGACACCCCCACCGCCATCCCCCCCCTCTTGAAGGTTGTCTCAGTTCTGCATTTCCTTGGCACTGGCACCTATCAACACACGGTTGGTGAGCTGCACGGCATATCACAACCGTGTTTCTCAAAAGTCCTGGTACAGGTACTGGATGGCAAAACAAAAGAGTTGATGGCTGGAAGGTTTAGAATAAATCTTGACCTCTGGCATTGCTCTGGGCAACCCTCCAGACCATCGTTCTTCGCCTGCCAAGCCATTACAAAAGGGGAAAAACCATATGCAAATCAGGCTTGGTCCCACCCCCAAAGGGGTAGTCCAGCCCGAACTGCTAGGTCACATCCCTTTTGCACGAGACCACAAGCATCCCCAGACATGTTTCAGCCTTGTTGGGCGTCATCAGTGAGGAGTAGCTTGGGTCTCTAGGCCCAGCAGGCAAGGGACCCACGTCTGGGCATACCCTTCCCACTCGGGGTGACAATGGCAAAACAAAAGAGTTGATGGCTGGAAGGTTTAGAATAAATCTTGACCTCTGGCATTGCTCTGGGCAACCCTCCAGACCATCGTTCTTCGCCTGCCAAGCCATTACAAAAGGGGAAAAACCATATGCAAATCAGGCTTGGTCCCACCCCCAAAGGGGTAGTCCAGCCCGAACTGCTAGGTCACATCCCTTTTGCACGAGACCACAAGCATCCCCAGACATGTTTCAGCCTTGTTGGGCGTCATCAGTGAGGAGTAGCTTGGGTCTCTAGGCCCAGCAGGCAAGGGACCCACGTCTGGGCATACCCTTCCCACTCGGGGTGACAATGGCAAAACAAAAGAGTTGATGGCTGGAAGGTTTAGAATAAATCTTGACCTCTGGCATTGCTCTGGGCAACCCTCCAGACCATCGTTCTTCGCCTGCCAAGCCATTACAAAAGGGGAAAAACCATATGCAAATCAGGCTTGGTCCCACCCCCAAAGGGGTAGTCCAGCCCGAACTGCTAGGTCACATCCCTTTTGCACGAGACCACAAGCATCCCCAGACATGTTTCAGCCTTGTTGGGCGTCATCAGTGAGGAGTAGCTTGGGTCTCTAGGCCCAGCAGGCAAGGGACCCACGTCTGGGCATACCCTTCCCACTCGGGGTGACAATGGCAAAACAAAAGAGTTGATGGCTGGAAGGTTTAGAATAAATCTTGACCTCTGGCATTGCTCTGGGCAACCCTCCAGACCATCGTTCTTCGCCTGCCAAGCCATTACAAAAGGGGAAAAACCATATGCAAATCAGGCTTGGTCCCACCCCCAAAGGGGTAGTCCAGCCCGAACTGCTAGGTCACATCCCTTTTGCACGAGACCACAAGCATCCCCAGACATGTTTCAGCCTTGTTGGGCGTCATCAGTGAGGAGTAGCTTGGGTCTCTAGGCCCAGCAGGCAAGGGACCCACGTCTGGGCATACCCTTCCCACTCGGGGTGACAATGGCAAAACAAAAGAGTTGATGGCTGGAAGGTTTAGAATAAATCTTGACCTCTGGCATTGCTCTGGGCAACCCTCCAGACCATCGTTCTTCGCCTGCCAAGCCATTACAAAAGGGGAAAAACCATATGCAAATCAGGCTTGGTCCCACCCCCAAAGGGGTAGTCCAGCCCGAACTGCTAGGTCACATCCCTTTTGCACGAGACCACAAGCATCCCCAGACATGTTTTGGGATGCTTGTGGTCTCGTGCAGAAGGGATGTGACCAAGCAGTTCGGGCTGGACTTCCCCTTTTGGGGTGGGGCCAAGCCTGATTTGCATATGGTCTTTCCCCTTCTGTAATGGCTTGGCAGGCGAAGAACGATGGTCTGGAGGGTTGCCCCGAGCAATGCCAGTGGTCAAGATTCAGTCTAAACCTTCCAGCCATCACCTCTTTGTTTTTGCTTTGTCACCCCGAGTGGGACGGGTATGCCCAGACGTGGGTCCCGTGCCTGCTGGGCCTAGAGACCCAAGCTACTCCTCACTGATGATCCCCAACAAGGGTGAAACATGTTTTGGGATGCTTGTGGTCTCGTGCAGAAGGGATGTGACCAAGCAGTTCGGGCTGGACTTCCCCTTTTGGGGTGGGGCCAAGCCTGATTTGCATATGGTCTTTCCCCTTCTGTAATGGCTTGGCAGGCGAAGAACGATGGTCTGGAGGGTTGCCCCGAGCAATGCCAGTGGTCAAGATTCAGTCTAAACCTTCCAGCCATCACCTCTTTGTTTTTGCTTTGTCACCCCGAGTGGGACGGGTATGCCCAGACGTGGGTCCCGTGCCTGCTGGGCCTAGAGACCCAAGCTACTCCTCACTGATGATCCCCAACAAGGGTGAAACATGTTTTGGGATGCTTGTGGTCTCGTGCAGAAGGGATGTGACCAAGCAGTTCGGGCTGGACTTCCCCTTTTGGGGTGGGGCCAAGCCTGATTTGCATATGGTCTTTCCCCTTCTGTAATGGCTTGGCAGGCGAAGAACGATGGTCTGGAGGGTTGCCCCGAGCAATGCCAGTGGTCAAGATTCAGTCTAAACCTTCCAGCCATCACCTCTTTGTTTTTGCTTTGTCACCCCGAGTGGGACGGGTATGCCCAGACGTGGGTCCCGTGCCTGCTGGGCCTAGAGACCCAAGCTACTCCTCACTGATGATCCCCAACAAGGGTGAAACATGTTTTGGGATGCTTGTGGTCTCGTGCAGAAGGGATGTGACCAAGCAGTTCGGGCTGGACTTCCCCTTTTGGGGTGGGGCCAAGCCTGATTTGCATATGGTCTTTCCCCTTCTGTAATGGCTTGGCAGGCGAAGAACGATGGTCTGGAGGGTTGCCCCGAGCAATGCCAGTGGTCAAGATTCAGTCTAAACCTTCCAGCCATCACCTCTTTGTTTTTGCTTTGTCACCCCGAGTGGGACGGGTATGCCCAGACGTGGGTCCCGTGCCTGCTGGGCCTAGAGACCCAAGCTACTCCTCACTGATGATCCCCAACAAGGGTGAAACATGTTTTGGGATGCTTGTGGTCTCGTGCAGAAGGGATGTGACCAAGCAGTTCGGGCTGGACTTCCCCTTTTGGGGTGGGGCCAAGCCTGATTTGCATATGGTCTTTCCCCTTCTGTAATGGCTTGGCAGGCGAAGAACGATGGTCTGGAGGGTTGCCCCGAGCAATGCCAGTGGTCAAGATTCAGTCTAAACCTTCCAGCCATCACCTCTTTGTTTTTACAGGTACTGGATGCCCTGTTGCGCCATGTGTCGGAACACATAGCCCTACCCCGCACCCTACCCGGGGTCATTGCCACCAAGTTGGCCTTCCATGCCATAGCAGGCATGCCAAATTGCATAGGCGCAGTTGACTGCACCCACGTCGAGCTGACAGTACCACATGCAATTGAGGCGGTGTTCCGCAATAGGAAACAGTATCACTCTTTGAATGTCCAGATGGTTTGTGATGCCATGCAACTGATTACACACTGCTGCGCACGTTTCCCAGGCTCATCACATGACTCAATGGTACTGCGGAATTCCACGTTGCCACGGTACATGGAACGCTATGCCGGACAAAGCACGTGGCTATTGGGTGAGTACAGCTGACGATGCTACAACCCTGTCGGAGTGGTGTGTGTGTGTCCAGGCAATGAGCATTGTGAGTGTGCCGCTGTGACCGCACATGCATCACCCCCCTTCCATCTACCAAATACACAGCGGATGCCAAACATCATGAAGGAAGACATGACAGGGCACCACAATGTGCCCGTGCACACGCTGCCACAGCCAATCCCGTCACTGTCCCATGAACCCTGTGCCACTGCAGACACCCACCCTCAATTGAAACACTGCCCCAAAAAGCACGAGAGGCGTGTAAATGATACGACGAGTATTTACTACTTCCGTACAGTGGAGTCACTCTGCCATGTGTGGACAGCACTGCACCATGACATGCACACAATCAAATGTCACCCGCAGGGCACAGCAAACATGCAAGTTAATGTGTAGGCCCATATGCAGTCAGCGACATTCCTCGTGATGGCCAAAACATACCTCCAGACACTGCATGGTTCATATGCATGAATGAATGATGATACAAGAATGCACAGCAGCAGATGAGGACATGATGCCACAAACACTGACATGTTCCCCCATCTACATCCCATGTAGGTGATGCGGGATATGCACTCACGCCATGGTTGATGACACCTCTACGGAGACCAAGGAACAGGCATGAAGAGGCATACAATAGGGCACATATCCGCACACGTGGAATGATTGAGAGGACATTTGGACTGCTGAAGGCCCGTTTCCGCTGTCTGAGCAGATCTGGCGGATCACTGCTGTACAGCCCAGTGAAGACGGGCAAAATCACGCTGGTATGTGCCATGCTGCACAATATATGTCTGCGCAGGAACATCCCAATGCCACCAGACGCAGATGAGGAAGATGGGGATGGGGATGGGGATGGAGATGGGGATGGGGATGGGGATGGGGATGGAGATGGGGATGGAGATGGAGATGGGGATGGGATGGCACCGCCTCCCCCTGGGGGTGCACATGATGGCCAGAGAGCACGGGATGCCCTGATTCGCATTTACTTTTGAGTCAGAGCACATTCACAGTAATGCACAAACATGGTGACGACAATGAATTAATAGTTGCACTGCAAAATAAATGATC
The DNA here is from genome assembly GCF_040938575.1 of Ambystoma mexicanum. Taxonomy (NCBI): domain Eukaryota; kingdom Metazoa; phylum Chordata; class Amphibia; order Caudata; family Ambystomatidae; genus Ambystoma; species Ambystoma mexicanum. The sequence goes on from NC_090931.1 coordinate 370,744,678, forward strand.
AATGTCCACACATGTATGTCTTGATTTGAAACGGTGATGTATTGATGTAATAACAACAGGGAAGAAGGTGCATTGGTTAGGGAAGCTGTACACCCGGGGCCACCCACCACCCAAACGTGCCCACCCCCAACCAGAGCCCATTGTCCAAACCCCCAAAACTACCTACCCCACCACCCAAACGTGACCGCCCCTCTCACACCCTTGTAGTCCACATGTGTCCTGCACTGCCCCACACACATGCCATCACTTCCGTGTGCGCTTCTGTGCAACCTTGCCCAAGGGACCTGTTAGCCTACTCGAGCGCCTCCTTGGACTGGCAGTAGTGGAGCTGGATGGGGTGGTAGTGTTTGATTGGCCAGAATCAGGGATCGAGGGCATCCGTGCCAGATTTGCCTGTTGGCCAACCAACATGGCCTCCACAAGCCTGGAGGTGTGGTCATTGCCCTCCCGCACATGGCGTGCAAGGGTCACTATGGTGCTCGCAAAGCGTCCAATGGACCTCGACAGGCGACGCACTGAGGCGCTGTAGCTCTCCCTCTGCAGCCTGGATTCCTCTAGCTGCCTCTCCACCAGCTGGGTGAGGGTAGCCTGCTGGTCCTCCATCCGCTGCATGTGGGCATTCAGTTTGGCCATGGATGGGGTGGGCGACCTCATGGGACTCCCCAGTGAAGTGGGGCTGAACCCCAGCTCATGGAAGGAGCCCAGTTCTTCCAATGTGGGCATCTCCCCCTGTGGCCCCGTTTCCGAGTGCTCTTGCGGGGCACTGTTATCACTGCAGGCCGCCCCCTCTGCAGTGCTGCTGCCTTCGGTGTTTTGTTGGGTGGCCATGATAGGTTCCTGTGGCACCTGTCTGGACTCAGCCAGTGTGGAGATGGTGGGGATGTTGGTGGTGGTGGTGGTGTGCTGCACATCTGTAGTGGCTGGTAATGTGGCCAGAGGTGCAGAACTGCCGGCAGCATCCTCCTGTGTGGTGGCGGTGGCTAGTGTACTTGCCGATGCTGATTGGCTGGCCTGTTGTGCAGTATCACTGTCACTTGAAACGGCTGTGGGGACACAAAGGGCATGCAATTAGTGTTGTTGTGGTGGCAGATGGGTGCATCACATGCGTCATTAAGTTTGTACATTGAATAGTGTTAGTCACATGCATCTGATTGCTGGTGTCTGCATTCAGTGATATTGGTTGCCATACGGATCATAATGGGTCCTTTGGCCCACACATGCACTGCCTGGGGGGGGGGGGGGGATTGTTAATGGGTCCTTTGGCCCACACATGCACTGCCTGGGGGGGGGATTGTTAATGGGTCCTTTGGCCCACACATGCACTGCCTGGGGGGGGGGGGTTGTTAATGGGTCCTTTGGCCCACACATGCACTGCCTGGGGGGGGATTGTTAATGGGTCCTTTGGCCCACACATGCACTGCCTGGGGGGGGGGTTGTTAATGGGTCCTTTGGCCCACACATGCACTGCCTGGGGGGGGGGATTGTTAATGGGTCCTTTGGCCCACACATGCACTGCCTGGGGGGGGGGGGGGGTTGTTAATGGGTCCTTTGGCCCACACATGCACTGCCTGGGGGGGGGGTTGTTAATGGGTCCTTTGGCCCAGTACTCACAACTGCATATTTACATGTGGCATTCATGTTTGGGCACTTACCGGCATCTGCAGGTGGGCTCACTCCTGCCTCAGCCTGCCCAATCCCATGGATACCCTCTAGGTGCAGGACGCTGCTGCAACGCTCCTCCCATGCTTGCAGCCTCAGTGGGGAAGGGGGTCCTCCGCCTGTCCCACTGCTGCGTTGGCGGTGCGTGGAAATGAGGTTGCGTACCCTCAGCCTCAGGTCGTCCCAACGCTTGTGGCAGTCCTTCACGCTCCTCACTGCCACGCCCACAGCGGTGCACTTGCGTGCAGCTTCGGCCCACACCTCCTTCCTCCGCTGCTGTGTGGCACGCCGTTGGTCGGCGCTGAACAGCATCTCAGCATTGTCCACAATGTGCTCCACCAAGACGGTTAGCTCCGCCTCGCTGAAGCGCTGTTTGCGCTGCCTCTGAGCAGGAATCCTGGCAGACATGCTGGTGGTCCCTTTTGGCTTCTCAGAGTCAGGATTGTGCTTGTGCTGGCTCTGGATGGCAATGGATTGTGCTTTTATATGATGGCCGCCTCTCTGTTTCCTGTTTTGGCGATCATGGTATTTCCGGTTCCGTGTCCGTGGCGGCGGAGGCGGAAACGGGTTTTGCGCCACTTGTGGCTTCGTTATTTCCATTTCCGTGGGGTATTCCGTGACGGCGGTAACAACGTTTCCGAGTCCGTGTGGTGCGCGCGACCGACAGCGTGTAATCGTGCGGTTTTTCCGCACCCTTGCGGACACGGAAACGTTTTTACCGCCATCACGGATTTTGCACGGTCCCGGACTGGCAGGTTGTAATGAGGCCCAAAGTCTTTTTGGTTTGTCAAACAGCAGTGGAAGAGTCAGAAATCTTATTTTGAAAATAAGACAATTATATTGGCAAGTGAAGAACCTATGGAATTAACAGAACTTTGTGCCATACTTCAAGTGGAACGTTGTTATTGAAAAGAGCTTTCTTAATTTTGAACTTTGGATTGAAATATCCTGAATTGAGCCAGGTGAAGGGGATTCAACCCTGGTTACAAGTATTTATGCTTATAATGTCTGTTTTAATTTAAATAATATTTTATGAAGTTTGAACAGCCAGATACACCCTGTATGATTTTGTTGTATGTATGAGTTTGAGGGACAGAGATCTTTGGACATTTGGGAGCCGATTCATGGAACAAACGTGCGCCGAAAATCTTGGCGCAAGCAGGCGTAAGCAGGCGCAAGCAGGCGCAAGCGCAAAAACCAGGCGCACGCGCACGTGTGCGATTCATGGAAGTCCCTGCGCGTGTTTACCTCGGGATGTGCGCCAAACCCGTGCATGGCGCACAAGTCACTGCAACATCCCGAAAGGCGTGCGCGACGCGCACAGTGAAAGCGCACAATCTCGGCGCATACACCAGAAAGTAGGCGGGACACGGGGCGTAACGCGCGGAATGGGGAACAATGTGCGAAAATAAGGGCGTAACTGGGGATGTACTGCAGGGAAGCAGACGGAACGCCCACACGCACTCGAACCACACGTATTCATGGAATCGAATAGGGCAAAGCCACGCACAGCCAAAGACACGCACAAGCTGAAACACGTCCGCCACACGAAGGCAAGCTGTAGAGTCCCTGCGCATTACAAAAGTGGCAACATACAGCAATTGGGCCTGTGCGAGTTGGGCAAGTGTATTGCGGGGGTGCGCGGGAAGTTACACATGCGATTGAGCGGGATACGTGTATTTCGGGGGCGCGCGGGAAGTTACACACGCGATTGAGCGGGGTACGTGTATTTCAGGGGGCGCGCGGGAAGTTACACACGTGATTGAGCGGGGTACGTGTATTTCGGGGGTGCGCGGGAAGTTACCACGCGCTTGAGCGGGGTACGTGTATTTCGGGGGTGCGCGGGAAGTTACACACGCGATTGAGCGGGGTATGTGTATTTCAGGGGTGCGCGGGAAGTTACACACGCGCTTGAGCGGGGTGTGTGTATTTCGGGGGTGCGCGGGAAGTTACACACGCGATTGAGCGGGGTACGTGTATTTCGGGGGTGCGCGGGAAGTTACACACGCGATCTCATAAGGGTACGTGTTTTTCGGGGGTGCGCGGGAAGTTACACACGCGATCTCATCAGGGTACGTGTATTTCAGGGTGCGGGGGAAGTATCACATACAACATCAGCAGGGTACGTGTATTCCAGGGGTGCGCGGGAAGTTCCACACGCAATTCCATCAGGGTACGTGTATTACAGGGGTGCGCGGGAAGTTCCACACGCGATCTCATCAGGGTACGTGTATTACAGGGGTGTGCGGGGAGCACCACACGTGAATTGCACGTGTGGGTCCTCCCAGGTGTTCCCTCTAAACCCTCCACGGCCCCTGCAGGTGGCTCACACCACAGGGGCCTACCCTGCACATGTCCTGCAGGCACCCCATCCACCATGGCCATGCCCCCCAGCCAACCCACATGTCAACTTGCACTACTGCCCACCAACGCATGTCCCCCTGCACCCCCAGCCACCAGGGGCACCCTCCACCAGGCCCCCACCCATGTCTCCCACCCCCCCCCACAGCAGTGCAGGGGCACCCTCCACCAGGCCCCCACCCATGTCTCCCACCCCCCCACCCCCCAGCAGTGCAGGGGCACCCTCCACCAGGCCCCCACCCATGTCTCCCACCACCCCCACCCCCCAGCACTGTGGGGCACCTGCCAGCAGGCCCCCACCCATGTCCAACTCATGTTCCCCACCACCCCCACCCCCCAGCACTGTGGGGCACCTGCCAGCAGGCCCCCACCCATGTCCAACTCATGTTCCCCACCACTCCCACCCCCCAGCAGTGCAGGGGCACCCTCCACCAGGCCCCCACCCATGTCTCCCACGACCCCCACCCTCCAGCAGTGCAGGGGCAGCCTCCACCAGGCCCCCACCCATGTCCAACTCATGTCTCCACCACCCCCACCCCCCAGCACTGTGGGGCACCTGCCAGCAGGCCCCCACCCATGTCTCGAACCACCCCCACCCCCCAGCAGTGCGGGTCACCCTCCACCAGGCCCCCACCCATGTCTCCCACTACCCCCACCCCCAGCACTGTGGGGCACCTGCCAGCAGGCCCCCACCCATGTCCAACTCATGTCTCTCACCCCACCCACCTCCCAGCCACCAGGGGCAGCCTCCACCAGGCCCCCACCCATGTCTCCCACCACCCCCACCCCGCAGCAGTGCAGGGGCACCCTCCACCAGGCCCCCACCCCTGTCTCACACCACCCCCACCCCCCAGCAGTGCAGGGGCACCCTCCACCAGGCCCCCACCCATGTCTCCCACCACCCCCACGCCCCAGCACTGTGGGGCACCTGCCAGCAGGCCCCCACCCATGTCCAACTCATGTTCCCCACCACTCCCACCCCCCAGCAGTACAGGGGCACCCTCCACCAGGCCCCCTCCCATGTCTCCCACCACCCCCACCCTCCAGCAGTGCAGGGGCAGCCTCCACCAGGCCCCCACCCATGTCCAACTCATGTTCCCCAGCACCCCCACCCCCCAGCACTGTGGGGCACCTGCCAGCAGGCCCCCACCCATGTCCAACTCATGTTCCCCAGCCAACATGTCATCACAATCTAGATCCCTGGTCCCTATGTTCAGCCTCCGAATGCAAAACACCCACCCGAGTATTGCATCCTGTTAGGCGGAAACCTGTGCAGTTCCCTCTGGGACCAATGCAAAAGATTTAGGACTACAGGCGTTGGCGGTGAACCAACTTGGTAGCAGTCTGTACCACACAGATTCACTTGGTAGCTGTGGCTGAGCAGTCAGACTTCTCTCAAGAAAAGTTGGTCAGTATGTGGAGTATACAACAAAGGCCAATTCTTAGCAGCAAGACAAGCAAACACGCAACGAGGCTTAGTGTAAAGATAGTAAGTTATTTATTTATAACACAATATCTATGGAAAACACTAAAGCAAATCACGGCAAACAAATCAAACACAATTAATCTACGAAGTAGAAAACGATCAATCCCCCTAGCAAAATATCGACAACTCTAGGTTCTACCGGTACCACTTATTTTCAGACAGAGGTGTATACCTCAATCTAGATGACACGGGAGAGAAAAAGATAGGCAGGTTATGAAATCAACACAGTTCAATCCTATGCGGATAAAATGCAAGGCAGGAAGGCAAGAATCACAATAGATCGTAAAGTTCAGAGGCCAGGCCCACTCGGAGAGAGGCAAGGCGCGATGTCCCAAAAAGTCTGTAGTGGAGATGCATTCAAGTCTTTATAGCAAATTGTTATCGGCAGGTTGAACCAGTTCAGAACAAAGAATGAGCAAAGCTTGGAGGCGACCCAGCGGAACGGAGAGGATTAAGACACCTCACTCGAACCGAACGAAAGGGAAGCCAGGCGGACACGGTACCTTGTTGTGGAGGGCAGCTCCGGCGGGGGCAGTTGTTCCTGGTGGTGGATGCACGTCGGGTCTTGGCCAAGAGTAGAGAGGATCTCGTCGTCAAAGGAAAGTGAAGTCCGGTGCACCACCAGGGAAGAGACCAGCCGCGGAGTGCTCCGTCACAAGGCACCACCTTTTGGTCGCGGTACAGGGGTAGTGGCTATCCGGTTGCCGAGGTGCTCTGCACGGGCAATTCGACCACTGCGTCCTGAGGCGAATAAAAAGCAAAGGGGACTGGTTGTTCCCACCAGTCAGGGGAAGAGACTCTCCGGCAGGGAGATCTCCTCTGTCGTCGGGAAGTGGTGAGTCGGCTCAGCAGGGCTCCACCGGAGGTGTCGTCGTTGCAGGTCGGCTCAGCATTACCCTCGTCGGATTCTTAGGTCCTGTGGCGACTTCTGAAGATCCAGTCCCAAAAGCCCTGCTTTTATGCAGAAGACCCCCATTCATTCAGCCTAGCTGTCAATCAACACATGCTAAGTGGTGAGCGGGAAGGCTCACCACCTGGGCCAATCACTCCAGAGTGCGACCTGAGTTGGCAAGGCAACTCGGTCCAGGGTGCCTAAACCCCCTCCCATACCCCTGAGGTAACCCAGACAGAATGGCACCACTTTGGAGGGTCTCTGTACAGAGGCCCGCCAAAAGTGGAACAAAGGGCTCAAACTTTGGTTTAGGAGTCACAGAGACAAACACAGACGCCATTTTAAAACCGAGTTCTGGCAGAAAATACCACTCGATAAACTTATTTAAGATAAGTAGATCGGTGGTACGTCAGAGATAAATGAGAAAAAGTATCAATCTCCAACAATGGGACGAATCCCATAGGGTTATGTTCGGGATCGAACATAACAAGTAGTTTCCACTGCCACCAGCCAAAACTCGACGAGGGGGGATGGGACAGTGCCCCCTCGAGTAACAGAGCCAGGAGTAATCGAATTACCCCTACTAGTACGCCCACAATAACATGGTTGGTACTAGTTCTGTTAGTAAATTTAGGTCTAGTAAAGCCAATGGTGACTTTACATGCCCGGGGAGACAGTAGTCAGTCCCCGGGTATGGAGTCTATGGTGGGGGACCCGCTAGGGCGCCCCCGTGTTACGACACGTAGGGTGCGGTGTAACACACATAGAAAAACATATGAGATCCTATGGAGTAAAAGACCCCATAGCCCATCGAACACATTGACATTTCAAAGGAATCACACACATACATGTCCAAGAGTGGGAGAAAAGAGTCTCACTCTTGGCAGTATGGAAAAAAACAAACTCCAGAAATCCAGCAAAGCTGCTGGGGGACTCACTAGGTTAGGAAATTCAGCCTAAACAGAGAATTCTCCCTAACACATCCACTCACTCATAATTGGCAATTACATGACAGAACACCAATTGCAAGTTCCGAAACAAACACATTTCCCTCACATACACCCAATGGGTGTCAGTGAATCTCAAAACCCATATCATGAAATGCATGAAACCAATGAGATATCACACATTGAAGTTCACTAAAAAAAAATATGTATTAAAGGAAACATAAATAGAATCAAAAATAAAGAAACAGAAATGTGAATGTACAAAAATGAAAAGAAGCATGTCCGTGAAAAAAAGCAAAACCAAAAATCAAATTCCAAAGTAATGATGTCCAAAGTCACTGTCCACAAAACAAAATACAATGGGAAATAAAAAAGAAAGCCATTGCTCCATGGTTAAAATGTGAAAGAAAAATACAATCAAACAGTGAACTATGTACATGGGAACAAGCCAGGGTCCATTATCCCAACAAAAGAAAGGAAACCTATCTAACTGCACTAACTAATAAAATAAACCATATACAAAAATGTGGCCAATGTCCGAAAGGTCCGAAATAAATCCAAAAAAAAATGAAACCTAACACTACCTACATAACAATGTACAAGGGCAGCGGGCTAGTTTGACGGCTCACTTGTGGATGTCCCGGGCCAGGGCATCATCGAACTCCTGCTCAATGTCCCGGAGGCGGTCCTCCTCCATGGCCCCGAGGGTCTGCAGGGCCGTCGCCGTGTCCACCTCCAAACCCCTGCGGATTGCCTCGAGGCACTCGGCCCGCCTCAGGGCCCTCCGCATGGAGTTCTCCGCCCTGACCATTGTGAGCCATGCCTCTTCCGCCCGCTGCCGCTCCGCATCTATGGCGTGGCCCAACCGCTGCCACACGGAAGACACTCTCTGTCCTGGGTCCTCCTGCCCTCCGGCGGATGCCTGCCCCTCCGATGTTGAAGGCCCCAAGCCTTCATGGCTCCCACCACGTTGCTGCTGCTGCTGTGCCTCTGCCCGTGCATTGCCTCCTGCTGCCTGCACATCCTCCGCCGGCTGGGGTGCAGTCGTTGATGTGGCCACCCCTGCTGGACGTCCAACTCCAGACTGTGGCAGGGATGCCTCCTCCACCAGCCTGGCCACACCGTCAGAGGCAGATCCACAGGGCACCCAGGTGACTGATGGGTGGGAAGATGGCACGGAGGATGACTGGCACGTAGGGGGTTCAGTTGAGGAGGGAGTCGTAGCAAGCCCCAGCAAACGGAGGATTCCTGCCTGGTTGACCTGTCCCAGCAGACTGACGTGGTCAACGAGCCATTCGAGATGACGTGCAGTCTCCTCATGAAAAGACTGCAGGTCACCTCGCATGGCCCGTTGACGCAACGCCACACCAGTCAGGACAGGCTCAACCCGGACCCGGATAGCCACGTCCGCAGGCAGAGGAAGGCCAGTTGACGTGAGCTCATCCCCTGCCTGAAAACGGGTCTGGACGTAGGCATCCCTGCTGGTGCAAGATGATGCAGGGACAGGATCAGGGACAGAATTGCACACAGGCACCTCCGCGGCGGCCTGTGCTGCCTCCAGTCTCTGGTCCTGCACTGCACCACTAGCACCACTGGTATCCCCACCTCCAGACCCCGTCTCTGGTGCTTGCACAGCCTCCTCCTCCACCAAACCCCCACCAACCTGGATGACTCCGTGGCATCTTCCCCTGTTGGGCCCTGTGGGGTCCCAGCTGCCCCTTCTGCTGCCGAGGAGTCCAACTCCAACCTCCGCCTCTTGGACCTCCCCCCGGCAGCTGCGGCCTGGGACACGGCACCGGACTCCTCACTCCCCGACGAGATCACAACATGGGAGGGGAGCCGGGCCTTGCGTCTCCGGCTGGCAGTGGGATCCCCGCCGCTGTGCTCCACAGCACCTTCTCCGCCCTCTTCATCAGTTGACGCTGCAGACAGGGAGAAATAAAACACAGGCATCAGGGCACTGTACAATGGACACATACACACATGACAGTTGTACATGAGTGGCATTGGCAAACCTCAGACATGTCATCACAATCCCCAACACACATGTCATTTCAACTCGCACACATGAGCCATACCACAGCCATATCGCAACTGCCAGCACCATCCATACACATACAACAGCATGAGCAGGCAAAGGTGAGCCAGACATCACATGCAACACAGGAAGTGCACCACACATGTACACACACCACCACACTTGCATGCATGTGTACACCTCTGCCAAGTGTTGCAGTGTTCAGATGGGCATCCATGTCACATCTGCTGATCAGGCTTCCACATACCGCTGTCACATGCATCCATGTTGCATCACTGTTGCACCCTTGTCAAATACACACACATGCACATGTACACAGTGCTGATACATGCAGCCGAAAACAACATACATGCGTGACATCACGGACATGTCTACTTACATGCACATTCATCCAAACATGTGTGCCCACCCAACTGCATTTGGCATGCAAGCCTACACACACAAGCACCATCCATGTCTCACACATTCCAGCCCTCGCATGTGTTAGCCCACGGCCCTGTACACCCTCACCCATACTCGACCCCATACAAACAGATGTGCAACCTGCACACTACTGAAAAATCACCACACGCACTGCTCACAATCAGGATGCATATACACTTACCGCTCGACTCCAGACGGGTCTGCCTCTCAAGGACCTGGATGTGGAGCGCTGGGGATATGCGTTCCAGGACCCTCATCTGTTCTTCCGACAAGTGGCCCCGGCGCCCCTTGGCATCCGCTGCCTTCAAGAGGCGCCGGGCCTTGTTCAGGGTCCTGGACCTGAAGTCCTCCCAGCGCTTCTTGACATGTTGTAAGTCGTGGACTGCCACCCACTCCGCGTTGATGCCAGTCACGATGTCAGTCCAGATCCGAGTCCGTCCTTCCTTGTCGGCGCGGGAACTTCCGAAGAGGGCATCATACTGCCCCAGGACTTGCTCCACCAGGACACCAACTTCGGTGGCACTGAAGCTGGTGCCCCTCTGCCTCTCTGGCCGGGGGTTGTCAGAGGTCTCAGATGGTGTTTGCCCCGACATGACTACCCCAGAGGCAGGAGTGGGTGGGCAACTGGGTCCTGGGGCTGGGCTGTGGAGCGATGGAATCCCAGTCGGGAGTCTTCGGTTCCAGCAGGGGTGGTCACAGCAACAGCACCCCTGGCTGATGTGCAGGCAGCAAATGGCAGGGCACGTGGGCAGCAGGCAGTCAGGCAGCAGCAGATGGCAGGTGGGAGCGTGCTCGGGGCTCTGGGGGGCAGTAGTATGGCCTTCTGGGTAGGAGCGTGGTCTTCCGTGTGCTTACGCGTGGCCAGCTTGATACGGAGTGATTTGGCACGTGAAAAATCTGCACGTCAGCGTGTAATTCGAGGAAAGGCCCTTAGCGCGTATGCACGGCAGCACGCATATGCGATTTCATTGGACCAAAGGCCCTTAGCGCGTGAGCGCGTCTGTGACGTGACGCGCGCGGGTGTTTCCCTCATTGCACGTGATGACAGAACACACGTGGATTTCCACCAATCGCGTGTGAAAGTTCCCGCGCACCCCAGAACACACGTACCCAGGCTAATCGCGTGTGGAACTTCCCGCGCACCCCAGAACACACGTACCCAGGCTAATCGCGTGTGGAACTTCCCGCGCACCCCGAAACACACGTACCCAGGCCAATCGCGTGTACGCTCACTCCCCTCCGATCACACGCGATGACACTCGGACGTACAGTCTTACCACGTATCCGAATACGGGAAACCCGCGCACGGCAAAAGACGTGCACAGGCGTCAACGCGTCCGCCCACACGAAGGCAGGCGGAAGCGTCCCTGCGCACAGAATAAAAGTGCGCGCAAACAACAAACGCGTATATACAGCTACGATGAATGCCCCATTTGTCGCTGCACTGATCGTGGGACACCGCAGGAGGAGGAGAATAGCCAGGGCACGCATTTTCGCACCACCGACAAGCCTTTTTGGGATGCCTGACGACCAGGTCTACGGCAGGTATAGGTTTCCACCCCATATCATCCTAGACCTGGTCAGGGAGTGGGAAGATGACCTTACATCCCCCACCCTTTGCTCCCAAGCATTGAGCCCCTTGGAGAAGCTGCTCAATGTCCTGCATTTTTTGGCCACTGGGTCATTTCAGCGGACCACTGCCATAGTGGGGGGGGGGTCTCACAGGCCACGCAGTCACGCTGCCTACACCAGGTACTGGCAATCATGACAGCGCGCCCCTCAGTCCGCAGGCACATATACATGCCCAGAACACCCGCAGAAAGGCAGGCCGTTGTCCTGGATTTTTTCAGGGTGGCACACTTCCCCAAAGTGCTCGGTGCCATAGATTGCACCCATGTGGCCCTACATCCACCTGGGGCCACTGAGCACATCTACCGAAACCGCAAGCACTGGCATTCCATCAATGTACAGGTGGTATGCGATGCAAAGGGAATCATCACCTCTGTCTATGCAAACTACCCTGGCTCCACCCATGACAGTTTCATATACAGAATGTCCGCCCTGAGCCGGGCCCTGGAAGCTGGGCAGCATGGCGACACATGGCTCCTAGGTCAGTACAAATGCCCTTGCACATGCATGCAAGTCACACACAGACAAATATCCAAACCCTAATAATCTCAACTATTATCACCTCCCCAGGGGACAGTGCCTACCCTCTGAGAAACCACATGATGACGCCAATCCGGAACCCCACCACACCACCCCAGGTAAGATACAACGCCGCCCATATTGCAACCAGGGGCATAGTGGAGCGCACATTCGGAGTGCTCAAGTCACGTTTCCGCTCCCTTGGCCGCTCTGGTGGGCAACTACTCTATGCACTACCAGTAGTGTGCAGGATCATTGTGGCAGCATGTGTCCTGCACAATGTTGCAACACGGCAGGGCGTCCCGGTGGACATGGTGGTGCCCCCACATCCCCAACCACAGGCACAGGCGCTGCCCATGGGAGGGGACAGGGCACGTGGTGAGGAAGCCCGGACCCAGCTTGTGGCCACATTTTTCATCTAAACTCCCACCCCTGCGGAGTGCACACAGGCCTGGCACATACCAGGTGACAATCGATGATGACAAAGAGACAGTCAACTGTCACAACCCTACCACCCTGAGATAGTTGCCATGGAAGTGCCACATCGTCTGCATCCCTAGCTACTTAAACACAAGCTATCCTGTGTGACCAAAAGGCACACATATGACATATGACATGATATGGCCCATACACAAGTATTTCAGGGCGCGATGAGGCAGGGAGGGGGGAACAAGGGAAGACAGACAACGGTACTACTAGGCCAGGTGTCATTGAGATCGTGCAAGTGCAGGGGTAGGGGGAAGGGAAAAGTGCAAGGGGAAGTGTGGGGGGGGGGAGTCCAGTACAGGGGAAGTAGCCCAAAAAAAATAATACATAGGTTGGCTGGTGGCAACTGCAAAGGTAAGTGCAGACAAGTGCTGGGAAGGGAGGGCTGTAGGGATAGAGAGACAGTACTGCAGTGCAGGAGTTGCCAGGGAGGCAGTGCAAGTGGAGAGTGGCTGGGCCAGGGACCGCGGTCGGTGAGAGTGTCCCAGTTGCAGCTCCTGTGCAGCTCCAGTGAAGAATTCTGCAAGGAAGAGGCAGAGAGTAAGCAGAAGCAAAGAGGAAGGTCTTGAGGTGCTTCCAGAACTGGAGATGGTTCCGCTCAGGTTCAAGTCAGGCACAAAGTCTGTCCCAGTTGGAGGGCCCTGCCGCGGAGAGAAATCTACCCCCAGCTAGTTGCTCTGAGAAGCGGATGACCCTGACATGCAAGGTGTGCATCACACACACCTGCAAAACAGGCCATGGCCATCACTGTCATGTCACTAAAACCCTCCCAAACCACATGACGTGGCAAGCAATACCCATACACCAACACAGTAACGATAAAGTACACATTGCCATGTCCTAAATGTACAGTGGCATCAGACAATGATGCCTGACCCGGAATCAGATGAAATGACAGCCAACAAAATCTCCCACCCAAAATAAGTCATTTCCAAATGCATTACAACAGTCGTACACGTAACATAACAATGAATGCCTGTCTACATGCACATTATGCATTCCAAAATCAACACTGCAGCTCATGTGTGCAGTGTCCTACTCCTGCAACACACTTCTCAGCGCACAGCACAGTGAACAGCCATTGTGTGTGATGCACACCCTGAGCATCACATCTAAGTGACAGACCACATCAAACATCAAATTAGGCATGTACTGGATCCATAATCGGTCACAGAACATGTGCTGCAGGGACACAGTGGGAACCAGAAGGCAAACAGTGTATACGTGGATATGCAAGGGTGGGAGTACATGTAGTGCATCAGAGTGCAAGTGTGTGGTTCTGCAAGGACATGCACTCCACATATGCATGTGCACTCCAGTGACCATCAGTGTTCCCTACACATCACATGTGAACATTCACCATGTGTACACCCCAGCATGTCAAACCACAACTATCCCCTCGCACCTGAAAGGAAAACACAACACATGAATAGGCATTGATCAGCAGAACACAACATGTACATAGGATACCACCATTACAATGTCAGAGTTCCCATCACACTGCAGGGCAAGGCAACTATCAACAACAACCCCCCCCTCCCTCACAAATGACCATGACCCACTGAACAACTGCACCTGGGTCATGGAGCCTTCAACCCTCAATTCCACCTGGCCACAGGATCACCTTTACCCTTTGTCACCATCTCTCACCTTGTGTGTAAAAAGATGCCTGCACCCTCAGAATCCACACTCATTTCCAAAATGACAAAATCCAAGGCATAAAAACGAACCCGAACACCCCCCAGTAGATGACTTGACGTAGCAGTACCTCACAAAGGCCAAGTACTACCACAATGATGCAACAACCAAGGTAGCACAGTAAAACAATGTCACAACAGGATGTGAACCATATGTGGTACATAACATAGGATGATGCATCATGAACGGATGTGTATTGTCACAGGTCCCGTGTACAGGCGCGGGAGTGTCACAAAACAACCACCCCCACCGTGTCCCGGGTACCTGCAAGGTCAAACTCACACAGGCCCCTGAGACCCTGGTGGGGAAGGAGGTTCAGGGATATGCAGTCGGGACAGGTGTTGGCACACTGGATAACTGGAATGAGTGGCAGGAGAGGGGAGGAGGAATGACACATGAAAGTAGGGAATGAACAAAAATGTACTACCTGCATGAACACATACACAATCCAAACAAACTTGGACATCATTGTCATGGCCTTCTGTAGTCCAGGCTTCGGAGTGGTACCAACCAACCACCCCCTCTAGGGTTTTGGCGCCTGCAAGTTCGGGGCTTACACAGGCATCCGCAACCCCAGCGGGGAAAGAGGGTTAGGGAACGTTGCTTGGATAGGTACGGGAAGCAGGAACACCGGGTAGAGGGTACAGGGTTCATAATTGCATAGGATTCCAGGTGATTAGGGGGAAAAAACATACCAAATTGAATCACACATACATCCATGCATTAGTGCACCCTCCCAGCAAGCCTTTGCAGAGCAGTTTGAAAGAAAAACAACAAGACACTTAGCTCTGGTTTTGAGTGCTGGCCTCCTGCCTGCGCACTCTCAGGTCTGGTTACAGGAGCACTGCAATGCTGCAAAGAGAGCCACAGTCAACAACCTGTACGTGCCAATTACACAAAAACACACCACCAAACATGCCCCATAGCAACAAACTACTCTACAAACAGACAATCTGGTGTAGATGCTTTGTACCCATATATAACAGTACCCCTGTGACGGGTCATACACAGTCAATGCAGTAAGTCAGCCGCCGGTGGGTGCATGGCAAATGGAACACCAATGTGTCACAATTCACACAACATGCAATGTTCCCTGGGTAAGCAGACAGACCAATGTAGCAAGCCATAACTTCAGAGCAAGTTCCGTACCACCATGACCGAAACAAAGTTGGCAGTGCATTTATCATAAAGTACATGGAAATGAAATGCACTGCACCCGAGTATGTCCCTTGCTGTATGTCCCTGTGAGCTGCCCCTTTCCATGTCTCGGAAGGCTACATGGTTGATACAAGTGCCTCAATTGACCTTGGTGTACCGGAGGGTATGTGCCACTGCCCCTGCATGTGTCCCAGACAACCCTACTATCAACAGCCATCAGTCCACCAACACATCTGAGTTGCATTGTGTGCTTCAACACCAATATTAGTCTAAGCTCACCCTCAGTGCTGTGACTAAGCCTGCATGTGCAACTCGCGTGGTGCAAGCTTTGCTGTATCGTGGCCCCCCTGTGATGCTCACCTTGCCAGGAGTTCCTTGGAACATGTCAGCAGTTCTAGGATGTAGGTCTGCAATCACTGTGCCTCTGCTTGTGCACACATGTGCATGTGGGCACCAACAAACGGGTCCAGAATTCCGTCGTCCAATAGGCCATGTCTGCTGGCAAAGGTGCTCTGGAGGCTCATCCCCCTGCAGAAAGGGCATCAAACACATGATTAATGCTTCAAAGTCATCTGTGTGTGTCTCATCAGGCATCTCATTACTTGACCATGTCAGAGAGTCACATCACAAATCACACCATCAGTCCGTCTTTCACATCCAAAGTGTGGTACACTATCTACAGCATGAATTGCAACAAGCACGTGTACAGGAAAGATATGAAACATACTACACAATGCATAGCAATCAATGTACACATTAATCATGACACACCCCATCTAGCAAAAGCCGAACAGTGGACAATGACACCAAAATCATCCCCACTAGGGGTGCCAACACAAGTCACACAGCACCAGACATGCCAAAGATATGACAGTCCAAAGCCCTTGTGTAATATTCTGTAACACCGAACCATCCTTGCGAGCCCATGGATAAGGGAGGCAGGAGTGGCATATGTGAATCAAGGACCCCAAGCAGCAAACACATACACAAGACAACCATGAAGGGCCCAGCTGGAACAGACAGTGGATGCCTTCAAAAGCCACAAAGCACTGCACCGTCACATGAAAGCACAATAGACTAGCAATTTTAAACTAAATCAACTATTAACTAATTACACTAACAATGGAAAACCTACATTACCTATTTAAACTAACTATCAAACAGAAACTTAACTAACTACACTAAAAGAAAAATAAAAAATGGCCACATACCACCCGGGGGGGAGGGGAGGCACCCAGGAGGGGGGAGGTACAGGGTGCTGCTCAACATCCACATGCGATGATGCTGAGCCAAAAAAAAAACCTCCATGGGCTCAACGCCTGCACAGAAACCTATGTGGGAGATAGATGGTCGTCCGAGTCTGGCTCATCCTGTTAAGGAGGACGTGGCACAGTAGCCTGGCCACGCCTAGCCGCAGCTTGCCCCTCATCAGCAGCAAGTCTGCCGGACGGGTGAGCCTGGTTCTGTGTGGCGATGTGACATAGGTCTGCATGCAGAACCTCACGTGATACACGTGCTTCCTCTTGCAAGGTAGCATATGTAACATGGAGTTCCTCCTGCAAGGCCTGGCTGGACAACCGCTGCACCTCCCGGCAAGCCTGTAGCTCAGCCGAGATGGTACGCTCAAGCTGTGCAAACCTCTCCTCTGCCTGCTGCCTCTAGGACATCATAAGGACACCCAGAGTGGATCTGAGGGAAGCATACTCCTCCCTCAGGGCATCCATGTGCACCTCTGCGTGAGCAGCAATTGCTTGACGCAGAGACGACATTTCAGCCTGGCGTGCCCTGTCTGAGGCCGCCATGCCCAGCCTGAGCGAGCGGGCCGTGGACCGTGCTGCCTGCTGCTGGAGAAGCACCTGCCTAGCAGGGGAGAGCACAGATCGGGCCACACGCTCCATGCTCTCAGCGATGTTCTCCATTGCTGCCCCCTGCCGTTCGGAATTGGCAGTCATGTCTTGCTCCCACTCAGTATACAGCGGTTGCGCGCGGCAACCGCGTTGCCGGGCTTGACCCCTGCGGCACCCAAGGACCGGGGGTCCTCGCTGTGTTGGCACCACCTGCGGCTGCACGACTACATGCCCCCGTCGACGTGATGTCCAGGCACATCAGTGACTGGTGTGGAGGGTGACCCTGCGTCCCGATCCACCACGGGCGGAGGAACCAAGACTGTCTGATCCCTCAGTGCAGGTGTCGCAGACAGAGGAGTGTCCACATTAGAATCACTCACCCCTGACACATGGACTTGATGCTCATCCAACTCAACATGGACGGCAGAGTCGTCATCAATGCTGGACTCATAGGCAGCCAGAGACAAGATGGACTGCAGCACTTGCGGGTTTTCGTGGCCTACCACCCCACAACCCCCACTAGTGCCGGGTTGATGTGGTGTTACCAACCCTGTGTCTGGCATGACAACACCATCCTCCGCCTCCATTGCGTCATCACCTGAAATATAGAGAAAAAAAAGGTCACTACACATGTCAGAAGCATACGACACACACACACACCGACAGCAAAGGCATCCGGCAGACATGTGACACACAACATATGACCTGGCATGCATGCTGGGTCTACTTTGAATAGCTTCTGTGATCAGACCTGTTGAAAGGTGGCAGTTTCCATGGAAGTGGGTCTATGCAGTGCAGAAAATGTGTACGCCACTCACTACCTACATGTACAAGCACTCCATGGTGTGTGCCAGGAAATGTGAAGGCAGTGCAATGTCAAATTCACACGTCACGTGCATTGTGCATTCAATGTGTACCATGTCTAGAAGCCAAGCACCCCTCCACCCCAGTACCAAAGCAGGGATGCCTAGCATGGTATCAAAAGGCTGACCATACACCTGTGTATTGACAGGCAGTGTTGACTGGCATCAACAGCTTAATGTGATTCAAATTACAACACTGCAAATGATGCTGGGACAGTAGGCAGGACACATGATGAAAACTCCGGAGGCCGCCCACGTGTGAAGAAGACACAACAAGAGTTGGACAGAGTCATTGGCCATTGAACAGGCTGAGGCCTGTGAGCCACACAGATTGTCAGAGCCTAAACATGTGTGCAACGCAGGACTGAGCCACAGTGGACGTGGGGAGGCTGATGAGATGGCAGGCAATGTATGTAACCAAGGACTCATATTACAGTGATCATCCAGTCAAGGACACATAGGGGCATGCGTGCAATGCACATGGAGCATGAATGGGCACTCATGTCCCTGCGGGACATCTGACCCATGCACAGTACAAGTGAGATAGCCTTCATCGAGTACTAAGGCTGTACCACACGCCATATGTCTGGCAGTTTCTACGCTGGAAGTTAGCATCTACACAGGACACATGAACAAGAAACTACACATTGGCAAGATTGAAGCAGACCAGTGCAAAGGTGGAACTGGGGTGCAGAGTGGCGGAGGAGGGGCAAGGGAGCAATCCCACATGGAGTCCCACATGCAGGCAGAGGAGACATGCATGACGGAAGCATTGCATTACTTGCACATCAGAACCATATACACGTCACATGTAGCAGCAATCATGCACAACACATCCCACAAGTGAAACACACACGTCCTCAACAAACACGCATCAACACTCACTGGACTGGGCATCAAAGTCCAGCATCTCTCCCACTCCTTCGACCAATTC
Organism: Ambystoma mexicanum; assembly: GCF_040938575.1. Classification (NCBI taxonomy): domain Eukaryota; kingdom Metazoa; phylum Chordata; class Amphibia; order Caudata; family Ambystomatidae; genus Ambystoma; species Ambystoma mexicanum. The sequence continues at coordinate 370,763,618 of NC_090931.1, forward strand.
AGGTGGTATGAACTCCGCAACGAGAGCCTCATGCGGAGTGAGTTCTTCCTCCTCTGGTGCAGGCCCACCGCCAGTCACCAGAGTCAAGTTGTAATTAGAGGCACGCTTAGCCTTAGTGCTGCGCTTGATGTCATTCCAACGCTTTTTGCACTCCTGTGCCATGCGCACCTCATGGCCGAATGAACTGACATGTTCCGCAACATGCTTCCAGTGGGTGTCACGTTGGGCAGCGTAGTCTGACTATTGGCACCCACTAGCATGTCACGGATGTGGCCCCGCACGTAGTCCACAAGGAAGTCCAGTTCCTGCTTACAGAAAGGCTTCTTCCTCGACGTGCAGGAGGTCGTGGCTGTGCGTGGGGTCCCAGCCTGTGCTGCAGGTGCAACCTTCCTCCTCTTGGACTGTGGCGCAGACCCTGGCTGGCTAATGCCGCCCTGACCAGTATGGCCAGTGGGTTCGGTGGATTGAGCCAAGGGAGTGGCAGGTGGAGGGATGACCAAAGGCCTGACTTGTGTCAGTGGCAGCTGGGTGCCCACTAATGGACCCTGCGCAGCAACATCAGCTGTGGCAGGGTCATTGACCGCAACGGTCCTGGTTGGCAGACTCACAACCGGGGTGCTGTTGGGTGCATCTGCCCCTGCACTTGCCAACACCCGGCTGTTCGGGGCAGCAGATGACATGACTGCCCCAGGGACACGTGTCTTGGTCTGAGCAGCCCAGCGTGCCCCTATGGTTTCCCCCCTGGCCTGTTGGAGATCTACCAAGGGCTCTTCAAATGCCAACGCAGCCTGCGCTGGCAGACCCTGAGCCTGGGTGGCGGTGCCCACAGCTGCACCTGCAGCTACCACTACCCTTGGGCCCGTGGCAGTCGATGGAACGGACTGCCGGGTCGTACGGGTGCCAGTGCCAGATGCAGGAGCTGCATCCCCCGGAACCACAGGGGATGGTGGCATGGCTGCACCGACACATGGCACAACATTGTGCTCAAGTGGCGCACCCCTGCCTCTTCCCCCTCTGTGGCTGCCCTGGACACCCTGGAGTCCCCCTACTCCCTGGTCACCACGGACACGTCCCCGACCACGCCCGCCACGAGGAGGACGCCCAGCTGAGGCACCCCTCACCTTTGGTGGCCTGCCAACCATGGCACAGATGTAGTAGTGCTGGCACAGATGGAGTGGTGCCAATGGGAGGTGTACACCACAATTGACCTGGGCAATTGGGGTGAAGGGGGTGGGAAGCAAGATGTTAACAGCCCCCCTGCACCTGCAAGGCTGTATGTGACCCCGGTGATGTGGTGACGGGTCACGCAACGCTCAGGCACCCAAAAACTGCAGTAAAACCGTGCACGCAACCCTGCAGCCTACGTGCGTGGATTCAACCTCCCGCAGTACGCGGTGGCACCCAGTAACACGAATAACGCATACGCGTGGGACACGCAGGCTACTATGACATCGAAAATGGGTGCGATACACAGGGGCACCCGCAGTGGGAAAAAGAGTGTGTGCGACTCACCGTCTGACTAGCGCGATGCAGAAAAACACGCATAGCCAATACCCCCGCCAAAAGAAGAGATACGTCCTTGATAGCTGTGAAGTTGTGATGGCGCGCGAAACAACAGGAAGCAGCAACACGCGTCGGTCTCCACGAAAGGCACGTACAGCGAACTGCTGGGCCCGCTCACCCTTAACCCGTGCTGAGGGAAACGCACACGCGCGTCACGTCACTTACGCGCATGGGCCCTTTCCTCGTATTACATGCGGACGTGCAGTTTTCCACGCGCGCTTACGCGCATGGGCCCTTTCCTCGTATTACACGCAGACGTGCAGTTTTTCACGCGCGCTGAAATGCCCATGCACGTCTGTACGCGTCACATCATAGGGGCGCTTCCGCTTGAGGGGCCTTCTGTCCAATGAAAATGTGTATGCGTGCAGACGCGCTTACACGCTAAGGGCCTTCCCTCGAATTACATGCTGACGTGCAGATTTTTCACGTGCCAAATCACTCCGTATCAAGCTGGACACGCGTAAGCACACGGAAGACCACACTCCTGCCCAGAAGGCCGAACTACTGCCCCCCAGAGCCCCGAGCACGTTCCCACCTGCCATCTGCTGCTGCCTGACTGCCTGCTGCCCACGTGCCCTGCCATTTGCTGCCTGCACATCAGCCAGGGGTGCTGTTGCTGTGACCACCCCTGCTGGAACCGAAGACTCCCGACTGGGATTCCATCGCTCCACAGCCCAGCCCCATGGCCCAGTTGCCCACCCACTCCTGCCTCTGGGGTTGTCATGTCGGGGCAAACACCATCTGAGACCACTGACAACCCCCGGCCAGAGAGGCAGAGGGGCACCAGCTTCAGTGCCACTGAAGTTGGTGTCCTGGTGGAGCAAGTCCTGGGGCAGTATGATGCCCTCTTCGGAAGTTCCCGCGCCGACAAGGAAGGACGGACTCCGATCTGGACTGACATCGTGACTGCCATCAACGCGGAGGGGGTGGCAGTCCGCGACTTACAACATGTCAAGAAGCGCTGGGAGGACTTCAGGTCCAGGACCCTGAACAAGGCCCGGCGCCTCTTGAAGGCAGCGGATGCCAAAGGGCGCCGGGGCCACTTGTCGGAAGAACAGATGAGGGTCCTGGAACGCATATCCCCAGCGCTTCACGTCCAGGTCCTTGAGAGGCAGACCCGTCTGGAGTCGAGCGGTGAGTGTACATGCATCCTGATTGTGAGCAGTGCGTGTGGTGATTTTTCAGTAGTGTGCAGGTTTCACATCTGTTTGTATGGGGTCGAGTATGGGTGGGGGTGTACAGGGCCATGGGCTAACACATGCGAGGGCTGGAATGTGTGAGACATGGATGGTGCTTGTGTGTGTAGGCTTGCATGCCAAATGCAGTTGTGTGGGCACATATGTTTGGATGAATGTGTATGTAAGCAGACATGTCCGTGATGTCACGCATGTATGTTGTTTTCGGCTGCATGTATCAGCACTGTGTACATGTGCATGTGTGTGTATTTGACAAGGGTGCAACAGTGATGCAACATGGATGCATGTGACAGCGGTATGTGGAAGCCTGATTGGCAGATGTGACATGGATGCCCATCTGAACACTGCGACACTTGGCAGAGGTGTACACATGCATGCAAGTGTGGTGGTGTGTGTACATGTGTGGTGCACTTCCTGTGTTGCATGTGATGTCTGGCTCACCTTTGCCTGCTCATGCTGTTGTATGTGTATGGATGGTGCTGGCAGTTGCGATATGGCTGTGGTATGGCTCATGTGTGCGAGTTGAAATGACATGTGTGTTGGGGATTGTGATGACATGTCTGAGGTTTGCCAATGCCACTCATGTACAACTGTCATGTGTGTATGTGTCCATTGTACAGTGCCCTGATGCCTGTGTTTTATTTCTCCCTGTCTGCAGCGTCAACTGATGAAGAGGCCGGAGAAGGTGCTGTGGAGCACAGCGGCGGGGATCCCACCGCCAGCCGGAGACGCAAGGCCCGGCTCCCCTCCCATGTTGTGATCTCGTCGGGGAGTGAGGAGTCCGGTGCCGCGTCCCAGGCCGCAGCTGCCGGGGGGTGGTCCAAGAGGCGGAGGTTGGAGTTGGACTCCTCGGCAGCAGAAGGGGCAGCTGGGACCCCACAGGGCCCAACGGGGGAAGATGGCACGGAGTCATCCAGGTTGGTGGGGGGTTTGGTGGAGGAGGAGGCCGTGCAAGCACCAGAGACGGGGTCTGGAGGTGGGGATCCCACTGGTGCTAGTGGTGCAGTGCAGGACCAGGGACAGGAGGCAGCACAGGCCGCCGCAGAGGTGCCTGTGTGCAATCCTCTTCCCTGATCCTGTCCCTGCATCATTTTGCACCAGCAGGGATGCCTACGTCCAGACCCGTTTTCAGGCAGGGGATGAGCTCACGTCAACTGGCCTTCCTCTGCCTGCGGACGTGGCTATCCGGGTCCGGGTTGAGCCTGTTCTGAGTGGTGTGGCGTTGCGTCAACGGGCCATGCGAGGTGACCTGCAGTCTTTTCATGAGGAGACTGCACGTCATCTCGAATGGCTCGTTGACCACGTCAGCCTGCTGGGACAGGTCACCCAGGCCGGATTCCTCCGTATGATGGGGCTTGCTACGACCCCCTCCTCAACTGGACCCCCTATGCGCCAGTCGTCCTCCGTGCCATCTTCCCACCCATCAGTCACCTGGGTGCCCTGTGGATCTGCCTCTGATGGTGCGGCCAGGCTGGTGGAGGAGGCATCCCTGCCACAGTCGGGAGTCGGACGTCCAGCAGGGGTGGCCACATCAACGACTGCACCCCAGCCGGCGGAGGATGTGCAGGCAGCAGGAGGCAGTGCACGGGCAGAGGCATAGCAGCAGCAGCAACGTGGTGGGAGCCATGAAGGCTCCGGGCCTTCAACATCGGAGGGGCAGGCATCGGCCGGAGGGCAGGAGGACCCAGGACAGAGAGTGTCTTCCGTGTGGCAGCGGTTGGGCCACGCCATAGATGCGGAGCGGCAGCGGGCGGAAGAGGCACGGCTCACAATGGTCAGGGCGGAGAACTCCATGCGAAGGGCCCAGAGGCGGGCCGAGTGCCTCAAGGCAATCCGCAGGGGTTTGGAGGTGGACACGTCGACGGCCCTGCGGACCCTCGGGCCATGGAGGAGGACCGCCCCCGGGACATTGAGCAGGAGTTCGATGATGCCCTGGCCCGGGACATCCACAAGTGAGCCGTCAAACTAGCCCGCTGCCCTTGTACATAGTTATGTAGGTAGTGTTAGGTTTCATTTTTGTTTGGATTTTATTTGGACCTTTCGGACATTGGCCACATTTTTGTATATAGTTTATTTTATTAGTTAGTGTAGTTAGATAGGTTTCCTTTCTTTTGTTGGGATAATGGACCCTGGCTTGTTCCCATGTACATAGTTCACTGTTGGATTGTATTTTTCTTTCACATTTTAACCATGGAGCAATGGCTTTCTTTTTTACTTCCCATTGGATTTTGTTTTGTGGACAGTGACTTTGGACATCATTACTTTGGAATTTTATTTTTGGTTTTGCTTTTTTTCACGGACATGCTTCTTTTGATTTTTGTACATTCACATTTTTGTTTCTTTATTTTTGATTCTATTTACGTTTGCTTTAATACATATTTTTTTATCATACTTCGATGTGTAGTATCATCTCATTGGTTTCATGCATTTCATGATATGGGTTTTGAAATTCACTGACACCCAATGGGTGTATGTGAGGGAAATGTGTTTGTTTCGGAACTTGCAATTGGTGTTCTGTCATGTAGATGCCAATTATGAGTGGGTGGATGCAATACTCGGGTGAGTGTTTTGCATTTGGAGGCTGACCATAGGGACCAGGGATCTAGATTGTGATGACATGTTGGCTGGGGAACATGAGTTGGACATGGGTGGGGGCCTGCTGGCAGGTGCCCCACAGTGCTGGGGGGTGGGGGTGCTGGGAGACATGGGTGGGGGCCTGGTGGAGGGTGCCCCTGCACTGCTGGGGGGTGGGGGTGGTGGGAGACATGGGTGGGGGCCTGGTGGAGGGTGCCCCTGCACTGCTGGGGGGTGGGGGTGTTGTGGGACATGAGTTGGACATGGGTGGGGGCCTGCTGGCAGGTGCCCCACAGTGCTGGGGGGTGGGGGGAGTGGGAGACATGGGTGGGGGCCTGGTAGATGGTGACCCGCACTGCTGGGGCGTGGGGGTGGTGGGAGACATGAGTTGGACATGGGTGGGGGCCTGCTGGCAGGTGCCCCACAGGGCTGGGGGGTGGGGTGGGTGGGAGACATGGGTGGGGGCCTGGTGGAGGGTGACCCGCACTGCTGGAGGGTGGGGGTGGTGGGAGACATGAGTTGGACATGGGTGGGGGCCTGCTGGCAGGTGACCCACAGTGCTGGGGGGTGGGGGGGTGGGAGACATGGGTGGGGGCCTGGTGGACGGTGCCCCTGCACTGCTGGGGGTGGGGGTGGTGGGAGACATGAGTTGGACATGGGTGGGGGCCTGCTGGCATGTGCCCCACAGTGCTGGGGGGTGGGGGTGGTGGGGAACATGAGTTGGACATGGGTGGGGGCCTGCTGGCAGGTGCCCCACAGTGCTGGGGGGTGGGGGTGGTGGGAGACATGAGTTGGACATGGGTGGGGGCCTGCTGGCATGTGCCCCACAGTGCTGGGGGGTGGGGGTGGTGGGGAACATGAGTTGGACATGGGTGGGGGCCTGCTGGCAGGTGCCCCACAGTGCTAGGGGGTGGGGGTGCTGGGAGACATGGGTGGGGGCCTGGTGGTGGGTGCCCCTGCACTGCTGGGGGGTGGGGGTGGTGCGGAACATGAGTTGGACATGGGTGGGGGCCTGCTGGCAGGTGCCCCACAGTGCTGGGGGCTGGGGGGGTGGGAGACATGGGTGGGGGCCTGGTGGAGGGTGACCCGCACTGCTGGGGGGTGGGGGTGGTGGGAGACATGAGTTGGACATGGGTGGGGGGCCTGCTGGCAGGTGCCCCACAGTGCTGGGGAGTGGGGGTGGTGGGGAACATGAGTTGCACATGGGTGGGGGCCTGCTGGCAGGTGCCCCACAGTGCTGGGGGGTGGGGGTGGTGGGAGACATGGGTGGGGGCCTGGTGGAGGCTGCCCCTGGTGGCTGGGGGGTGGGGGTGGTGGGAGACATGGGTGGGGCCTGGTGGAGGGTGCCCCTTGTTAGGGAGGATTCTCTGTTTAGGCTGAATTTCCTAACCTAGTGAGTCCCCCAGCAGCTTTGCTGGATTTCGGGAGTTTGTTTTTCCATCCTGCCAAGAGTGAGACTCCTTTTCTCCCACTCTTGGACATGAATGCGTGTAATTCCTTTGGATGTCATTGTGTTCTATGGGCTATGGGGTCTTTTACTCCATAGGGTCTCATATGTTTTTCTATGTGTGTTACACCGCACCCTACGTGCCGTAACACGGGGGTGTCCTAGCGGATCCCCCACCATAGACTCCATACCCGGGGACTGACTACTGTCTCCCCGGGCATGTAAAGTCACCATTGGCTTTACTAGACCTAAATTTACTAACAGGACTAGTACCAACCATCTTATTGTGGACGTACTAGTAGGGGTAATTCGATTACTCCTGGACTTGTTACTCGAGGGGGCACTGTCACGTCCCCCCTCGTCGAGTTTTGGCTGGTGGCAGTGGAAACTACTTGTTATGTTGACCCCGGACATAACCCTATGGGATTCGTCCCATTGTTGGAGATTGATACTTTTTCTCGCTAATCTCTAACGTACCACCGATCTACTTATCTTAAATAAGTTTATCGGATGGTATTTTCTGACAGAACTCGGTTTGTAAAATGGCGTCTGTGTTCGTCTCTGTGACTCCTAAACCAAAGGTCGAGCCCTTTGTTCCACTTTTGGCGGGCCTCTGTACAGAGACCCTCCAAAGTGGTGCCATTCTGTCTGGGTTACCTCAGGGGTGTGGGAGGGGGTTTAGGCACCCTGGACCGAGTTGCCTTGCCAACTCCGGTCGCACTCTGGAGTGATTGGCCCAGGTGGTGAGCCTCCCCGCTCACCACTTAGCATGTGTTGATTGACAGCTAGGCTGAATGAATGGGGGTTTTCTGCATAAAAGCAGGGCTTTTGGGACTGGATCTTCAGAAGTCGCCACAGGACCTAAGAATCCGACGAGGGTAACGCTGAGCCGACCTGCACGACGACACCTCCAGTGGAGCCCTGCGGAACCGACTCACCACTTCCCGACGACAGAGGAGATCTCCCTGCCGGAGAGTCTCTTCCCCTGACTGGTGGGAACAACCAGTCCCCTTTGCTTTTTATTTGCCTCAGGAACAGTGGTCGAATTGCCCGTGCAGAGCACCTCGGCAACCGGATAGCCACTACCCCTGTACCGTGACCAAAAGGTGGTGCCTTGTGACGGAGCACTCCGCGGCTGGTCTCTTCCTTGGTGGTGCACCGGACTTCATTTTTCTTTGACGACGAGATCATCTCTACTCTTGGCAAAGACCCGACGTGCATCCACCACCAGGAACAACTGCCCCCACCGGAGCTGCCCTCCACAACAAGGTACAGTGTCCGCCTGGCTTCCCTTTCAATCGTTTCGAGTGAGGTGTTTTAATCCTCTCCGTTCCGTTGGGTCGCCTCCAAGCTTTTCTCATCCTTTGTTCTGAACAATTTGCTATACAGACTTGAATGCATCTCCACTAGAGACTTTTTGGGACATCGCGCCTTGCCTCTCTCTGAGTGGGCCTGGCCTCTGAACTTTATGATCTGTTGCGATTCTTGCCTTCCTGCCTTGCATTTTATCTGCGTAAGATTGAACTGTGTTGACTGCACAACCTGCCTATCTTTTTCTCTCCCGTCCTAACTAATATTCGAGTGTCATCTAGGTTGAGGTATACACCTCTGTCTGAAAATAAGTGGTACCGGTAGAACCTAGAGTTGTCGATATTTTGCTAGAGGGATTGATCGTTTTCTACTCCGTAGAGTAATTGTGTTTGATTTGTTTGCCGTGATTTGCTTTAGTGTTTTTCATAGATGTTCTGCTATAAATAAATACCTTAATATCTTTACACTAAGCCTCGTTGCGTGTTTGCTTGTCTTGCCGTGAAGAATTGCCCTATTTTGTATACTCCACATACTGCTCAACTCTTCTTGAGGGAAGTCTGACTGCTCAGCCACAGCTACCAAGTGAATCTGTGTGGTACAGACTGCTACCAAGTGGGTTCACCGCCAAACGCCTGTAGTCCTAAATCTTTTGCAGTGGTCCCAGAGGGAACTGCACAGGTTTCCGCCTAACACCCCTGCACTGCTGGGGGCTGGTGGGAGACATGGGTGGGGGCCTGGTGGAGGGTGCCCCTGCACTGCTGGGGGGTGGTGGGAGACATGGGTGGGGGCCTGGTGGAGGGTGCCCCTGGTGGCTGGGGGTGCAGGGGGACATGTGTTGGTGGGCAGTAGTGCAAGTTGACATGTGGGTTGGCTGGGGGGCATGGCCATGGTGGATGGGGTGCCTGCAGGACATGTGCAGGGTAGGCCCCTGTGGTGTGAGCCACCTGCAGGGGCCGTGGAGGGTGTAGAGGGAACACCTGGGAGGACCCACACGTGCAATTCACGTGTGGTGCACCCCTGTAATACACGTACCCTGATGGAATCGCGTGTGGAACTTCCCGCACACCCCTGAAATACGCGTACCCTGCTCGCACGGGCCCAATCGCGTGTGGAAATTCCTGCGCACCCCTGAAATACACGTACCCTGATGGAATCGAATGTGGAACTTCCCGCGCACCCCTGGAATACACGTACCCTGCTGATGTTGCGTGTGAAACTTCCCCCACACCACGAAATACACGTACCCTGATGAAATTGCGTGTGGAACTTCCCGGGCACCCCTGAAATACACGTGCCCTGCTGATGTTGCGTGTGAAACTTGCCCCGCACCCCGAAATACACGTACCATGATGAAATCGCGTGTGGAAATTCCCGCGCACCCCTGAAATACACGTACCCTGCTGCAATCGCGTGTGGCACTTCCCGCACACCCCTGAGATACGCGTACTGTGCTCGCACGGGCCCAGTCGCGTGTGGAATTTCCCGCGCACCCCTGAAATACACGTACCCTGCTGAAATCGCGTGTGGCACTTCCCGCGCACCCCTGAGATACGCGTACCCTGCTCGCACGGGCCCAATCGCGTGTGGAAATTCCCGCGCACCCCTGAAATACACGTACCCTGCTGAAATTGCGTGTGAAACTTGCCCCGCACCCCTAAATACACATACCCTGGTGAAATTGCGTGTGGCACTTCCCGCGCACCCCTGAGATACGCGTACCCTGCTCGCACAGGCCCAATCGCGTGTGGAAATTCCCACGCACCCCTGAAATGCACGTACCATGCTGAAATCGCGTGTGGAACTTCCCCCGCACCTCGAAATACACGTTCCCTGCTGAAATCGCGTGTGGAACTTCCCGCGCACCCCTGAAATACACGTACCCTGCGGAAATCGCGTGTGGAACTTCCCGCGCACCCCTGAAATATGCATACCGTGCTCGCACGGGGCCAATCGCGTGAGGTACTTCCCGCGCACCCCAGTGATACACGTAGCCCGCTTGCCGTGTTGGTACAGGGTTAGCACAGCCCTTTGCGCTGGATTGGGTATGTTGATGGCTTTTCCCTGCACGAGAGGCGTTATTGGGGGCGTAACTGGTGCTGCTGCAGGGTCGCTGTGCCACTGTGCGCCACGGCTGGTTTTGGTGGCTGGAATCCATTAATACGCTGTGCGCGGAAATGGATTTTAGCGCACGCGGCTGGCGCAGGGATTCGCACGCTCACACAGTGCGCCAGCCGCGTGCGCCACTTGTGCGCTGAATTCTATGAATTACCCCCTTGGTCATTTTCCTTTCACTTTAGTTCGACATGTAGGGAAACCTTTGTTAGGTTATGGATAGGTAGGTGTTTGCCTGGCCCTTATTGTTTAATAAAAATGGCTAGTTGTGAGAAAACTCTAGCTACTTGTCTGTCTCACAGTTCTGACAACCCCACAATACACACAACAAACATTTTCAGAAATGTTCACACTTTCCTTACTGTTTAATAAAATTCCTCCTTAGTTAATTGGAACCTTCTCTATAGTTGGCCTTGCCAACACTTGTTTCACTCGTTTGCTAATTTATTCAAGACCTAATAGTGAGCTTCAGCGAATCAATTATTAAATGCTTTCTAAATTTGTAGCAACATTTAATAAATTCATGTTCAAAAGCATATGTTAAAATAAAATTTAAAGCACAATTTCCAAAAATAGGAGAAAAAATTTAAAAAAATATTTCACTGTTAGTAACCTTTTACATTTCATTTTGAGTCTGTATTTCAGTTGCACACTAGGGACAACAATTTAACAATTATTGTTCAAGGGTTTGATTATCTCTCTTTTTATCAATAATTTATGTTTAGTTCATGTCCACAAGTAATTGAAAATTAATATATTGATTGATTTTTACGGATGTTTGTTTCAATTGATGTATAATTTGTGTGATGGGGTATCATTCTATACTTTAAAAATCAAGTAGTTAATTATTATTTTCTCAGCGCAAGTGGGCAATTCTTGTGATTAGTGTAATTACAGAACAATTGAACACGTACAGGTGAAGTGTTTTTGAATTGACTCCATGCGGCAGAGTCATAATTTAGATTTTCAACACATTCGTTCCAGAAAGTCATAATTCTATTAAAGACACAGAGGCGAAGGATTATGCTTCTCTTCCATTTTACTGATCAGCAGCAAAGTATAAAAAACCAATGAACATGAATGACAAACTCAATAAACTGCAATAACCATGTTTTTTGTGCTTTGGTAGTTGGTTTCCATTGGTCCTGAAAATGACCACTTGATAAACTTAACCAATCCTCATAGTCTCTGCCCATAAATCACCCTGTCCTCCTTCTCTCTTCCTCTTTCTTTGCCAGTCAAGAATGCGTCCCATGAACTTTGCAATCCCGTCTGTTCCATGTCGATGTGAATTCAATTTCCAGATTGTTTGTCCGCCACCGTACCTATAGAACATAAAGTAATAGGTGACTATAAATCAAAAAAGGGTGGGACAATTGTAAAACTTGTAAAACTCAACCACAATTTCAATAAATTATCCTTTGTTCCTTTAATAAACTGTAAAACATTAATGTATTCATCATCAAAATATATCAAAGCAGTAAAACATGTAAATATTGCAGTATTTTTCCGTTCCATTTATTACGATTGATAGGGTGGGATAATCCTTTGCCTCTGTGTCTTTAATAGAATTAATGACTTTCAGGAAAGAATGTGTTGAAAATCTGAATTCTATGTCAAGACCGGAGGCTCGGATTATGCTTGGTCAAAGCTTCCTCACCACTAACAATGTTGCACTTTCCATAGGGTTGAAATAGAAAGTTTTAAAAGTCGATTCATTCGACCATTCTGCCGACCTCATAATGTCCTCTACTCTGGCCCCTATGTTGAAAGCCTTGGTAGCCATCGCTTCTCTGTCTGAGTGAGCTCCATATATCACTATATCAATGCCTGCCAGTACCATCACCCATCTAAGCCATATGGCTATGGTAGCCGGTGTAATGGCCTTAAAGGGTTTACAAATTGCTCTTAATAGTTGGGATACTCCTGGAGGTCTTACTTCTCTTGTCAGATCCTCATATGCTGCTAAGCTTCTGACTGGGCATAATTTTGGTTGTCCCGGAAAGGCTTCGTAAGATATGGATCTCAAACGTGTCTTGGTCCTTCTCATTATGAGAAAAGTCACTCCGTTCGGGGATATACTTTTCCTGTTGATTTCCAGTGCTCTAACATCTGATGATCTCTTACAAGCTAAAAGGCATAAAAGCATGACTAGCTTGCCTGAAATAGCCTTCCTGGATAGATCCTGATTACCTGGCCATGATAGAAATAATCTCAAAACTTTGTCTACATCCCATAATTGATTATACTTTTCGCTAGGGGGTCTAATCATTTTTACTCCCCTTACTATTCTACAGATCAATGGATGTTCCCCTATCGCTAAGCCTTCTACCCTAAGGAGTCCTCCCGATATCGCGGACCTGGTCGTGTTGATAGTTCTGTATGCCTTTCCTTGAGCTGCCAGCTGTGCTAAGAAGTTAGCTATGTTTACTACTTCCGTTCCATCGGGATGAATATTCCTCTCCAGACACCAGCTACTCCATCTAGCCCATGCTGATTTGTAAGCCCTGTGTGTCCCTGGAGCCCAGGAATCTCTAATGGTGTTTTCAGCCTCATTCGATAGTCCTGGCCTAACCCAAGATTTCCTGAAATCACCCATGCCATCAGGTTGAGTATTCCTGACCTCACTAGTGGATGGCTGAGGTCTCTGGGGTCTCAAACAATGAATTTGTCATTGGGTAATGCCACTGGGTTGTTGTGTGATGATTCCAGAAGGCTGGGAACCCATACCTGCCCCCTCCAGTCCGGCGTAACTAGTACTAGGGATGTTCTCTGGCATCTCACCTGGGCTAGCGTCCTCGCTATCATGGAGAAAGGAGGGAATGAGTACTTCGTCTGGTGGCCCCATGACTGTAGGAAGGCATCTGTCGCCTCTGCCTCTGGGTCCGGTCTTCAGCTGATGAACCGGGGTAACTGCTTGTTTAGTCTCGATGCAAATACGTCGACCTGGCATGGTCTCCATCGAGTCATTAGTTCTTGAAACACTACCTCGTCCAGCTTCCAATCGCTGGCATCCCTGAGGTATCTGGAGTTCCAATTGGCCACCTCGTTCTGATGGCCCGGCAGGTATTCCGCCCTCACTGAGACTCTCCTCTGAAGACAGAGTTCCCAGAAGTCTTTTGCCGGTTCTGCCAGTAGTCTGGATCTTGTCCCGCCCAGTCTGTTTATGTACCTGACTGCTGAGACATTGTCCATTTTTAGCAGGACACAACATTGTGCCCTCTCTTAAATCCAGCATTTCACTGCGAAGGACCCTGCTAGCAATTCCAGGCAGTTGATATGTAGAGTAGTCTCTTGATCCGAACACCTGCCCCCTGTCGACAGGTTCCCGCATCGGGCTCCCTAGCCCCATCTGCTGGCATCGGATTCGATGACCAGGTCCGGGGATGAACCAAATATTGCTCTCCCTTTCCATGCCTCCATGTGGTGTAGACACCATTCCAATTCTTCCCTCACTTCTTGGGAGATGGCAACGTTTGATTCGTAAGAAGTGCCCCTCCTGAGGTGACTGATCTTCAATGTCTGGAGTGCCCTGTAATGAAGCGGTCCTGGGAATATCGCTTGGATTGATGCCGCTAGCCGGTCCACTAACCTTGCAATGTCCCTCAGAGACAGTACTCCCTCCGCTAGAGTGTGTCTTAGCTGTTTTTTGATATCGCTCACCTTAGGAATGGGTAGACTGAGAGTTCCTTGAGTAGAGTCCACTATGAACCCCAGAAATTCCATTGACTGATCTGGTACTATATTGGATTTTCCCGTTTTATTAAAAAACCCAGATTCTCTAACAATTTTATTGTCGTCTGCACCTGATCTATCAGGGTTTCTTTCTCTTGACACATTAGACATATGTTGTCTAGATGGATTATAAGTCTTATCCCCTGACTTCTGACATGCATCACCACTGGTTTCATCATCTTGATGAAACACCATGGTGCTGATGCTAGGGCAGACATCAAAATTCCCATGTTGTTTCTCCACAGATGAATCTCAGGAATCTGCAGTGTTCCTCTGCTATGGGAATGGTCAGGTATGCATCCTTTAAATCTATCCTGGCTAACCAGTCTCCCTGAATTAAGGTATCTCTTAACAGGGGTATCCCTTCCATCTTGAAGTGTCTGTACACCACGTATTCGTTTAGGCCTTTCAGGTTTATAATTGGTCTTGTCTTGTGTTTTCCTTTTACAAGGAACATATTGCTTATGTATCCCTTTGAGTGAATTGTTACTGGTCTTATAGCATTTTTGCTTTCTAGTCCTTGCAGCTCTCTTTCCAGCAAAAATGTGTCTTCCCTGTTCAGTTCTAAACCCCTTGGTGGGTTCTCCTGATGAGGTAGGTATCTCTAGAAAGTATGTGAAAACCTTGTGTGGTTTGCATTACCCAGGTATCCCCTGATATAGCTAGCCAATTTTGTAAAAATTCTGCTGTCCTCCCCCCTACTTCTGGGGTAATTAAGTGTAGGTTGTTTGTTCTCACCTCGGTTGTTTTGCTGACGCCCCCCATGTTGCCAGTTCCTGCCTCTTCCTCTACTCCTTGATGGAAAGAAGGGCGTTTGTCTTCGATCCTCCTGCTCTCGCCACTGTATTCTGTCTTGATAGGATCTATTATAGTGGAATCTGCCAGCTGAGCGACCCCTGCCTCTGCTGGCCCGTTCAAAAATGTGCTTCCCAAACACTCTCTTGAGAGAGGCTTGTTCCTTGTCCAGCGCCTCATAGGAGTTCGTAAACTTGGTTAGCTCCTTAATAAAGGAGTCCCCAAATAATGTCCTGCTGATTCCAAAGAGGCTAACTCGCTCAACTTTGGATCTATCTTAAACAACAGAGACCTCCTTCTCTCTGTGGTGATGGCGTGGTTGGCGTTTCCCAACATACGTATTGCCCTCTGGGCCCACACGATTAGGATTGTTGGGTCTACTGGTTCTCCCTTTTCTCTGGCCTCCTCCAATTTGGAGAATTTTAGTGATGGGTCCTGTCATGTCCAGCATTTTGTCTTGGCATGACCGCCAGGATCTATCTCTAGACCCTTCCTCACGTGTTTAGTGTATTTGCTCATAAACGTGATCATTTTGTTGTCTATTTCGGGTGTATCTGCTGCACCCTCTGGGAGGTGAGGCCTGGGGCATTCCGCCCTCATTTTACTCCTAGCCTCTTTGGCTAGTGGTGCTCTCAGGCGCTTTCTTAAGTAGGCCGCTATTCTTTTTGGCGGCTCCAATTCAGATGACCTTGGATGAATTAGTGCCTCGGGATCGAGGTCATCATCACCTACACCATCCTCCTCTGTCTCCTCTTTTTTCTTTTTCTTTGGTGCTTTGTGGCCTTCTTCCTCTGAGGAATATATATAAAATACTTCTTCCTCTGAGTATTCTTCCTCCCAGTCGTCCTCACCCTCATCCGAGGTGTCTGAGGATTTTTCCTGTCCCCTGCTAGGCCCGCCTTTTCTCTTATTCTCCTTCTTTTACCACCCTTCTTCTTTGGTGGTATGCCCGGGGGGGTGTGGGCTTCCTCTGCCCTAAGGGCTGCTTTTCTGCCCCCCTTTGATTTCCCCTGTGCCTTAAGCCCTTTGATTTCCTCCAGGCCCTGTGAAAACTTGAGCCAGTCCTCCATCTGAGCTATCTGCTGTGGTCCGTGTCCCAACGAGGCCCCCAGGGCTTTTCGGAGGACCTGAGTCATCTCTGCATGGCTCCTCTTCTGGCTAATGCTAGCCTTCCCCTCATCACTAGAGGAGCTCATGTCTGCACAAAAACACTGGGGATTTCAGTAATATATATGCCAGGAATGTTTGATCTTTCTATATATTCTCTCTGTGTTGAGAGATATAAATATATATATGTGAAGTGATCACCTGGTCTGTCATATTATTTATGGTATATATGTAATATGTCCGCTTTTACATGGGACTGTGCCCGTATCGTTATTGTGGTACCTTATATTGGCCTGCAGGGGCACTATGTTCCTTGATCGAGTAGCCCGATCTTGATTGAGCGTTGCGCTATTAAAGTGAAACGAAAATGTATGTAAATATCTCAATCGTAAGAATTATCTTAGCGCTCGTAGAATTCTGACTGAAATGCCCTTGTAATGGTCGTGGAATGAGGAGAGAGAGCGCCGGAACTACGCGGTCCTGTCGCGCTCTCTCTTCCATGACCGCAGTGCCATCTGTGTCAGATCTTTGAAGTTGCGCTCACCGGAGCACCAGCCCCGTCACGGCCGTAACTTCAAAGATCTGAAACTAATGCGGATATGCTCCGCCAACCCTTCTGACAGTGCACGTGTGTGCGTGTGAATATGTATAAACACAACACTCATCAATAAACACTCACACACTAAAGTAATAAAAAGGGCACTTAACTCGCTGCCGAGCAGCAAAGAAAGAGGAAGAGAGAAGGACAGGGTGCTTTATGGACAGAGACTATGAGGATCGTTACGTTTATCACGTGGTCATTTTCAGGACCAATGGAAACAGAACTACCAAATCACAAAAACATGGTTATTGTAGTTTATTAAGTTTGTTATTCATGTTCATTTGTTTTTTATACGTTGCTGCTGATCAGTAAAATGGAAGAGAAGCATAATCCGAGCCAACGGTCTTGACATAGAATTAAAATTGGTGGTTATTTCTTAATAGTGGCCCAACAAGTATCATTGTAGGCACCCGTTTCTGTGATTTAAGTAATGTATTGGTGATACCTTGCCTTGCAATTCTGTTCAGCAGTTTGGTATAAGCGCATTATAAATTCAAGGCAGGTACCAAGGAGCACGTTAATGCCAGGCTTTACAAGCCATTTTCTCATTTTGAGTTGTGGCTGATTGGTATTGCACGCCACCGATGGGCAATTGTTGTTATTGCGTTTGTGAGGGATGGAGGTGGTCCATTGCTATAGAGAAGGCAATCCACCAAATTACCATTATGTGCTGTCACATGGCAAAGAAGTGTGTTGAAACTAGATGCCTGATGCGGTGCAGAAGGGTCCACACTATGGAATGCTTGTACAAAAGTCAAAACATTAACATTGCCAGAGCCTGTTGGTATTAAATGGGCGTGGAATCCTTTATTTGATTTACTTTTTGGGTGAAACTCATCTTCCCTCATGTAAGGAGCTAATCTAGAAAATGTTAAGTTCAAATCAGATGTGTGTATTTTATGTTGCCACTCCCTCTCTGTCTGCCTTCCTCTTATTGTTTGCTCGTTGTATCTTCTGTGGTCTCCTGTTGTGATTACTGATTTCCTGCACTCTAGGCCTCATCATGAGTTTAGTGGTAGTCCGGCAGTAAATCTGTCGAATTACTGCCAAGCTATGTTACCTTTAGTGCAACTCGGTCTCTTGGCATTACCACAGAATTTTATGTTGGTGTGGGGGCGGTAAGGCAGCGGGAAAATCCCTATTTTTGGAGTGCATGGTACTCCATGGGTGCTTTTAATCGATTTACCGTGAGCGGCAATACTGCATGGTAAACCTACCAAGTTTTGGGGTAAATCCTCCACTTTGTCTCCATACCTGTAGTATGGCGGTGCGGTATTGCGGTGGTAAAGGAATAACTGTCAATTTACCGACATTTGCTTCACTGTGCTTTTAATGAGGCCCACTGTTCGTTACACCTTGAAAGCAAGCGTCCCCAACCAGCACGATCCTCCCCGCAATGAGAGACAATGAAAGACTCTCCCAAAATGGGAATAAGGCCAAGACAGAGTGCGGGTGAGCGTAAATGGGAGTTTATCAATCAGAATAGGGCATGCAAAGAACTCTGCAACCTCCGAGAGCGCTCTGTCTGACAATAGCAAAGACAGGCGTATATATTTACAAAAAACGTCATCAAAACCTACATACTATAGGGGGCACAAGTTCATTGGGATTGGGTGGCGACGACTAACTATAGGTGCTGCTGCGGCGTGGTTGGTCTTGGCTGAAGGACGTCACTGGTCACCCTCGTGGGTTGGGCTGGGCCTGGCAGGTCGGCTTGAGTTCATCCGGGCGGTGTTGGTGTGCCAGTGCGGCCTGTGGCAGAGATGAATACCTTTCCTGACTTACTTGCCCTCGGCCATGCACACCGCAGTCATTCAGTCATTTACAGTGTTATTCTCTTTAGTAAATCTTCCAATAGGTTATTTTATAGGTTAATGCAACACAGGAGGAATGCACCTTGTGAGGGGTCTGGAGGTAATACATCGAGGCCTGGTTACCCGTGTTCTGCTGACCGGGGCCATAGGTCGAGGGGCTAAGCTTCGGGGCCTGGGACGGGTGGTACAGGTCTTTCTGTCTTGTTAGAAGTTGTTATGGATGTTCCGCTGTGTGTTGTCAAAGTGTTGGGTGTCCTGATTGCACAGGGCCATAAGTCTAAGACGGTCCGGTGGGTTGTGGGGTTTACGAGGGGGCGCGGGAGTTTAGACAAAGGTTTACTGCTGTGCTGTAAATAATGCAGGTGGCTGGCCGCGGCCTTGGGTGCTGCAGTGGGGCTACAAATCTTTGAAGCGGCTCCAGTCTGGTCGGGGGAGGTGGGATAGCGCAGAGCGGGCCTCTGTTCTCATGTCTTGGCAGCCTTCGCAGGGTGGGAGGGGGATACATCGAGGCCTTGTACGCATTCACAAAGGTATCTCCCTCGTGTGTTGCTGAATGTAGGTAAAGACATCGCAAACATTTGAACACTTTCTATAATACTTATTTAAAATCACTTCAAAACATGCATTTAACCTTTGCTGGATGTGTCTCGATTATACCCAGTCCGAGCACCATATTTGTACATTATATTCTAGCAGCTACAGTGTTTTAGTTACATGCATATACATTCGCAGTAAATGAGGTAGTAGTTGGATCGGTGGAGTACATAGAAAACGACCCGCCACTGTACGTGACGGTGGTGGCACATAAGGGGCTTAGACATACACACATGATAAGTGCATTCTTGCGCATCCTTTACATGAGTTCATAGTATAGTTGCATTCGCTTTCTCGTGTACTCTAGCAGCATTAGCTTAGTTATGGCGCAAAACCATGGGAGGTAGGTTGCCCAGTGATACACGCAACAAACAGATCCCTGGAGCGTTCCTTTATTATTAGCATCCACCTGTAATGGTGTGAGCTCGCCATTGCTTATATCATGGGAGCATGCTCTCTCATTTTAATACATTCTACAGGCGTTTGTAATATAAGAGATTTTGTGGAAGAAAGCATACTTTGCAAGAGGTCTTGACATTAATATATACATATATATAAAGACTGTCTGCCATCAGATGACCATTTTACCGTTCTTCTCATTGTTCAGGCCTGCTGGCCGGGTCATGCTGATAGTGATAGTACACTGCGGGAGGTGAACTGTTACAATGTTAGCGTATTGCGCTAGCTCATGTCCGTCTTGTTCGTGGGAACGTGCTCGCAGCGGATCTGCCAGGGTGCTGCGGCAACAGGGATGAGACTCTCCAAGGGTGGGGGCCGCGCTACAGTGCGCTGAGCTCACACCATCTTTACCAGACAAAAAATGGTTTCTGGGCCTAGCTAAATTTGTATGGGCAATCAATACGTGTGGGCAATCAATACGTGTGGGCAATCAATACGTGTGGGCAATCAATACGTGTGGGCAATGTCTCCAGCGGGTGAGCCCTCCACCGCCTGGGCCCGGGTGGCACGAGGGGACGCCCAATGAGCCATTGCCCTCACCTGGGGAGAAAACGCAGGCGAGAGGGGTCTCCTGGACCAGTCCTCCCCTACATTTCCCCCCTTTCGTTACTTAAGTAACAAATTCTTTAGCTCTTCTATCCTCCTACATTCTGCTTCGTCCATAACCGCCTCATCCCATGCAGGAGTTCCTTTGATAGGCATCCATGCTCTGCACACCCCCCTTAAGCTCTCACCTCTCCTGGCGTATTCATCTGGAGTACACGTGAGATATATACACCCACCATCTCCCTCCAAATCTACCCAAACTTCCTCGTACCATTCTAGTATGCAGGGCTCTTTGATGGTGGTGTGCCACAGCTTATCTACAATATCCTTGTCGTGGTACATGGGCACCAGTTGGTACCTGGGTGTGTTATCTATCCCTGTTTGTATTTGTGCTTCTTGCATTGTTTTTATTGTACCGTGTGAGTTGCCCATTGTCACCATCATCATTGCACCATTTGGTACTGCGTTAGCACAGACTCGAAGACCCACCTGGCACAGGCAGAAAATCAAAAGGAGGAACACCACAGCTGGCATCAACAATTTCACAGTTGTTCCAAGCCATGAGGAGACCCAGGAGAAGATGTTATCGAACCATGTACTATCTTCTGCTCCGCCTTCCATCTTCATTTTTTCTCCTAGGTTGTGGACTGCTTCGATCACATGGGACAGGGAGCCGTTCTCTGCGTTTTCAGAAGGTACGAAAGTGCAGCAGGCACTTCCTATTTTTCGGCAAACACCGCCGTCCATCGCCGTCAACAGGTCCAGGACATACCTGTTTTGCATGGTCATCAGTCGCAAAGCTCTTAGTTCGACCTTTATTATGTTAAATCCTTCTTCAGTGTCGTTTGCCAGCTGAATCAATTCCCAACGGGTTATCTGGAGCCATTTTGCGTTTGCCCTTGCTTGGACACTTGATACGAGTGAGGCAAAAAATGTTTCTGCTGAGCTGAATAATCGGTATTTGTCTGGGATCTGAGCCAATAGTTCTGATGATGCCTGTGAGATGTAATTTGATGCTCGTCTGTGACGGGTTAGCACCTCTCCCCTGCTTCTGGAAGACAGGACATACATTTGTGATTCTGCAGTTGGTTGGGCCACACTCTGTTGCGTGCGTTCCTGTGTCCTTTTGCTTCCATCGATGTGGCTTTCTGGTATCACCATTAGAGCTGAGTGCAGAGTGGCCATTGAGCAGCTGCCACTCCACGACGGGGGGAGGTGTAGGTATGCCTGGTTGCCACATACCCAGTACGTGTCCATAAGGGCCGCAGTCCCTTTTCTTAGATCTGGGATGGTGAGGGTTTTGTTGCACTTCTTGTTCGTACCCATGGACGTTCTCCCTTCTCCTTCGAAACATAGTTCATACTCTATTTCACTCTGCAGCTTGAAAGGCTTTTCGATGGGCGTAACCCAGGTTAACTTTGAAATGTGTTCCTTCCATACGGGTGTGCACGTTTCTTCTATCCATTGCAACTTCACCGGTGCCACACCCCTCAGTGCTTCAGCTTTGCACATTACTTCTTCGTCCTTCCACTTGTTGTCAGAAAAAAGTGTTCCTTCAATTACAAAAAATGGTTCCTTCAGACATACCACCCCTGCCGGTTTTGGGTAGCACGTTTTCTCGTTCTGTAACATTTGAAAAGTCACTTCATGTGCCTGGAAGGTGTTCTTAATCCTGCATAACGTAAGATGAAGGAGACACTGGGCATCCATGATTGGCAACTCTTTGGGTAACAATACTTTGGGTGTACCTGATGCGTGGGGAATGAGGGAGAAGACATAACAGCTCTCATTTGTTGTTTGTTTAGCTGTGGCACTCATATCTGCATACCACTTATTTGTTTGGTGGGGGTGTCGTGGGTCTTCCATTTTATCTAGACCTAGCCCATAGTACTCATCATACTTCCTCCTCCCTGCTTCCCTCTTCCGTCTGTTATTCTTGTTCCTTTGGTGCTTCCCAGCCTCCTGAATGAAGGGCAAAACAGACCCCCCTTTCCCCTTCCCGCCCCCCTTCACCCAGTCATCATATAATATTTCATGTGTTGCTTTCATTCTTTGATTGTCTATGGCCATGGGGGCAGGTTGGCTGGTGGGGGTGTTATACAACCAGGATATGGCAGAGGGGTTTCGGTCGTTTAAGCTGTGAGCATTGTAATTAGACATCTCAGGTGGGGACAGTGTGTTATTTTGCCTTTTACCCTTTGGCCCTTCATCTTGTGAGATGACAACATCGGATGGCGTAGTATAGTAGCCCCACACAAGTTTAGTTCCGTCCCATACCAAGAAATCACCTTCCCTTGTATTGGCATTGACACTTGCAGTTGTATTGGCCCCAGTAGTTGTGTTGTTCCCTCCCCCCTCGTTCATCTCGATAGAGATGAACGCTATGAACCAGTATGTAACCAGACCAAACATTAATGTAAAAAACAATATAATGCACGCAGATAGTCCACATTCATACGAATATATGCATTTCTCAGTTAACCACTTTCTATTTCTAGTAAATCTATCCGTTGCAGGCTGCCCGTTAGATGCCATGGAAGCTCCTGTTTAAGATATAAAAGTGCATTGAGTGCATACATGTAAACATTTTGCTAGCACCATCAGTGCCAATATACATGTGACGGGGAATGGGAAGGGGTGGGGATACGGGGAGGGGTATTCACAGACAAGGGTGTATACAGGCTATAATTTGGCATTCCATTAACTATATATATATATATATATACACTCAACCAGGTAAAAGTTAATATCTTTATCAGTTTTGCATTTATTCAAGTTTAGTACCAACACATACACATAAGTTCATGTTCAGTCATTCTGCTCAGTTGCATCGTTTGCTGTTGTCTGTGCCTCCTCATCTACCTCTTCTTGTACGCGGCTATATGCTTTCCGTACGTCGGTCAAGTGCACCCAGTACCTCAACCCTTTGACCTTCACTGCCGTGGGCGTGCAAAATATTACTTCGTATGGGCCATGGAATCGTGGTGCATTCCACCGACGCACAAAGCTTCTGACATAAATCCAGTCGCCTGGCATTAGCTGTAGCTGTTGCCCTGGCTCCGTGACAGAGCCTGTTACATTTCCCTCTTCTCTAGTGAAGGGTGGGGAGAGTTGCTTTGATATCACGCGCGCTGCCCTTGTCAATTTCCTCAAATAATCTGTGAATTCATCTCCCAATATCGCGGCGCTTCTATGAGCGTCTGAGTGTTCGCGCAGTGGCGAGTGTGCTGTGTTCATTCGTCTCCCAGTCACGATCTCGTGCGGGGACAAATGGTGGTCTTTGCTTGGCTGATTTCTCAATTCAAATAGCGCAAGGGGTAGGCAGTAAATCCAATTCTTCTTTAATGAGAAGCATAGTTTTGATAACCTGCCCTTCAACAGTCCGTTCATCTTTTCCACTACGCCATTACTTTGAGGATGATAAATTGAACATAATTTATGTTTTATTCCCAATAATGTAGTGACTTCCTTAAAAAGCTCATTCACAAAATGAGTGCCGTTGTCTGAGCGAATCACGTCACAAATTCCCCAGCGCGGGAACACTTCCCTTACTAGAAACTTGGCGGCGCTCTTGGCATCAGGTCGTGCGCAAGGTCCTGCTTTCACCCACCTTGAAAATGGGCACACAACCACGATCATGTATCGTGCGCCATTACACCTTTCCCCCATATCTGCATAATCTATATGCAGTTCTTTGAATGGGCCAATGGGTTTAGGTATTGTTCCCCGGAGAGTGCGTAATGTCATTCCTGAAGTGTATATTTGGCATGTTGTACATTCCATTGCCAATCGAGACACATGCTCCTGGAGACAGGGCACGAACCATTCTTCCTGTATTTCTGCTGCGATGTGCTGTTTGGTGTTATGTGCAGGGAAGTGTAGCTGTTGAAATGCAATCTCTAATAGCTGTATTGGCATTACCACTTTCCCCGAGTTATTTTGCCGCCATAGCAGGTCTGTTCCTGACTTGCTGCACCCTCGCTTTGTCCACATTAATTTTTCCTCTGCACCGGCTCCTTCCTGCAATTCTATTATTTGTGGTATGGGCATCATATTATATCCCTCTGGGGGTTCTTCGTTTGTCTTGTGCTTAAGCATATATTCACCTGTGTCATTTTTCTGAAAATAGGAAGCCTCCTTGGCGGCGGCGTCCGCTGCCGCGTTTCCTAAAGACACAACTTCTGTGTTGGATGTATGTGCTTGGCACTTTACTATTGCTACTGCAGTAGGGTTTTGCAGGGCCTCAATTAACTCTTTCAACAATTCTGCATGCTGTACTGGTGTTCCGTCTGCCCGCCTAAATCCCCTACGCCCCCATCTTGCTAGTCCTCCATGTACTGTCGTTGTCATGTAAGCTGAGTCTGTGTATATTGTCACTGCACAACCCTTTGCTGCATGTAGTGCTTCTATGAGCGCAATCAGTTCTGCTGCCTGTGCGGAGTAATGTGATGGGAGGCGGTATTGTATCAGTGTTTCATACTCACCGTCTTCTAACCTCACTACTGCCATTCCAACGTGTTTTTCTCCCGTGTCCACGTCAATTGATGCTGACCCATCCACAAAGTACACTTCCCCCTCGCTTAGAGCGTTCTCACACACCACTGTCTCCTCCCCTCTTTCTCCTGTGTAGGTTGCGCAATCGTGGTTCTGCATGTCTTCGAGTGTGCACGCTTCTGTAATGAATGTGGCGGGGTTTACTGTCTTGCATCTCACTATATGGATGTTGGCACTGGACAATATAATCTCGTAGGCGGTCGCCCGCTGTGTGGTCAGTGTGCTTTTTGATCTTTCTAATATTGCAAATAATGAATGTTCCACAAACAATGTCACCGGGCAACCCATTACTATGGTGGCACTTTTCTCAATCGCGAACGCGGCTGCCGCGAGTGATTGCTCACACGCGAAATGGCCCTGCATCACGGCATCTAAAGTACCACTATAGTAGGCCAATGGCTTGTGTCCTAAGGACGCTTTTTGTGTCAGCACTGCTGTCATCAGTGTTTCTTTGCAGTGTGAGAATAGGTAAAATTCGCGTCCATAATCAGGGTTTGCGAGTACTGGGGCGCTTGAAATCAAATCTTTTAATGTTTGGAAAGAGGAGCTCATCTCTTCCGTCCATTCCATCTTCCTGTTCTCCTGTTGGGCCACCTTTAATGCTTGTAGTAGGGGCCTGGTGTATGCCGCATAATCTAATATCCATGCTCGGCAGTAATTGCACATTCCCAAGAATTTCTGCATGTCTTTTACTGTTGTGGGTTCTCTTACTGATCTTATCGCTTCCACTCTGTCTGGTATTATTCTTTTCCCATCTTTTGAAATCAGCTGTCCCAGGTACAGGACCTCTGTCAGACAGTACTGTAGCTTTCCCTTGTCCACTTTGTACCCCTTGTTGGCCAGCAAAGTCAATAATGTTATGGAATCTGTTCTGCATTTCTCTTCGTTTTGTGCGCAGACTAGTAAATCGTCTACATACTGAATAATGGTGCTCTCAACTGATAGGTTTCCTAGGTCTTCATGTAATACGCGATTGAAGATGCTCGGGCTCTCGCAGTATCCCTGTGGTAATCTGCAATGTTCATATCTTTTACCCCCCAGTGTGAAGGCGGTAAGGTATCTACTCTCTTCAGCCAGGGGTATGGAGAAAAATGCGTTTTTCAAATCTACTACTGTGAAATGTGATGCCTCTTTCGGGATGCTGCATAGTATTGATGCAGGGTTCGGGACTAGAGG
This sequence comes from Ambystoma mexicanum, assembly GCF_040938575.1. Taxonomy (NCBI): domain Eukaryota; kingdom Metazoa; phylum Chordata; class Amphibia; order Caudata; family Ambystomatidae; genus Ambystoma; species Ambystoma mexicanum. The sequence continues at coordinate 370,789,202 of NC_090931.1, forward strand.
GAACTCCTTCTGAATTACATCATTGAGGGGGCGTAAGTAATGTTCATAATACAATAAGGGTGCCTTCACAGCCTTACCCCCCACTGTTACATCCAAAGCTTCTGTGTAAGGAACTTCAATTACAGCCCCAGAGAACCCCTGCGTCTCTAACTTCCTGTTAGATAACGGGAATCGGCCCTCTCTGACACATGATTTCTCCACTCCCGAATCAACCATGAATATAAACTGCTTGTCTCCTATCTGCGCCCCTACCAATGGTTCCTCTGCTGCATTGTAGGTGGTGGATAGAACTGGACACGCAAGTGTTCTCTGTGGGCTGTCCTATGCGGGGTATCTCATCGCTCCTCCCTCAAGACACTCCCTGAAACCACTGACATGCCGCCATAAGGTGCTGGCGCGGGGGCCCCATTTGCTGTTGTCGCGAAAGGGTTACCTGGCGTGTATTGCATACTGTCATTGTTCTGTGGGTGGTTCTGTGTCCTATACTGGGGTCCCTGTTGCTGGCCCATGTTACCCTGGCCGGGGTTTCTTGGTTGCTGCTGTCCCATTGGGAGACCATATGGGCTCCCTGGGTGTGGATGACCATAATTCTCCTCCTCTTGGAACCCATTGTTTTGTCTACTTCTGCACTCCCTGGAGTAATGCCCCCATCGTCCACAGTTCCAGCAACTCCCCTGGGGGCCCCTGGGACCCTGCCATCCCTTTCCTCCCATTCCCCCGTACCCCTGTCCGCCTCCTCTCCGGCCCCTGTACCCACCTCGTCCCCCTCGAGGGGTCCACTCTTGCCACTGCGGACTTCCACCTTGTTCCTGCTCAGTCCACTGCCGCTGTGCTGTTCCCGCCCAATTAGTTGCCACCCTTCCTTGGAGTGCTATCAGCCCCTCCTCCTCTTCATCTCCCTCTCTACTGTGTGGGAGCGCGGCTACTGCTGCTGCAACCTTCACTAGCTTTGACTGTACTAACTTCGCCTCGTCTGCCAATCTTTTCTGCGCCACCTCCTTCTCCCTCTCCTTGATTCGTTTACAATGGTGTACTATTATGCTCTGAATTTCTGGCCATCCCTTTGCTTCAATACCTGCTATCTTGTCAAGCGCCTTCTGCACTTCCTTTGGGAGCCCTCTCTTTATAATAAAATAAAATAAAGATGTCGATTGATACCAGGGCGTGCCCGTTTCTGCTCTCCACATCTCTTGGACCCGAAAAATGTAATCCATAGCCTCCTCCCCGTCATTCATTGTACACTGCATCACTGACTGTAAGTCCGGTGTGTCTGGGAATGTTTCGCGTAAGGCATCCCACACCCTGGCACGCACTGTGTTAAAGGATGCCCCATCATGGCGGTCACAGTCTAACGTTACTCCCGGGAAACCGGCTTTTACCCATACTCTTTCAGCCTGATCGCCCACTGCTGATACGAGCAGACTTTTCACATCTCCTATAGCTAGGGGTACCCCAGCAGTATGTTTCTCAAAGGCATATATCCACTTACTTGCCCCTCCTGATAACGGGGGCAATAGCTTTAATAAATTGGCTTTATCCATCTGCGCCCATGGGATATAATTGGGCCTCCCTCCTCCCCTGTGTATCAACGGGAGCTGTAGCTTTCCTTTCGTCATCCCATCCGGGCCCGTTTTTGGTGCTGATGTTCCCAGTGATGCCATTTTCCCCACTCCTTAATCGCCCCGTCCATTCATCGTCCAGTGTTCTCATTGAACACGTACCTTCCTCCCCCTCGCTTCCCCCTCCCATCGCCATACTCAACCTGTCGCTTTCTTCTAACTCGTCCCTTATATCACACAGCAATTCCTCTCTAATTCCCCCAAGCCTTTCTTCGTTTACAACATCTCCCTCTCTGGACCCTACTTCTATTATTTGCGTTGGTTCTTCCTCAATTCTGAACAGGATCTCGCCCTTTTTCCACCCCTCTTCGGGCTTTCTATGTTCACCTGGTGCTCTGGACGTACGCCCTGATCTAGTTGCATCTAGTGCTGTTCGTTCGCATATGTCTTTTATCCTTGAGAGCTCATCTTTTGCTATCGACAGTCTTGACTCTAAATCATCTGTGAGCTTCTCTATATCTACCCTTTGTGTGCCTGCCTGGGCTCGCTCCCTCGTGCTTTCATATGGCGGAGGTGCCGTGGGCGGTGGGGTGTAGTATCTTTCGGGGGAGGTATGTAAGTGGGGTCACTGTACCCCTCTGCGGGCACAGGCTTCTTTAATATCGGGTACAAACTTATTACCTCTACTGGTGGCGCTACACTTGACCCTTCTTTGACATCTCTTTGTATTAGTAGTGGATTGTCTGTGGTGGACGGGAGGTCAGGATTTAATGCTGGTGTTTTAGGCGGTGGTATCTCTTCGAATAACCTCCAAAGATCTAATATTTCCCTCCTATTTTGCAGCTGCTTTCCTTTGTATTTTAGAAAAATGCATGTGGCCACCGTATCCAGAACGCTTTTATCAAATGACCCTCCCTCGGGCCAAATCTGAGGTAACCCCTCCCCCTTGAGCTCGGTCACCCATTGGTCGTGATATTTTTTAATCCGCTCCACGTATCCCGGGAGATTCTTACAAATATGTGATAAGGGTGTTTCAGCCCCCATCTCTGTGCTCTCCTAGTACTGGTGTGTCTCCGTGTATTTGCAACTACAATGTAAATGTAGTATCAGTATTATTCTTTATATTTTACTTCACATTCAATGTTGGGTCCCTTTGGGCTCTCCTCCTCCCTGACTGCGCAATACAGAACTGGCCGTACACAATGCCTATTCTGTTCTCTTTGGGGGGCACATACAAGAGCAACCCATCCCTTATTTTGACAATGTCAGCCTGGAAATCAAAAAGGTACTCACTCACTTCACTATATTGACGTTATCTGGAAAGGGAAAAAAGTTTTATCCGACCACACTTACCATGACCATTTAACTATTATGCATTTATAACCGCTTCACACATTCACAACATCAAAATGTCTTCTAACACATACAAGGTGCACACACCTCTTGGCACCACTCAATTCACCATTCAAGCTGCCCTCCCTTTCCTCCCTAGCCGGCTGTCCCTGTTCGTCTTATTTGAATATCTAGATGCACATATATATAGATATTAACCTGTTTTCCCCCCTTCTAGTAGGACTCTTTTTCTCTTACTGTCTCCCTAAGTTTGTGCTAATCACAGTTCTTTATTCTCCCCCCTACCCTTAAAGAAAAGAAAGGAAAAAAGTAATAGCGGTCACTAATGTACTCTCAGTGTCCCCTTTTGCTGAACACTTTTATTTTATACTCCACTTCTTCATATATTCCCAGTACTAGTCAAGATAGCACTATGCGGCGCCGCCTTCCACCCCCTTTCGGAGCTAGGTTCCCGTCACTTTTATCTCTTTTTCACCTCTTGATCCTAATGGCCATATGCAAAGAAAAAGCAAGGAAAATTTAAGATGATCCTTAGAAGATCTGCGTACCCCCCCTATCGTTATCTGTCTTACACTTCTTTCCCCGCTCCCTTTAGAATCGCTCGCACTCAGTACTCACGTGCCCGTCTTGAACCGATAGTCTCCGAAACTGGGTCCGTCCAGGCAGTGTCGCCGTCAGCTCAACAGTCAGCCCTGGCTCCGGCGAGCGGTACTCAAAGGGGATTTCTCAACCGGGATCCCGTACCCCCTCTCTATTGAGTGCGCACTTCTTAGTGTACCGGTCGCCGTTGGCGGGCAGCCTCCCGGAGCCGGCTCACCGTGCGTATCCCTTTTCGACCGGAGATTCTCGTGCCAAAAGGGGACGGTTATAAGGAGTTAGGAAGAAATAAAAATCACGCTATCGGGGTCACCACTGAAAGCAAGCGTCCCCAACCAGCACGATCCTCCCCGCAATGAGAGACAATGAAAGACTCTCCCAAAATGGGAATAAGGCCAAGACAGAGTGCGGGTGAGCGTAAATGGGAGTTTATCAATCAGAATAGGGCATGCAAAGAACTCTGCAACCTCCGAGAGCGCTCTGTCTGACAATAGCAAAGACAGGCGTATATATTTACAAAAAACGTCATCAAAACCTACATACTATAGGGGGCACAAGTTCATTGGGATTGGGTGGCGACGACTAACTATAGGTGCTGCTGCGGCATGGTTGGTCTTGGCTGAAGGACGTCACTGGTCACCCTCGTGGGTTGGGCTGGGCCTGGCAGGTCGGCTTGAGTTCATCCGGGCGGTGTTGGTGTGCCAGTGCGGCCTGTGGCAGAGATGAATACCTTTCCTGACTTACTTGCCCTCGGCCATGCACACCGCAGTCATTCAGTCATTTACAGTGTTATTCTCTTTAGTAAATCTTCCAATAGGTTATTTTATAGGTTAATGCAACACAGGAGGAATGCACCTTGTGAGGGGTCTGGAGGTAATACATCGAGGCCTGGTTACCCGTGTTCTGCTGACCGGGGCCATAGGTCGAGGGGCTAAGCTTCGGGGCCTGGGACGGGTGGTACAGGTCTTTCTGTCTTGTTAGAAGTTGTTATGGATGTTCCGCTGTGTGTTGTCAAAGTGTTGGGTGTCCTGATTGCACAGGGCCATAAGTCTAAGACGGTCCGGTGGGTTGTGGGGTTTACGAGGGGGCGCGGGAGTTTAGACAAAGGTTTACTGCTGTGCTGTAAATAATGCAGGTGGCTGGCCGCGGCCTTGGGTGCTGCAGTGGGGCTACAAATCTTTGAAGCGGCTCCAGTCTGGTCGGGGGAGGTGGGATAGCGCAGAGCGGGCCTCTGTTCTCATGTCTTGGCAGCCTTCGCAGGGTGGGAGGGGGATACATCGAGGCCTTGTACGCATTCACAAAGGTATCTCCCTCGTGTGTTGCTGAATGTAGGTAAAGACATCGCAAACATTTGAACACTTTCTATAATACTTATTTAAAATCACTTCAAAACATGCATTTAACCTTTTCTGGATGTGTCTCGATTATACCCAGTCCGAGCACCATATTTGTACATTATATTCTAGCAGCTACAGTGTTTTAGTTACATGCATATACATTCGCAGTAAATGAGGTAGTAGTTGGATCGGTGGAGTACATAGAAAACGACCCGCCACTGTACGTGACGGTGGTGGCACATAAGGGGCTTAGACATACACACATGATAAGTGCATTCTTGCGCATCCTTTACATGAGTTCATAGTATAGTTGCATTCGCTTTCTCGTGTACTCTAGCAGCATTAGCTTAGTTATGGCGCAAAACCATGGGAGGTAGGTTGCCCAGTGATACACGCAACAAACAGATCCCTGGAGCGTTCCTTTATTATTAGCATCCACCTGTAATGGTGTGAGCTCGCCATTGCTTATATCATGGGAGCATGCTCTCTCATTTTAATACATTCTACAGGCGTTTGTAATATAAGAGATTTTGTGGAAGAAAGCATACTTTGCAAGAGGTCTTGACATTAATATATACATATATATAAAGACTGTCTGCCATCAGATGACCATTTTACCGTTCTTCTCATTGTTCAGGCCTGCTGGCCGGGTCATGCTGATAGTGATAGTACACTGCGGGAGGTGAACTGTTACAATGTTAGCGTATTGCGCTAGCTCATGTCCGTCTTGTTCGTGGGAACGTGCTCGCAGCGGATCTGCCAGGGTGCTGCGGCAACAGGGATGAGACTCTCCAAGGGTGGGGGCCGCGCTACAGTGCGCTGAGCTCACACCATCTTTACCAGACAAAAAATGGTTTCTGGGCCTAGCTAAATTTGTATGGGCAATCAATACGTGTGGGCAATCAATACGTGTGGGCAATCAATACGTGTGGGCAATCAATACGTGTGGGCAATGTCTCCAGCGGGTGAGCCCTCCACCGCCTGGGCCCGGGTGGCACGAGGGGACGCCCAATGAGCCATTGCCCTCACCTGGGGAGAAAACGCAGGCGAGAGGGGTCTCCTGGACCAGTCCTCCCCTACATTTCCCCCCTTTCGTTACTTAAGTAACAAATTCTTTAGCTCTTCTATCCTCCTACATTCTGCTTCGTCCATAACCGCCTCATCCCATGCAGGAGTTCCTTTGATAGGCATCCATGCTCTGCACACCCCCCTTAAGCTCTCACCTCTCCTGGCGTATTCATCTGGAGTACACGTGAGATATATACACCCACCATCTCCCTCCAAATCTACCCAAACTTCCTCGTACCATTCTAGTATGCAGGGCTCTTTGATGGTGGTGTGCCACAGCTTATCTACAATATCCTTGTCGTGGTACATGGGCACCAGTTGGTACCTGGGTGTGTTATCTATCCCTGTTTGTATTTGTGCTTCTTGCATTGTTTTTATTGTACCGTGTGAGTTGCCCATTGTCACCATCATCATTGCACCATTTGGTACTGCGTTAGCACAGACTCGAAGACCCACCTGGCACAGGCAGAAAATCAAAAGGAGGAACACCACAGCTGGCATCAACAATTTCACAGTTGTTCCAAGCCATGAGGAGACCCAGGAGAAGATGTTATCGAACCATGTACTATCTTCTGCTCCGCCTTCCATCTTCATTTTTTCTCCTAGGTTGTGGACTGCTTCGATCACATGGGACAGGGAGCCGTTCTCTGCGTTTTCAGAAGGTACGAAAGTGCAGCAGGCACTTCCTATTTTTCGGCAAACACCGCCGTCCATCGCCGTCAACAGGTCCAGGACATACCTGTTTTGCATGGTCATCAGTCGCAAAGCTCTTAGTTCGACCTTTATTATGTTAAATCCTTCTTCAGTGTCGTTTGCCAGCTGAATCAATTCCCAACGGGTTATCTGGAGCCATTTTGCGTTTGCCCTTGCTTGGACACTTGATACGAGTGAGGCAAAAAATGTTTCTGCTGAGCTGAATAATCGGTATTTGTCTGGGATCTGAGCCAATAGTTCTGATGATGCCTGTGAGATGTAATTTGATGCTCGTCTGTGACGGGTTAGCACCTCTCCCCTGCTTCTGGAAGACAGGACATACATTTGTGATTCTGCAGTTGGTTGGGCCACACTCTGTTGCGTGCGTTCCTGTGTCCTTTTGCTTCCATCGATGTGGCTTTCTGGTATCACCATTAGAGCTGAGTGCAGAGTGGCCATTGAGCAGCTGCCACTCCACGACGGGGGGAGGTGTAGGTATGCCTGGTTGCCACATACCCAGTACGTGTCCATAAGGGCCGCAGTCCCTTTTCTTAGATCTGGGATGGTGAGGGTTTTGTTGCACTTCTTGTTCGTACCCATGGACGTTCTCCCTTCTCCTTCGAAACATAGTTCATACTCTATTTCACTCTGCAGCTTGAAAGGCTTTTCGATGGGCGTAACCCAGGTTAACTTTGAAATGTGTTCCTTCCATACGGGTGTGCACGTTTCTTCTATCCATTGCAACTTCACCGGTGCCACACCCCTCAGTGCTTCAGCTTTGCACATTACTTCTTCGTCCTTCCACTTGTTGTCAGAAAAAAGTGTTCCTTCAATTACAAAAAATGGTTCCTTCAGACATACCACCCCTGCCGGTTTTGGGTAGCACGTTTTCTCGTTCTGTAACATTTGAAAAGTCACTTCATGTGCCTGGAAGGTGTTCTTAATCCTGCATAACGTAAGATGAAGGAGACACTGGGCATCCATGATTGGCAACTCTTTGGGTAACAATACTTTGGGTGTACCTGATGCGTGGGGAATGAGGGAGAAGACATAACAGCTCTCATTTGTTGTTTGTTTAGCTGTGGCACTCATATCTGCATACCACTTATTTGTTTGGTGGGGGTGTCGTGGGTCTTCCATTTTATCTAGACCTAGCCCATAGTACTCATCATACTTCCTCCTCCCTGCTTCCCTCTTCCGTCTGTTATTCTTGTTCCTTTGGTGCTTCCCAGCCTCCTGAATGAAGGGCAAAACAGACCCCCCTTTCCCCTTCCCGCCCCCCTTCACCCAGTCATCATATAATATTTCATGTGTTGCTTTCATTCTTTGATTGTCTATGGCCATGGGGGCAGGTTGGCTGGTGGGGGTGTTATACAACCAGGATATGGCAGAGGGGTTTCGGTCGTTTAAGCTGTGAGCATTGTAATTAGACATCTCAGGTGGGGACAGTGTGTTATTTTGCCTTTTACCCTTTGGCCCTTCATCTTGTGAGATGACAACATCGGATGGCGTAGTATAGTAGCCCCACACAAGTTTAGTTCCGTCCCATACCAAGAAATCACCTTCCCTTGTATTGGCATTGACACTTGCAGTTGTATTGGCCCCAGTAGTTGTGTTGTTCCCTCCCCCCTCGTTCATCTCGATAGAGATGAACGCTATGAACCAGTATGTAACCAGACCAAACATTAATGTAAAAAACAATATAATGCACGCAGATAGTCCACATTCATACGAATATATGCATTTCTCAGTTAACCACTTTCTATTTCTAGTAAATCTATCCGTTGCAGGCTGCCCGTTAGATGCCATGGAAGCTCCTGTTTAAGATATAAAAGTGCATTGAGTGCATACATGTAAACATTTTGCTAGCACCATCAGTGCCAATATACATGTGACGGGGAATGGGAAGGGGTGGGGATACGGGGAGGGGTATTCACAGACAAGGGTGTATACAGGCTATAATTTGGCATTCCATTAACTATATCAATACGTGTGGGCAATCAATACGTGTGGGCAATCAATACGTGTGGGCAATGTCTCCAGCGGGTGAGCCCTCCACCGCCTGGGCCTGGGTGGCACGAGGGGACGCCCAATGAGCCATTGCCCTCACCTGGGGAGAAAACGCAGGCGAGAGGGGCCTGTAGTATGGCGGTGCGGTATTGCGGTGGTAAAGGAATTACTGTCAATTTACCGACATTTGCTTCACTGTGCTTTTAATGAGGCCCACTGTTCGTTACACCTCCATCATAAGTGGTGCTTAAATTCCCCAATGTCCTTGGCTATATTAGCTTGATTTTATTTTTCTCAAAAAGTCATTTGTTTTTACCCATAGTACTGTTCCTGGGGGTGTGTGCCAAAGGCCCTTTTCTGCAGACCCCCCTTACAGGGACTCGAACTATTCTCCTACTGGTTATGCACAGGTGTTGTCAAAGCTTTGTCGGATATCACACTGAGACAATCACTTGCCGGGGACAATTCCAGAGCCCACACAATACTGCACCAAACTCACTAACTAGCTGAGTAGAATCAGCTCTAGGCGGAACGGCAGCATTAGAAAGGGGAGGTGCGCCTAAATCTGCGTGCTCTTAGGAACAATGACTGGCACTGATGGTGATCAGATGCATGCTCTTTCACTGTTTATTTCAGTTTTGATAGTAGAGTTGGGGGTGGTGGGGAGCGGGGTGCATGGATGGGGGTGGAGTTGTACATTTTTCACTGTAATAAACTATTACCTCTTTCATGTTCTCCCTCTTTTCATCTTTCACCCTTACACTTCCTTTCCAGGTGGAATTATTTGCCTCACTACCAGGTGCAACGCCTCCAACCTGCAGTATAAGGCTCACCTGGACGAGGTACTGCGAGAGATGGAGCACAAAGGATTGTGGGAACAAGTAAAGGTGCTGGAGGTGGCGGACTGGGAGAAAACGACTTCTGAACACGACGCCACACTGGGGTCAGAGTTCATCTCTGGGGTAGTGTACCTATATCGGAAATCATCTGAATATCAGGAACATTCATAGGAAGAAAGACCTCCCTACCATGTTGACGATTTGATTTGGGTAAAGCAATAAACGTATCGTCATTTTAGCAACTTCCTTTTGTAGAGCTTTATTTTGACGGTCGGGTAGTTTTTTTTTTTTTTCTTTTTTTTAACCATCCTTGAAAACCCTCACATTTCCTGATAGGTCCAGTGACAGAACTTTCCCGCCTTAATTCATTCGATCTACAAAAGTGATTTGCTGTTTTGTACATTGGCCAAAAGGTGGCACTGTTAGCTAAGAATTTGAAAGTCCTACGTATTTCCTTTAGGTAGGCAATGTGTTGGCGCAACCCTTTCGGCGCCGGGCGTCAAGGTGCAGCGTCTTGGTCACAGGTCCCCCTTCCCGTGCACTGTTGGTCGTCAGCAAGGCGCACCGAAGGAGGCCCTAGCACCGTACAGCGCCGGTTCTTGAACATACTGACATCCAAAATACTAATAAATGCGATGTTTTGGATGACAGTATATTTGAAGGATGCACAGCCCACTCAGCAAGTTTGGCAAACAGCACAGCTTCACTTGTTGCATTCCTTTAATATACTGACATCCAAAATAATATGTTTTAAAGAAAAGCACTCTGTGAAAAAGCTACTCAGAGAAAAATGGACAAAAAACAACATATGTTTGTTTTTTTGGTCACTGTTCACATGCATGTTTCATAAAATGTTATAAACTGTGTATTCTGATGTGTATGTTGCTATCGTGGCTGAGGGTGATATACCTCAGACCTTATGCCTGGTGCCAATAGCTCACCCAGTTCTGTTTTTTATCTTTGCATTATGGGATTTGTAGTTTTGCTTTTCCCCTCATCTGGTCCATTGGGCAGTTCCCAAAATGCAAAATGTAAACTAGGACCTAATGAGCTACTCACATTCAATACTGGACAGCTGAGAGCTCTGATAAGGCCCGGCTAACCCGTGACCAACGCATGATTCATTTGGAAGTCCTTACTTTCCTGCACATGTAAGGGGTTCCATGTATTACTATCCCCGCAAAAATATTGTGATACAAAAATATTGCCATATTTTTGCGGCGATATTGAGCCATGGATCCTGCGGGGGACCCCCCCCCCCGCATTATTTTTAAATATGCAGGGGACACCCCCACAACCCCGGCTCCCACAAATTATCCCCCCCCTCGCAAAATATCGCCTATGGCGAGACAAACAACCATATGTACGGCGTTATTTTTGGTGGGGATAATATGTAAGGATACCAATGTAAGGATGGGAAGACGCAATTTCCACAGGGTCGCCAATTTTTCTTCCAGATACACCAGACTGACTGGATGTGGGCCTTTAGTTCATGTTTGCAGCCTTGGAATAGTCTGGAAAACATTTTATGAGAACTGCATGTATTGTTGTATTGTTGTAAAATACACAGTGGTGCTGCCTACCAAGTGCTATGATACCTGTAGTAGCTTAGCCCAGATGGCCCCCAGGCATTTCTATTCCCAAGTCACTTACTGCATATGCCCAGGCGAGATGATTTCCAATGTTTCCGATTCAGGCATTGGGCAAGGACATGCTAAACCTTTGCCTCAAAGATAAGGCGTCAGACCCTGCATGTGAAGGATAGAAGCCTGGTTCAGCCAGCACAGAAGGGTCACCAAAGAGTTGTATTATTCTTTGTCGCTGTAGTCGGACTGCAAGGGCATGGTAGAAGGAAAGGGGATCTGATGTGGCTCTTGTGTGGCTCTCCTGGTAGATATGACATAGAGCAGAGCCAGACAGGTGGCTTGAGCAGACAAAAGCCTTTATTAGCCTATTTACCTCTACTTCTGACCTGATGTGCTCAGACCACAGCATGGAAGGAGAGCAAAGGAGTTTTTAGCAGCTTCCTAAACTTCAGCTAATCTTTCTTCTACCTCATATCTCTGTGGGTATAATGTTCTTTCATCAACGGGTGCAATTTCAGTGGGTTTTTTTTTTGAGTACATTTTACCGAAAAAATGAATCGAAATATATAAGGGAGGGTTGGAAAGGTGTGTATATATAAGGGGTCGGGGGTCAGGAATAGGTAAAAACAACAATAAGGGATGGGGGGGCTGTAGGGGAAGCCCCCAAAAATTTAAATACATCAATTTCAATGGAGTTTTTTCGGTAAAACATACTCGTAAAAAAAAACATCAAAATTGCACCCTTCGATGAAATGACATAGAACCGTGGCGTGGATATTGTTTCAGGAATTTGGCGTGATGGTGTGGAGCAGTAATTAACAGCTGCATTTTGTTTTGAATAGGCCCCTTTTGGTTGAAGATTGATTCCTGAAGGGGGACTAAGATGTGGCGTTGAAGGCCAGATATTTAGGGACAACATTCCAAGTGGCCCAATGGGTGATGCCATAGGACCTTCAAAAGGTTCCATGTGATAATAGCCCCGCAAATATGTCCCCTGACACAAAAGTCATTGTTTTTTGCAGAGACATTATTACATTGAACATGCGGTGGACTCCCCTGAAACCACTTTTTTTTTTCTTCTTTAAATGGGAGCAGGGGACATCCCTGCAACCCGCCCCCATACATGATATCACCATATATAATGTTGCCAATGACTTTTCCCAGCAACATTATGTATGGGGACATTATTACCTGATACCCTTGAAGATTACTTGGTAGTCTACTGGAAGCCGACTGTAGTGTTGTGTTTCTGCCTCTTAGAACCCGTTATTGTATAAGTGACAGAACGCCATCTGATAGGACATGCAATCTTGAGTTTTTCAATTTTTTTACTATGAGAAAGGATGGTGGTTTCCTCTCTCAGAAAGTGAGCTCTGCTAAACATTCCTACATTTCCAACATTCCATTCTAACAAATCTAGTGTACACATGTGTACTCTGTTGGACTTTGTTTACTGACAAACCAGCAGCTGCAATGTGATTTGGCAGCTACAGAGTGACGTGTGCATTCCTGAAGCAGCTGGCTGGAATCAAATAAATTCAAACAGCCTGGGGGTGCCTTTAGAAGCGGACACGCATGTCAAACTACTTTTTACTGCATATCCTCATGACTGGTGGCAGTACTTTTGTTAAAAATAAATTAAACATGATATCTAGTTTGATATAGTGGCCTGTGGGGGATATATTTAAAACTACCAAAACCAAATCTGATGTAATTTTATTATCTACTGGTTTCCTGTGATCCTTGCAGCAGCTGAGCAATCGTTGTATTGCGTCTGCCCTGAGAGCCTCATCCATGACAGATGGTGGACCGGCCCTGGTTGTCTCTTCGTTCTCTGCTGTGAAGGCTTGCCGGATAGCTTGATGACAGGACCTGAACACTAGAGAAGAGACCAGCCATCTTGGATAGGCCCTGACCCTACTTCCTTCCTGAGACACCACCGAACATTCTGTACACAAGGCACTCGGGGAGTTGACAGCCCTGTCCTGAATTGGTGCACCTCCTACCTGTCAGGCAGACACCAGGCCATCCAGATGAACATGTTGCATTCTAACCGACCTCCAGTCTCTTGTGGAGTCCCTCACGGCTCCATCTTTTCATCATTCCTGTTTAAACCTTACACACAGAGCCTTATGGCACACTACTGATAGATTCCATTACAGCCATCTATCGATGCACGGATGGTACTCTGTTGTCTGCGATTAACTAGCCATCAACCAGTCCTGGATCTCAACTACTTTTCTCAAACTTAACCCATCCAAGACCAAATTCGTCCTCATCAGTCCCCCCGCTAAACAAAACATGTCCAATATGGGCTCAATGATAATCGACAAGAAGCATTTGATCCGCAACTCTACGATTCAGCAAAATCCTTAGGCTTCACCAGTGATAGCAGCCTGTCTTTCCAGAAACACATAGCCAAAAAGGCCTAAATGGTCTGGTTCCAAATCTCCCCCCTTCGCAAACTCAAACCCTTCCCCCACTTGCGGATTTCCGGACCTTAGTGCAGGTCCTTGTGGTCTCACACATCAATGGTGGAAATGCCCTCCTGGCAGAGCTCCCAGCAGCTCACTCGGCTCCCCTAAAAACAGTCCACCATGCTGCAACACGTCTTATTAAAGGTGTGAGGAAATTTGACCGAATCACCCATGCCCTGCGCAAACTACATTGGCTTTCTCTCCAGTCCCGGATATTGTTCAAGACTGCATGTATCATCTACAAAGCGTTCATAAATAGCACACCAGAATACCTTGCGGCTAAGCTCATATCTGGTGGCACACGCTCCTCGCACGACAAATCGTCCAACCGGGTCAAATCACAATTTACCTACAAGGGCAGGACCAGCAAATAATCCTTCTCTTCTCACGCACCCAACCATTGGAACTCGATCCCTGTATACGCTTGAATGCACCCACCATTCTCCAAATTAGCAAAAATCTCTCAAAGCGTGGCTTTTTCAAGAAAACCTGACAAAGGACGAATCCCAAGAGACGTACGGACAGGCGCACACACCATAACTCGCAGTGCTGATCTACTGTTAAAAGATGCAAGCCCATATACTGGCCACCCTCACCCTGTACAGCACTGTTGCTCTCGAGCTAGATCTGCGCTTTAAACAATAAAATACAAATACAATTAAAAATAAAGTAGTGCTTGTTAAGGCAGCCAGAATTGGCCTAATGTAAGAAGGATTGGGATGGACCAATCCACTGTGGGGAAGGATCCCTCCCCCTTAATTGAATCATCTTTGAATTGTCTTTGGACCAACTTGAGAGGATCTCACTGGAAGTTTGTTGGGGCAAAGGCAGTCCAAAGTTCCATCCATTGGGTGAAGATATTAACTTCCAGGAATGCAAACCCTCTCCCTAATGAATTCAGGGAAACAAGTGAAGTGACTTGCTGTGGGAAAAGCTTGACTGCTGCTGGACACTGGTACCTAGGACTCTGCTTGATTAAGAAGCAAGCCTTGGCAAATTCATTGCTGCGAAGGACAGAAGATGGGCTTACCTTTTTTAAAAAAAAATGTTTAATTATATTATACAGTTACCAAAGTCAACTTTTAATACCTTTTTAACACACAACCATCATCAATTAAATCAAAATAATTCATTATTTCAAACATATAAATCTCTGTATAACAATACTTTAACTTTATTCCATAAAAACAAATAGTCCTATGTTATACTAAGATATTAATGTCATCATATAGGCTTACCTTTCCTAAAGAGGCTCAATGGAAGGTCTCACAGAACCAAATGAAGCTGCCTGTTGCTCTCCCTGCATCTTTTATCTGCTTCAAGTCAGTTCAAACACCATTGCTTTGCGCCCCCAAGGTCGGCTTTCTAATGTCTCTGAGCTTCAGAGGATCGCCCAATTCCTTTTGTTCCAACTCCGATACTCTGGAAAGCCTTTGATTATTGAGAAATCGTCCAGTTCCATTAGGAGCAATGGGCAGTCTCTCTCTTGATCTTCTCATACGAACCTCTTGAAGTTTTCATAGACTCCGGTAATTGAGATAGCATCACACCCAAAATACCGACCAGTCTTGTGACTTGTCTTTATGCGGTACACTGGTGCCTTACTTGCAATATACTGTGCTATAACACTCAGTAAAATAAATAAAAACTATTTCAAAATCTTGAGGGACAGATGTCTTGTGGCCTTCTTCCCTAATTTCCCAAAAGAAGTGTTGAAGCAGGCATGCATCTAATCCTGGTCTGTGGCCCAGCAGCGTGAGGAGATTGAGATTGCGAGCATGAACTAGTATTTTCTTCAGCCTTTTTCACTCTTTCTCTTCTCTCGTTTCTTGCACGTTTGTTGCGCATTTAATTCCAGTAGGAGATAATGAAACCCCTAACATGCGCTTTTAGGGTCTCACTTGACATTGTCCCAGGAGGGGCCTTTGCGTTGAGAAATTCCTTCATCTGCCTTATTGCCTCACTTCCTGTTGAGGATTTTCTGTGAGAGATGATTGGTAAGAGAGGTTTCTTCCCTATTGGGAGCATATACTCCTTTTTTCCTATTTGGATTTTGGACATCAGACACCTTCCTTCTCCATCTACGAGAACTGAATCCCAGCAGACCCTACAAGGCTAGACGGGAGAATGCGCACACCTCTAGAATTGCTTGCATGGCTGTGCGTGAGTCACATATGTTTAATTCCCTGAGGCTTTCTCTACTTTGTCATTGTCTTATATGGGTACGGGAGCCGCCCGGAAGAAACTGATGTCCCCTTTTTTCTTGTTTGCAAGTAGATTATTTTCTTGTGCTCTATGGAGACCATTGACATTCCAGCAACCAGGTTTGATCTTCCTTGCGCCCATCACGAAGGGCGTTCTGGATCATGTATGTAAATGACCTGTCTCAACTTCCTTACATCTACAAGCATCTAACTGAGGGCCTCGCGATGGTGGACCTGGGAGGCCACACGAGGAAGAAGACAACATATGAAAGGGGCAGAGGATTGGAAGAGAAGAACAAATTTGGATCCCTTCACCAAGTACTGTGAGTTTGAGACCATCATGACCACGAACAAGGATGAGACAACAATTGAGAAAGCTCAACTAGAACGCTGCCAAAGCCTATGATGATTGTATTTGCATCATAGAGTCGCCACAAATGTCATCCACATGTGCAGAACCAAGCATGCAACTCCTACAGAAAAATAGTTGGTCTATATAAGTATGCTTTCTGAAGTGAGGTGGAAAGGGGGAGAGAGAGTCAAGCAACTTTTCACCTATCACACTCAAGTGCCACAAAACACATTCACATAAATAAGTCTATATCTGTCGCACATCCCTGTGCAGCCCACAATCCTGGTCAGAGCATGGATGAATGACAGCTGTAACCAAAAACATTGCAGTGGGGTTAGGTTAGGTGGGAGAAGAATTGGTTCAGAAATCATATTTCGAGGGGATTGGGTCCTCCGACGTATTCCATATCTATGACAGATAATGTCCACAGCTGTGCTGCTTCGGAAAATCTTTGGCGTCTGCGTCCTGCAGCGATGACGTCGATGCGTCGTCCCCGAGGACCTCCTCCGACAGCCGACGTCACCCGATGTGATAAGTAGGACGCACGACGCCCATAGCCTCAGTTCCATTTTTTCCGGGAACGTGTTCGCTTTGTGAATATCGGTACGCCTCGACTCGTTGGAGTTGCTGTTTTCTTTTCTCGGTTCGTAGAACTTGTGTGGTTGGTTGTGAAGACCTGTTCGTGGCGATGTCTTTCTCTTCTTCGACCCCGCGTCCGGGCTTCAAGAACTGCGGGGACTGTGGGTCCAAGATGTCGGTCACAGACTCGCACAACGCCTGCCTCTGGTGCCTCGGGGAGGCCCACGATACGGACAACTGTGTCAACTGCCAGTCGCTCACTGTGAAGGCCTTGCGGGAACGCAAGAAGAAGCTGTCGGGAGGCCGGGTGTCTAAGCCCCGGAATCCGAGGTCTGCGGGGCTTTCGACCGATGACTCAAGGGGTGACACTCTGTGTCGTCGTCGGAAGTCCGGTGGGTCTCCTTCCAGGAGTCGGTCTCGCCACTCCTCCGCCTCTTCTAGGCATTCCAGGAAGCGCCGGCATATGTCGCCTTCCCCGTCCTCTTCCGAGGACTCCGCCCGTCGGCCGGTCGCTTATCCCTCCATGCAAGGGACACCGGAGGAATGGGCTTCCTTCGGGAAGCAGATGCTAGCGATTCTGGAATCGCAGGGCACCGGTCTGTCTGCGCCTCCGAGTGGGGTCGGTCGGCACCGGTCGAGAGACACCGCCCGTACGCCTTCGGGCTCGGGTGGTCGGCACGGCTCACGGGAGAGGTCCCACTCGGACAAGGGTAGCCGTTCGCGCCATGCCCGTTCCAGGTCCCGGTCCTCGACGCGCTCGAGACCGTGTGATCCTGTGTCGTCTTCGAAGAAGACATCGATGGCTGTGGCTCCGAGGTCGTAGACGATTTCTCTTGAGGTTCCGTCTTCGAGGTGGTCGTCGACGCCGTCGGCGCACAGGTTGTCGAGAGACACGCTCGGAGCTCCGGCTTCGAGGACTGTGTCGACAAAGCAGATGCTGGAGGCGTTGCAGCTGACGTCGACGCCAATTCGCTCGACGTCGACGCCTTTTCTGTCGACGCCGGCGCCGACTCGTTCGGCGCCCTCAACTCCTTTTCTGTCGACGCCAGCGCCGACTCGTTTGGCGCCCTCGACGCCTTTCGAGGCAGTGGTGTCGGAGGGGCCCCGTGGCACGGGGTTTGCCCCTAAAAAGGCTATGGCTAAGGTCCGGCACTGCTTTGGTCCGCAGAGGTCTTCCTCTCCCCGCCTGGAGTACATTTCAGAGGGTGATGAAGGCTCTGATGGCGGCCTGGTTCCGGTTACGGTTCCAGATGACCTTATCTCGGGCCATAGTCAGTTTGATGACCTGAGGCAGTCACTGCATGATGCCAGTGGACTGGACACCTCTCCGGAGGTGGAGTTTTGTCGATCGGAGCCTGGCACTCATGCCGATTTGTCATATCGGCGCCTTATATCTCGGGTTACCGAGTACTTGGGTTGGTAAGCTCCCCCAGGGGAGTTCGTTCAGGATGATCTCACGGACATCCTTGATCTCGGTCCACCCACTGACCCGGTTTTGCCTTTTCATATGGCTCGGCAGAGTAGGGTGGCGGTGGCTTGGACTGCTCCGGAGAGTCTCCCGGCAGTGGGCAAGTCTTTGACGCAAAAATACCGTCCAGCCAGTAGCGACCCCTGCTACTTGTCTAGGCACCCCACCCCGGAGAGTTTGGTGGTGCAGGCGGCTACGGCCCCAGCAAAGCAGGTGTCGTATCCTACCATCCCTGCGGATAGGGACGACAAACGTTTTGACGGCTGGGCGAAGAAAGTGTTTTCTTCGGGGGGTATGGCGCTTCAGGCAGCCAACTCCATATGTGCCTTGTCTCGTTTCACACACACTCTGTGGAACTGTGTTGCATTAGCGGCTGATCATATTCCCGAAGGGGACAAACGGGATGGTTTCCTTGCTATGGTTCAGTATGGCAAGGATGCTATGTGTGAGGCCGTTCAGTCAGGTTTGGACTTGGCGGATTGTGTCAGCCGGTCCATGGCGGCGAGCACCGTAATGCGCAGGTTTGCGTGGTTGCAGAAGTCTGGGTTCACTCCTGATGTGCAGTCCCGGCTCCTCAACATGCCTTTTGACGGTGAACACCTTTTTGGCAGCAAGGCTGACGAGAGCCTTGAGAGGTTGCAGACCTCCAAAGCTGCAGCGGAATCGTTGGGTGCTGCAGTTTGCCAACCTCAGCCTTTTCGTCCTAGGGGACAGCAATGGAGGGGAGGTTCCTTTCGCTATTACTCGTCCTTCAGTAAAGCGAGAGGAGCTAGCAGTCAAAGAGGCCATTGTAAGAGTGCCAGAGGTGGAAACAGAGGAACTCGAGGTGCCAAGGCCGCTCGGGCAGTTGCCTCTTTGCCATCAGGCAATGCCGCAGCCGCTACGACTCAGTCATGAGGCCAGGTCCCATGGTTCGCCGGTTGGGGGAAGGCTGGCGCAGCATCTTGTAGAGTGGCAAGCCATTACTTCGGATGTGTGGGTTCTGGAGATCATAACCCACGGCTACTGTCTTCCTTTTCGGCAGAGGCCTCACGACAATCCACCAGGGAACCTCTCTTTGAAGAGTCCGGATCCGCTCCTTGCGCAGGAAATTCAAGCCCTGCTGGAGAAAGACGCCATAGAACTGGTGCCTGTAGCGGAGAGGAACAAGGGATGGTATTCCCCTTATTTTTTGATTTCGAAGAAAGACGGGGGATTGAGACCCATCATGGACTTGCACGGTTTGAACAAACTCCTCAGGAAGGACAAGTTCAAGATGGTGACTCTTTCTCAAGTCCTCCAGGCCCTTCAACTTCAGGACTGGTTGGTGTCTCTCGACCTCAAGGATGCTTACTTCCATGTGCCGATCCATCCCAAGCACAAGAAGTACCTGAGGTTTGCGGTTGGCAACTTGCACTTTCAGTTTCGGGTCCTGCCATTCGGATTGACCTCCACCAAGCTCATGGTGGTGGTGGCAGCGCATCTCAGGAAAGGGGGGATTCATGTCTACCCCTACCTGGACGATTGGTTGATCAGGGGGAGCTCTCCCGAGCAAGTCCTGGATCATCTGTCCATCACCTGCCACTCCCTTCACAGGCTGGGCTTTTCCCTCAATTTAAAGAAGTCCCATTTGACACCAACGCAGCGGCTCCAGTACATCGGAGGAGTGCTCGACACGTCCCTGGGGCAGTGTTTTCCTCCTCAGGTGAGGGCTCTTCACATTCAGCAGATGGTGCACAATTTTCAGTTTGCCCAGAATCTCCCAGCGTCCGAGTTCTTGAGACTGCTCGGCCTCATGGCATCCTGCATTCTTCTGGTGCCAGAGGCTCATCTGCGGATGAGATCTTTGCAGTGGGCACTCAAGCTCCAGTGGTCTCAGTCCTCCGGCAGGCTGTCGGACCCTGTTCAGGTGCCGCCCTCGATAGCCCGGGACCTTCTGTGGTGGGCCGTTGAGGGCAATCTGATGAAGGGGGCCCGATTTTGGCTGCCCTGGCCAGAGGTGACGATCGTGATGGACGCATCCCTCACGGGATGGGGAGCTCATGCCAACGAGCTGACAGTCAGCGGTCGTTGATCTCCGTCGGAGTCCAGACTCCATATCAATCTGTTGGAGCTGAGGGCCGTCAGGCTAGCCCTGAAGGCTTTTCTGCCGACTGTGTGCGGGAAGAGTGTCCTGATTCTGACGGACAACACGGTGGCCATGCACTACCTCAACAAAAAGGGGGGGCAGGGTCACTTCCGCTGTGCAGGGAGGCGATGCAGCTCGAGTTCTGGGCCATCCAGCAGGAAGTTTCGATCTCGGCAGTTCATCTGGTCGGAGACGACAACGAGACTGCGGACGCTCTGAGCAGGCAGAGCACGATCTCTCATGAGTGGGAGCTGGCTCAGGAGATTCTCCTGGAGATCATCGCCCTTTGGGGGACCCCTCAAGTGGATCTCTTTGCCTCCAGTGTGAACCGGAAGTGCGAAAGGTTTTGCTCGCGGGAATTTCCTCCAAAAGGAGCCTTAGGAGACGGGTTCGTGGTGGAGTGGTCATTCCCACTGCTGTACGCGTTTCCTCCAGTCCCCGTCATACCGCAAGTGTTGCGGAGGTTCGGTTCCCGGATGATCCTCATTGCCCCGGACCTTCTAGACTTGTCCATCTGCCCTCCACGTCGTCTTCCCTACCGAGACGATCTGCTCTCACGGGAGGGGGGTCAGATTCTCCATCCAGAGGTCAGATCCCTCAATCTTCACGCTTGGCTTCTGAAAGGTTGGGGTATAAGGATTGGGACCTCCCTGAAGACGTGATGGCGGTGTTGCTCTCGGCCAGGCAGCCGGCGACAAAGTCTCTGTACCGTTGCCGTTGGAGAAAGTTCTGCGACTGGTGCAGAGTTCAGAATGTGGATCCTTTTGAATGCGACATTCCCATGGTTTTGTCTTTTTTGCTTTCTTTGGCCCACAGGGGCTTGCAAGTGGGGACCATTAAAGGTTACCTGGTGGCACTGTCCATATTTAAACGCTCGTCTGAAGAGTGTTCCTATTTTAAGATTCCTTTAATTTCGCATTTTTTGAAAGGACTCACTAATGTGTTCCCTCCGTCACCTTTTTTGGTGCCAAGTTGGGATTTGAACCTTGTTCTTAAGTTTCTTATGGGTGCTCCGTTTGAGCCTTTGCATTCTTGCCCTTTGAGGCTGTTGACTCTGAAAACTGTGTTTTTGGTTGCGGTTACTTCCGCTCGCAGAGTGAGTGAGTTACAGGCACTTTCAGTTAAGCCACCCTTCACTGTGTTTCACAAGGACAGGGTTGTCCTTGGAGTTCGTCCTTCTTTTCTTCCGAAGGTGGTTTTGGAATTTCAT
The DNA here is from genome assembly GCF_040938575.1 of Ambystoma mexicanum. NCBI lineage: Eukaryota > Metazoa > Chordata > Amphibia > Caudata > Ambystomatidae > Ambystoma > Ambystoma mexicanum. Next base: position 370,810,641 of record NC_090931.1, read on the forward strand.
TTGAGCCAGAAGGTTGTTCTTCCGGCGTTCTATCCTCCTCCACATCCTGGTAAGGAAGAGGAGAGGCTCCATAGGCTTGATCCTAGGAGATCGTTGAGCTTTTATATCTCGCGCATGTCCCGGGTCAGAGTGGACAATCAACTTTTCATTGGTTACGCTGGAAAGCGTTTGGGACAAGCTGTGACGAAACAGACTTTGTCTCGTTGGATTATTTTAGCTATCTCCGTGTGTTACCGCTTGGCGGGTAAGGACCCTCCGGCTGGCTTGCGGGCCCATTCTACCAGAGGAGTGGCTGCATCTACTGCCCTGCAGAGGGGAGTTCCTATTCGTCACATCTGTGATGCAGCCACCTGGGTTTCAGTACATACTTTTGTACGTCACTATTCCCTCGATTCCATCAGAGGGCAAGATCTGGCCTTTGGCAAGGCAGTTCTCTATTCTGCAATTTGATTGGGCATGCTAAATTTGTATTCTAAATTCTTTCCCACCTCCTTGCTTGGTACTGCTTTGGGAGTCTGTCATAGTTATGGAATACGTCGGAGGACCCAATCCCCTCGAAGAACAAGTTACTTTAATACCTGGTAACGTTCTTTCGATGGGATGGTCCGACAACGTATTCCATATCACTCCCTCCCTGCCTTCCCCGCTGCAGAATTTCTTTTGCGATTGCAGCTTGCGTTCCGCAAGGCCTTGTGTGTCTGACTGGCAGAAAACTGGTGGCACACGTTCTGGGGAAAAAATTATAACTGAGGCTATGGGTGTCGTGCGTCCTACTTATCACATCGGGTGATGTCGGCCATCGGAGCAGGTCCTCGGGGATGACGCATCGACGTCATCGATGCAGGACGCAGACGCCAAAGATTTTCCGAAGCAGCACAGCTGTGGACATTATCTGTCATAGATATGGAATACGTCGTCGGACCATCCCATCGAAAGAACGTTACCAGGTAAGAAAGTAACTTGTTCTACTCACCTGAAGTAGATATATATGACTGCATATAGACATTTGGACCCACACCTGCTTACTTACATATATACCTCTCAATGAACATTGCACAATTTGTGTATTGGTTCCCCTTCTGTAATAATGATGGTATGGATGGAAGATTTCACTCTTCAATGTTGTGATAGTTACCCTGAGTAGTATGAATGTGCCCAGATGTGGGTTCTAAGCCTGCTGTGCCTAGAGGCTCATGCTATAACTCACTAATGGCACTTAGCTGTGGTGCTAAAGTCACTTTTGATACTAACCCTCACAAGTTATCAGTACTACAATTTGTTCGTCATATGAAGATGCAATATGATGGCTTTTGTATGTAATTCTCCATGAAAAAGAAGTTAAAAATTGGTGACATATATACAGCAGCCTACATAGGCTTGTTTTAAAAAAGAATCATTAATTGAAAAATAAATTGTCACATATAAGAATGAATATTGGTGTACTCTGTTTTATGTAAAGACCAATGCCATAGTCTTTAGTGAGATATCACACTACCGGCAAGTGTCATACAGGTGGGGTAACCTGTTCAGATCAGCCAGAAACCCTGTCTAACTGGCCATTACAGTTCCCAGAGTCACAGGTAGATGCATTTTATACCCCCAAAACCACCTGGAAATTGCATGAAAAATTGTGTAAAAATGAAATCAATCCACATTGTGGTTGCGGTGCAAAAGGCCTAAAATGAAATAGTCTTTTAAATTAATTGTGAGTGTTCCTGGGCAGCAAAGGGGGGGGGGGGGGCTGCTGCATTCCCCACAGCCATCTGTCCCCCTTGGGCCAGCCTGCGACCAGAGGTTTTTATGAGTCTCTATAAAGTTAGTGTGTGCTCTTTTGAAGTGGGTGCAACAGGGATTCACACCTTTTTTGTCATGCTCCAGCCAAGGATGGCTTTCTTTTGAAGTCCCTGCTTTCCCAGTCAGCAAGTCTGGAGCATACTGTGTAGCAGCACCAAATGTTATTGCGGGGTCATTAGATGGGAGATGTTACATCCAGCTGGAAGTGGAGTTTTCCTTTGAAGTTTTTTTCCCTAAGCCAGAGGTTTTTCCTGAAGACTAAGGGGCCGATTCATGGAACAAACGTGCGCCGAAAATCTTTGCGCAAGCGGCGCAAGCGGCGCAAGCGCAAAAAAACAGGCGCATGCGTGCGATTCATGGAAGTCCTTGCGCGTGTTTACCTCGGGATGTGCGCCAAACCCGTGCATGGCGCACAAGTCACTGCAACATCCTGAAAGGCGTGCGCGACGCGCACAGTGAAAGCGCACAACCTCGGCGCATACACCAGAAAGTGGGCGGGACACGGGCGTAACGCGAGGAATGGGGAACAACGCGCGAAAATAAGGGCGTAACTGGGGATGTACTGCAGGGAAGCAGACGGAACGCCCACACGCACTCGAACCACACGTATTCATGGAATCGAATAGGGCAAACCCACGCACAGCCAAAGACACGCACAAGCTGAAACACGTCCGCCACGCGAAGGCAGGCGGTAGAGTCCCAGCGCATTACAAAAGTGGCAACATACAGCAATTGGGCCTGTGCGAGCGGGGCACGTGTATTGGGGGGGTGCGCGGGAAGTAACACACACGATTGAGCGGGGTACGTGTATTTCGGGGGTGCGTGGGAAGTTACACACGCGATTGAGCAGGGTACGTGTACATCGGGGCTGCACAGGAAGTTACACACGCGATTGAGCGGGGTACGTGTATTTCGGGGTCGCGCGGGAAGTTACACACGCGATTGAGCGGGGTACGTGTATTTCGGGGGTGCGCGGGAAGTTACACACGCGATTGAGCGGGGTACGTGTATTTCGGGGGCACGCGGGAAGTTACACACGCGATTGAATGGGGTACGTGTATATCGGGGGCGCGCGGGAAGTTACACACGCGATTGAGCGGGGTACGTGTTTTTCGAGGGTGCGCGGGAAGTTACACACGCGATCACATCAAGGTACGTGTATTTCGGGGGTGCGCGGGAAGTTACACACGCGATCCCATCAGGGTACGTGTATTTTGGGGGTTTGCGGGAAGTTACACACGCAATCTCATCAGGGTACGTGTATTTCAGGGTGCGGGGGAAGTATCACACGCAACATCAGCAGGGTACGTGTATTCCAGGGGTGCGCGGGAAGTTCCACACGCAATTCCATCAGGGTACGTGTATTACAGGGGTGCGCGGGAAGTTCCACACGCGATCTCATCAGGGTACGTGTATTACAGGGGTGCACGGGGAGCACCACACGTGAATTGCACGTGTGGGTCCTCCCAGGTGTTCCCTCTACACCCTCCACGGCCCCTGCAGGTGGCTCACACCACAGGGGCCTACCCTGCACATGTCCTGCAGGCACCCCATCCACCATGGCCATGCCCCCCAGCCAACCCACATGTCAACTTGCACTACTGCCCACCAACGCATGTCCCCCTGCACCCCCAGCCACCAGGGGCACCCTCCACCAGGCCCCCACCCATGTCTCCCACCCCCCCAGCAGTGCAGGGGCACCCTCCACCAGGCCCCCACCCATGTCTCCCACCACCCCCACCCCCCAGCAGTGCAGGGGCACCCTCCACCAGGCCCCCACCCATGTCTCCCACCACCCCCACCCCCCAGCACTGTGGGGCACCTGCCAGCAGGCCCCCACCCATGTCCAACTCATGTCTCCCACCACCCCCACCCCCCAGCCACCAGGGGCAGCCTCCACCAGGCCCCCACCCATGTCTCCCACCCCCCAGCACTGTGGGGCACCTGCCAGCAGGCCCACACCCATGTCCAACTCATGTTCCCCACCACCCCCACCCCCCAGCACTGTGGGGCACCTGCCAGCAGGCCCCCACCCATGTCTCCCACCACCCCCACACCCCAGCAGTGCAGGGGCACCCACCACCAGGCCCCCACCAATGTCTCCCAGCACCCCCACCCCCCAGCCACCAGGGGCAGCCTCCACCAGGCCCCCACCCGTGTCTCCCAGCACCCCCACCCCCAGCCACCAGGGGCAGCCTCCACCAGGACCCCACCCATTTCTCCCACCACCCCCACCCCCCAGCAGTGAAGGGGCAGCCTCCACCAGGCCCCCACCCATGTCTCCCAGCACCCCCACCCCCCAGCCACCAGGGGCAGCCTCCACCAGGCCCCCACTAATGTCTCCCACCACCCCCACCCCCCCAGCAGTGCAGGGGCAGCCTCCACCAGGCCCCCACCCATGTCTCCCACCACCCCCACCCCCCAGCAGTGCAGGGGCACCCTCCACCAGGCCCCCACCCATGTCTCCCACCAGCCCCCAGCACTGTGGGGCACCTGCCAGCAGGCCCCCACCCATGTCCAACTCATGTTCCCCACCACCCCCAACCCCCAGCACTGTGGGGCACCTGCCAGCAGGCCCCCACCCATGTCCAACTCATGTTCCCCACCACCCCCACCCCCCAGCACTGTGGGGCACCTGCCAGCAGGCCCACACCCATGTGCAACTCATGTTCCCCAGCCAACATGTCATCACAATCTAGATCCCTGGTCCCTATGGTGAGCCTCCAAATGCAAAACACCCACCGAGTATTGCATCCACCCACTCATAATTTGCAATTACATCACAGAACACCAATTGCAAGTTCCGAAACAACAGTGAACTATGTACATGGGAATAAGCCAGGGTCCATTATCCCAACAAAAGAAAGGAAACCTATCTAACTACACTAACTAATAAAATAAACTATATACAAAAATGTGGCCAATGTCCGAAAGGTCCAAATAAAATCAAAACAAAAATGAAACCTAACACTACCTACATAACTATGTACAAGGGCAGGGGGCTAGTTTGACGGCTCACTTGTGGATGTCCCGGGCCAGGGCATCATCGAACTCCTGCTCAATGTCCCGGAGGCGGTCCTCCTCCATGGCCCCGAGGGTCCGCAGGGCCGTCGACGTGTCCACCTCCAAACCCCTGCGGATTGCCTCGAGGCACTCGGCCCGCCTCAGGGCCCTCCGCATGGAGTTCTCCGCCCTGACCATTGTGAGCCATGCCTCTTCCGCCCGCTGCCGCTCCGCATCTATGGCGTGGCCCAACCGCTGCCACACGGAAGACACTCTGTCCTGGGTCCTCCTGCCCTCCGGCCGATGCCTGCCCCTCCGATGTTGAAGGCCCCGAGCCTTCATGGCTCCCACCACATTGCTGCTGCTGCTGTGCCTCTGCTCGTGCACTGCCTCCTGCTGCCTGCACATCCTCCGCCGGCTGGGGTGCAGTCGTTGATGTGGCCACCCCTGCTGGACGTCCGACTCCCGACTGTGGCAGGGATGCCTCCTCCACCAGCCTGGCCGCACCGTCAGAGGCAGCTCCACAGGGCACCCAGGTGACTGATGGATGGGAAGATGGCACGGAGGACGACTGGCGCGTAGGGGGTCCAGTTGAGGAGGGGGTCGTAGCAAGCCCCATCATACGGAGGAATCCGGCCTGGGTGACCTGTCCCAGCAGGCTGACGTGGTCAACGAGCCATTCGAGATGACGTGCAGTCTCCTCATGAAAAGACTGCAGGTCATCTCGCATGGCCCGTTGACGCAACGCCACACCAGTCAGGACAGGCTCAACCTGGACCCGGATAGCCACGTCCGCAGGCAGAGGAAGGCCAGTTGACGTGAGCCCATCCCCTGCCTGAAAACGGGTCTGGACGTAGGCATCCCTGCTGGTGCAAGATGATGCAGGGACAGGATCAGGGACAGGATTGCACACAGGCACCTCCGCGGCGGCCTGTGCTGCCTCCTGTCCCTGGTCCTGCACTGCACCACTAGCACCAGTGGGATCCCCACCTCCAGACCCCGTCTCTGGTGCTTGTACGGCCTCCTCCTCCACCAAACCCCCCACCAACCTGGATGATTCCGTGCCATCTTCTCCTGTTGGGCCCTGTGGGGTCCCAGCTGCCCCTTCTGCTGCCGAGGAGTCCAACTCCAACCTCTGCCACTTGGACCTCCCCCCAGCAGCTGCGGCCTGGGACGCGGCACCGGACTCCTCACTCCCTGACGAGATCACAACATGGGAGGGGAGCCGGGCCTTGCGTCTCCGGCTGACGGTGGGATCCCCGCCGCTGTGCTCCACAGCACCTTCTCCGCCCTCTTCATCAGTTGACGCTGCAGACTGGGAGAAACAAAACACAGGCATCAGGGCACTGTACAATGGACACATACACACATGACAGTTGTACATGAGTAGCATTGGCAAACCTCAGACATGGCATCACAATCCCCAACACACATGTCATTTCAACTCGCACACATGAGCCATACCACAGCCATATCGCAACTGCCAGCACCATCCATACACATACAACAGCATGAGCAGGCAAAGGTGAGCCAGACATCACATGCAACACAGGAAGTGCACCACACATGTACACACACCACCACACTTGCATGCATGTGTACACCTCTGCCAAGAGTCGCCGTGTTCAGACGGGCATCCATGTCACATCTGCCAATCAGGCTTCCACATACCGCTGTCACATGCATCCATGTTGCATCACTGTTGCACCCTTGTCAAATACACACACATGCACATGTACACAGTGCTGATACATGCAGCCGAAAACAACATACATGCATGACATCACGGACATGTCTACTTACATACACATTCATCCAAACACGTGTGCCCACACAACTGCATTTGGCATGCAAGCCTACACACACAAGCACCATCCATGTCTCACACATTCCAGCCCTCGCATGTGTTAGACCCACGGCCCTGTACACCCCCACCCATACTCGACCCCATACAAACAGATGTGCAACCTGCACACTACTGAAAAATCACCACACGCACTGCTCACAATCAGGATGCATGTACACTTACCGCTCGACTCCAGACGGGTCTGCCTCTCAAGGACCTGGACTTGGAGCGCTGGGGATATGCGTTCCAGGACCCTCATCTGTTCTTCCGACAAGTGGCCTTCAAGAGGCGCCAGGCCTTGTCCAGGGTCCTGGACCTGAATTCCTCCCAGCGCTTCTTGACATGTTGTAAGTCGCGGACTGCCACCCCCTCCGCGTTGATGGCAGTCGCGATGTCAGTCCAGATCCGAGTCCGTCCTTCCTTGTTGGCGCGGGAACTTCCGAAGAGGGCATCATACTGCCCCAGGACTTGCTCCACCAGGACACCAACTTCGGTGGCACTGAAGCTGGTGCCCCTCTGCCTCTCTGGCCGGGGGTTGTCAGTGGTCTCAGATGGTGTTTGCCCCGACATGACAACCCCAGAGGCAGGAGTGGGTGGGCAACTGGGTCCTGGGGCTGGGCTGTGGAGCGATGGAATCCCAGTCGGGACTCTTCGGTTCCAGCAGGGGTGGTCACAGCAACAGCACCCCTGGCTGATGTGCAGGCAGCAAATGGCAGGGCACGTGGGCAGCAGGCAGTCAGGCAGCAGCAGATGGCAGGGGCTCTGGGGGGCAGTAGTTCGGCCTTCTGGGCAGGAGCGTGGTCTTCCGTGTGCTTACGCGTGGCCAGCTTGATACGGAGTGATTTGGCACATGAAAAATCTGCATGTCAGCGTGTAATTCGAGGAAAGGCCCTTAGCGCGTATGCACGGCAGCACGCATATGCGATTTCATTGGACCAAAGGCCCTTAGCGCGTGAGCGCATCTGTGACATGACGCACGCGGGTGTTTCCCTCATTGCGCGTGATGACAGAACACACGTGGATTTCCACCAATCGCGTGTGAAAGTTCCCGCGCACCCCGGAACACACATACCCAGGCTAATCGCGTGTGGAACTTCCCACGTACCCCGAAACACACGTACCCAGGCCAATCGCGTGTACGCTCACTCCCCTCCGCTCACACGCGATGACACTCGGACGTACAGTCTTACCACGTATCTCAATACGGGAAACCCGCGCACGGCAAAAGACGTGCACAGGCGTCAACGCGTCCGCCCACACGAAGGCAGGCAGAGGCGTCCCCGCGCACAGCGTAAAAGTGCGCGCAAACAACAAACGCGTATATACAGGTACGATGAATGCCCCATTTGTCGCTGCACTGATCGTGGGACACCGCAGGAGGAGGAGAATAGCCAGGGCATGCATTTTCGCACCATGGACAAGCCTTTTTGGGATGCCTGACGACCAGGTCTACGGCAGGTATAGGTTTCCACCCCATATCATCCTAGACTTGGTCAGGGAGTGGGAAGATGACCTCACATCCCCCACCCTTTGCTCCCAAGCATTGAGCCCCTTGGAGAAGCTGCTCAATGTCCTGCATTTTTTGGCCACTGGGTCATTTCAGCGGACCACTGCCATAGTGGGGGGGGTCTCACAGGCCACGCAGTTACGCTGCCTACACCAGGTACTGGCAATCATGACAGCGCGCCCCTCAGTCCGCAGGCACATATACATGCCCAGAACACCCGCAGAAAGGCAGGCCGTTGTCCTGGATTTTTTCAGGGTGGCACACTTCCCCAAAGTGCTCGGTGCCATAGATTGCACCCATGTGGCCCTACGTCCACCTAGGGCCACTGAGCACATCTACCGAAACCGCAAGCACTGGCATTCCATCTACGTACAGGTGGTATGTGATGCAAAGGGAATCATCACCTCTGTCTATGCAAACTACCCTGGCTCCACCCAGCTAGTTTCATATACAGAATGTCCGCCCTGAGCCGGGCCCTGGAAGCTGGGCATCATGGCGACACATGGCTCCTAGGTCAGTACAAATGCCCTTGCACATGCATGCAAGTCACACACAGACAAATATCCAAACCCTAATAATCTCAACTATTATCACCTCCCCAGGGGACAGTGCCTACCTTTGGAGTAACCACATGATGACGCCAATCCGGAACCCCACCACACCACCCCAGGTAAGATACAACGCCGCCCATATTGCAACCAGGGGCATAGTGGAGCGCACATTCGGAGTGCTCAAGTCACGTTTCCGCTCCCTTGACCGCTCTGGTAGGCATCTACTCTATGCACCACCAGTAGTGTGCAGGATCATTGTGGCAGCATGTGTCCTGCACAATGTTGCAACACGGCAGGGCGTCCTGGTGGACATGGTGATGCCCCCACATCCCCAACCACAGGCACAGGCGCTGCCCATGGGAGGGGACAGGGCACGTGGCGAGGAAGCCCGGAACCAGCTTGTGGCCACATTTTTCACCTAAACTCCCACCCCTGCGGAGTGGACACAGGCCTGGCACATAACAGGTGACAATCGATGATGACAAAGAGACAGTCAACTGTCACAACCCTACCACCCTGAGATAGTTGCCATGGAGGTGCCACATCGTCTGCATCCCTAGCTACTTAAACACAAGCTATCCTGTGTGACCAAAAGGCACACATATGACATATGACATGATATGGCCCATACACAAGTATTTCAAAGCGCAATGAGGCAGGGAGGGGGGAACAAGGGAAGACAGACAACGGTACTACTAGGCCAGGTGTCATTGAGATCGTGCAAGTGCAGGGGTAGGGGGAAGGGAAAAGTGCAAGGGGAAGGGTGGGGGAGAGTCCAGTACAGGAGAAGTAGCCCAAAAAAATAATACATAGGTCGGCTGGTGGCAACTTCAAAGGTAAGTGCAGACAAGTGCTGGGAAGGGAGGGCTGTAGGGATAGAGAGACAGTACTGCAGTGCAGGGGTTGCCAGGGAGGCAGTGCAAGTGGAGAGTGGCTGGGCCAGGGACCGAGGTCGGTGAGAGTGGCCCAGTTGCAGCTCCTGTGCAGTTCCAGTGAAGAATTCTGCAAGGGAGAGGCAGAGAGTAAGCAGAAGCAAAGAGGAAGGTCTTGAGGTGCTTCCAGAACTGGAGATGGTTCCCCTCAAGTTCAAGTCAGGCAGGAAGTCTGTTCCAGGGGGAGGGCCCTGCCGCAGAGAGAAATCTACCCCCAGCTAGTTGCTCTGAGAAGCGGATGACTCTGACATGCAAGGTGTGCATCACACACACCTGCAAAACAGGCCATGGCCATCACTGTCATGTCACTCAAACCCTCCCAAACATCAACATGACATGGCAAGCAATACCCATACACCAACACAGTAACGATAAGGTACACATTGCCATGTCCTAAATGTACAGTGGCATCAGACAATGATGCCTGACCCGGAATCAGATGAAATGACAGACCAACAAAATCTCCCACCCAAAATAAGTCATTTCCAAATGCATTACAACAGTCGTAGACGTAACATAACAATGAATGCCTGTCTACATGCACATTATGCATTCCAAAATCAACACTGCAGCTCATGTGTGCAGTGTCCTACTCCTGCAACACACTGCTCAGCGCACAGCACAGTGAAAAGCCATTGTGTGTGATGCACACCCTGAGCATCACATCTAAGTGACAGACCACATCAAACATCAAATTAGGCATGTACTGGATCCATAATCGGTCACAGAACATGTGCTGCAGGGACACAGTGGGCACCAGAAGGCAAACAGTGTACACGTGGATATGCAAGGGTGGGAGTACATGTAGTGCATCAGAGTGCAAGTGTGTGGTTCTGCAAGGACATGCACTCCACATATGCATGTGCACTCAAGTGACCATCAGTGTTCCCTACACATCACATGTGAACATTCACCATGTGTACACCCCAGCATGTCAAACCACAACTATCCCCTCGCACCTGAAAGGAAAACACAACACATGAACAGGCATTGATCAGCAGAACACAACATGTACATAGGATACCACCATTACAATGTCAGAGTTCCCATCACACTGCAGTGCAGGGCAACTATCAACAACAACCCCCCCCCTCCCTCACAAATGACCATGACCCACTGAACAACTGCACCTGGGTCATGGAGCCTCCAACCCTCAATTCCACCTGGCCACAGGATCACCTTTACCCTTCGTCACCATCACCCACCTTGTGTGTAAAAAGATGCCTGAACCCTCAGAATCCACACTCATTTCCAAAATCACAAAATCCAAGGCATAAAAACGAACCCGAACACCCTCCAGTAGATGACTTGACGTAGCAGTACCTCACAAAGGCCAAGTACTACCACAATGATGCAACAACCAAGGTAGCACAGTAAAACAATGTCACAACAGGATGTGAACCATGTGTGGTACATAACATTGGATGATGCATCATGAACGGATGTGTATAGTCACAGGTCCCGTGTACAGGCGCGGGAGTGTCACGAAACAACCACCCCCCCCCGTGTCCCGGATGCCTTCAAGGTCAAACTCACACAGGCCCCTGAGACCCTGGTGGGGAAGGAGGTTCAGGGATATGCAGTCAGGACAGGTGTTGGCACACTTGATAACTAGAATGAGTGGCAGGAGAGGGGAGGAGGAATGACACATGAAAGTAGGGAATGAACGAAAATGTACTACCTGCATGAACACATACACAATCCAAACAAACTTGGACATCATTGTTATGGCCTTCTGTAGTCCAGGCTTAGGACTGGTACGAACCAACCACCCCCTCTAGGGTTTTGGCGCCTGCAAGTTCGGGGCTTACACAGGCATCCGCAACCCCAGCGGGGAAAGAGGGTTAGGGAACGTTGCTTGGATAGGTACGGGAAGCAGGAACACTGGGTAGAGGGTACAGGGTTCAAAATTGCATAGGATTCCGGGTGATTAGGGGGAAAAAAACATACCAAATTGAATCACACATACATCCATGTATTAGTGCACCCCCCCAGCAAGCCTATGCAGAGCAGTTTGAAAGAAAAACAACAAGACACTTAGCTCTGGTTTTGAGTGCTGGCCTCCTGCCTGCGCACTCTCAGGTCCGGTTACAGGAGCACTGCAATGCTGCAAAGAGAGCCACAGTCAACCACCAGTACGTGCCAATTACACAAAAACACACCACCAAACATGCCCCATAGCAACAAACTACTCTACAAACAGACAATCTGGTGTAGATGCTTCGTACCCATATATATCAGTACCCCTGTGACGGGTCATACACAGTCAATGCAGTAAGTCAGCCGCCGGTGGGTGCGTGGCAAATGGAACACCAATGTGTCACAATTCACACAACATGCAATGTTCCCTGGATAAGCAGACAGACCCATATAGCAAGCCATGACTTCAGTGCAAGTTGCGTACCACCATGACCGAAACAAAGTTGGCAGTGCATTTATCATAAAGTACATGGAAATGAAATGCACTGCACCCGAGTATGTCCCTTGCTGTATGTTCCTGTGAGCTTCCCCTTTCCATGTCTTGGAAGGCTACATGGTTGATATAAGTGCCTCAATGGACCTTTGTGTACCGGAGGGTATGTGCCACTGCCCCTGCATGTGTCCCAGACAACCCTACTATCAACAGCCATCAGTCCACAAACACATCTGAGCTGCATTGTGTGCTTCAACACCAATATTTGTCTAAGCTCACCCTCAGTGCTGTGAATAAGCCTGCATGTGCAACTCGCCTGGTGCAAGCTTTGCTGTGTCGTGGCCCCCCTGTGATGCTCACCTTGCCTGGAGTTCCTTGGAACATGTCAGCAGTTCTAGGATGTGGGTCTGCAATCACTGTGCCTCTGCTTTTGCACACATGTGCATGTGGGCACCAACAAATGGGTCCAGATTTCCGTCGTCCAATGGGCCATGTCTACTGGCAAAGGTGCTCTGGAGGCTCATCCCCCTGCAGAAAGGGCATGAAACACATGATTAATGCTTCAAAGTCATCTGTGTGTGTCTCATCAGGCATCTCATTACTTGACCATGTCAGAGAGTCACATCACAAATCACACCATCAGTCCGTCTTTCACATCCAAAGTGTGGTACACTATCTACAGCATGAATTGCAACAAGCACATGTACAGGAAAGATATGAAACATACTACACAATGCATAGCAATCAATGTACACATTATTAATGACACACCCCATCTAGCAAAAGCCGAACAGTGGACAATGACACCAAAATCATCCCCACTAGGGGTGTCAACACAAGTCACACAGCACCAGACATGCCACAGATATGACAGTCCAAAGCCCTTGTGTAATATTCTGTAACACCGAACCATCCTTGCGAGCCCATGGATAAGGGAGGCAGGAGTGGCATATGTGAGTCAAGGACCCCAAGCAGCAAACACATACACAAGACAACCATGAAGGGCCCAGCTGGAACAGACAGTGGATGCCTTCAAAAGCCACAAAGCACCGCACCGTCACATGAAAGCACAATAGACTAGCAATTTTAAACTAAATCAACTATTAACTAATTGCACTAACAATGGAAAACCTACATTACTTATTTAAACTAACTATCAAACAGAAACTTAACTAACTAAACTAAAAGAAAAATCAAAAATGGCCACATACGACCCGGGGGGGAGGGGAGGCACTCAGGAGGGGGGAGGTACAGGGTGCTGCTCAACATCCACATGCGATGATGCTGAGCCAAAAAAAAACCTCCATGGGCTCAGCGCCTGCACAGCCCGACCTATGTGGGAGATAGATGGTCGTCCGAGTCTGGCTCATCCTGTAAAGGAGGACGTGGCACAGTAGCCTGGCCACGCCTAGCCGCAGCTTGCCCCTCGTCTGCAGCAAGTCTGCCGGACGGGTGAGCCTGGTTCTGTGTGGCGATGTGACATAGGTCTGCATGCAGAACCTCACGTGATACACGTGCTTCCTCTTACAAGGTAGCACGTATAATACGGAGATCCTCCTGCAAGGCCTGGCTGGACAACCGCTGCACCTCCCGGCAAGCCTGTAGCTCAGCCGAGATGGTACGCTCAAGCTGTGCAAACCTCTCCTCTGCCTGCTGCCTCTGGGACATCATAAGGACACCCAGAGTGGATCTGAGGGAAGCATACTCCTCCCTCAGGGCATCCATGTGCGCCTCTGCGTGAGCAGCAATTGCTTGACGCAGAGACGACATTTCAGCCTGGCGTGCCCTGTCTGAGGCCGCCATGCCCAGTCTGAGCGAGCAGGCCGTGGACCGTGTCTCCTGCTGCTGGAGAAGCACCTGCCTAGCAGGGGGGAGCACAGATCGGGCCACACGCTCCATGCTCTCAGCGATGTTCTCCATTGCTGCCCCCTGCCGTTCAGAATCGGCAGTCATGTCTTGCTCCCACTCAGTATACAGCGGTTGCGCGCGGCAACCGCGTTGCTGGGCTTGACCCCTGCGGGACCCAAGGACCGGGGGTCCTCGCTGTGTTGGCACCGCCTGCGGCTGCACGGCTACATGCCCCCGTCGACGTGATGTCCCAGGCACATCAGTGACTGGTGTGGAGGGTGACCCTGCGTCCCGATCCACCACGGGCGGAGGAACCAAGACTGTCTGATCCCTCAGTGCAGGTGTCGCAGACAGAGGAGTGTCCACATCAGAATCACTCACCCTTGACACATGGACTTGATGCTCATCCAACTCAACATGGACGTTAGAGTCGTCATCAAGGCTGGACTCATAGTCAGCCAGAGACAAGATGGACTGCAGCACTTGGGGGTTTTCGTGGCCTACCACCCCACGACCCCCACTAGTGCCGGGTTGATGTGGTGTTACCAACCATGTGTCTGGCATGACAACACCATCCTCCGCCTCCATTGCGTCATCACCTGAAAAATAGAGAGAAAAAAGGTCACTACACATGTCAGAAGCACACGACATACACACACGCCGACAGCAAAGTCATCCGGCAGACATGTGACACACAACATATGACCTGGCATGCATGCTGGGTCTACTTTGAATAGCTTCTGTGATCAGACCTGTTGAAAGGTGGCAGTTTCCATGGAAGTGGGTCTATGCAGTGCAGAAAATGTGTACGCCACTCACTACCTACATGTACAAGCACTCCATGGTGTGTGCCAGGAAATGTGAAGGCAGTGCAATGTCAAATTCAAACATCACGTGCATTGTGCATTCAATGTGTACCATGTCTAGAAGCCAAGCACCCCTCCACCCCAGTACCAAAGCAGGGATGCCTAGCATGGTATCAAAAGGCTGACCATACACCTGTGTTTTGACAGGCAGTGTTGACTGGCATCAACAGCTTAATGTGATTCAAATTACAACACTGCAAATGATGCTGGGACAGTAGGCAGGACACATGATGAAAACTCCAGAGGCCGCCCACGTGTGAAGAAGACACAACAAGAGTTGGACAGAGTCATTGGCCATTGAACAGGCTGAGGCCTGTGAGCCACACAGATTGTCAGAGCCTAAACATGTGTGCAACGCAGGACTGAGCCACAGTTGACATGGGGAGGCCGATGAGATGGCAGGCAATGTATGTAACCAAGGACTCATATTACAGTGATCATCCAGCCAAGGACACATAGGGGCATGCGTGCAATGCACATGGAGCATGAATGGGCACTCATGTCCCTGCGGGACATCTGACCCATGCACAGTACAAGTGAGATACCCTGCATCGAGTACTAAGGCTGTACCACACGGCATATGTCTGGCAGTTTCTACGCTGGAAGTTAGCATCTACACAGGACACATGAACAAGAAACTACACATTGGCAAGATTGAAGCAGACCAGTGCAAAGGTGGAACTGGGGTGCAGAGTGGCAGAGGAGGGGCAAGGGAGCATGCCCACATGGAGTCCCGCAGGCAGGCAGAGGAGACATGCATGACGGAAGAATTGCATTACTTACACATCAGAACCATGTATACGTCACATGTAGCAGCAATCATGCACAACACATCCCACAAGTGAAACACACACGTCCTCAACAAACACGCATCAACACTCACTGGACTGGGCATCAAAGTCCAGCATCTCTCCCACTCCTTCGACCAATTCAGGTGGTATGAACTCCGCAACGAGAGTCTCATGCGGAGTGAGTTCTTCCTCCTCTGGTGCAGGCCCACCGCCAGTCACCAGAGTCAAGTTGTAATTAGAGGCACGCTTAGCCTTAGTGCTGCGCTTGATGTCATTCCAACGCTTTTTGCACTCCTGCGCCGTGCGCACCTCATGGCCGAATGAACTGACATGTTCCGCAACATGCTTCCAGTGGGTGTCACGTTGGGCAGCCGTAGTCTGACTATTGGCACCCACTAGCATGTCACGGCTGTGGCCCCGCACGTAGTCCACGAGGAAGTCCAGTTCCTGCTTACAGAAAGGCTTCTTCCTCGACATGCAGGAGGTCGTGGCTGTGTGTGGGGTCCCAGCCTGTGCTGCATGTGCAACCTTCCTCCTCTTGGACTGTGGCGCAGACCTTGGCTGGCTAATGCCGCCCTGACCAGTCTGGCCAGTGGGCTTGGTGGATTGAGCCAAGGGAGTGGCAGGTGGAGGGATGACCAAAGCCCTGACTTGTGTCAGTGGCAGCTGGGTGCCCACTAATGGACCCTGCGCAGCAACATCAGCTGTGGCAGGGTCATTGACCGCAACGGTCCTGGTTGGCAAACTCACAACCGGGGTGCTGTTGGGTGCATCTGCCCCTGCACTTTCCAACACCCGGCTGTTCGGGGCAGCAGATGACATGACTGCCCCAGGGACACGTGTCTTGGTCTGAGCAGCCCGGTGTGCCCCTATGGTTTCTCCCCTGGTCTGTTGGAGATCTACCAAGGGCTCTTCAAGTGCCAACGCAGCCTGCGCTGGCAGGCCCTGAGCCTGGGTGGCGGTGTCCACAGCTGCACCTGCAGCTACCACTACCCTTGGGCCCGTGGCAGTCGATGGAACGGACTGCCGGGTCGTACGGGTGCTAGTGCCAGATGCAGGAGCTGCATCCCCCGGAACCACAGGGGGTGGTGGCATGGCTGCACCGACACATGGCACAACATTGTGCTCAAGTGGCGCACCCTGCCTCTTCCCCCTCTGTGGCTGCCCTGGACACCCTGGAGTCCCCCTACTCCCTGGTCACCACGCCCCCGACCACGCCCGCCACGAGGAGGACACCCAGCTGAGGCGCCCCTCACCTTTGGTGTCCTCCCAACCATGACACAGATGTAGTAGTGCTGGCACAGATGGAGTGGTGCCAATGGGAGGTGTACACCACAATTGACCTGGGCAATTGGGGTGAAGGGGGTGGGAAGCAAGATGTTAACAGCCCCCCTGCACCTGCAAGGCTGTATGTGACCCCGGTGATGTGGTGACGGGTCATGCAACGCTCAGGCACCCCAAAACTGCAGTAAAACCGTGCACGCAACCCTGCAGCCTACGTGCGTGGATTCAACCTCCCGCAGTACGCAGTGGCACCCAGTAACACGAATAACGCGTACGCGTGGGACACCCAGGCTACTATGACATCGAAAATGGGTACGATACACAGGGGCACCCGCAGTGGGAAAAAGAGCGTGTGCGACTCACCGTCTGACTAGCGCGATGCAGAAAAACACGCGTAGCCAATACCCCCGCCAAAAGAAAAGATACGTCCTTGATAGCTGTGAAGTTGTGATGGCGCGCGAAACAACAGGAAGCAGCAACACACGTCGGTCTCCACGAAAGGCACGTACAGCGAACTGCTGGGCCCGCTCACCTTTAACCCGTGCTGAGGGAAACGCACGCGTGCGTCACGTCACTTACGCGCATGGGCCCTTTCCTCGTATTACACGCGGACGTGCAGTTTTCCACGCGCGCTTACGCACATGGGCCCTTTCCTCGTATTGCACGCGGACGTGCAGTTTTTCACGCGCGCTTACGCGCATGGGCCCTTTCTTCGTATTACACGAGGACGTGCAGTTTTTCACGTGCGCTGAAATGCCCATGCACGTCTGTACGCGTCACGTCACAGGGGCGCTTGCGCTTGAGGGGCCTTCTGTCCAATGAAAATGTGTATGCGTGCAGACGCGCTTACGCGCTAAGGGCCTTTCCTCGAATTACACGCTGACGTGCAGATTTTTCACGTGCCAAATCACTCCGTATCAAGCTGGCCACGCGTAAGCACACGGAAGACCACGCTCCTGCCCAGAAGGCCGAACTACTGCCCCCCAGAGCCCCGAGCACGCTCCCACCTGCCATCTGCTGCTGCCTGACTGCCTGCCGCCCACGTGCCCTGCCATTTGCTGCCTGCACATCAGCCAGGGGTGCTGTTGCTGTGACCACCCCTGCTGGAACCGAAGACTCCCGACTGGGATTCCATCGCTCCACAGCCCAGCCCCAGGACCTAGTTGCCCACCCACTCCTGCCTCTGGGGTTGTCATGTTGGGGCAAACACCATCTGAGACCACTGACCACCCCCGGCCAGAGAGGCAGAGGGGCACCATCTTCAGTGCCACCGAAGTTGGTGTCCTGGTGGAGCAAGTCCTGGGGGGCAGTATGATGCCCTCTTCGGAAGTTCCCGCGCCGACAAGGAAGGACGGACTCGGATCTGGACTGACATCGTGACTGCCATCAACGCAGAGGGGGTGGCAGTCCGCGACTTACAACATGTCAAGAAGCGGTGGGAGGACTTCAGGTCCAGGACCCTGAACAAGGCCCGGCGCCTCTTGAAGGCAGCGGATGCCAATGGGCGCCGGGGCCACTTGTCGGAAGAACAGATGAGGGTCCTGGAACGCATATCCCCAGCGCTCCACGTCCAGGTCCTTGAGAGGCAGACCCGTCTGGAGTCGAGCGGTAAGTGTACATGCATCCTGATTGTGAGCAGTGCGTGTGGTGATTTTTCAGTAGTGTGCAGGTTGCACATCTGTTTGTATGGGGTCGAGTATGGGTGGGGGTGTACAGGGCCGTGGGGCTAACAGATGCGAGGGCTGGAATGTGTGAGACATGGATGGTGCTTGTGTGTGTAGGCTTGCATGCCAAATGCAGTTGTGTGGGCACACATGTTTGGATGAATGTGTATGTAAGTAGACATGTCCGTGATGTCACACATGTATGTTGTTTTCAGCTGCATGTATCAGCACTGTGTACATGTGCATGTGTGTGTATTTGACAAGGGTGCAACAGTGATGCAACATGGATGCATGTGACAGCGGTATGTGGAAGCCTGATTGGCAGATGTGACATGGATGCCCGTCTGAACACTGCGACACTTGGCAGAAATGTACACATGCATGCAAGTGTGGTGGTGTGTGTACATGTGTGGTGCACTTCCTGTGTTGCATGTGATGTCTGGCTCACCTTTGCCTGCTCATGCTGTTGTATGTGTATGGATGGTCTTGGCAGTATGGCTGTGGTATGGCTCATGTGTGCGAGTTGAAATTACATGTGTGTTGGGGATTGTGATGCCATGTCTGAGGTGCCTGTGTGCAATCCTGTCCCTGATCCTATCCCTGCATCGTCCAGACCCCGTCTCTGGTGCTTGCACGGCCTCCTCCCGTTTTCAGGCAGGGGATGAGCTCACGTCAACTGGCCTTCCTCTGCCTGCGGACGTGGCTATCCAGGTCCGGGTTGAGCCTGTCCTGACTGGTGTGGCATTGCGTCAACGGGCCATGCGAGGTGACCTGCAGTCTTTTCATGAGGAGACTGCACGTCATCTCGAATGGCTCGTTGACCACGTCAGCCTGCTGGGACAGGTCACCCAGGCCGGATTCCTCCTTCTGATGGGGCTTGCTACGACCCCCTCCTCAACTGGACCCCCTACGCGCCAGTCGTCCTCCGTGCCATCTTCCCACCCATCAATCACCTGGGTGCCCTGTGGAGCTGCCTCTGACGGTGCAGCCAGGCTGGTGGAGGAGGCATCCCTGCCACAGTCGGGAGTCGGACGTCCAGCAGGGGTGGCCACATCTACGACTGCACCCCAGCCGGCGGAGGATGTGCAGGCAGCAGGAGGCATTGCACGGGCAGAGGCACAGCAGCAGCAGCAACGTGGTGGGAGCCATGAAGGCTCGGGGCCTTCAACATCGGAGGGGCAGGCATCGGCCGGAGGGCAGGAGGACCCAGGACAGAGAGTGTCTTCCGTGTGGCAGCGGTTGGGCCACGCCATAGATGCGGAGCGGCAGCGGGCGGAAGAGGCATGGCTCACAATGGTCAGGGCGGAGAACTCCATGCGGAGGGCCCTGAGGCGGGCCGAGTGCCTCGAGGCAATCCGCAGGGTTTGGAGGTGGACACGTCGACGGCCCTGCGGACCCTCGGGGCCATGGAGGAGGACCGCCTCCGGGACATTGAGCAGGAGTTCGATGATGCCCTGGCCCGGGACATCCACAAGTGATCCGTCAAACTAGCCCGCTGCCCTTGTACATAGTTATAGTGTTGGGTTTCATTTTTGTTTTGATTTTATTTGGACCTTTCGGACATTGGCTACATTTTTGTATATAGTTTATTTTATTAGTTAGTGTAGTTAGATAGGTTTCCTTTCTTTTGTTGGGATAATGGACCCTGGCTTGTTCCCATGTACATAGTTCACTGTTGGATTGTATTTTTTTTCACATTTTAACCATGGAGCAATGGCTTTCTTTTTTATTTCCCATTGGATTTTGTTTTGTGGACAGTGACTTTAGACACCATTACTTTGGAATTTTATTTTTGGTTTTGCTTTTTTTCACGGACATGCTTCTTTTAACTTTTGTACATTCACATTTCTGTTTCTTTATTTTTGATTCTATTTATGTTTCCTTTAATACATATTTTTTTGGTGAAATTCAATGTGTGGTATCTCATGGGTTTCATGCATTTCATGATATGGGTTTTGAGATTCACTGACACCCATTGGGTGTATGTGAGGGAAATATGTCTGTTTCGGAACTTGCAATTGGTGTTCTGTGATGTAATTGCAAATTATGAGTGGGTGGATGCAATACTAGGGTGGGTGTTTTGCATTTGGAGGCTGACCATAGGGACCAGGGATCTAGATTGTGATGACATGTTGGCTGGGGAACATGAGTTGCTCATGGTTGGGGGCCTGCTGGCAGCACAGTGCTGGGCTGTGGGGGTGGTGGGAGACATGGGTGGGGGCCTGGTGGAGGGTGCCCCTGCACTGCTGGGGGGTGGGGGTGGTGGGAGACATGGGTGGGGGCCTGGTGGAGGGTGCCCCACAGTGCTGGGGGGGTGGGGGTGGTGGGAGACATGGGTGGGGGCCTGGTGGAGGGTGCCCCTGCACTGCTGGGCGGTGGGGGTGGTGGGAGACATGGGTGGGGGCCTGGTGGAGGGTGCCCCTGGTGGCGGGGGGGTGGGGGTGGTGGGAGACATGGGTGGGGGCCTGGTGGAGGGTGCCCCACAGTGCTGGGCGGTGGGGGTGGTGGGAGACATGAGTTGGACATGGGTGGGGGCCTGCTGGCAGGTGCCCCACAGTGCTGGGGGGTGGGGGTGGTGGGAGACCTGGGTGGGGGCCTGGTGGAGGGTGCCCCACAGTGCTGGGTGGTGGGGTGGTGGAAGACATGGGTGGGGGCCTGGTGGAGGGTGCCCCTGCACTGCTGGGGGGTGGGGATGGTGGGAGACATGAGTGGACATGGGTGGGGGCCTGATGGCAGGTGCCCCACAGTGCTGGGGGGTGGGGGTGGTGGGAGACATGGGTGGGGGCCTGGTGGAGGGTGCCCCACAGTGCTGGGGGTGGGGTGGTGGGAGACATGGGTGGGGGCCTGGAGGAGGGTGCCCCTGCACTGCTGGGGGGTGGGGGTGGTGGGAGACATGGGTGGGGGCCTGGTGGAGGCTGCCCCTGGGGGGTGGTGGTGCTGGGAGACATGGGTGGGGGCCTGGTGGTGGGTGCCCCTGCACTGCTGGGGGGTGGGGGAGGTGGGAGTCATGGGTGGGGGCCTGCTGGCAGGTGCCCCACAGTGGTGGGGGGTGGGGATGGTGGGATAAATGGGTGGGGGCCTGGTGGAGGGTGCCCCTGCACTGCTGGGGGTGGGGGTGGTGGGAGACATGGGTGGGGGCCTGCTGGCATGTGCCCCACAGTGCTGGGGGGTGGGGGGGTGGGAGACATGGGTGGGGGCCTGGTGGAGTGTGCCCCTGCACTGCTGGGGGGTGGGGGTGCTGGGAGACATGGGTGGGTCCTGCTGGCAGGTGCCCCACAGTGCTGGGGGTGGGGGTGGTGGGAGACATGGGTGGGGGCCTGGTGGAGGGTGCCCCACAGTGCTGTGTGGTGGGGGTGGTGAGAGACATGAGTTGGACATGGGTGGGGGCCTGCTGGCAGGTGCCCCACAGTGCTGGGGGGTGGGGGGGTGGGAGACATGGGTGGGGGCCTGGTGGAGGGTGCCCCTGCACTGCTGGGGGGTGGGGGCGGAGGGAGACATGGGTGGGGGCCTGCTGGCAGGTGCCCCAAAGTGCTGGGGGGTGGGGGGGTGGGAGACATGGGTGGGGGCCTGGTGGAGGGTGCCCCTGCACTGCTGGGGGGTGGGGGTGCTGGGAGACATGGGTGGGGGCCTGCTGGCAGGTGCCCCACATTGCTGGGGGGTGGGGGTGTTGGGAGACATGAGTTGGACATGGGTGGGGCCTGCTGGCAGGTGCCCCACAGTGCTGGGGGGTGGGGGGGTGGGAGACATGGGTGGGGGCCTGGTGGAGGGTGCCCCTGCACTGCTGGGGGGTGGTGGGAGACATGGGTGGGGGTCTGCTGGCAGGTGCCCCACAGTGCTGGGAGGTGGGGGTGGTGGGAGACATGGGTGGGGGCCTGGTGGAGGGTGCCCCACAGTGCTGGGGGTGGTGGGAGACATGAGTTGGACATGGGTGGGGGCCTGCTGGCAGGTGCCCCACAGTGGTGGGGGGTGGGAGACATGGGTGGGGGCCTGGTGAAGTGTGCCCCACAGTGCTGGGGGGTGGGGGTGGTGGGAGACATGAGTTGGACATGGGTGGGGGCCTGCTGGCAGGTGCCCTACAGTGCTGGGGGGTGGGGGTGGTGGGAGACATGAGTTGCACATGGGTGGGGGCCTGCTGGCAGGTGCTCCACAGTGCTGGGGGGGTGGGGGTGGTGGGAGACATGGGTGGGGGCCTGGTGGAGGGTGCCCCACAATGCTGGGGGGTGGGGGTGGTGGGAGACATGAGTTGGACATGGGTGGGGGCCTGCTGGCAGGTGCCCCACAGTGCTGGGGGTGGGGGTGGTGGGAGACCTGGGTGGGGGCCTGGTGGAGGGTGCCCCTGCACTGCTGGGGGGTGGGGGTGGTGGGAGTCATGGGTGGGGGCCTGGTGGAGGGTGCCCCACAGTGCTGGGGGGTGGGGGTGGTGGGAGACATGGGTGGGGGCCTGGTGGAGGGTGCCCCTGCACTGCTGGGGGGTGGGGGTGGTGGGAGACATGAGTTGGACATGGGTGGGGGCCTGCTGGCAGGTGCCCCACAGTGCTGGGGGGTGGGGGTGGTGGGAGACATGAGTTGCACATGGGTGGGGGCCTGCTGGCAGGTGCCCCACAGTGCTGGGGGGTGGGGGTGGTGGGAGACATGGGTGGGGGCCTGGTGGAGGGTGCCCCACAGTGCTGGGGGGTGGGGGTGGTGGGAGACATGGGTGGGGGCCTGGAGGAGGGTGCCCCTGCACTGCTGGGGGGTGGGGGTGGTGGGAGACATGGGTGGGGGCCTGCTGGCAGGTGCCCCACAGTGCTGGGAGGTGGGGGTGGTGGGAGACATGGGTGGGGGCCTTGTGGAGGGTGCCCCACAGTGCTGGGGGTGGGGGTGGTGGGAGACATGAGTTGGACATGGGTGGGGGCCTGCTGGCAGGTGCCCCACAGTGCTGGGGGGTGTGGGGTGGGAGACATGGGTGGGGGCCTGGTGAAGGGTGCCCCACAGTGCTGGGGGGTGGGGGTGGTGGGAGACATGAGTTGGACATGGGTGGGGGCCTGCTGGCAGGTGCCCCACAGTCCTGGGGGGTGGGGGTGGTGGGAGACATGAGTTGGACATGGGTGGGGGCCTGCTGGCAGGTGCCCCACAGTGCTACAGTGCTGGGGGGTGGGGGTGGTGGGAGACATGAGTTGCACATGGGTCGGGGCCTGCTGGCAGGTGCCCCACAGTGCTGGTGGGTGGGGGTGGTGGGAGACATGGGTGGGGGCCTGGTGGAGGGTGCCCCACAGTGCTGGGGGGTGGGGGTGGTGGGAGACATGAGTTGGACATGGGTGGGGGCCTGCTGGCAGGTGCCCCACAGTGCTGGGGGGTGGGGGTGGTGGGAGACCTGGGTGGGGGCCTGGTGGAGGGTGCCCCTGCACTGCTGGGGGGTGGGGTGGTGGGAGACATGGGTGGGGGCCTGCTGGCAGGTGCCCCACAGTGTTGGGGGGTGGGGGGGGTGGGAGACATGGGTGGGGGCCTGGTGGAGGGTGCCCCTGCACTGCTGGGGGGTGGGGGTGCTGGGAGACATGGGTGGGGGCCTGCTGGCAGGTGCCCCACAGTGCTGGGGGGTGGGGGTGGTAGACATGGGTGGGGGCCTGGTGGAGGGTGCCAAACAGTGCTGGGGGGTGGGGGTGGTGGGAGACATGAGTTGGACATGGGTGGGGTCCTGCTGGCAGGTGCCCCACAGTGCTGGGGGGTGGGGGGTGGGAGACAAGGGTGGGGGCCTGCTGGCAGTTGCCCCACAGTGCTGGGGGGTGGGGGGGTGGGAGACATGGGTGGGGGCCTGGTGGAGGGTGCCCCTGCACTGCTGGGGGGTGGGGGTGCTGGGAGACATGGGTGGGGGCCTGCTGGCAGTTGCCCCACAGTGCTGGGGGGTGGGGTGGTGGGAGACATGGGTGGGGGCCTGGTGGACGGTACCCCACAGTTCTGGGGGGTGGGGGTGGTGGGAGACATGAGTTGGACATGGGTGGGGGCCTGCTAGCAGGTGCCCCACAGTGCTGAGGGGTGGGGGTTGGGAGACATGGGTGGGGGCCTGGTGGAGGGTGCCCCTGCACTGCTGGGGGGGTGGGGGTGGTGGGAGACATGGGTGGGGGCCTGCTGGCAGGTGCCCCACAGTGCTGGGGGGTGGGGGTAGTTGGAGACATGGGTGGGGGCCTGGTGGAGGGTGCCCCACAGTGCTGGGGTGGGGGTGGTGGGAGGCATGAGTTGGACATGGGTGGGGGCCTGCTGGCAGGTGCCCCACAGTGCTGGGGGGTGGGGGGTGGGAGACATGGGTGGGGGCTTGGTGAAGGGTGCCCCACAGTGCTGGGGGGTGGGGGTGGTGGGAGACATGAGTTGGACATGGGTGGGGGCCTGCTGGCAGGTGCCCCACAGTGGTGGGGGTGGTGGGAGACATGAGTTGGACATGGGTGGGGGCCTGCTGGCAGGTGCACCACAGTGCTGGGGGGTGGGGGTGGTGGGAGACCTGGGTGGGGGCCTGGTGGAGGGTGCCCCTGCACTGCTCGGGGGTGGGGGTGGTGGGAGACATGGGTGGGGGCTTGGTGGAGGGTGCCCCACAGTGCTGGGGGGTGGGGGTGGTGGGAGACATGAGTTGGACATGGGTGGGGGCCTGCTGGCAGGTGCCCCACAGTGCTGGGGGGTGGGGGTGGTGGGAGACATGGGTGGGGGCCTGGTGGAGGGTGCCCCACAGTGCTGGGGGGTGGGGGTGGTGGGAGACCTGAGTTGGACATGGGTGGGGGCCTGCTGGCAGGTGCCCCACAGTGCTGGGGGGTGGGGGTGGTGGGAGACCTGGGTGGGGGCCTGGTGGAGGGTGCCCCTGCACTGCTGGGGGGTGGGGTGGTGGGAGACATGGGTGGGGGCCTGCTGGCAGGTGCCCCACAGTGTTGGGGGGTGGGGGGGTGGGAGACATGGGTGGGGGCCTGGTGGAGGGTGCCCCTGCACTGCTGGGGGTGGGGGTGCTGGGAGACATGGGTGGGGGCCTGCTGGCAGGTGCCCCACAGTGCTGGGGGGTGGGGGTGGTGGGAGACATGGGTGGGGGCCTGGTGGAGGGTGCCCAACACTGCTGGGGGGTGGGGGTGGTGGGAGACATGAGTTGGACATGGGTGGGGTCCTGCTGGCAGGTGCCCCACAGTGCTGGGGTGTGGGGGGTGGGAGACAAGGGTGGGGGCCTGCTGGCAGTTGCCCCACAGTGCTGGGGGGTGGGGGGGTGGGAGACATGGGTGGGGGCCTGGTGGAGGGTGCCCCTGCACTGCTGGGGGGTGGGGGTGCTGGGAGACATGGGTGGGGGCCTGCTGGCAGTTGCCCCACAGTGCTGGGGGGTGGGGTGGTGGGAGACATGGGTGGGGGCCTGGTGGACGGTACCCCACAGTGCTGGGGGGTGGGGGTGGTGGGAGACATGAGTTGGACATGGGTGGGGGCCTGCTAGCAGGTGCCCCACAGTGCTGGGGGGTGGGGGGGTGGGAGACATGGGTGGGGGCCTGGTGGAGGGTGCCCCTGCACTGCTGGGGGGTGGGGGTGGTGGGAGACATGGGTGGGGGCCTGCTGGCAGGTGCCCCACAGTGCTGGGGGGTGGGGGTAGTGGGAGACATGGGTGGGGGCCTGGTGGAGGGTGCCCCACAGTGCTGGGGTGGGGGTGGTGGGAGGCATGAGTTGGACATGGGTGGGGGCCTGCTGGCTGGTGCCCCACAGTGCTGGGGGGTGGGGGGTGGGAGACATGGGTGGGGGCCTGGTGAAGGGTGCCCCACAGTGCTGGGGGGTGGGGGTGGTGGGAGACATGAGTTGGACATGGGTGGGGGCCTGCTGGCAGGTGCCCCACAGTGGTGGGGGTGGTGGGAGACATGAGTTGGACATGGGTGGGGGCCTGCTGGCAGGTGCACCACAGTGCTGGGGGGTGGGGGTGGTGGGAGACCTGGGTGGGGGCCTGGTGGAGGGTGCCCCTGCACTGCTCGGGGGTGGGGGTGGTGGGAGACATGGGTGGGGGCTTGGTGGAGGGTGCCCCACAGTGCTGGGGGGTGGGGGTGGTGGGAGACATGAGTTGGACATGGGTGGGGGCCTGCTGGCAGGTGCCCCACAGTGCTGGGGGGTGGTGGGAGACCTGGGTGGGGGCCTGGTGGAGGGTGCCCCTGCACTGCTGGGGGGTGGTGGGAGACATGGGTGGGGGCCTGGTGGAGGGTGCCCCACAGTGCTGGGGGGTGGGGGTGGTGGGAGACATGGGTGGGGGCCTGGTGGAGGGTGCCCCTGCATTGCTGGGGGGTGGTGGGAGACATGAGTTGGACATGGGTGGGGGCCTGCTGGCAGGTGATCCACAGTGCTGGGGGGTGGGGGTGGTGGGAGACATGAGTTGCACATGGGTGGGGGCCTGCTGGCAGGTGCCCCACAGTGCTGGGGGTGGGGGTGGTGGGAGACATGGGTGGGGGCCTGGTGGAGGGTGCCCCACAGTGCTGGGGGTGGGGGTGGTGGGAGACATGGGTGGGGTCCTGCTGGCAGGTGCCCCACAGTGCTGGGGGTGGGGGTGGTGGGAGACATGGGTGGGGGCCTGGAGGAGGGTGCCCCTGCACTGCTGGGGGGTGGGGGTGGTGGGAGACATGGGCGGGGGGCTGGTGGAGGGTGCCCCTGGTGGCTGGGGGTGGGGGTGGTGGGAGACATGGGTGGGGGCCTGGTGGAGGCTGCCCCTGGGGGGTGGGGGTGCTGGGAGACATGGGTGGGGGCCTGGTGGTGGGTGCCCCTGCACTGCTGGGGGGTGGGGGTGGTGGGAGTCATGGGTGGGGGCCTGCTGGCAGGTGCCCCACAGTGCTGGGGGGTGGGGGTGGTGGGAGACATGGGTGGGGGCCTGGTGGAGGGTGCCCCTGCACTGCTGGGGGGTGGGAGTGGTGGGAGACATGGGTGGGGGCCTGCTGGCAGGTGCCCCACAGTGCTGGGGGTGGGGGGGGGGTGGGAGACATGGGTGGGGGCCTGGTGGAGGGTGACCCTGCACTGCTGGGGGTTGGGGGTGCTGGGAGACATGGGTGGGGGCCTGCTGGCAGGTGCCCCACAGTGCTGGGGGGTGGGGGTGGTGGGAGACATGGGTGGGGGCCTGGTGGAGGGTGCCCCACACTGCTGGGGGGTGGGGGTGGTGGGAGACATGAGTTGGACATGGGTGGGGGCCTGCTGGCAGGTGCCCCACAGTGCTGGGGGGTGGGGGGGGTGGGAGACATGGGTGGGGGCCTGGTGGAGTGTGCCCCTGCTCTGCTGGGGGGTGGGGGTGGTGGGAGACATGGGTGGGGGCCTGCTGGCAGGTGCCCCACAGTGCTGGGGGGTGGGGATGTGGGAGACATGGGTGGGGGCCTGGTGGAGGGTGCCCCTGCACTGCTGGGGGGTGGGGGTGCTGGGAGACATGGGTGCGTGCCTGCTGGCAGGTGCCCCACAGTGCTGGGGGGTTGAGGTGGTGGGAGACATGGGTGGGGGCCTGGTGGAGGGTGCCCCACAGTGCTGGGGGGTGGGGGTGGTGGGAGACATGAGTTGGACATGGGTGGGGGCCTGCTGGCAGGTGCCCCACAGTGCTGGGGGGTGGGGGGGGTGGGAGACATGGGTTGGGGCCTGGTGGAGGGTGCCCCTGCACTGCTGGGGGGTGGGGGTGGTGGGAGACATGGGCGGGGGCCTGCTGGCAGGTGCCCCACAGTGCTGGGGGTGGGGGTGGTGGGGGACATGGGTGGGGGCCTGGTGGAGGGTGCCCCACAGTGCTGGGGGTGGCGGTGGTGGTTAGACATGAGTTGGACATGGGTGGGGGCCTGCTGGCAGGTGCCCCACAGTGCTGGGGGTGGGGGGTGGGAGACATGGGTGGGGGCCTGGTGAAGGGTGCCCCACAGTGCTGGGGGGTGGGGGTGGTGGGAGACATGAGTTGGACATGGGTGGGGGCCTGCTGGCAGGTGCCCCACAGTGCTGGGGGTGGGGGTGGTGGGAGACATGAGTTGGACATGGGTGGGGGCCTGCTGGCAGGTGCCCCACAGTGCTACAGTGCTGGGGGGTGGGGGTGGTGGGAGACATGAGTTGCACATGGGTGGGGGCCTGCTGGCAGGTGCCCCACAGTGCTGGGGGGTGGGGGTGGTGGGAGACATGGGTGGGGGCCTGGTGGAGGGTGCCCCACAGTGCTGGGGGGTGGGGGTGGTGGGAGACATGGGTGGGGGCCTGGTGGAGGGTGCCCATGCACTGCTGGGGGGTGGGGGTGGTGGGAGACAAGGGTGGGGGCCTGGTGGAGGGTGCCCCTGGTGGCTGGGGGTGCAGGGGGACATGCGTTGGTGCGCAGTAGTGCAAGTTGACATGTGGGTTGGCTGGGGGTCATGGCCATGGTGGATGGTGTGCCAGCATGACATGTGCAGGGTAGGCCCCTGTGGTGTGAGCCACCTGCAGGGGCCGTGTAGGGTGTAGAGGGAACACCTGGGAGGACCCACACGTGCAATTCACGTGTGGTGCTCCCCGCGCACCCCTATAATACACGTACCCTGCTCGCACAGGCCCAATCGCGTGTGGAACTTCCCGCGCACCCCTGAAATACACGTACCCTGATGGAATTGCGTGTGGAACTTCCCGCGCACCCCTGGAATACACGTACCATGCTGATGTCGCATGTGAAACTTCCCCCGCACCACGAAATACACGTACCATGATGAAATCGCGTGTGGAAATTCCCGCGCACCCCTGAAATACACGTACCCTGCTGCAATCGCGTGTAGCACTTCCCGCGCACCCCTGAGATACGCGTACCATGCTCGCACGGGCCCAATCGCGTGTGGAATTTCCTGCGCACCCCTGAAATACACGTACCCTGCTGAAATCGCGTGTGGCACTTCCCGCGCACCCCTGAGATATGCGTACCCTGCTCGCACGGGCCCAATCGCGTGTGGAAATTCCCGCGCACCCCTGAAATACACGTACCCTGCTGAAATCGCGTGTGAAACTTGCCCCTCACCCCGAAATACACGTACCGTGCTGAAATCGCGTGTGGCACTTCCCGCGCACCCCTGAGATACGCGTACCCTGCGGAAATCGCATGTGGAACTTCCCGCGCACCCCTGAAATATGCGTACCCTGCTCTCACGGGGCCAATCGCGTGAGGTACTTCCCGCGCACCCCAGTGATACACGTAGCCCGCTTGCCGTGCTGGTACAGGGTTAGCGCAGCCCTTTGCGCTGGATTGGGTATATTGATGGCTTTTCCCTGCGGGAGAGGCGTTCTTGGGGGCGTAACTGGCGCTGCTGGAGGGTCGCTGCGCCACTGTGCGCCACGGCTGGTTTTGGTGGCTGGAATCCATGAATACGCTGTGCGCGGAAATGGATTTTAGTGCACGCGGCTGGCGCAGGGATTCGCACGCGCACACTGTGCGCCAGCCGCGTGCGCCACTTGTGCGCTGAATTCTATGAATTACCCCCTAAGTGTCTCCTCACATGTCACAGGATATTTGGTGGGTGAAAAATAATGTACATTGCTTTGGTCAGCCCACACATCATGTTTTGCTTTCTTGACATTTTTCTATGAGCAGTGATATCTTTTCCATTGTGGCTATTTAAAGCTGTTTTTATTTTCAAACCCATGTGTAGGCCGTCTTTGCTTTCAATGTTGAAAAATCCTGTTTTCCATGCCACAGGATTCTTTGATTCCTCCTTTTTTGTAAATCAAACTGCTGCTTGTCCATGATAATGATAGGTAGGACCCTTTTCCACATGGCTGTTTAACTTGACATGAAACAAAAGTGACCGTACAAGACTGATATTTCATTATTTATACCTAGCTATGTTTGAGGGGAATGAGCAATGCCTAGCATTCTGCACTGGCATTTCAAGGTCTGTTTACAAATAATGGTGCCATAATCTGCTGTAATCGGTTTGGGTAGTCACTATGACAACCAGCACCATTAGAATTGTCTCAGTCTATTGGTACATGTCATAGTGATGTATAAAGAGGAAAGTACCCCCATACGTCAACACATAATCACGTTGATGACGTTTAGAGGGAATGATTAAAGCTAGTGGTTTCCACTGGCATTCTGAGAAGACTGCTCCCGGAGATGAGATGTGTGGCTTACACCAACTAAAAATAAGTTGCGAGTTTGAAGCAGATATACTGGGGACTACGCAAAGTAGTCGTCATTTATAAACTTATGTAGAACGTCCATGTGTTTCAGGGATATGGCAGATAAGTGGTAGACGGGCCATAACTAAGGTGGCATACACCGTCAAACGAAGATTTGAAAGCAATGCTATGATTAAAAAGCTATAAGTAAGTCTCCCTATGAGTGCACTACACGGGCGATCTTTTCATGGATATTAGGAAAGATTGGATGTGAGAGATCAGGTTGATAGCACTGCTGTCTCTTTTTGCAGCCGCAAGAGAAATCTGAGTGTTTTCCTATTTAAAGAGATAATAAAGTAAGTGTGTAGATTTCATCTATAGACATAGAAATTACTGAAATTCACATGGAATGTTTGATATGTGCTACAAACATATTATTAATCATCATTGTATTGGTTGTTTGCAGATTCATGCACTGTTAGACCAAGCACATCCTAGTGTAAAACTAATTTCATGGGAAGTTGTGCGGTCTTAGATATAACACGCTATCAGGAACAAGCATTGGGCTGAAATGCGATGATTTTCAAGCTTTGCGCTAAGACCTCTTAGCATTATTATCATTGAGACTGATGTTTCCCCTGATGAAGTTCTGGCGATTTGTTACTATGCTTTTCAGAATGAAACATGTTGTACTCATGAATGAATTCTACACACCTCGTTAATAATATTAGGGTGAAATTGTAATTCCTGAACATTTTGTCTGGTACTGTATAGTACTGTTGCACTTGATGATTCAAGCACTTTTAGGTATGATTGCGTTGAGTGATTGCAATTACTTTTTTGCACTTTATAATGAATGATCAGTCTTTTAATGTTGAATTGTTGTTTATGTGTATTGTATGAAATAAATATTGTTTAGGGTAAAGCTAGGAGATTCAGGCATATGGTAAGCAACCTTACTGTGATATGTTGACTGAGTATAAATAGAATATTGTTCAATGTTGTCCTAAAGATGCATTTGGGTGAGTATATTGTTTTCATTTTTTTTCTTTTTTTGATTGTGCACTTAGTTTATTTTTAAAGAACTTTTTGCACATTTAAAAAGGATTTACATTTACAGCATAACATTTAATGGCAATACAGCACCATAAAAATAGCATACAAAATTCAAGATAAAAACTAAACAATTTTAAGCGATCTCTCGTAAAATCAGCAAATTAATAGAATGTGTGCTCATTTTAAATCAATTACATTCCAAACCATACAGCCTAACTACTTATACTTGCACCCCCTATTCCATCCTTCATAGTTTGCTTCCAAATATAAAAAGCCGCTACATTCATGATAACCAATTCGGCCCCCATCAAGGTAGCCCAAAATTGGTCACCACTTATGTTTTCTGTAGAGCTGACAAAACCTCCATACCCTCTTATGAAGAGGCCTGTCAGGGCCACGAAAGAGGTTAATATATTCCTGCTCATCTGAACTTTGCAAAGACAATGCCTACAAACCTTGTCCTGTTATTCTACCTTCCTCCATTTACTGGTGAATTCTTTAGTCCATAATATATTTAGGTGAAGTTGCATTGTGCATCTCCTCAGCTCAGGACTTGACCATTTAGTAAGTAATTATGTGGCTTGAAACCGTGAGATGCGAATTCCCTGTACCTTTTGAGGCCATATAGTTTATTAATGCCCATGACCAAATCCAATTCCTGTGTTTTTCTCTTTATTATTTTTCAAAATCAGGGCACTCCTCGATCATTTCCAAATTAAGTCCCAATTCAATCAAATATTTTTTTGTGAACATATGAAGGTCCAAAATGAAATAATTCTGGCAAACCTTCTGCAGTTCTTTACCAAGGAATTGTAGTAAGTTGTTCAAGCTACAACTTGTTTTACCCAATTTGTAATATAACAGCACCTTTTTTTATCGATCACAATGGGGACAGAGATTGCAGACCATTTTCGAGTCTCAGGGCTTCAACTGGAACTCCTTTGGGCAGGTTAATAATTGAACGTAATAGTTTTGCCCCAAATGTATCCAGCCAAGTTACCTGTGCAGATGGTAAAACCTAAGGCATAAAGGATTGCAGGGACTATACTGGCTTTATAAATTTGGACGAATCCTTCAATATTTTGTCCACCACGGTGCTTGATATAGACTTTTATGGCCAGCCATCTCTTCCACATTTTTGTGTATATGAAACCCTCGTAGTGAGACGCCGAAGGTCTAACCCTTGTAGGAAAACCCAAGAGCACAACTTACTTGACATTCTCTAAGGCTGTACTTTCCATATACCATTGAGGTTTTCTGGCCGCAACTTGTGATCCCGCAAGCACATTGTTCTTGTCATTGTTTTATTTATGACCATTAGATTTTCTTTTGCATATATAATTAAGGAGTCCAACGTTTGCTGTAGGCCAATCTGTGTCTGATAAATTGTTACGATGGTGTCGGCGTATGACATACAGATAACTTTGACACCATTAATGCTAGGGGGGACGTTTCTTATAGACTTAAAGGCCGATTCCATATCTGCTGTGTAAAGGCTGCTCAAAAATAGGGCCCAAAACATAGCCCTGATGGGTGGGTAAGTATTCTGAAAGACAACCCTCGGAACTAAGACGTATAGCTACAGATGTGTTTGTGTACAATGATTGAATGTAATAAAGCAGAACAGGATCTATGCCCCATTTTTTTCTATTCAAACCAAAGCCTTGTTCTGGACAGCAGATGAAAGGCTTTGGAAAAGTCAACATAACAGCAATATAGTCTGTTTTTCCCTTTAGGTCTTAGGTCCCTTAGAGACTGTAACATTGCAATATTGGATGTAGTATTGTATTTCTTTCTAAAATCTCTTTGAAAGGTACTCAGGATCTTTTTTGCTTCCAACCAGGTAGTTCGATGCGCCAGTAATATATTAGCAAACAGTTTCTGGCTGGAATCCATCATCGCCAATAGACTGTAGCTTGATAGTATGAATCTTTCGCCCATCTTTCAAATTGGGACCAGTATGTATTGTCGTCAGCTGTCTGGTATTTTAGCGGTCTTGATAATATAGCCAAAATACATTTCTAACATCCTTGCCCAAAGGATAGGGTTGTCCTTGAATACCAGGTTAAGGATACCATCCGCCCCGGGAGCACGTGATGCTTGAGATTTTACTATTAATCGTTCCAAATTGATCTTGTTTATCTCTGCAGCGAGTGCGTCCCACAGGGTATGCCATTCTGACCTCACACCAAGGACCCTGATGGATCATACTCCGCCATTGAGTTTACTGGGGGAGAGTACAGATGTTGGATGTGTGATGTCCAACTCACCTGTGGAACCGGGTTGATTTCTGTCAAGACAAGGGATTTCCGAAAGCTGTTATAGTTGTGCCAGAAGCTTACCGTATTGTGCATTTTTAGCCACAAGAATACATTCTGCCAATTAATGATTCTTATAGATGCTTTATGCATTTTCTTGCCGGTTTCTATACTTTGTAGGCAAGTTAATTAACATTTTCTGTCTGGTATATGGAAGTGGCTTCACATTCTTTCTTACTGCCGCCCGATCCCTACGATATTGTTTGTTTCTTTGTAAGATAACGCAATCGAAGGGTTTGGAGCAATTAATAATAGTGTTCTTTGCTCGTCCTTGCTTTGCATTTATAAGAGATGGAATCAACACTTTGATCATTTTTTTCAAATCCCAATCTGCAGCCCTTAGTAAAAACTCCTCAGTCCTGGGAGGATAGCTCAGTGGCAAGGTACTCGCCTTGGAAGTGAGACGACACGAAGCAACACAGGTTCGATCCCTGGGTTAGAAACCTCTAGCTATTTAAGTGCGTTATAAATATGCAACTAAGACAACAAAGACAAAAATGGTGTAACAGCGCCGCGATACCCCCGGGCTGTGTGAGCGCTTTAAAAATGCAAATAAATAAATAAAAATCAGCCCTAGAGGTTATGGTTTAAGGTCCCATTCACCAATTTGATATCCCTGTTGCCCCATCAGATTCTATTACCAACCAAATTCATCATCATCTTGGAGCATGTCTCTACAAGCTTTGCAGTGTTTTTTAACTTCATTGACCAACACAGTGCGCCATGATCACTGATCTTAGTGTTTTCATTTACATCCTCCCACTGCAGGACACATGTTCAGATCCCAGAAGGACCAACACCGTTTTGTCGTTGTGGGGTTGATGCATTTTGTTAGCAATAGTGAACGTTGATTCCTAGAAGGTTTTGAATTAATCATAACCTCTGTCATTGATCTGAGAGTTTGCCGACTTAATGATTTGCATATTGTATTTACCCTTCTGTAAGTGCTTTGCAGGCTGAAAAGCGATGGTCTGGACGGTTGGCCTGAGTCAGAGGGTATAATTAATTCAAAAACTTTCCAGCCATCAACCTTCCGTTTTTCAAATGTTGATGAATTGAGTACCCTCGGTTGGCCACTATAAACACTGGTACTTTGAAGAAGAGTAACAAGCACAATATGTAAACAAACTATTATCAGTTATGTTTATTTCTACCAGGGCCCGTGGGCGTCTACCCCAAAGCTAAGTATTTGAGAGAGATATTAATCTATTACCCGATGACGCATCCATTTCAGTAATAATTGTAGGAGACTCCTTATACTGAAGCAGTGCTCGTGGGCCACTAGGCATTTGCAGTGTGCATCTTGAACAAGCGTAACATTAGCCATTTATGTCAACATTAGCAATACCTTAAAAATCCGCCAGAGGGTACTCTTTCTCATAAATGCGAACAGGCAGCAAACAGACAAAAATCGACCGTGCTGTACGGGCTATAGGCACACCCGGAAACCCTCATGGTTCGTTTACGCAACCGTCAAGCATCGGCGGTAACTTACTCGGGGTCATTCACATTTCCTAATAATGTATGTTTATGTTTATTGATTTTATATAGCGCTTTACGGCAAAGCGTAATGCTTTGGCGTAAAGCGTAAAATAACAAATGTGAAACAATCACTGATCGTTATTATGCTAAAAGGAGCAACAACATAAATGCATAACGACAGTAATCTAGAATACTATACTTGATAGCTATCTGCATCCACAGCCCGTTTACCCTCAGAAAATGGCACTTTTGGAGAAAAATACCTTTTGAGTGGGATGTGGTAAACCATTCACTCCATGAGCTCAGAACAGACGCAATTGCGCTCGCGGGGCACTCACTCGGTGAAATATGTGAGCGTGCGTCACAGCAGGCGTTCCCAGGCATAATTATCTGCCAGCTGACGTGCCCGTTGTCCGAGAGTAGTGGCGGGCCCGTTAAAGGCTGCTTCCAAAAAAGGCTGCCTTTTTTGGCCCGCCATGCAGCGGCCTTAAATTAACAGGATTTTATACCACAACCCCTCCCCGCTTATCCTGGCCTATAGAGAACTGAACACTGGAGATTTCCCGGTAGGCCTCTGGCCCCTGGGCCTCTTGTGTGTGTTACCTATTTTATTTCCAAATGTCCTTATAGGAAAAGCGTTGGGCTTGCTGAAAATGTGCAATTTGGGACCACTTTGCTAATTATTTCAAGGGCCTCTTTTGGTTCTGTCTACCCCTTGCCCACACATGATCCATAACCCAACAGCTTCCCTAGTTGCCCACTTCCCCCTAGCCCCACCCACAGGGGCGTTGCTAGGTTTGTAAAAGATCCGGGGCTAGAGCCCGTTGTAAGCTTGGACGTCACATAACTACATGATATGAACGAACGCGCCGCGTTGCGATTTCATGCGTTATTATTGCAAACTATAATGCTCAAAGTGCTCATTCTCATTTGAAAGATTTGCCACTCCAAAACCTGAACATTCATCCAGTAGTGCTATGTAATACTTTATGAGGTTATATAAATCAAAGAAAAGCCTTTGGACAGGACAGTCAAAGACTTGGCGTGGATTGAGAAATTGTATTTAAGCAGCAACTGGAGAAATATCTGTTTGCTACCTTAACCATACAGTCACTTACTGCTGGTTGTTGCACTGACAGGGGGTAGCTAGTGGGCTTACAAAGTGGTGCGACATAATTAATGTAATTATCCAATGTAGCGAGCCTCAACTTGACCAGGCTGGTACGGGGTGGGGGGACGGGAGGGGGAGAGTCGGTAGGAAATGGAAACAGGCAGGCGACTACCATACTAGGCCTGATGACATTTCTAGTAGAGCTGAAAAAAAAACAAAGGGTGATGGAGAGGGAGCAGAAAGGGACGGGAGGAACAAAACAAGCTAATATCATACTAGGCCTGACGACATTTCAGATAGTGCTGGCGGGGGGGACAAGTAAGAAAAGGGGGAGGAGACAGACGAGGTTGCTATCATACTAGGTCCAGGAAAAATTCTGATAGAGAAGTGCATAGAAGAAAGTAAGGGGGGAAGGGAGGAGATAGGAAAAGGAAGAAAGGGAGAGGAGGAGACTACAGAGAGAGTAAGCAGTCAAAAAGAGTGGAGAAGCAAGAGGGGAGAGCAAATACAATTGCAGAAGTCAGTAGTAACACATGTCCAACCAAACCTGATGAATCCCAAAAAACCTTCAAGAGGCTGTGCTGCCAAAGCAGAACACTGTGCAAGCAAATGGACGCGGCCAAAATAAGCATTGATTCACCAGAGTCGCAATGATCTTATTGGATAGACAGCTAATTAACAAAGTACACAATCAAAATAAAGAAAACGTCAAAGGATTTAGTTCTACAAGTCTGCGTTAAACAGTTGAGTCTGTCAAATACGTGTTACGGTGGCTAGGACAAATAGAAACCATTTTTTGGGGCAAAAGCAGTTTACGGAACTAATTATGCAAATATATAGTTTCAATAAAGGGGTTCAATGCTAGCTGTTGGCTGTTTTTAAGAGATTCCAGTTTTTGAAGATTTGGGAACTAAAGCAAGTGCAGGAAAGTATTGCCCACGTTCACACAACATGGTCAAGTGGGGGAGCAGTTTTTACAAATATGTCTGTCTTCTTACACAGTTTGTTAACATTACCCAACAAAAAATCGGTTTGGTTTAAATACGCTTGTACTTTCTGCCTCAATTACTAATTTATGTATATGAATTTAAAAATGAATAAAATGAACAAACACACACACACACACACACACACACACACACACACATTGAATGATGTTTCATGGTTCTTTTCCAAGCCGGGACAAGGGAGGCAGAATAAAGGAGGTGCGTGGCCTTTGGGGTGGAGGTGCTGCATGGAGGTCTAACTTTGCTACTTTGCTACACTGCCTTCACACCTCTTCCAAACTTACATGGGATTGTATTCATGAATTGTACAAGGCCGATGGGGAACCCCAAATGTGAAATTGGACGGGGGGGGTGCTCATGGCCATGTTGTTTAAAGCTTAGTTTAACCATACGCCCCTACATTTGTAAGAAGATTGTTTTTAAAGCGCATCTTATTTTGTAAAGTGCCCAGCATAAGAATGCGGGTGCTGATTAGTATTTGGGCGCCTCTGCCTAGGTAGGAAGGTTCCACTGAAATGTTAGAGTGGACACTAAATACGTTTTTCAGAAGCTACCAGTGTTAAAACTCATTTACTCAGATCTAGTGCTGCTAACCGTTTATTACGTTTACCACTGTGGGTTTCCACGTGCGCAAGAAAACCACCTGCAGAGTTCCAGCAGGTGGTAGCCACAGTCAGAACCTTTGCTTTCATGTGCTACATTCCCCATTGTGCCCTTTCACACCTGTACTTTAAACACACAAGGTAGAATTTCGTAAATAAATGCTCCTCTTTGTAGCTATTTCAGTAGGATTGAGGGGGGGCGGGTGTGTGCAGGCCATAACATGAACCCACATCTTGCTGCCACACTGACCCGCACAGCACTAAATAAACAATCCCCACTGGTACTAAGCACAGCCAATAGGCAGCCTGGCAGGGCATAGAACAAATAAGGACAAACTGCACGCTGGGATTTGTGGTTTTGTTTTTACCATTGAGGTTAAAGGTCTACAAGTCCCAGCATAGAATGGGAAAAACATGGACTGGATTGAGGTGTCACGCATGACAAAGGGCAACTTGGCATCTATGTAGAGGCATGCATGGGAAATGGTGGAATTGCTAGATCTAAATCAACAAGTGTACAATGAGGGAGGTAGGAAAATTGCATTCAATCCAGCCCTACAAACCTCTTCCCTTTGTAGGCAGAGTAACACCCAACTTTCTCTGCCAGTATCGAGGTGGAGAATGTTCTGAAGGAGACTAACCACGTAAACTGAGTAATGAAAAAATCAGTTTGTTTATCTGCAGTGCATGCACATTTATGCTAAAACAGCATACCCTACTGCCCCTGGACCCCACATCTGCACACTCTGCAAAAGGATACTCCAGACATTACTAAGGACTACTTTTGATGGGACAGGATGCACACAGTATGGAACGGTTAGGACACAGTGCTTTGTGCAATAGAATGCATAACCCTCTACGGTGGACCGGTCAACATCTGGTAAACGGTGGTGGCGAAAACAAGTGAGGCAAAACAAACAAAAATACTCCTTATTTAGGAGCCTCAAGCTAAGTTAGCATAGCGTAGAATACCCGATTTGCTTATCTCATATAAAGATTAACCAATCCCAGTAAAGACCCCCCCACTCAACATTCGGCTAAAAAAAGGCCTCAATACCTGTGTGCCTTATAATATATTGCAGTGAGTGCTGCCTCCTAGCCTGCATCATAATGTTCGGGGCTAGCCTTTGCTTGTAGCCCCGTGATCTTCATCCGGGGCTACAAGCAAAGGATCTGGGGCTATAGCCCCTCTAGCCCCCCCCTAGTGACACCCCTGCACACCCTTCTGGCCACAGTGTCAAATGTACCACTCCCCCGCCCTCCCGTGACCGCCCCAGGACCATGCACCTCACACCCTCCAGCCCCCCTCACACACATAGGGTCCTCACGCACTTGCCATTTCTAAAGCCCACTACCGGCTTCTAGGGGTCCCCTTTCATTATTGTTCAGAAGTGGTTACCACTGTCTGTGACACTGCACAAAACTCCCCCAAAAATGCGTACGAAATCCTTTGTTGTAGACAATGTGTGGTATGAGGGCAAGAACTCTCTTGTGTTCAGCCAGGCCATGACACATATTCATGCTTGTGGTGGTTCTGGCTGACCACTGGAACAACACATACAGAGACTGCTTCCACAGGCGCCCAGGAGTAGAAGGTAAAGGCCAGGCGCCCAGGAGTAGAATGTATAGGCCCGGGCATTAAGTGGCCCGGGGCAGTCTACAGAAAAGACCACCAAGCCGGGTGCCTGCCAGAGCCAACCCCCGACTAGCCCCAGCCAAATCGACACCTCGGGGCAGCCTGAGCAGGCAAAAGCTGCATGGCTACAAGGGCTGCCTGCTGGTGCCAGCACTTAGGATTAGAAAAAAAGAAAAGGTAAACTGAAGCAGTGACACTTGCAGACAGCCCATATAACGGTTGCTTTCCCTTCACAGGTGCCTGATGACTGTACTCGGAAACAGGAGGAGGGCAGGAGGGACCGGCTCTCCTCCTGTTTCTGAGTACAGAGTCATCATGCGGCAGACACACCTTTCACTGAAGGAGCCCATGGTTTTTAACTATGCGGCTCCTTCCTTGAATGAAAGGGCCGCCTGCTGCGTCTGAGAGCTAGGGCGCATTGGTGTCACACATTTGGAGTGCCCAGC
The DNA here is from genome assembly GCF_040938575.1 of Ambystoma mexicanum. Taxonomy (NCBI): domain Eukaryota; kingdom Metazoa; phylum Chordata; class Amphibia; order Caudata; family Ambystomatidae; genus Ambystoma; species Ambystoma mexicanum. Next base: position 370,850,849 of record NC_090931.1, read on the forward strand.
CCCTCCTTTTTTTGCTTAAAAGGAGGGGCTGGGCACACCAAAGGTAGTAATGCCAGTGCGCCCCAGCTCCCCTGCTTTCACCAGCCCCCCGCCTGTAGGTGAGGGGGGTTCTCTTGTTAGGGGGGTGGCCTAAGTACACACATACTTAGGCCACGCCCACCCTCAATTTAGGATCTCACTTAAAGGCCTACCATACCATGATGTCCAAGCTACACCTCTGACATCCCTCCACGCCTGCCTCAGCTGGAGGAGGAAAGTTTGATGGGTTACTTCACTATTGGGCTAATAGTTTTGACCTGTGTTGCTGAATAAATATTCTTTGCAAGGCACAAATTGCATCACGTTTTATCAGAAACTCCTGCTTGGGTACTGCTAAAACAGTCTGTCACAAAAGGAATTATTTCCCATTTGCAACTGTGGGTCACTTTTTCGTTGCTGTCCGAGACAATTTTATGCCCCAGGCCGACCCTGCCCAGAGAACCTTGTTTTTATTGTTTGTATTTTAAGGTATAACCTGGAATATTTGGCCTCGCACTAGTCCTCTGCATTCAAAATAACTACTCAGTAACAACATTTTTAGGTCAGTAAAACTATTAATGTTGATAACTACTGCATTATGTAGGATCTTAGGTGTTCTGCCAGTCGGGGAGTTTCGCTCATAGCATCAAGAACCTGTCAAGCACCAGGTACATTGTGGTTCTGTCTCCCTGGTCCTTCTCCAAAAGGCCCGTAGTGACATGTATGACCCGTTGCTCCCTTGGTGCTGATACCAAATAACCTTGAACAGTTAAGACTGATTGCTTTGCCAACTACCATCCTGTCAGTACCCAGAGTGCATCCCTTTCCTTCTTGAAACTGTCTGTCCTCTGTGTTCCTTAACAGGGTGGGCTGTATTTTGTAGTGCACTAGAACTGTCTGGTGTAGTAATAATAAAGTAGATATTTTTATACAACCTGGACTGGACAGTCCCTTTTATCATTCAGTAATAATTGTATTTCCGCTTTGTTGCAACTACCAACGATCCACGACCTTGCAGAGATAAGCCTGCCGTTCCGTCCACGTTACCAAAATTGGACAAGGAGGTTTATAATTGACTTGTGTTTCCAATCTGTTAGGATCCCTTCTAGTGTACTAGAGGTGTGGGGCTGATTGATGGTTTAGAAACTGATATTCATCCCTGGACCACTGGTTCCCCGGAAGTTGATTCATATGGCACTGCATTTTCTTACGCCAACAACACTCTGCTTTCCTCCTGTCCTCCTCACACCATCACACAAAGCTCACAAATGTATGGGTTCTCTTTGACAGAAAACTCAAACTTTATCACTGTAACCAGGAACAACCTTCCAAATGTCAGGTGTGTCAGCACACACCTGCATGCCGCTTTGCCAAACTCTTATTCTGGTTCTCAGTAGACTAGACTACTGTTCAAGCATGTTTATGTATTGCTCTTTTACACAAACACCTTCCACAACCTACCTAGATCTTCCCCCACCTGGGCTTACCATCATCATGCTGGGTGGCTCACTTTGCAGAATCACTCCCTTCACACATTTCTTCTCCTCGTTTTTCAACTCCATCCGGGTCCTAGCCTCACACTTCCTGGGTACCTGTCCTGGAAAAAAAGGGTGCCTTTCAGGTGCTAAGGATTTTTAATTCCTAAATAATGCAGATTATAGTTGAGGTGGTTGGTATGTGTCATTGGTGCTTTTTTCCTCCCTTTTATTTGTTTTATTTTAATTGTTTTTTTATAACTTGCTTAATACCCGAGTGCGGTTTCTAAGCATAGATCCGGGATTCGAACCTCTGTTGCTATGCGTTGTCTTGCTTCCAACACCAGCATGCCTGTGCTAGCCTCCCTTCCCAAATAATCAGTATTGCATTAATGTAGCAGGCCCACAGTGTGATATTAAGCATGAAAATTCTCTGTGTATCATTGGAAAATGTTGGTTCTCAAAAGCACCCATAAACAAGTTAGCAAAAGATAACACTCATTTTGCACCCATGGCAGTGCCACATTTTTCCAGCTCCATTTGTTATGAGTGAAATCACATTTTACAGATTGGTTGTATGTTTATGTACTGTAGCCTTGAGAAAGTGCTGTCCTGGGCGAAACACAGTAATTTTGGATCACTGCGAATAAAACTCTTTCTTATGGATGCAATGTGCTGTTCCTTCTCTATCGTTTAACACTCAGACACCTCCGGCTCTGGAACCTGAGAGCCAGAACAGGAATCACCACCCAAGACCAGACCGTGGCTGACTCCACATAGGCAACGCGGGCATCCGCTGGCAGCATTCATTTCTTTATCCTATGTCGAAATCCTTGGCTCCAGTAGAAGAGGGAGCTTAACAGTATTCACTTCATGTCTGTACCCTGCACACACACTGTCCCTCCCCCGCTCACCAAATTACCAATGGGGGTCCTGGGAGTCCCTCTGCCAGACATTAGTCCTGGTTACGAGAGACTTACCCAGAGTAACTATCTATCTTTCACAGCTTTTCTTTAGAAGAAATATCCCAAACATATCAGTCTCCCCCAATCACCGACATCGTCACAGCATTGACACAAACCCAGGCAACAAGGAAGATTTATAGAACGCAATACTATTTAATCTCATTTCAGAACCTTGATCATCTGCCAATAAAGAATAACACACATACATGATCATACATGAAGTAATTAAAACAGAGATAAAACATGAACCGTTTACATGTCTACCATACAAGAATAAAACAATAATAAGCTATGTAATGCGTTTATTGGTCATTTTGGTCATTTAGCTTAGCGTTCCAAGACATACTGAAATAGCAAGTCACATGCCTCGGATATCATTTAACAGAGCCTGCACGAGCAGTCACTGCCAGGGATATATAATGTATATATCAGATATATCAAGTTGTGTAAAGAATTGTGATGCACTTCAGGCACGCCCTTCTTTCAAGAGATGAAGCAACATGAGGCCAAAAGCAATTATTACCCTCACACGGCCATAGCGACATTACACGATGTTCTTGTGAAAATGAGTCTGTCATGGTAATGTGTTTAAGAAAACTGGTGAGCCTTCCTCCTTGAACCCGCTGTTCCTGATCCCCTCGTTGTTTCTCCTTCTGTCTTTCTTTCTTGCACTCCATCTCCCTTTCTGATCTTTATCACCTTTGTATACTCTCTTTCTCCCCTCCTCCCAATCTTATCCTACTTTGTACTTTTCTTATTCTATTTTCTTTTCTTTTCTTGCTTAAAGCGCGAAGCGAGCTCGAGAGCAGCATAGTGTTTACAATAGGAGGGTGTCAGTATTGGGTTTGCCGTTTTGTACAGCGCATTACTTCCTTTCGACCTCCCATTAATTCTTCCCTCGGCCTCTTTCTTCAGTCTGCCTATCCTCCTTTTGACACCCCATTCCTATCTCACTTTTCCACCTTACAAGCCTCTGTTCTTTTCTCCCTCACAATCCCCCTCTCCCTCTGGCGTTTTCCTTATGCCGTTCACCTCTTCTCACTCTCCAACTGTCAGATTCCGTACCCTCCTCTGTTTGGGTTCAGGAGAGGTCCCTCACCCACCTCATGGGCTTGGCGCATGGTATTGTGGTGTGGGTTCCACGGTACGGGACTCCACATTGGTAAGGGTGGTCAATGGGAAGGGGTAGCTAACTCAAGAGGGAGGGAGAAGGGTAAGTGAAACAGGAGGACCAGCCAACAAGCACTCCCAAGACATCACAAGGACGTCCCTGTGCCAAAATAGGGGTCACGTGGTGTTCCCTGTGAAAAGCCACACACCACAGGAGGGCAGAAGTAGGGGCACCACCACACCATGGGGACAATGGTAAGAGCTAGGCACTGGTACCCAGGTGGAAACATTCACACGCCCACACAAATGCAAGGCTTTCCTTCTCAGATTGCGAGTTTGGTTGTTCAGTGGATGGTAACATCCTACTGACACAAGGCACAGCACACCTGGGAGAGTTGGAGTCATATTCACATAGTGCAAGGATCGCGAGAAGCCCTGCCGGGCTGGCATCCATGGTCACTTCTGTGTTGAGGTTCACATCAAAACTGGACATGCAAACAGAAGATGCAATGTATCACTGAATGTCACTGAGGAAAGATTGACAGTCACGGGACTGGACAAAATCATGCCTTTTTCTGGTTAATTACTCAAAGGTGGCATTGATCGAAGCAAAACTTGAACGTTTCTGGCATATTAGCTGGTCATGCCCAGGAAAAAGAGGGTATGCAGTCTTTATATTGAAATATTTTATATTGAATGATTATATATCGAAACTTGTATAACAAAACATTTTATATAGAATGCATTTAGGGGTGGGGTAAAGGGTTAACTATTTTTGGCAAATGGTTGGGTTGTGTTTTTAGGGGTGGGAACAGGAGTTCAGGGGGGACCCCCCAACAAAAACAAAAAAAAGTGCATTCACTATAACATTTTTCATTATAAAATATTCAAGATATGTTAATTCAATATAAAATATTCGGTATAAAGACATGTAACTGAAAAAGAGTAGTGCAGTCAGATGCTGCAGGTTGGGGGTGGTCATCAAGGCTATTCATTTTTCAGGGTCTGGTTAAACTTCTTTTTCCTGTGGCTGAAAAATGTTAAAATGTGTTTTCCAAATTCACATTTTACGCAATTCAAGGTTAGATTAGCGTTTTCAAGAGCCAGGCAAACTCTATGCTGTGCGATGTGATGTGTCTCTTGTGATTTCCCGAATACAAGCATGTCATCAGTGTAATTGAAGCCATTGGGAATGTGTCAGATTACTTTGTTGATCTCTTCTTGAAAGATTTCAGCAGCAGAAAATATGCCAAAGCCGAGCCACTTATTTCCCTAGAAAGTTTTTTTGAACTCTTTTTGGGGACGTGAACAATGGAAGAGACCCAAGGTGTAGGCCCTCTAGTTGGCTGAATGATGTCTTGTTCGCACAATGGCCATGGTTCATCTTCATCTTGCTCCTGATGGTGGGATGTTGAAAGCTATGCCTCTGTAGTGTTGTGCTAAGGGTTTGGAGGAAATGTCAATATGTATCGGAATATGGCAGTTGTTTGTAACTTTCCTAAACCTCAAAATAAAGAAGGGAAGAGTCTGTACATTTTGTCTATGGAATCAATCAAATGTTTTGTCATCATGTGGTCGTGGATGTGGACAAGGCCCATTTGCAGAGCGGTTTTGAAGCTGAGGATGCAGGCACTATGTGCCGCGGTCTTGGTAATGCAGAGTTGTACCTTTGCAGTGTGGTTTTTACATGAGCATGTGGCAGACAACATGCAGCAAAATGTCAGTGGCATGTGCTGCTGAGAATTGTAGTCTTGGTGGTTGTGGCAGGTTAGCACATTCCTTTTCCCATATGAAGCTGACCCTGGCTCCTGATTGTATCGAAAATTCAATTGGGTTGATCGCGATATTGGGCAGCAATATGGGACTGTGTCCGACAGCTGGCTAGTTTTCAAGTGTGAACACGCATCCTTTTTTACGGTCTCCAAAGATGAAGAACTTTAATCACTGTCGGAAGGTGTCTTCGAAGAGAGATAATGTAGTCTTCAACAGTGTTTCTGTATAGGTTTGCGATTTAGCGTGTAGTGATGACATTGTGAAGATTGTTTATTGCATTCTAGTGAGCATATTCTATCCATTTCACTTTGTGGAAAGCACATGGATTTCTATGAGAAGGATTTTTTAGGAGAAAGTTGGAGGTCTAGACGACCTGGAAGCATGACATACTCCCTTGAAATGATTTTCGCGTTCATACGTAGTGCAAGACTGGCCCGTTGCAGGTTTCGAGCCCTCATGTGGGAAATTGTAGCTACATGTGTAGCAGGTCTTTCCCAGGTGCCTGATTTGATTTGGTGCTGTTGTTAATTGATGTAAGGGTGCCACAGCCAATGACCATACCCCTTGTCCACTCCTTGCATCTGTAAGTCGATGGCTATGGCAGTTTGGATCATGAGCAATATCTCCTCAAAGGTGTAGAATTGTTGCAGACGTTTCTTCTGGAACGTTGTGATTATATGAGATATCTGAGCTCCCTCATAAAAATATCAATGGCAACTATTTTTGACATTATGTGAATTGTGAAATTCTCCATTGTCTCACCATTGGCTTGCTTGCTAGTATGGAGCAGAGGTGAAATTGTCGTTCAAGATCTAACGGAGATCATCAACTATGGTGATCATTTCATCCGGGAAATCATAGATCATATCTGGAGCAGATGCCGCTGCAAACACTGTCAATGGCTGCCTGAGGGCTTTGGCGCTCTATAAATACATAGAAATAGAAAATTATCTTTTTGAGCTCATCATATTGTGACCCAATGTGATTGATGTATACACGCCAGAAAGAAGGCATCCTTCTCGTTTAACCTGGGCCCTAAATTGCGAGTGTCTGTTGTAGGAAAGGGTAGGTTTTTTTTTCATTTCTATTATTACATTAATAAAGCAGAAACCTAGCTGGAGTCAGCAGAGCGCTTGCAATGAAAGAGCGTCCGTTTGAACATAATGCATAGGTCTTGCTGTTGTGACAGGACTGGTAGAAGATACTGCGTCTTCTGACATAGTAGCAAAGGTTAGAAAGGAGGATATAACTGGACAGGTAAAGATTCTGCAGATCCTTGTAGCCAGGCAGAAAATACCGGTGGTCTAATGAGAATAGGTGTCCCGCTAGGAGCTGGGCAGTAGGATGTTAAGAATGTTCAGAGCCGACTGGGCATGTTGTAAAAGCACTTCAGTATGCATGCAATCCAGAGAGATCCTCTGCAGTCTCCGGGGCACATGGAAATCTGTGTCGGCTAGGAAGACTTTTCCATGGTGCCTGAGGCGGGCATGGTTCTGACGTTGCAGAGCTGCGTTTCCACGTTCACCAAGGAACCAGTCTACTGACCACAGCGCTCTGCAGGTGGTAGCAGGCGGGAGGTAAGGTGGGCCGTGCAGGGATGTGTGTACGCTGAAAGACGTTGAAGCAGTCGCGAGTATGGCTCGCAGTATGAAGACCGATCTAACCCCTATCACATCTGGGCATTTTTTTAAATGGCCTTGTATCAAGGAGGGTGAGCCAACAAGATAGTTAATCAGAGGAAGTCCAGTTAGCGCCATCGCTAAGGTGTTATATGTACCGAGCACGCATTAACATGGTAGCAGATCAGTGTGATTTGAAGTATGGAGAACTTAAGTGGTTAACCACTGCTTTCTTCATGGGGAGATGCATAGAATGTAATGAGTATTGATGTGTGAAGCCCTAGTTTCTTGAGCAGTGATTTCAAGTCTGGCACCTTTGCTCATTCCTGCAAGAATGTGTGGCAAATGGCTAGCCTTGGGTGGGCTTTGGGGCTGACAGTGGAATCCGCAGCCTTACAAGGCCTGCCATATGGAAGACTGAACCCGCTTGCTAAAATAAGAAGGGATTTTGCGGTGGCCCGAGTGGCCAAAACTAAAGGTGTGAGCGGGAAAGTGGCAGAAGCCATCAAATCAAAACAAAACAAAACAGAATCGCAAGGAGCAGAAGCATACAAATGTTCTCTGAACAGCTTAGAGTCTTTCATTGGTTGTTTGTCACTAATATGATAAAAATATAGAATCTGGACCAGGACACACCAAGCCATATTCCCCAGCTATAAGGCAGACTAATTGGTATTGCTTAAGCAATAAGCCCGAGCAATGGCGGCCTTGCCACTTTCCGGGCTTATTGCTATTAGACTGGGGTACTAATAGTGTATTTTATAAGTTGCAAGACGCCTGCAGTGTCTAGCAAGTGAAAACAAAAATAATGGTTGCCACAGAACAGGGAGAAGGGACTACCTGTTGTCCCTTCTACCTTCCTATGGCCGCCATTGAAAAAAAAGTAAACAAAAAAGATGGCCTCCAGGAAACGGGGAGAAGGGACTACACATTGCCCCTTCTCCCTTTCCATGGTGGCCAGGAAGCAGCTGTGACTGGCCTGACAAAGGCTTTATCAGGGCTGGTAACAACATGGCGTGGGCCAATGAGCTTACTTTTAGCAAGCTCATTGTCCCTCGCCGGGAACTAATCAGGGATATCACCTTCAAGAAATCTAGGAGGATTTTGCATGTGACTGGTAATAACAGTGCATCAATGTGTAGACATTAAAGGCTAAGAATGTAGGTAGCAATTAGTTGAAAGCATCCACTTTTACCACTAGAAGGCAATGTGGTTGCTGTGCTACTGCTTTCTCTCAGAGACAGCTAATGCTGCTGAAACTAACACCCACACCTGGTTTCATTCCAACTAATGGGGTGTTTGTCACCCACTCTCTATTAGATACGTGAATGGACTGCTTTATACATCTTGTAATAAAAAAATCTGATCTGATAAAGGACATTTTCTGTAAACAATGGGGCTTCGTGGATACTCGGTGTTTGTTTAAGAGACTTAAAGGCCTCTAAGACAACCTAGTGTACAAGGAAGTAATGGGCTATATATTGGAGTACCTTAGTCATACGCCTCTGATAACGTATTGATTAACATATTGTTATTATTGTGCTAAATGTTTACTTATCTGAAATTCTGTAATTGAAGTAGATTACTTAAATTAGTTGCAGAAATCAGTATTTACCCTGATAATAAAGATACCCTGTTTCCCGGTACAAAAGTGCACAATGTCCAGAATCAAAGCACGAGAGTGCTCAAGGATGGTACTTTATGCTGTAATAAGGCCCCACAAGTAGCCTCCCTGCGTCACGTGAGCTGGGTAGGAGGACCAGGCATGGCTGCCCCCCAATAACACTCTCGATCTCTGCTGGGATTGGAGGCGGCTGCTGCCTGCTCCAGTGGCGTCCCAGACTCTTTTGACTGGGATGGCCAAAGTGGGGCGCTGACTTATGCAGGGGTGGCATGAAGTACGAGCACACACACACACACAGTGATCATAGTTTAGGATAATGGGGTGGCACCTGGGCTAGCCAATCAGATTCAAGGGGTAGCACCTGCCACCGCAGGCCATTCCTTGGATGTGCCACTGGCCTGCTCAAACTCGATTCTTTTGCTCTTCCTAGTAATAAGTCCCATATTTCCACCCTCTTCTGTACAGTTTATGACTTGTCGCCCCTCTCTTATGCTGTTTTACCTTCGCCCCCCTTCAATCCCACAATGCTTCTGTCTCACTTCTGCCCATCATATCTTTCCTGTCTCTTTCCTCAGACCCGTTTCCAGGTCTCAATTTATTTGCTGAGCTGTTACTTCCCGATCCATTTTTCCCCACCCTTAGGCTTTCGCTCCTAGATTTTTAATACTTTTTCTTATATTTTGTTTTACAATCTTTTGATTCAGTTTCAGTGTTGATTAGATATGATTCGATAGAAGGTTACAGGAGGTGTTTCCCGGAGTAACTTAAATGTCATTATATATTTCGTTAACTTTGAGACAGTTCAGGAATGTACGTGTGTTGCATTGTGCAGGCAGGCTTTACACAACTATGCTCATCTAAACATGCACTCCCATCTGTGATGTGATACTTTCTGGCCTTGTGGGCTGACTATTTAGAAGCTTGTTGAGGTTGACCTAACCACTTGTAGCATCATGATGTACAGCACCACAATCATAGTCTATGTCTGGCACCACCATGATGTGCAGCACCACAATCATAGTCTATATCTGGCACCACCATGGTGTGTGGCACCACAGGTCTGGAACCACTGTGATGTGCAGCACCGCAATCATAGTCTATGTCTGGCACCACCATGATGTGTGGCACCACAGTAATGGTATAGGTCTGGAACCACTGTGATGTGCAGCACCACAATCATAGTCTATATCTGGCACCACCATGGTGTGTGGCACCACAGGTCTGGAACCACAGAGATGTGCAGCACCGCAATCATAGTCTATGTCTGGCACCACCATAATGTGTGGCACTACAGTAATGGTATAGGTATGGAACCACTGTGATGTGCAGCACCACAATAATACTCTACATCTGGCACCACTGTGATGCAGCTCACCAACATAATTTTCTATGTTTGGCACCTCCAAGATGTGCGCCACCACTATAATTGTCTATGTATGCACACCAGTGTGATGTTTTATCTGTTGCCCAGCCGTGATAATCCTTTTGTCTGACATGGCTTTTCTCTGTGGCACAGCCATGCTGTTTTATCATTGGCACTGTGCTGCTATTCTGTCTTTGGCTATTGGAATAACCCTTCTTGTTGATCTTTGACACAGTTAACATGTTCTATCATTTGCACAGTCATTATTTGGTTCCACATCTGGCACAGTTATTGACATAGGCATGCTGTTCTACCATTAGTGGAGCAATGGGTTTCTATCTCTGCTCCACTTTGGGCATAGCCAAGCTTGTAATATATTTGGCACAGCCATTCTCTTCTATCTCTGCCACAGCCAAAAATCTTCTGTTATTTGTCTGCAACATCAGAACGTCTTATCTGTGATACAACCACTGTAATATTGTGCACATGCCCGTGTTTGTATCTCTGGCACAGCCATGCTATTTATTCGGTCACTGCCAGCATCATTCAATTCTACCCCAGGCCACATCCATGATTTTATTCGCTGGCATCAAGACGATATGAAACAAAAAAAGGTATGTTCATCTCTGACACTTCCGGGTATATGTCAGTGGTTGGCCCTATCATGATGCAATTTCTCTGTCACCACCATGTTCCCTATCAGTGGTACTGCCACGGTGCTTATCTTTCACATGGCCATAAGGCACTGGCACTGTGCCTCTACAGACTGTCCTGTGCTCTACCAGTTCCAGCACAAGATGCCCGCCTCTCATGTGATGAGAATGTCCCTGCCTGGGCCAGCTGATGTCTCTCTCATGTAGCGATAATACCCCTGCCGGAGTTAGCATATGCCCCCTCTCATGAGGCAATGATGCCCCTGCTTGGGCTGACAGATGCCCCCTCCCACGTGGTAATAATGCATCTGCCTGGGCTAACAGTTGCCTCCCTCTCATGTGGTGATGATGTCCATGCCTGGGCTGACCAATGCCTGTCTCTCATGTGGTGAAGGCCATGCCTAGGGTGGCAGGTGCCCCTCTCTTATGTGGGGAGAATCCTTCTACAGTCCCCGCCTCTGTGCCCGGGTTTGCATTATGGACACAGAGCACGTGCTACGATATTTCGCAATCCATGCCGCCACATGCTCATTGGCACGCAAGTTGTCTGAAGTTGCGCTAGTCTTTGGGGTTCATTATGGGATCACTGTTACACACAGGTAGCTGTTGAAAAGGTGCAATGACCTTTGGGATCAACAGCACCAAACTCTGAACATGCTTAGTCTCATGCACAGCTCCACAGCACTTCAAGTTGGTTGGCACTGGGTGTCCATCTTCTTTCTAATGTCATTCAAACCGGTTGGACGAGAGACTAGGGACCAGTTGACCTTCCATGTGATGTCCAGATTGTCCCTTGGAGAATTGGACCTTCCGGGTCTGGCTGCAGACAGGGACGAGCGGTGTCCATTATCAACAATGAAGGGAGTGGTGCCCAACTGGTACATGTATTGTTTCTCCATAACCCTTGGCAGACACAGTGCTGTCAAAAGAAGGCATGAGCAATTAACTCTTCCAATGGTAGCATCACTACTGTATGAACACGTTACTCCTAAAATGGTGGTACGTGGTTGATCATGGAAAGGGCACATAATGCACTCATGCAAACACACCGTGTCTATTTTCAACATAAAGCTTTTTAGCCACTCCAGGAAATGAGAAGGGAATTCATCCGGGCCAGCAGAGGATGGGAGGTTCTTCTGCATGGTGGCTCCAGTTGGCTTCATCCTGGGCAGCAGAGGATGGAAGGTTTTTCTGCCATGGTGTCTCCAGTTGGCTTCATCTGGGCCAGCAGAGGATGGAAGGTTCTTCTGCCATGGTGGCTCCAGTTGGCTTCATCCGGGCCAGCAGAGGACGGAAGGTCTTCTGCCATGGTGGCTCCAGTTGGCTTCATCTGGGCCAGCAGAGGATGGAAGGTTCTTCTGCCATGGTGTCTCCAGTTGGCTTCATCTTGGGCAGCAGAGGACGGAAGGTCTTCTGCCATGGTGGCTCCAGTTGGCTTCATCCGGGCCAGCAGAGGACGGAAGGTTCTTCTGCCATGGTGGCTCCAGTTGGCTTCATCCTGGGCAGCAGAGGACGGAAGGTTCTTCTGCCATGGGGGCTCCAGTTGGCTTCATCTGGGCCAGCAGAGGACGCAAGGTTCTTCTGCCATGGTGGCTCCAGTTGGCTTCATCCTGGGCAGCAGATGACGTGAGGTTCTTCTGCCATGGTGTCTCCAGTTGGCTTCATCTTGGGCAGCAGAGGACGGAAGGTCTTCTGCCATGGTGGCTCCAGTTGGCTTCATCTTGGGCAGCAGAGGACGGAAGGTTCTTCTGCCATGGTGGCTCCAGTTGGCTTCATCCTGGGCAGCAGAGGATGGAAGGTTCTTCTGCCATGGGGGCTCCAGTTGGCTTCATCCTGGGCAGCAGAGGACGGAAGGTTCTTCTGCCATGGTGGCTCCAATTGGCTTCATCCGGGCCAGCAGAGGACGCAAGGTTCTTCTGCCATGGTAGCTCCAGTTGGCTTCATCCTGGGCAGCAGATGACGTGAGGTTCTTCTGCCATGGTGGCTCCAGTTGGCTGCATCCGGGCTAGCAAAGGATGGGAGCTTCTTTTGCCAGTGTGGCTCCAGTTGGCTTCACCCTGGGCAGCAGAGGGTGTGCTGTGCATTTCTTGATGTCTTGTTCCTTCCTGCATTACTGCTGGGTCAAGGGAGAAGAAAAGCATGCTAGCAGCTAAGAACCAGTACCTGGGAGGGGGTAGACAGACACTACAAGGAGTGAGACATAGTAGCGGGTTGAGAGAGTAGATGAATATTCCAGGGAATGAAACCTACTGCCTGGCTGAGCAAGTGGATAGACGAGAGGTGGACTGACATGCAGTACCTGGCCAAGAGAGTAGATGGGCACGCCAAGAGTGACGCTCAGTGCCTGGCCAAGAAAGTAGATGGGCACGCCAAAAGTGACGCTCAGTACCTGGCCAAGAGAGTAGATGTGCATGCCAAGAGTGACGCTCAGTACCTGGCCAAGAGAGTAGATGGGCAAGCCAAGAGTGACGCTCAGTACCTAGTCGAGGGAGTAGATGGGCCCGCCAAGAGTGATGCTCTGTACCTAGCCAAGAGAGTAGATGGGCACGCCAAGAGTGACGCTCAGTACCTGGTCGAGGGAGTAGATGGGCACACCAAGAGTGACTCTCAGTACCTGACCAAGAGAGTAGATGGGCATGCCAATGGTGACGGTCAGTACCTCGTTGAGGGAGTAGATGGGCACACCAAGAGGGACGCTCAGTACCTGGCCAAGAGAGTAGATGGGCACACCAAGAGTGACAATCAGTACCTGGTCGAGGGATTAGATGGGCACACCAAGAGTGGCACTCAGTACCTGGCCAAGAGAGTAGATGGGCATGCCAAGAGTGACGCTCAGTACCTAGCCAAGAGAGTAGATGGTCATGCCAAGGGAGACGTTCAGTAACTGGTCAAGAGAGTAGATGGCCACGCTCAGAGTGACGCTCAGTACATGGACAAGAGAGTAGATGGGCACGACAAGAGTGACGCTCAGTACCTGGCCAGGAGAGTAGATGGGCACACCAAGAGGGACGCTCAGTACCTGGCCAAGAGAGTAGATGAGCACGCCAAGAGTGACACTCAGTACCTGGCCAAAAGAGTAGATGGCCATGCTAAGAATAGCCCTCAGTACCTGGCCAAGAGAGTAGATGGGCACGCCAAGAGGGACGGTCAGTACCTGGCCAAGAGAGTAGATGGGCATGCCAAGAGTGACGCTCAGTACCTGGCCAAGAGAGTAGATGGGCACGACAAGAGTGACGCTCAGTACCTGGTCGAGGGAGTAGATGGGCACGCCAAGAGTGATGCTCAGTACCTGGCCAAGAGAGTAGATGGGAACACCAAGAGTGACGCTCAGTACCCAGCCAAGAGAGTAGATGGGCACGTCAAGAGTGACGCTCAGTACCTGGTCGAGGTAGTAGATGGGCACGCCAAGAGTGACACTCAGTACCTGGCCAAGAGAGTAGATGGGCACGCGGAGAGTGACGTTCAGTACCTGGTCGAGGGAGTAGATGGGCACACCAAGAATAACGCTCAGTACCTGGCCAAGAGAGTAGATGAGCACACCAAGAGTGACGCTCAGTACCTGGCCAAGAGAGTAGATGGGCACGACAGGGAGGAGTGCCATATAGTACTTGGCTTAGGGGGTACATAATCACGACATGAAGTGGCACTTGGTATCTGGCTGAGTGAGTAAGTAGATCGACAGGATTTAGCGTGGCACCTAGTATGTGGCCAAAGGAGTAGATACTCACGACAGGGAGTGGCACCTAGTACCTGGCAGAGGAAGTAGATGGACAGGACATGGAATGGCAGCTAGTACCTGGCCGAGGGAGAAGATAAACACATCAGAGAGTGGCATCTATTACCTGGCAAAGGAAATAGATTGACAGGGCATGGAGTCACAGCTGGTACCTGGCTGAGGGAGAAGATAATCTTGACAGAGATTGGCAGGGAGTAAAAAGACGCAGCAGGGAGTGGCACCTAGTAGATGGTCACTCCTTAGGAGAAAGGGTTTCTGGAAGGCTGCAGTCAGCCCACTGCATGAGACTGGGAGTACGTGTGTGTTTGTGCATCTTGATATTTCTGTGTTTCCTTGTAGTCGGTGCAGTTTCCTTCATAGTCTGAACCAATGTGGATGGAGCCCGTTCAAGAGAAAGTCAAGGTGAAATGTTCAGTGTTGATGGGAGTTTGGGGTGTGCACAGCTACTTCCATTCTGTTAGACCCATTGTGCCAATTCCCATCAACCTGTAGCTTTGTGGCAAGCAGGGATGCATAGTGCCCTGTCCATGGATGGCATCATGGGACTTGGTCTGCGTTTTTTGGCTCACACATAATTCTTGAGCGCGTGGCTCCCTATGGTGGAGGGCTTCCCTGCCCTGTATGAAACAGGGTATGGCTTGCTTTCTTTGGGTGGGCATGAACAGCAGAGGAGGGCACCACCAAACAGCAGCAGGCCAGCGGCCAACCAGCCTATGTATAGTGAGGCCCCCAGCTCCCTCTTCATGGCGTCGGGCACCAGTGGGTTGTAGAAGTCGCGGATGATGTTATTGGCTGTCCATGACACCGGAATGAGAATCACAATCCCGGCCAAGAGGAAGACGATACCAGCAGCAATGGAGATTTTGGCTTTGGCGCTTTCGTCCTCGACACACTTGGTGCACTCTGCCCCCATGATGGCCACCATGATGGCCAAGAATGCCATGGCAACGGCAACTAAGACCAGTGCCCTTGCCGCCTGGAGGTCTGAGGGGAGCTCCAGCAGGGAGTCATATATCTTGCACTGCATCTCCCCGGTGGACTCAAAGACGCAGTTCATCCAGAGCCCCTCCCAGAAGACCTGCGCGGTGATGATGTTTGAGCCAATGAAGGCCGTGACCTTCCACATGGGCATAGTGCAGCTCACGACGGTGAATACCAGGCCCAACACACCAAGAGCCAATCCAGCCAACTGCAGAGCCTTGACAGCCATGGCTGTGAGGTATCGCCGGATGCCTATAGAAGGGGAAGAAACAAAGGGGGAGCTGTTAGAAGATGGACGTGTTGGCACAAATAGCAGCAATGTAGGAGGTTATGGGGACGAGAAGAGTAAGTGGCCTGAGAATTTGGGGATCAGGTTAGAGGGACGTAGCGTGCAATGTGTTTGAGTAGTGTGTCAGGTCGGAAGGAATTAGGTTTTCCCTGGGAAGGTGAGGGTGGTGTGTACAGCAAAGGAAGGCGTAAATAGTTGCAGAGTTGAAGGGTGGCATATCATAGAAGCAAGTGAATGGTAATTCAAGTTGGCAGGTAGGTAGGTTTTACATGTATTTCAAAAGACCTTCCTAAAAGAACAACAGACACAATACAAGATAGTAAATCAGTGAAGAACTTAATAGATGCAAATGAGACAAACTTAAATACATAAAACCATTAAAAAACGTAACTAGCTATGAACACTATTTAGCTAGTTAATTAGGAGCACAATTATCCAACAGTATTAATTAAGCAATAAACCCTGAGCCGTGGGGGCATTTTGAGCGAAGCAAGGGCCTTAACGAAGGCCCCGGGGCATTACCTGACTCAGTAATGCCCTCGCGGCAAGGTGTTTATCGCTATTAGTACCTCAGCCCGCCAGTCTGGGGTACTAATAGCATTGTTTTTGTTCCAAAATCTTACCTGAATCCCCGGCGAGAGGACGATGGAGGCCTCCAGCCAAGTGGCGGCTCGGAGTGGGGATGGCCGTGCTTTGAGCCTCCTCATTGGGTGAGGGGATGCCACGCCCCCCAACTGGAACAAAGGAGTGGAATTCCGGCTGAGGGATTCCCAGCTGGGCAAAGCTCTGGCGAGGGCCAATCAGAATGGTTGTTACATTCTGGTTGACCCTCGCCGGATACAAATGTTATTTCAATCTAAGAATATACAATTAGCAACTTGTTTGCTAGGTAGCAAATATACATGTTTTTGGCATCAATAACAGTCTTGCAAAGAGCCTCCCCTAATAATGGGATTAAGTGCTTTTTCCTCAATACCTTTAGTAAAGGACAAAACATTAAAAAGAGCATAAGATCTCCCACCGTCATACCATCAAAAAACAAGATACAAGTCTGTGGACCGACATGTTTACACGGGCGGGCGTTTAGAAGACAATTAGCCCTAAGACTGAACAGCAGACAGCGCTTACGCCAATCCTCCCACCAGCACACATCATTGTGGTTTGCGAAATGTAGGTCAACATTCAAATTGTGTGCCACTCAGATCCTGCGCACCTCCACGTCATGACGCGTTTTTTTTTGTTCAGTTCAAGAAATCTAGAGCTTTAACGTGTCACTTCAGTGTCTACTTTAGCTGCTTTGATATGTATTTATTGTTTGCTTCTTGGGCACATATACAATAAGAATATACTGTTTCAAAGCACCCGAAGAGGGAACAAAGAATTCGGTTAGAACTGGCAAATTGAACTCCTATTTAAGATAATGTAGCCAGTGACCTTTAGCACAGGTTTCATTAGCTGAGAAGTCCCGAATAAAAGATTGAGTGACGTGTGGGCGCAATCTAACCCAAAATAGTAAACGTTTAAGACTAATAAAGTCTAAACCAGCATCTCGGTACATCAGGTGGGTCCGTGCACCCTTCGCCACCCCAAAAATGACTCGCAACATGTATGTTTCTTTAACTTGGATCAGGGCCGTGGACACTTTCAAATTCAGCACCATAGGTACCTGTTGTTGCAATTGACTTTGCACGAAAAATAAGTAAAATGGAATTAAATGTGAGCTGACAAAGATCTCTCGCATAGTTAAGAATGGCACTGTTAACCTGTGCAAACTTAATGGCTGAGCTGTTAACATGATCAGGCCAGCCCAAATGGCACTACAATCAATTCCAGGGTAGGGAAAATGGTTGACCCGTTTCAGTCTACGACCAGATGCCACAATAATACGTAATGTACCCTTGTGCCTGACTACGAACATTAGATTGGATTTATGGGTATTCAGAACAAGATCTCGAGCAGCCATGAATTTAATATTTAATATTGCTGCTTACAGGTTTTTGCAGTGCTTTCGGTGCTTCCGGGGTACGAGCCAATAGGACAATATTATCTGCATAGACCAGAACGCAGATGTTCCTGGCAGTCATTCTTGGTGTGTCCTTAGTTTCTTCAAATCCCTTGGTAATGAATTAACAAAGATTAGACAAAGGTGGGAGTCAGACACACCTTTCTGACCCCCGCCTAATACATTAGAAGATGAATAAACATTGCCCTGATTATTCAGTCAGGTCCCTGCAGAAAGATTGCTGTGTTATGCAATTAGCACATTTAAAAGTGACACTGTCAAACCGAGGATTCACACCATCAAAGGCCAATCTCAAATCTGTAAACCCCATATAGGTTGGACACCTAAATCCTGTGCTTTAACTGGGCTGGGGCCAGTCAGGGGCGGACCCCGGCAGTCTCCAAAAAGTGGGGCAGATCTGGGGCCCTGCCGGGCCCCCCTCCTGGTCCCGCCACGCCATGGCAGGACACATTATCCTGCCATAGCCGCAATGGAAGATGCGCCCACCATTTTGATATCAGGCAGCTGACAGAAGTGCCAGCGGCTGACACTTGTCAGTCACTTCAACTTCCTCTTGTGACCCCTCGCATGAGGGGTCACAAGAGGAAGTTCTGGTTCCTTTGTTTCTCCTCCCCAGGTCACTGGCCCTCAGCGAAGCCTGCGGGCTCTGTGATCTAATCTGCAGATTCGATCACGGGGCCCTTGGGTTCGCAGAGGGTCAAAGACGCCTCGGACTCAATAATCTATCTGCCCTGCAGAGCACAGAGCACCGGAATGGAGGCATCTTTGTCTGCAAAGCTTTATAAAAGATGCCTTGAATTGTGTACGATGGTTTGTGCACTTTCAAGCCACCATTTGTAAATATTGAAATATGGAACATTTCTATGTTTATAAAAGATGCCTTGAAAAGTACACAAACCATAGTAAGGTACACATACAAATATATAAATGCTTACATACATTTATATATTTGTTTGCGCACCTTACTCTGATTTGTGCACTTTTTAGGGCACGCCCACCATGGAAGCCACACCCCCAAACGACCCCCCCGCCATCACTTTCTTACCCCACTTAAAGCGCTGCCTAAATCCCAAGATATATTTGGCCAAGATGAGTTTGAGGTTTAAGGATTGTTCGATGGTCCCCACACCTTCTCTGAACGCATACTGCTTTTCCACAGCAATGCATTTGGTTAGGACCCATTCATTCATTCTATTATAAATGACCCACCCGAGCCATTTTGCAGAACACTCAATTAGTGAAATCAGTTGATAGCATATGCGTCTATTCTATCGCCCTTCTTAAAGAGATGAACAATAATGGACTCCCGCCCATCTAACTGGGATTAAGTTGCTGGCTGCAATTGCGTGAAACAATTTTGTGAAGAGTGGGATCCAGATCAAATTGCTATATTTAAATATATCAATACGATATCATGTCTGGGCCTCTGGGCCTGGAGCTTTCCCATTAGGTACCAAGAGGAGAACATTGTGTGTGTGGGGGGGGGGTGGCGGGGGTCGTTGGAGCGTGTGCAGTTGGCGGACACATGAATACACTTTTCCTTACTGATAGTAAACCCGCCTCATAAAACTACAGGATGGCTTGGAAACCTAGAGTGGTGTCTTATGGGAAATCAGGATGAACAAAGATGTACTTTAGTGTTGATTGTAATAAATACAGCTTAGCTTCACTTCTTCCCCAGTACATCAGAAGTTTTTTAAAATATAAAAACGAGGAATCAGGTTATAAACTATACAACACTATACGTGTTCCTAAGCATCTGCGTCCAAATTAAAAAGTGTCCTTCAAAAATAGGAAAAGTCCTGATAAAGTGCACTATATATTATCAAAGCTACATACAAGCGTCCTTACTTGTGAGACAGCCTGGCCAGGACTGCCTCCAGGTCCTTGTGTGTTCCAGATGACGGCCTTGGGTCCTATGGTGTGCGGCAGCATTGTGGGCGGGCCCCAAATGTCTGTTTAGCTGGGCTTATTA
Source organism: Ambystoma mexicanum (assembly GCF_040938575.1). Lineage (NCBI taxonomy): Eukaryota > Metazoa > Chordata > Amphibia > Caudata > Ambystomatidae > Ambystoma > Ambystoma mexicanum. Next base: position 370,870,453 of record NC_090931.1, read on the forward strand.
GGAATGGGGCAGCCTGGCACAATATCAGCTGAATGGGGGGGTCCCTGTCAAGGGTTCCTGTCTGGGCTGTGTATGTCAGGAGCAGCCCGGCGTTGATAGCAGCAACAGGGGCCACCAATTGTTTCTCTCCACCTGGCCTCTGCTGCCAGCAGTGTCTTCACGTACCGGCAGGGATGTTGCTAGGTCTGGAAAAAATCGGGGGCTACACTAATGTCAGGATTGTCGGGAATCGGGGCTAGATAGCCTTTTGGTTGTAGAACCTGAGATTCGATCCGGGGCTACAACCAAAAGACCCGGGGCTACAGCCCCCTAAACCGCCCCCCCAGCAACGCCTCTGCGTGCTGCATAAGCAGGCGGCATGCCCAACACCAATCACGCAGCGCTCACTTTCCTGGCTGGCAGGTATTTTTTGGCGCTTAGGGGTGCGCCGGCTCGACCATCCACTCTTAGGGTGAGTCCTTTTTTTAAAAACTATCCACAATGTTAGCGCCACTCGGAACATTCTCACTTTGTTGTTTGAAAGCCCCCCTGTGCGGGCGCATGCGCAGAGCTAACCTCACATTTATTTACAGGGGGATTGTAACTATAGGGGGTTACAATTACATACTTACTTCACCAAGAGTGAAGTTAAGTATCTTTTAGGCAGGTCTCAGAAGTGGCTCAATTGGAAGGTGGCATACCATAGAGGTATGTTGGGCATCATAGAGGAAGGTGCGAGTAGTGGCACAGTTGGTAAGTGGTATACTATACAGGTAGGTTGAGCATCACAGAGAAAGGTGCGAGTAGCAGTGCAGTTGGGTGGTGGTATGCTATACAGATAGCTCGAGCATCACAGAGAAAGTAGCGAGTAGCAGTGCAGTTGGGTGGTGGTATGCTATACAGGTAGCTTGAGCATCATAGAGAATGGTGCGAGTAGCAGTGCAGTTGGGTGGTGGTATGCTATACTGGTATGTTGAGCATCACAGAGAAAGATGCGAGTAGCAGTGCAGTTGGGTGGTGGTATGCTCTACAGATAGCTCGAGCATCACAGAGAAAGTAGCGAGTAGCAGTGCAGTTGGGTGGTGGTATGCTATACAGGTAGCTTGAGCATCATAGAGAATGGTGCGAGTAGCAGTGCAGTTGGGTGGTGGTATGCTATACAGGTACCTTGAGCATCACAGAGAAAGGTGCGAGTAGCAGTGCAGTTGGGTGGTGGTATGCTATACTGGTATGTTGAGCATCACAGAGAAAGATGCGAGTAGCAGTGCATTTGGGTGGTGGTATGCTCTACAGGTAGCTTGAGCATCATAGAGAAAGGTGCGAGTAGCAGTGCAGTTGGGTGGTGGTATGCTATACAGGTACCTTGAGCATCACAGAGAAAGGTGCGAGTAGCAGTGCAGTTGGGTGGTGGTATGCTATGCTGGTATGTAGAGCATCAAAGTAGAAAGATGCGAGTAGCAGTACAGTTGGTTGGTGGTATGCTATACAGGTAGCTTGAGCATCATAGAGAAAGGTGTGAGTAGCAGTGCAGTTGGGTGGTGGTATGCTATAGAGGTAGCTTGAGCATCATAGAGAAAGGTGCAAGTATCAGTGCAGTTGGGTGGTGGTATGCTATACTGGTAGGTTGAGCATCACAGAGAAAGGTGCGAGTAGCAGTGCAGTTGGGTGGTGGTATGCTATACAGGTAGCTTGAGCATCATAGAGAAAGGTGCGAGTAGCAGTGCAGTTGGGTGGTGGTATGCTATACTGGTAGGTTGAGCATCACAGAGAAAGGTGCGAGTAGCAGTGCAGTTGGGTGGTGGTATGCTATACTGGTATGTTGAGCATCACAGAGAAAGATGCGACTAGCAGTGCAGTTGGGTGGTGGTATGCTATACCGGTAGCTTGAGCATCATAGAGAAAGGTGCTAGTAGCAGTGCAGTTGGGTGGTGGAATGCTGTACTGGTAGGTTGAGCATCATAGAGAGGTGCGAGTAGCAGTGCAGTTGGGTGGTTGTATGCTATACTGGTAGGTTGAGCATCACAGAGAAAGGTGCGAGTAGCAGTGCAGTTGGGTGGTTGTATGCTATACTGGTAGGTTGAGCATCACAGAGAAAGGTGCGAGTAGCAGTGCAGTTGGATGGTGGTATGCTATACAGGTAGCTTGAGCATCATAGAGAATGGTACAAGTAGCAATGCAGTTGGGTGGTGGTATGCTATACAGGTAGCTTGAGCATCACAGAGAAAGGTGCGAGTAGCAGTGCAGTTGGGTGGTGGTATGCTATGCTGGTATGTAGAGCATCAAAGTAGAAAGATGCGAGTAGCAGTACAGTTGGTTGGTGGTATGCTATACAGGTAGCTTGAGCATCATAGAGAAAGGTGCGAGTAGCAGTGCAGTTGGGTGGTGGTATGCTATAGAGGTAGCTTGAGCATCATAGAGAAAGGTGCAAGTATCAGTGCAGTTGGGTGGTGGTATGCTATACTGGTAGGTTGAGCATCACAGAGAAAGGTGCGAGTACCAGTGCAGTTGGGTGGTGCTATGCTATACTGGTAGGTTGAGCATCACAGAGAAAGGTGCAAGTAGCAGTGCAGTTGGGTGGTTGTATGCTATACTGGTAGGTTGAGCATCACAGAGAAAGGTGCGAGTAGCAGCGCAGTTGGATGGTGGTATGCTATACAGGTAGCTTGAGCATCATAGAGAAAGGTGCTAGTAGTAGTGCAGTTGGGTGGTGGTATGCTGTACTGGTAGGTTGAGCATCATAGAGAGGTGCGAGTAGCAGTGCAGTTGGGTGGTGGTATGCTATACTGGTAGGTTGAGCATCATAGAGAGGTGCGAGTAGCAGTGCAGTTGGGTGGTTGTATGCTATACTGGTAGGTTGAGCATCACAGAGAAAGGTGCGAGTAGCAGTGCAGTTGGGTGGTTGTATGCTATACTGGTAGGTTGAGCATCACAGAGAAAGGTGCGAGTAGCAGTGCAGTTGGATGGTGGTATGCTATACAGGTAGCTTGAGCATCATAGAGAATGGTACAAGTAGCAGTGCAGTTGGGTGGTGGTATGCTATACAGGTAGCTTGAGCATCATAGAGAATGGTGCGAGTAGCAGTGCAGTTGGGTGGTGGTATGCTATACTGGTATGTTGAGCATCACAGAGAAAGATGCGAGTAGCAGTGCAGTTGGGTGGTGGTATGCTCTACAGGTAGCTTGAGCATCATAGAGAAAGGTGCGAGTAGCAGTGCAGTTGGGTGGTGGTATGCTATACAGGTACCTTGAGCATCACAGAGAAAGGTGCGAGTAGCAGTGCAGTTGGGTGGTGGTATGCTATGCTGGTATGTAGAGCATCAAAGTAGAAAGATGCGAGTAGCAGTACAGTTGGTTGGTGGTATGCTATACAGGTAGCTTGAGCATCATAGAGAAAGGTGCGAGTAGCAGTGCAGTTGGGTGCTGGTATGCTATAGAGGTAGCTTCAGCATCATAGAGAAAGGTGCGAGTAGCAGTGCAGTTGGGTGGTGGTATGCTATAGAGGTAGCTTGAGCATCATAGAGAAAGGTGCAAGTATCAGTGCAGTTGGGTGGTGGTACGCTATACTGGTAGCTTGAGCATCATAGAGAAAGGTGCGAGTAGCAGTGCAGTTGGGTGGTGGTATGCTATACTGGTAGGTTGAGCATCACAGAGAAAGGTGCGAGTAGCAGTGCAGTTGGGTGGTGTTATGCTATACTGGTATGTTGAGCATCACAGAGAAAGATGCGAGTAGCAGTGCAGTTGGGTGGTGGTATGGTATACAGGTAGCTTGAGCATCATAGAGAAAGGTGCTAGTAGCAGTGCAGTTGGGTGGTGGTATGCTATACAGGTAGGTTGAGCATCATAGAGAGGTGCGAGTAGCAGTGCAGTTGGGTGGTGGTATGCAATACTGGTAGGTTGAGCATCATAGAGAGGTGCGAGTAGCAGTGCAGTTGGGTGGTTGTATGCTATACTGGTAGGTTGAGCATCACAGAAAAAGGTGCGAGTAGCAGTGCAGTTAGGTGGTTGTATGCTATACTGGTAGGTTGAGCATCACAGAGAAAGGTGCGAGTAGCAGTGCAGTTGGATGGTGGTATGCTATACAGGTAGCTTGAGCATCATAGAGAATGGTGCAAATAGCAGTGCAGTTGGGTGGTGGTATGCTATACAGGTAGCTTGAGCATCACAGAGAAAGGTGCGAGTAGCAGTGCAGTTGGGCGGTGGTATGCTATGCTGGTATGTAGAGCATCAAAGTAGAAAGATGCGAGTAGCAGTACAGTTGGTTGGTGGTATGCTATACAGGTAGCTTGAGCATCATAGAGAAAGGTGCGAGTAGCAGTGCAGTTGGGTGGTGGTATGCTATAGAGGTAGCTTGAGCATCATAGAGAAAGGTGCAAGTATCAGTGCAGTTGGGTGGTCGTATGCTATACTGGTACGTTGAGCATCACAGAGAAAGGTGCGAGTAGCAGTGCAGTTGGGTGGTGGTATGCTATAGAGGTAGCTTGAGCATCATAGAGAAAGGTGCGAGTAGCTGTGCAGTTGGGTGGTGGTATGCTATACTGGTAGGTTGAGCATCACAGAGAAAGGTGCGAGTAGCAGTGCAGTTGGGTGGTGGTATGTTATACTGGTATGTTGAGCATCACAGAGAAAGATGCGAGTAGCAGTGCAGTTGGGTGGTGGTATGCTATACAGGTAGCTTGAGCATCATAGAGAAAGGTGCGAGTAGCAGTGCAGTTGGGTGGTGGTATGCTATACTGGTAGGTTGAGCATCATAGAGAGGTGCGAGTAGCAGTGCAGTTGGGTGGTGGTATGCTATACTGGTAGGTTGAGCATCATAGAGAGGTGCGAGTAGCAGTGCAGTTGGGTGGTTGTATGCTATACTGGTAGGTTGAGCATCACAGAGAAAGGTGCGAGTAGCAGTGCAGTTGTGTGGTTGTATGCTATATAGGTAGCTTGAGCATCATAGAGAAAGGTGCAAGTATCAGTGCAGTTGGGTGGTGGTATGCTATACTGGTAGGTTGAGCATCACAGAGAAAGGTGCGAGTAGCAGTGCAGTTGGGTGGTGGTATGCTATACTGGTATGCTGAGCATCACAGAGAAAGATGCGAGTAGCAGTGCAGTTGGGTGGTGGTATGCTATACAGGTAGCTTGAGCATCATAGAGAAAGGTGCGAGTAGCAGTGCAGTTGGGTGGTGGTATGCTATACTGGTAGGTTGAGCATCATAGAGAGGTGTGAGTAGCAGTGCAGTTGGGTGGTTGTATGCTATACTGGTAGGTTGAGCATCACAGAGAAAGGTGCGAGTAGCAGTGCAGTTGGATGGTGGTATGCTATACAGGTATCTTGAGCATCATAGAGAATGGTGCAAGTAGCAGTGCAGTTGGTTGGTGGTATGCTATACAGGTAGCTTGAGCATCATAGAGAATGGTGCCAGTAGCAGTGCAGTTGGGTGGTGGTATGCTATACTGGTATGTTGAGCATCACAGAGAAAGATGCGAATAGCTGTGCAGTTGGGTGGTGGTATGCTATACAGGTAGCTTGAGCATCATAGAGAAAGTTGCGAGTAGCAGTGCAGTTGGGTGGTGGTATGCTATACAGGTAGCTTGAGCATCACAGAGAAAGGTGCGAGTAGCCGTGCATTTGGGTGGTGGTATGCTATGCTGGTATGTTGAGCATCACAGAGAAAGATGCGAGTAGCAGTTCAGTTGGGTGGTGTTATGCTATACAGGTAGCTTGAGCATCATAGAGAAAGGTGCGAGTAGCAGTGCAGTTGGGTGGTGGTATGCTATACAGGTAGCTTGAGCATCATAGAGAAAGGTGCGAGTAGCAGTGCAGTTGGGCAGTGGTATGCTATACTGGTAGGTTGAGCATCACAGAGAAAGGTGCGAGTAGCAGTGCAGTTGGGTGGTGGTATGCTATACAGGTAGCTTGAGCATCATAGGAAAGGTGCGATTAGCAGTGCAGTTGGGTGGTGGTATGCTATACTGGTAGGTTGAGCATCACAGAGAAAGGTGCGAGTAGCAGTGCAGTTGGGTGGTGGTATACTATACTGGTATGTTGAGCATCACAGAGAAAGATGCGAGTAGCAGTGCAGTTGGGTGGTGGTATGCGATAGAGGTAGCTTGAGCATCATAGAGAAAGGTGCGAGTAGCAGTGCAGTTGGGTGGTGGTATGCTATACTGGTAGGTTGAGCATTATAGAGAGGTGCGAGTAGCAGTGCAGTTGCGTGGTGGTATGCTATACTGGTAGGTTGAGCATCATAGAGAGGTGCGAGTAGCAGTGCAGTTGGGTGGTTGTATGCTATCCTGGTAGGTTGAGCATTATAGAGAGGTGCGAGTAGCAGTGCAGTTGCGTGGTGGTATGCTATACTGGTAGGTTGAGCATCACAGAGAAAGGTGCGAGTAGCAGTGCAGTTGGGTGGTTGTATGCTATACTGGTAGGTTGAGCATCACAGAGAAAGGTGCGAGTAGCAGTGCAGTTGGGTGGTTGTATGCTATCCTGGTAGGTTGAGCATCACAGAGAAAGGTGCGAGTAGCAGTGCAGTTGGGTGGTGGTATGCTATACTGGTAGGTTGGGCATTATAGAGAGGTGCGAGTAGCAGTGCAGTTGCGTGGTGGTATGCTATACTGGTAGGTTGAGCATCATAGAGAGGTGCGAGTAGCAGTGCAGTTGGGTGGTTGTATGCTATCCTGGTAGGTTGAGCATTATAGAGAGGTGCCAGTAGCAATGCAGTTGCGTGGTGGTATGCTATACTGGTAGGTTGAGCATCATAGAGAGGTGCGAGTAGCAGTGCAGTTGGGTGGTTGTATGCTATCCTGGTAGGTTGAGCATCACAGAGAACGGTGCGAGTAGCAGTGCAGTTGGGTGGTTGTATGCTATCCTGGTAGGTTGAGCATTATAGAGAGGTGCGAGTAGCAGTGCAGTTGCGTGGTGGTATGCTATACTGGTAGGTTGAGCATCATAGAGAGGTGCGAGTAGCAGTGCAGTTGGGTGGTTGTATGCTATCCTGGTAGGTTGAGCATTATAGAGAGGTGCGAGTAGCAGTGCAGTTGCGTGGTGGTATGCTATACTGGTAGGTTGAGCATCATAGAGAGGTGCGAGTAGCAGTGCAGTTGGGTGGTTGTATGCTATCCTGGTAGCTTGAGCATCATAGAGAAAGGTGCGAGTAGCAGTGCAGTTGGGTGGTGGTATGCTATACTGGTAGGTTGAGCATCATAGAGAGGTGCGAGTAGCAGTGCAGTTGGGTGGTGGTATGCTATACTGGTAGGTTGAGCATCATAGAGAGGTGCGAGTAGCAGTGCAGTTGGGTGGTTGTATGCTATACTGGTAGGTTGAGCATCACAGAGAAAGGTGCGAGTAGCAGTGCAGTTGGATGGTGGTATGCTATACAGGTATCTTGAGCATCATAGAGAATGGTGCAAGTAGCAGTGCAGTTGGGTGGTGGTATGCTATACAGGTAGCTTGAGCATCACGGAGAAAGGTGCGAGTAGCAGTGCAGTTGGTTGGTGGTATGCTATACAGGTAGCTTGAGCATCATAGAGAATGGTGCCAGTAGCAGTGCAGTTGGGTGGTGGTATGCTATACTGGTATGTTGAGCATCACAGAGAAAGATGCGAATAGCAGTGCAGTTGGGTGGTGGTATGCTATACAGGTAGCTTGAGCATCATAGAGAAAGGTGCGAGTAGCAGTGCAGTTGGGTGGTGGTATGCTATACAGGTAGCTTGAGCATCACAGAGAAAGGTGCGAGTAGCCGTGCATTTGGGTGGTGGTATGCTATGCTGGTATGTTGAGCATCACAGAGAAAGATGCGAGTAGCAGTTCAGTTGGGTGGTGGTATGCTATACAGGTAGCTTGAGCATCATAGAGAAAGGTGCGAGTAGCAGTGCAGTTGGGTGGTGGTATGCTATACAGGTAGCTTGAGCATCATAGAGAAAGGTGCGAGTAGCAGTGCAGTTGGGCAGTGGTATGCTATACTGGTAGGTTGAGCATCACAGAGAAAGGTGCGAGTAGCAGTGCAGTTGGGTGGTGGTATGCTATACAGGTAGCTTGAGCATCATAGGAAAGGTGCGATTAGCAGTGCAGTTGGGTGGTGGTATGCTATACTGGTAGGTTGAGCATCACAGAGAAAGGTGCGAGTAGCAGTGCAGTTGGGTGGTGGTATACTATACTGGTATGTTGAGCATCACAGAGAAAGATGCGAGTAGCAGTGCAGTTGGGTGGTGGTATGCGATAGAGGTAGCTTGAGCATCATAGAGAAAGGTGCGAGTAGCAGTGCAGTTGGGTGGTGGTATGCTATACTGGTAGGTTGAGCATTATAGAGAGGTGCGAGTAGCAGTGCAGTTGCGTGGTGGTATGCTATACTGGTAGGTTGAGCATCATAGAGAGGTGCGAGTAGCAGTGCAGTTGGGTGGTTGTATGCTATCCTGGTAGGTTGAGCATTATAGAGAGGTGCGAGTAGCAGTGCAGTTGCGTGGTGGTATGCTATACTGGTAGGTTGAGCATCACAGAGAAAGGTGCGAGTAGCAGTGCAGTTGGGTGGTTGTATGCTATACTGGTAGGTTGAGCATCACAGAGAAAGGTGCGAGTAGCAGTGCAGTTGGGTGGTTGTATGCTATCCTGGTAGGTTGAGCATCACAGAGAAAGGTGCGAGTAGCAGTGCAGTTGGGTGGTGGTATGCTATACTGGTAGGTTGAGCATTATAGAGAGGTGCGAGTAGCAGTGCAGTTGCGTGGTGGTATGCTATACTGGTAGGTTGAGCATCATAGAGAGGTGCGAGTAGCAGTGCAGTTGGGTGGTTGTATGCTATCCTGGTAGGTTGAGCATTATAGAGAGGTGCGAGTAGCAGTGCAGTTGCGTGGTGGTATGCTATACTGGTAGGTTGAGCATCATAGAGAGGTGCGAGTAGCAGTGCAGTTGGGTGGTTGTATGCTATCCTGGTAGGTTGAGCATCACAGAGAACGGTGCGAGTAGCAGTGCAGTTGGGTGGTTGTATGCTATCCTGGTAGGTTGAGCATTATAGAGAGGTGCGAGTAGCAGTGCAGTTGCGTGGTGGTATGCTATACTGGTAGGTTGAGCATCATAGAGAGGTGCGAGTAGCAGTGCAGTTGGGTGGTTGTATGCTATCCTGGTAGGTTGAGCATTATAGAGAGGTGCGAGTAGCAGTGCAGTTGCGTGGTGGTATGCTATACTGGTAGGTTGAGCATCATAGAGAGGTGCGAGTAGCAGTGCAGTTGGGTGGTTGTATGCTATCCTGGTAGCTTGAGCATCATAGAGAAAGGTGCGAGTAGCAGTGCAGTTGGGTGGTGGTATGCTATACTGGTAGGTTGAGCATCATAGAGAGGTGCGAGTAGCAGTGCCGTTGGGTGGTGGTATGCTATACTGGTAGGTTGAGCATCATAGAGAGGTGCGAGTAGCAGTGCAGTTGGGTGGTTGTATGCTATACTGGTAGGTTGAGCATCACAGAGAAAGGTGCGAGTAGCAGTGCAGTTGGATGGTGGTATGCTATACAGGTATCTTGAGCATCATAGAGAATGGTGCAAGTAGCAGTGCAGTTGGGTGGTGGTATGCTATACAGGTAGCTTGAGCATCACAGAGAAAGGTGCGAGTAGCAGTGCAGTTGGTTGGTGGTATGCTATACAGGTAGCTTGAGCATCATAGAGAATGGTGCCAGTAGCAGTGCAGTTGGGTGGTGGTATGCTATACTGGTATGTTGAGCATCACAGAGAAAGATGCGAATAGCAGTGCAGTTGGGTGGTGGTATGCTATACAGGTAGCTTGAGCATCATAGAGAAAGGTGCGAGTAGCAGTGCAGTTGGGTGGTGGTATGCTATACAGGTAGCTTGAGCATCACAGAGAAAGGTGCGAGTAGCAGTGCATTTGGGTGGTGGTATGCTATGCTGGTATGTTGAGCATCACAGAGAAAGATGCGAGTAGCAGTTCAGTTGGGTGGTGGTATGCTATACAGGTAGCTTGAGCATCATAGAGAAAGGTGCGAGTAGCAGTGCAGTTGGGTGGTGGTATGCTATACAGGTAGCTTGAGCATCATAGAGAAAGGTGCGAGTAGCAGTGCAGTTGGGCAGTGGTATACTATACTGGTAGGTTGAGCATCACAGAGAAAGGTGCGAGTAGCAGTGCAGTTGGGTGGTGGTATGCTATACAGGTAGCTTGAGCATCATAGGAAAGGTGCGATTAGCAGTGCAGTTGGGTGGTGGTATGCTATACTGGTAGGTTGAGCATCACAGAGAAAGGTGCGAGTAGCAGTGCAGTTGGGTGGTGGTATACTATACTGGTATGTTGAGCATCACAGAGAAAGATGCGAGTAGCAGTGCAGTTGGGTGGTGGTATGCGATAGAGGTAGCTTGAGCATCATAGAGAAAGGTGCGAGTAGCAGTGCAGTTGGGTGGTGGTATGCTATACTGGTAGGTTGAGCATTATATAGAGGTGCGAGTAGCAGTGCAGTTGCGTGGTGGTATGCTATACTGGTAGGTTGAGCATCATAGAGAGGTGCGAGTAGCAGTGCAGTTGGGTGGTTGTATGCTATCCTGGTAGGTTGAGCATTATAGAGAGGTGCGAGTAGCAGTGCAGTTGCGTGGTGGTATGCTATACTGGTAGGTTGAGCATCACAGAGAAAGGTGCGAGTAGCAGTGCAGTTGGGTGGTTGTATGCTATACTGGTAGGTTGAGCATCACAGAGAAAGGTGCGAGTAGCAGTGCAGTTGGGTGGTTGTATGCTATCCTGGTAGGTTGAGCATCACAGAGAAAGGTGCGAGTAGCAGTGCAGTTGGGTGGTGGTATGGTATACAGGTAGCTTGAACATCATAGAGAAAGGTGCGAGTAGCAGTGCAGTTGGTTGGTGGTATGCTATACAGGTAGCTTGAGCATCATAGAGAATGGTGCCAGTAGCAGTGCAGTTGGGTGGTGGTATGCTATACTGGTATGTTGAGCATCACAGAGAAAGATGCGAATAGCAGTGCAGTTGGGTGGTGGTATGCTATACAGGTAGCTTGAGCATCATAGAGAAAGGTGCGAGTAGCAGTGCAGTTGGGTGGTGGTATGCTATACAGGTAGCTTGAGCATCACAGAGAAAGGTGCGAGTAGCAGTGCATTTGGGTGGTGGTATGCTATGCTGGTATGTTGAGCATCACAGAGAAAGATGCGAGTAGCAGTTCAGTTGGGTGGTGGTATGCTATACAGGTAGCTTGAGCATCACAGAGAAAGGTGCGAGTAGCAGTGCAGTTGGGTGGTGGTATGCTATACAGGTAGCTTGAGCATCATAGAGAAAGGTGCGAGTAGCAGTGCAGTTGGGTGGTTGTATGCTATCCTGGTAGGTTGAGCATTATAGAGAGGTGCGAGTAGCAGTGCAGTTGGGTGGTTGTATGCTATACTGGTAGGTTGAGCATCACAGAGAAAGGTGCGAGTAGCAGTGCAGTTGGGTGGTTGTATGCTATCCTGGTAGGTTGAGCATCACAGAGAATGGTGCGAGTAGCAGTGCAGTTGGATGGTGGCACATTATATAGGAAGGAGGAAGGCAGGTTGGGTATCATATATAAAGGTGTGAATAGTGGCGCATTTGGGATGTGGAGTGTCATAAAGCCAAGCATGGGTAGTGGGGCAGGAGAAAGCGAGGTAGTGTGACTTAAAAACAGAGGTCTGTCGTGTCACAAGTGAGAGGGTAATGTGCCAAAGTGACAAGGGTGAGTGGTGGGCCAAGGGAGAGGGAAGGAAAGTATCATAGAAACAGGTGTGAACTGTGGGGCTGTTGGAAAGGAGCTAGATGCAGGAAGGATTAAGTAGTGATACGGCTCAGGGGGGAGTAGTGTGGCATTCATGGGACTAGTGATCCAGTTGGGGGGAAGGCAGTGTTTCATCAAAAAAGAGTGGAGCTGATTGCACAAGCTGGAGGGGGCGTAGTGTGCAAAAGAGGGCAATGAGTACCGGGGCATGTGGGAGAAAGGGGATGCTGCTCTATAAAAGTGGTAGTGAGAAGTAGCACAGGTGAGTAGGGGGTAATATGTACATCCAGACATGGGAATACTGGTATGGTGAGAGAAAGAAAAGTAATTTGTCATGGCAGAACGTGTGCGTAATGAGTCACCTACCTGGGGCCGTGGGGGTGCAAAATAGAGTGGTGTGAGTAGTGGCTCTGGTGGGAGAGCTCATTTTCTGATGAGACGTAACAATAATGTATGGTGTTTAAGCCTTTTGTGAGGCTTGTATATCATGTATTAACGTCATGGTTCATTTTAATCCATCTTTATGGCAGTGAGGGGTAGCGCAAGCAACTTGTGTTTCTGTCGTCCCCCTTCCTCTCTGCCATACAAATGACCCAGAATGTGCACCCACATGCATTTTCATGTCGACACAAATGCTAGGGAACCCTATGGGGCCCGTCGGCTTTATTCACCTGCCTAAAGGAGGCCAACTCTATAGAGATCCATTGAAAACGCTGCCTGGCATGCGTGTCTGGTAGGCAGCATTTACAAGAGCAATTAAGCACTGCCTGCATTGTATTTTAATCACTGTTGCTCACAATCTTCCTTTGTGAATATCTGTACTTTGATTTCTACTCAAAGCTACCAGAGTGTGGGTAGTCTTTGATTATCCCCACGTGGCTGGTTTGTGATGGATTGTCTATCTATGCATCTCTGTCAGGATTACATCTATCCATCTGCACGTCTATGACTTTCCCAGATTTGCTAATTCTCAGGTCCACTAGATCTTTGCATTTGTACAATTGATTTACATTTCTACAGCTACCCGTTGACAATATTTGTATCCACAAATGAATTTTAGGAGCGATCCAAAACAAGACAAATACCACACCACTACCAAACATAGAAACTCCTCAGAGAGTACATTATTACGTGTCACTCGGCAGTCCAGGCACTATTAGAGCTGTAGGAGCTGTATTTACAAGGGACCATCCTGCTCTCTGGTCTTGAGCACAGCTGTTTTTACTGTACATATTTGGCACCACCTTCAGGTATTAGGAAGAAGATCTTAACCTAGGCGTTGTTTAAGATTTGTACATGTTTCTGGTCTTCAGATGACGGGTTCCCAGAAGATACTGTTTTAGCACTTATCATTTCAAGAACAGAGATAGCAAAGGTGGGTGACAACAGTTTCAAAACTGGTGCATTTTATCGACACAGAAGTAGGACTGTAGTTTTGCAGCAGCCATGGACTTGTAACTACAGTACTACTGACATTGACGAAAGACTGCAATGGAATAGCCCACATTTATTTTATTCATTTTGGGTATTTATTGAGAGCGCACCGAGCTTCGTGAAGCAGTGAGGCAATGCACAACAATGGACGGATTATAACAATATAAGGGGGCATAGGTTACGGTAGAACTGTGCTACACTACAGCTAAGCCAGAGGAACAGTAATTAGGGGTGAAGTGAGAGTGGGTCGACCAGTAGGATGAAAGGTGTCTACAGTGCATGAAAAAGGGGCTTATTAAAGAGAAGGATTTTCAGCTCCTTTCTCAACTGCATGCAAGGTGGGTGTAAATCTAATGTTGACGGGTATGAGGTCCAACAGCCTGAGATCATGGATTGGGATTGCCTTCTTGTAGAGCGCTGGTTGGCAAAGACCTTTTTGACTTGGTTGGAGGGAACATGAAAAGTGTCTGCTTTGTAGAGGAGCAGCTGCTCTTGAAGATGATACATGCTTTTAGGGGGAACCAATTAAGGTTCATGGGTGTGGTCATAATGTGGTACCATTTTCAGGAGCCTCCAGTGGTGGGTCACAAGGTGGACGATTCTTCTCATTGCTGACAGGGTGGAGGTGGGTACGGCTCTGAATGGAACATTTCCACGTCCAGGTGAGAAGGGAAAGAGCCACTAATGAAAGAATGGGAATAAGAATCTGGGAATGGCACATGTGTCCGTGGTTGTGCTCTGTCATGAAACTGAGTGGGTATCTATGAGGCACATGAGCCCGGTACTGCCATTTTATTGTTGGTTTATTCATGGACACACAAATTAAAGATCCAATTGGAATCAAATTAGTAGAATGGCTTCCCCATGCATCCCAGCATGATCAATATCAAGAGAAAGGGAAACCCCTTGAGGTCAATGGTCTGAAAATGTAGATAGCCTCCCAGCAATCTAGTCACTCACAGCCTGGAGGTATTTAAAGTGTCCCGTGCACTCCTTTCATGTTATACGTTGGCCATTGGCTCCTCGTGGTTCCCTCTTGATAGGATCGGGGTCTGGGAGTCCCTCAAAACGACTGACCAATTCTGGGTGACCCCTGAGAAGAGGCTGAGGGTCAACAAGCTTCAGCCTGAAGGCGTCCACCTGGGATTTGGCTGGTTTTCTAGACTGGAGGGAGGCTCTGGTAGCCGGAACCTAGGGGTTCTCTTGCACAAACCCAACCCCCAGGCTGGAAACTCACCTTGCCTTCTGGGTACCCCACCATTTCTGGCTCAGTCTTCCAGGTACTTGCACGCTGTCACCTAAACCGCCAACTCTTCCCACCTGATCCATGATCAGCTTCTGCTCTGATTTTCTTTCTACTTCTCTCTTCTCCCTATTTCCTTCTCCTGGGGTCTCCTGTCCTTCTTCCCCTGCTCTCTCCCTCCCTCCCTCCTCCTGGGGTGTTCCCTGTACTCCTCCAGTTGACTCACGTTACCACCTCTTCCTGTTGTCCTACCACCTTTTCCTGATATCCCCTCTCCCTCCCATTGTTTCACAACCTCCTCCTGTGGCCTCTTCTCCTCTTCCACCTGTTGTTTCATCACCTCCTCATTTACTAGTGGTTTCCTACCGCCACATTTCTGTCTCCCTATCACCTCATCTCCTTAAATCCAATTAACCCTCTCTCCTCCAGGCTCTTTTACAACAGCCTTTATTCTTGAGCCTCACTCAACCCCTCAATACTCCTTAGCTGAATCTCCACTCTCTCTGGAACCTTATAAGCTTCCTCCGTGAGGAATTCGACCATCTGCCCGGTGGCAGTGTGCTTGCCTGGACTTTTTTGAAATTTTAAATGAATTTGAATGATGGTAGATCACCCTCCAGAAAATGTGTGGGGACTAATCCGCACACATTTCCCTATGCTCACCGCATGACATGCATATAAACCTTTGTACTCTGGGTAGATACGGCCTACAGCCCCCCCTGTCATATTTATTTGGGATATGACAATCATGAGTACACCATGTCACTTCAGAAGGGAGAGGGCAAAACATTCCTCTTGCCATGGCCAGCCTAATTAACTAACAAAGGCCCCATGGATCTGCCATGTCCTTTTGTTTATCACTGTAGATGGTGGTGGTGGTTAACATAATTAACATACTAATAAAGTGTACTTCAAAAAGTCCCACATGAGGGCTGGCTGCAGAGGCTAACAAAGGAGACAAGAAACCCAGGCAACCTTTCAGATGCACTGAATCAACCTGAAGCCAGCTCCCGCTCTTAGTATCGACTGACAGTGAAATGTCATGTCCAGGACTGCATGTATTACAGTAGTCATCCCTGCAGGGAGGCCCCATTCAGAAGGTGCTAGTATGTGGATTGACGGTGACAGAAATTCTGGTCTCGCTACAGCTTCAAGTGAGACCTGCCGCTTTAATCAGGAACTACAGAGAGCTCCATTGACCATTGGGACCCTTTGATCCACAACAGACAGGAAGATCGGTGGGACTTAGCATTACATGTTTTCACCCCTTACATTTTCTGTTGCAATCTTGCAACGCACTCTCGTTATGACCTCATGCATACATTGATTATTGGTGGGGACCCAGGATTGGTTCATTAAAGTAGGCTTAGTCCACACCAATCACTGTGGTCCATATGGCTTTAAAAGAGGGTTGAGACCCTCTTTTGGAGATCATCTGATGGCTTCACCAGTAACAGGAAAGAAGAACTCAGCCTTGGACTCTGGACCGAGTACTGTCTGCATTACATCTTCCACCAGTGACGGAAGGCCAGGACCTCCAAGAGGGAAGCAAGATCCCTCCCCTATACATATCCCAGGTAACTGAGGGAGATACCAAATCCAGGGGACCCTCGGCAGCTCTAGAACCGGTACCCAGCCAGCACACAGCATGCCCTGCCATGCTCTGCAGCAAGCTCCTAGGTGGGAACTGCCAGAGAGTCTCTGAACCAAACCAAAGAGAAGGCAGCTACCTGCAACACTCTCTTCAGGTTTGGGCCTTCCACTTTAAAGGATGACACAAACCAAGTGAAGAATCAAGGAGGAGTGCATCGACAAGCATCTCCCGACGTCTGCCTTAAAGGACATTTTCAAGCCAGTCGAGCCCATTGAGTTGCAACCGACGGCACCAATGACTGTTGTTATGCTGCAGTCGCTCAAGTCATCCAAGATGCCTTGACCAGTGCTTCAGAACTGCCGACCAGCACTGAGACAATGATTCCTGACCCCGAGCCGCTGTGCAGGCCAGCCTGCACCCGTCTGTCCAGCCTCACTCGTTTGGTACCCGCAGCTGTCTCCCATCATGAACTCTGTTGCAGAAGTTGCAAAGCACCCTGAAACCGACTCTACACTGTCGAGCAGCAAGAACTTTTACAAGCTCAAGGTACATTATGGTTCTCTCCCCTTGGTCCTTCTCAGAAGGCCCTGAGTGATAGTTTACGACCCATTGCTCTCTTTGTGTTGAAACCAAGTATCTCCTTCAACTATTGCAATTAATTACTTTACCGACGACACTCCTGTCAATATCCAGAGTGCATCCTTTTCCTTATTTGAAACTGTCTGTGCTCGGCATTCCTTTACTGGGGTGGGTTGTATTTTGTAGTGTGCTAGAACTCTCTGTTATGATAATAATAAACTATATATTTGTTATTTAACCTTGACTGGACAGTCCCTTTTTATCAATGGGTAATAATTGTATTTTCGCTGTGTTGCAACTAACCAACGACCCATGACCTTGCGGAGATAAGCCTGCTGTTCCATCCACCTTACCATAATTGGACAAAGAGGTTTATAATTGACTTGTGTATCCAATCTGTTCAGATCCCTTCTGGTGTACTAGAGGTGTGGGGCTGATTGAAGGTTTAGAAAACGATATTCATCATCACTGGACAACTGGTGCCCCGGAAGTTGATTCACCACATGCTCCCTTTTACAGTGTCCTCCCATACTGCCTTCAGCACTGCCCAATGGGATTATTTGCAGGTGTGTGGGATAATTACTGAGTAAAAGTGATTGGCTCTTTGAACTCCTAGGCAATTCACTGTTGTGGGCTCCAACCCACCATTTAGAGGTCTGAACAATGGGAGGCAGACATCTTCTTGTAACGGTTGTTAATGAATGCTTGCCATCAGCTTTGCAGAGCGGCACAGCGCTAACTGCGAGTGTCTCTTTTTTGCATGTCCGTGTGTTTGCGGGTGAAATTCCTGGAGAGCAGGTTCCACAACCCTCTGTTGTATAAACCACGTTCTGTTTTCTTTTTCCCTGTGTGGTGTTCTGCCATCTTGGCAGTTCCTCAGAAGATTCTCAGTTCCTCAATATTTGATTTACATTGTTTTCCCAGTCCATTGAAGGAACACTATTCATTGGTGGTGGCCAGTGACAGGTCCCTGCCATGCTGCTAGTGAATATTGGAGTAGAGCAGGGAATCCTCGCTATACTGCTACCGCGTCCTGCATAAATTAGCAGGTTTAGCTGCCCGGCCCTCATGATCACTCTATCCCTGACCCTGAGACCCAGGCAGGAAACTTGCCACAGTGCATTTGGGATTACTGCACAAAACACCCAGACTCGCTTTTATTGGAAAAGGTCGCTTTAATGTGACAGGCCAAAGCTCACAAATGAACGCTAACCTGACCCCTGGCCTTACAGATTAGCAAATCTGTTTTTAACAACTCCACAAACAAATTAATAATTAAACATTTCAATTCCCCCAACAATTCAATAAATAAGTCAGTTTAAATTCCTCCCTACCTATCCCTTGCTCCCTACCATCTCCTTACCATTTTCTCCAGCCTTCCTTCCCGCTTTCTCCCATCTTATCCCCGGGGCCATGCCCCTCAATCTTCAATACCTGTTCCCCCTCTTTGCACCCCCGGAGTAGTCCGTTCATGCAAACAGCATCACCCCCATGCTTTCCCATGCTATTCCCCCATTGTGCTTCCCTCCCCCCTCATCTAAAGGGTCCATATCTCCGGCACCAGAAAAACCCTCCCCTGAGGTGTTCTTTGTGCCCCATCCCTCTTAATTTACCTCTTCTTCAAATTTGTATTATGTCTTGGAAGGACCACGTCGCCCCCCCCCCAATTCACTAACTATTCCCAAAAACCGATAGATGCCCTCCCTCCTCTTAAAACGCAATCCTCACACAGCTGTGTCCCTGAGAAACAGCGCTTGTGCCCCCCACTGCCCCAACAACATCCCCAACTACCCGTAAAACTTCCTCCTAGACCTACCTGCTGCCCCTTCAAATACCATCCCCCTGCAACCCTCCTCGGTGGCAACTTTGTCCAACCACCTTACATTGAGCCCCACTCCCGAAAACTAGCTAGGTCCCCTGTTATTTCTGTAGCAAAGCTACTCCTCATTAATTTACTACGCCATACCTCCTGCGTGTACTATAAATTCCTCCAAAACCCCATGACACTCCCTTCCCACCGCCAACATGGGCAGAAAATAGACCCCTCTAAGCCCCTTATCTCCCTAAAACACACTTATACCTGCATCCTCCCTTGCGTCCAAACAATCCAATCTCTCTCCCCACATACCCCGCACCAATAACCATTTGCTGGCTGCAATTCCATGTCCACGGCAACTCACCTCTCCTTCAAGCCCCCATCTGCAAAAGAAACTAGTTATGAGTCTCTCTTCTCCATTGCCAAACCACCCCCTTGCTCCTGCCCTCGTTCCCAATCTGCCCCCAATTCCCGGAAATCTCTACTTATATCCCCTGAACTTCCCTTATCCCAGCACCCTCCTGCTCCCCCTTCCTCTGTTAGTCCCCGTCCAACTGCCTTCCCATGCCTTGCGCCAACCTCCTTCAGGCAACATTCCCCACCTCTGCTCACCCCCCCACTGCCTCAAAACCCTCCTCGTGACCCCCTAATACATTTGCTGCCAGCGCTGCAGACCCAAACTTAACTCCTAAAAAACCACCCTTCATTTACCCCCGTCTGTCTCCCCCAAGACAACCCATCCTCACCTGAACAACTCCTTACTCCCACTACGGAAACACCCCCGGCCCTTTCCATCCTGGCCCGCCTATAATTTGCACCTTTAACACCCATCTTCTAAACAATGCACCTATCCCCACTTAGACCTCCTTCCTCCTCTATCCTATTACCCTCCTGTTCACACTTGCCCCCCACCCTTCATCACCTTAATACTATTGCACTGTGTTACCCACCCTGCACCAGGGGCCGACGTGCACCCCCGTCCATGCAGGCCCATCTCCTCATTACTTCTCTCCGCCACTGCACCAGGGGCCAAACCTGCGCCCCGTCTATGCAGTCAAATCCACCTAACTTGCTCTTCAAGCACCTTTCGTCACCCTGTTTCCCACCTGCACCAGGGGCCCTTGTGCACCCCGTCCATGCAGTCACCTCTCATCACTCCCCCACCACTGCAACAGGGGCGCTCCTGCACCCCCGTCCATACAGTCACCTCTCCTCATTCCACCCACTGCACCAAGGGCCAAACGAGCCAAGTTCCTCCCGTGCTGTGAGTACTGAATTCCCACCATAGCGCGTGCCCTGTCTCCTGCCTATCATGTGAAGCGGGGCTACTACCGTATGCTCGAAGTTGCGATATCCTCTTAACCTCTGTGAGTCTCTCCCTATTGACTCTGTGCCGCTATAGCCCTCTCATGTCCCCCAAAGCTTGCTCACCTTGTCGTGCGGCAAGTGTGAGGGCTTCACTACCGTCTTCCACACCCTCCCAATGGTGGCTACAACCTCCTATTAGTTTTCCAGTTACATCCCCTCTGTGACCTTCCCCCGCCCTACCTAAACATCTTCCTCCTCACCCACCTTCTACTCCTTTGGGATCGCCCCCAAAACCTTTGCTCAAACTTTGCTCCCCCCCACCCTTTCTGATAAACTCAAACCCCATCTACAGAAACCCCCGCTGTAAATGGCATATGGTCCTTGCCCCCCATCTCCTTGCCCCGCTCCTCGCCCTTTACGTCTGTCCCCTGTCTGAAAACAATGTGTAATCGGATGCCGACCCGCGCATATGCTGCATTCGTGTTTAAATTTGCACATCATCCTCGTGCAGCCTTTTTTATTGAAAGCCCAACATGCTGCTGAAGGCTGACCTCTGCCTCCTCCCCACGTCCCTTCTGGGGCGGGACGACCAAGAAAGGGCCGGTAAGGCACGGGTAAGCCACTTGCTGTGTGTACTGTTGGAGCGGGCCTCGTCGGCGCCATCAATTGCAACCAGAGATCCATGTCAATCTCCCCCCAGACCGCCTGGCTGTCCTACGCCAACCTTGCTCTAAACTCCTCGTCATAACGTACCGACGAGAAACCTCCAAAACTCATGAAAGTCTTCCTAATCACGCCCATATACTTGAACAGAGCCACACATCTCTCTGGGAATTTCTCACAACAGACACTTGCATAGATGATAAAAGCTAATGTCCAATTCTCGATTGTCACCGGCACCCTTCGACGTGAGGCCAACTCCCTCTCCTCCTCCTTAGAACCCTCCTTGGCTCTGACCACCCTATGTAATAGATTGAACACATACACAAATTCCCCTGCCCATATCTTATCCTTTGTTGAAGTCATCAAGTGCGCTCCAAATGGTTTCGTAATGCCCATGTATAGCAACTTTTCTCCTTTCCCTTTCCCTCTACGTCCTTCTCCTTTGGTACCTGTACCTCGGGTGCTAAGGGCTCAATCGCCCTGTCTGTCTGCACCTCTGCCCTGCTGTCGCCCGTCTGTAGCCTGGCCTCCGATCCAAAGCTCCTCATCTCCTTCCTTACTGGGCTCCTGCTGCAGGGACAAAACAAGTCAACAGTCTCACCCAGCCAGTTTCCCCCTGACCTTTTGCCTCCCAGCCCCCTTGCTCCTTTCACCTTCCCACCTTAAACCCCTTCTCGCCCTATCCCTTATCCTTACAACACTGTACCCTTCATCCTCCCACTGCCTCACATATTCCTCCACCCCTTCATCATCCCCCATGTAATACCATGGCTATTGTGAGCACATGCTCGGGCCATGCAGATCATCCTCTTGTGAGCCAAGGGTGTCCGCCCGCTACTCCTTCGGTGTCTTCTCGGCGGGGCCATGGGAACCCCTTCCTGGTCCTCTTCTTTCGGGCGAGGGGGCCTCTCCTCCACCCTTTGACCCTCCATGCTAGGGCCCATGCTGCACCCTCTAGACTGTCTTCATAAATCTTGCAGAGGGGCCGTTCTTAAGCCCTCTCCCGTCTCTTCCTCTGGAACAGCGTGGGCCGTACTGTGCCCTCCACCTGAAGTCCTCCTAGCCAGGTAGGCTGTTCCACAACTCACCATTTCCTCACTACTCAAAGGGGGTCGCTCTCTCCTCCTCCCTCTTGCACTCTTCTGCAGGTATTTTCCTCCCTTACCCCTCCTCACCACCGCCTCCTTCCACACCCGGGCACCACTATCCTCACCCCCTGCCTGCCCTGCATCCTTTTGCAATCTCCCATCCCCCAAATCCCCTCCCGTCCCCTCACCTACCCCTTCGGCTGCTCTCCTGGGCATCTCCCTCCTGCCCGCTTTCTGCCAAACCTCCCCTCTACCGGCTGCCGGACTGCAAGCTACCACTGCCGCAAGAGCCCCATCTGCCACAGCTCTCCGCTGTGGCCTCCCTCTACCATCCTGCTTTTCCCCCGCAACTTCCCCCACCACCCCCTCAATCTGGGTCTTAGTTGCCCTGCTGATAATAGCCCGGGCCTTCTTCAGTGCCTGGGCATCAATCAAACCCTTCTTCCTTGCCCCCTGTCCCACCATCCTGCCCCAGCAGCGCTGCTTAAATGTGCGCACCGCCCTAATGACCCACTTAAAAAGCTGGCCCCGAGCCAACTTATTCCCTGAATGAACCAACGAACAAGGGGGAGGGGGGGAGCTTTGTTATCTGAAGCCCAGGAACCCCCCCACGCCACAGCCAGCAGTAAACCAACTAAAATTGACCTTAATAAACTTTATTCACCAGGTTATGTGTAAAAAAACTGGGTGTCTCTTCTTATACTTGCTCCTATTTAATTGTATCTGTAACTTTCTTTTATTGCTAAACCTTCTTTTTCTTTTTTTTTTAATTGCCCAAGCCTCCACCCTATCAAGAAAACCACCTGCAGACAATAATGCGTCTTTCTACCTACTAATATGAGTGCGGCCCCTTTGAGGGCTCTGCAGTGCCCCATGGTGGACGTGGGACATCACTGCATGTATTTACAACACTGCAGCTTAACCGCCCGGCCGACGGGAAGCCTCAATGGAGCTCCCTCCTACGGCGACTTTCCCACAAAATTCCCCCAACAAATGGCCCTGCAACCTGGCACCTGCAACCCCGCAGGCCCAGTGCACGCAGAGCCCGAAAAACGAAACCCGGACACAAACTGCCTGCACCAACCCCCCACTAAGGACCCGCCCGGTCCCGGTAACAGGGTGAAAACACACTCTTAACTGCTCTCCCGCAGCATGGGAGCCGGCAGCCAACTACCCAGACCCCCCAGCGAAAATCTGATGCTGCAACCTTGCTCCTCTTGGACACCAACCACCAAAACAGCCCAGCGGCGGGGAGCCACACACACAGTAAGAGGGTGTACCTTATTTATAGTGCACCCGTCTATGTGAAATTTTTCCCCTTTCCTTATTTTTTAATTTTTTTATATAATTGTACTAACACCCGAGCTAACACTACCCAACCACCAACTAAACCCTGCTACTAAACCTTGCCTCACCTCAGCTGTCGCTACACTATAGGCACCACACCAGGGAAGGCTCGGGAGCAGGCGACCAGGACAAACGCTTGTCCTAACCGTCGCCTGCTCTTGAACCTTCCCTCCCCCCTTAAATAATCCCTGCGGCGCTCTATGCGCAGGCCAGCCTGTGCAGCGCCCAAAACAACCCCAGGGGGAAACGCTTCTCTGCTTTTTTGCTGCCGATGTTTTGCAATTTTTTGCTGCAAAATGCAGGGATAACAGTTTGCTCTTTACCCCAACACCCACCCTCTCCCCCTCCAACCCTCCACCGATCTTCTAACCCATATTCCCTTAACTCTTCCCACAGACAAGATTACACAAGAGGCTCTGAAGTAATTTAGCCAAAATGAATCGAAGATGTTTTGAATGATTTATTTGAAAAATGTCTACAGGGCACGCCTCCCCCAAAGCTATCGGGGTGCTCTAGAACATTTCTATAGCGACGGACAAATGAATACTATTTATGAAAATGAAAAAGATTAACATTTGCTCAAATTATTTGTGAAAAACAGAAACAATACAAAAATATCAGTAGACAAAATTAACTTACATAGTAACATGTATTTATTTATTTATTTATTTATTTATTTATTTATTTATTTATTTAAATATTTGTATTTTTAAAGCGCACAGCAGACCTTAGGCATTGTGGCGCTGTTACATGTATTCATTATTGATTACATAGGAGGAAATCTTAGCAGTTACATGAATTTTATACATTTTGGTTCTTACAATTACATAGAAGTTGCATTTTCTGTTTGAGTACAAGGTTGCAAGCAGTGTGATGCTGGGGTCTCTAGGGCAGAGGGGTGGCTATGTGAATAGCGTGGTTTTGAGGGAGTTGCGAAAAGAAAGTAGAGAGAGTGCAGCTCTGAGTTTATTGGGTAGGGCATTCCAGAGTTTGGGCACTATGTAGGGGAAGCCGATGCCTCCGGCTTTGGCTCTTTTTATGAAGAGTATGCGGAGTTGGTTGGTGTGATGGCTCCTTTTGGGGCTGGTAGAGATATTCTTGGATATGGTTTCTGATAGGTAGGATGGAGCGGAGAGATTGATGCACTTGTGTGTGAGGGTGAGGATTTTGAAGTTGATCCTTTCTTTGACTGGGAGCCAATGTGCGTCCTGTCTGGCCTGTGTTATGTGTTCAAATTTGGGGATGTGTAAGGCGGCGCAGAGCGCATTGTTTTAAACTGTTTGTAGCCTGTTTATGTTTTTATTAGAGGTGCCTGCCAGAAGGGCATTGCAGTAGTCGAGTCTTGCTCCTATGGTGGCCCTAGCGACGGAGAGGCAGTTTTGGGTGGTTAGAAAAGGCTTTATAGCATATATCAGTTTGGTTGTTAGGGCGGAGGCAGATGAGATGGCGCTATCCTGTTTTGTCATTGAGAGTGTGGAGTCTAAGTAGACTCCAAGGGTTTTTACTGCTGTGGAAACTGATATGCTTGTATTGTCGATGGTGAACTGGGAGTATTTTTGATTAAGTTTGGAGAGGGTTTCCTTGGGGCCTAGGATGATGATCTCGGTTTAGTCCCCGTTAAGGCAGAGACCGTTAATTGCCATCCAGGTTTGTATGGTGGCATATATCTGGGAAAGGGATTCAGTATCTTTGTCATAATCGCCAGTGAGGGGGAGGAGGACTTGAGTGTCGTCAGCATAGTTTGTGTAGACTATGCCGAGCACGTCCAGTAGGTCAAAGAGAGGCTTGGTGAACAGGTTGCAGAGTGTGGGTGCGGTACATGAGCCCTCGGGGACTCCACAGTTGATGGTGGTGGGGGCTGCATTGGCAAGATCTGAGTACACCTTCATGGCCCTTCCTTCTAGGAAGGAGGATATCCAGGAGGAAACTTTATCAGGGAAGTGGGCCGCATTACATATATGGGATGTGAGGATGTCATGGTCAACGAGATCAAATGCTGCAGAGAGATCGAAGAGGAGCAGGAGCGCTGGATTGCCTTTATCCATTATTTTAGTGATTTGTTTTTTTAAGTCTAGGGGTGCAGTTTCTGTGCCATGTCCTTTGCGGAAGCCTGATTGTCTCCTGCCTAGGATGGCATAGGATTCCAGGTATTGCTGGATTTGGATGTGGGCGGCTTTGTCAAGAATTTTGAGGAGAAAGGGGACGGTGGTGATTGGACGGTAGTTGTTAGGGCAGGCAGGGTCCCGAGTAGGTTTTTTTTATGAGTGGGCAAACCCAGGCTTCTTTTAGGCTTTGTGGGACAATCCCGGAAGTGAATTAGGCTTTAATGAATGCTGTGATGATAGGGAACAGAGAATCTGCACATTATTTAATGATGGTTGGGGGACAGATGTCCCCTTTACATGTAGAGGTTTTAATGTGTTTGAGGAGGTCTGTGACTTCTATCTCGGTGACGTTCCTAAATAGGAAAAGAGGGGTTTGGTCGATCAGGATGGGTGGAGTGGATGAGGGTGAGGAGCCTAGACCGGGAGGGGCTTTGCGTTGTGTTGATATTTTTACTTGGAGCATCTTGACCATGTAACATAACGTAGCATATAATGTAAAAAGGTGCGTTTTTGGTGCTTTTTGACGGATAGAGGAAGGCAGGGATTTCCAGCCGTGCTGTGCAGCCAAATGGCTTGGGCAGAAAAATGTTCCACCCCTATAAAAACAAGCATTGGCAGAGCCAATAGTTTTGGTGTTTATTGATGTTGTTTGCATTTTGCATTTATAGCACCAGGGTGCAAGGAGGAGAGTGCAAAGTTTAAAGGAGGATGCAATAAGTGGTGCAGGTGTGAAGTAGAATGACAAGGGGAATACAGCAAGGGAGGAAGCCATTGGGAGAGGGTGCTATTGATAACGAGTATGCAGAAATATGAGCGAGAATGGGTGGGAGTGAGAGGGTAACAAAGCGAGAGTGTGAGAGGAAGGATGAGAGGGGATAGGGATAGAGGATAATGTGGAGAGAAGGTAATGTGGGTGGTGCAATTAAGGATGTAGGGTTGGTGGGTCTCTAGAGAAGGGGGTAGCGTGCATGGTGCAGTTGCAGTGTTGCAGGACCGAGGCTACACTGGGCAACATCTGCCCATGGCACACTGCTTGAGGTGCGCTACAACCCTGATGCTTAGGTGTCTGTGGGGATGGCTGGGTTTGGGGGTGTTGAGAGTGGGCTTAATTCCCCTGGGAACTGCCATGGACGCAGTTAACCAGGCATGACAAGAAGCCTTGTCATGCCGAACACAGCGAATGGAGCTCACGAATGCTTGCACATGCGCAAAGGATCTTTGCCGTGTTCAGGCAGAACGTGAAAGCATTAATAAAGAAAAGTATCCCATTCTCTTTGTCTCTGTCTCCCTCATTCCAGCGCTGCCACGCGCTGTGACCTAGAAAGGGGCATTTTTGTATATTTCCTGCATGGGGATGCGGAATCTGTTTATTAAGATGGGATTTCTACACCTCCTCATATAACATTTTTCAAAAAAGAAAGAAAATACAGTATCTGGTGAGCACCCTGGGGACTTTCAACAGACGTACACAACTGAGGAGTGTCTGACTGTAGCAAGATGTCGGCAAATTAAAAGAGAGACAGTCAGAGGCGGACAAGTGAGGCATCCGATGAAGAAGGGTCCAGTGCAGATGCATTTCGTCGACCAGGCCCTTTCGATATGGGTGATAAACAAGCCCTGGGACGGAGATGGGAGCGACGGCTACATAAATTTAAGAACTACAAGGCCGCCTATGATGAAAAGGCTCCAGACAAATTTGCCAGGATATTACTTATCAACCCGGTTGGTGACGATGTTGAAGATCTCATCCCTATGTTCCCACCTGAAGAAGTCAAGACATGTGAGGGGCTCAAGGAGGCTCTATGTACATACTTCGACCCTCACTGCAACATAAACCAAGAAAGACACGCCTTCAACACAGCCTGTGAAATGACTGGTGAGTCCATGGATGCATTTGTGACTTGATTGCGCAAGTTGGGGGCTCATTGTGAGTTTCATAAATTATCAAATGATGAGGCCATCAGGTTAAGGATCATCAGAGGGTGTTTATCGTCCACCTTTAAGAAGAAGCTAGAGCAGACTCACAAGCTACGCAGATGGAAACAAGCAAGGGACAAGTGAAAGGGCAAGTGTATTACATTAGCCAAAGTGGGAGAAGTAACAACTTGGGGAATGCCCCACAAAGAAGATATGCCACAGCTGGGAAGTGTTACAAGTGTGTTCTGCCTTTTCCCCATGAGGAAGGAACACAATGCCCTGCCTTTTGACAGAAGTGCGCCAACTACGGGCGGGAAAATCACATGGCGAGAGTATGCAATGCGCCGCTGAACAGGACACAAGGCGGCGGTTCTAGTGGGACTAGACAAGAGTACAACACACATGATCAAGGGCCCAGGAGAGACACTTATGCGTGAAGGGACTTGGTCAGCCACGTTAAGCAGATCACTGGACGGTGACCGTCACCTCCACCGGAGCAAGAGAGAAGTCAACACGAATATTCTTACATGATGACTGATGTAGTGACTGTACCGGAAGGAGACACCGACGTTCAAGTGGGTTAACGCCCTGTCAAGTCTGTGATCGACACAGCAGCCACACTGAATATCATGTGCATATCAGAATTTTGCAAGATGGCACATCCGCCAGAGTTGGAACCATCGGAACTGAATGTATTTCAGTGTGCCGCCCAAGGGCATGTTCGGAATCATGGAAAGTTCTCGATGCAACTGAACTAAAGGGAGACGGGCCATGGCAGAGCTGCATGTTCTTCAAGGAGAAGTGCCGGGAAATAATTTGCTAGCCCAACTCATGACCCTTGAAATGAAGATCACTGCCGTAATGTACACAATGCAACAAGGAGTCTCAGTTATGCAACGATTTCCAGAACTATTCCAAGGTATTGGGTGCTTGAAGAGAGATCCAGTCACCCTTCACATCGATGGATCAATACCTCCTGTGGCGCAACCTCCAGTGGATACCTAGTCACCTGCAACCGCTAGTAGAGAAAGACGTTCAGTGCCTGTTAAGGGAGGACATCATAGAACTGGCGTGTGGCCCCACCCTGTGGGTCTTGCATGTGGTGGCAGTACCCAAGCAAGGATCATTTGAAAATATTTGCTTGCGCATGGACATGCACCAGACCAACAAAGCAATTCAACGAGAGAGATACCCCAGCATGCATCTGGATGACATGATTAGCATGCTAAACGGAGCCAGGGTATTCACTTGATCTATACAAAGGGTACCAGCAGATACAGCTAGATGAACAATCATGCTACATAACTATGTTTGCAACACACACAGGGCTATTTTGGTATAAGCTGCTAAGCTTTGGGATATCGTCGGCTGCTGAAATTTTATAGGAAAGCATTGGGGAGGGTAATTAGGCACATAAAGAATTGCTTCAACTACAGCGACAAGATTTTGATTTTCGGAGTCAATCTTGAACAACATGATCTAGCGCGATTGAAAACATTTCGCCCCCACAAGATGTGAGCCTTGTACGGTCATTTCTGGGTATGGCCAGCTTTTGCAGCAGATACCTGAAAGATTTCACTACCATCAGCGCACCGCTAATAGAATTAACCAAGCAAGGGGGGCGAGTTTCAGTGGGACCAATCCTGCAGAAAGGCATTCGCACAGAATAAGAAAGATATTGGATCTGCGGAGTGCATGCCTACTTCGACCTGGCTAAATGCACTGAACTGACGGTGGACGCAGGCCCGGTAGGTCTGGCAGCCATCCTGGCACAGCACAAGCCTAGCAGAGACAGTCCAAGGGCCATCGTCACTTAGGCATCCAAAAGTCTGACAGATATCCAAAGAAAGAACTCACGGCTGCAAAAAGTGGGGCAGGCAGTTTTTTGGGTATGCAAGCATTTTCACATGTTCCCATTGGGAAAACCGTTCACAGTAGTGACTGATCAGCAGGGGAAATACTGAATGGTGCTAATGAATGAATACTCTCGGTTCTCGCTTGTACAGATGATCTCGTCTACATCAGCCAGCACCATTATCCTGGAGTTGGACATTATATTCTCTGCGTGGGGCATTCCTGAGACGCTGAAGCCAGATAATGGGCCTCCATTTAGCAATCTGGAATTTGCTCGCTTCATGAGCCACATGGGTACACGCCATCGGAAAATCACACTGTTGAGGCTGCAAGCTAACGGAATGATTGAGAAATTAATGTGGAGCTTAAAGAAAATATTGCAACAGAACGAGCTGAGTCAGATGTCGCTAAACCAAGCGGTGTGCACCTTGCTCCCGGATTACCAAAATTTACCATGTGGAACAATAGGAAGATGCCCATCAGAGTTGGTGTTCCAAAGAAAGGTGAAGACGAGACTACCCCACAGAGAAGAGCTCCAGGAAATTGACCTTACAACACTATAGGCCGAGGACGCAGCTAGGAAATAGGAGATGAACAGATATGCTGATGAAAAACAGGGAGCAAGGTCGTCAACACTGCAACCTGGGGACAAAGTTCTTGTGTGTCGAAAGCAAGAATGGAAGTCTGAGTCAAGTTTTGATCCTGGTAATTTAGTTATCACGCAAATCAAGGGATCTATGATGATAGCTCGATCCCTGGACAGGGTGATCACACGAATTGTGTCATAGTTCAGGCCCTACCGAGAGGGAAAGAAGGAGCATGAGGACAAGGAGAGTGTTCAGAACGATCGTCGGAAAAGGACTGAGAATGGAGATGCAGCAAGAGAATGGGCAGCCTGTGGAGATGTCGACGAGACCCAGGTGATGCATTACAAGGCCGGTGAGACTGATTGAGGAAATGTGAGGCTAACTGTGAGTAATGTGATTTTGTTTTGCCCGAGAGGGGGGGTGTCATGTCCGGCACAGAGACAGTTAACCCGGCGAATGGGGCTAGCACATGCTTCGCGCAAAAGAACTTTGCCGTGTTCAGACAGAAAGTGAAAGCATTAATAAAGATAAGCATCCCGTTCTCTTTGGCTCTGTGGCCCTCGTTCCAGCACTGTCGCGCGCTGGGGCCTAGAAAGGGGCATAGGTATATTTTCTACTAGGGGATGCGAAAGGGACATTGAACGCAGACCTCATGATTACTTCAAGTCATCATGTACTCCACCTTCCATGAATTCCTAAGCCATCCATCATGTTCTTTGCGCTGTACGGTTCGGCACAGTTTTAACTGTAAGAATACAAGCATGTCATAGCGTTGTTTTCTCTGCTCTATGCAGTGGTTTTATGGCTGAAAGCAGAGCAACGCTTTGTGTGAACGGGCCAAAGGGCCAAGTAGTTGCTTTGAACATCACATTTAGAGGAAAATGTGAAACAAATGAAAAGGAGAGTACCAGTAGCAAGGCACCTGCATACTATAATGAATATTGACACACATACTGTGCATAATATAGCAGGTGCTGCCACTGTTTTCAGTTGTGCAATGCAATTGAGAATAGCATGTTGCACTGTTATGCACTTTACAGCTTTTCTGGGCCTGTGTGGAAGAGCTGTTTAAATGCCCCCACCTCCATACAGCACTCTGATGTCCCCCAGCTGGGCTCCCATTTTATAAATGACATGCATATATACCCAGATAGGCCACGTGGCATTGCTGGTGCTTTAGTTAGAGAATTGGGGTAGGGCGGCTCGCTGCACTCCCCTCGCTAAAGTGTAAAAGGCACACAGAAGGCGCCGAGGCGAGTGCCACTTTATCAGGCTGGGCCTTTTATCACACGGTTTACTTGTCTGAACCGGACACAGGTGGAGTTTGGTAAATCCCTGGTGCAGCTATGGCCTGCAGACGCGAGCGAGAGGGTCAAGGCCTGGCTGGTGCTTCTGCCATTTCATAGCCAAGCATCGGCAAGTTGCCATGCCAATGCTATACACTGCTCCCGAGCTCCCCTTTCTCCTTTTTCTTTTTTACATTTACAGTCCCAATGGTTTCGCGATTAGGTGGTTTACGCCACAAAAGTGTCAAAACCAGTAAAGTGGAGTGGGGAGATGTTGTTAGGGAAGATATCTGAAGCAACACTGGAGAGTGTTTCTGCTGTAGCTGAACGCGGGTAGAACGTGCTGAGCCCGGGGGAGGAGACTCAACTCTGGGTTATAAGAGTGGTTGAGGCATAGATAGGCCTCAGTGGTCAACTGTGCCTGCCGTCCCGCAGCCAGGTCTTCCGACTGTTGTACTATGGGAGGAGTTGGGTATTTCCTACATTAGCTTGGAGGGAAGGTCAGCTGGAACAGCTCTTCATCTGAGCATCTGACAATACAATGCTTCTCCCTAGAATTCGAGGCCTGCCGTCACTTAGATCTTTTGAAAACCCTTCACAAGGCAATCGATGATGCTGATGGGATTATGGTATCCTTACATGTAATACATTGGCACAGTGCAAGTTGCCAACATAGTCGTCTCCCAGGGTGGAGGCTAGTCCAGAGAACGACGCATTGTGGATTGCCTGCGACCAAGACCCGGATCATTGGTATTAAAAAGAAAGGGGTATTAGGGAGAATTCTCATTTTATGGCTAATTTCCATTACCTATAGAGTCCCCCAGCAGCTTTGCTGGATTTGAAGGGTTTATTTCTTTTTACCTGCTAAGAGTGAGACTCTTTTTCCCACTCTTAGGCATTTTTGCTATGTGTGTTCTAGGCTATTTTTGTGTTTAATGCCTATGGGATCTTTTCTCTCACCCATAGGAACCATCTTAATGCACATGTGTCCCACAGCACCCTCTGTGCCATGACACAGGGGTGTCGTAGCGACCCCCAAACATAGACTCCATACCCTGGGACTGACTGCTGTCTCCCAGGGCATGTAAAGTCCCCATTGACTTTACTAGTCGATTTTTATGAACCTAGCCAGTACACCCCATCTTAATATGGAAGTAGTGGAAGGGGTTAATAGATTTTCCCCTATGTTCATTTTCGAGAGGGTACCTTAAAGTCCCCCTCTACAATGTTTCTGGCTGGTGGCAGTGGTTACTACCTTTTATATTCTATCGCAAATATTTCTCTATGGGATTTTCCCATTGTTCGAGGCTACCACTTTTACAGACAGCCTCTAACATACCGCAGGTTTATTTTATTATTAACTTTACTCCGGTAGGTTTTATTTGCCAGAACTTTGATAAAACTTCTTTCTCGAGTCTTACTCCATTTTCCTAACGCAGGTCGGGGATCCTTTGTTCGTCCTTTTTGCGGGCTTCTGCCAAGAAGCCCTCCTTTCAGCGCCACTGAGTCTGGGGTGGATCTGTTGTTTGGGAGGGGGAGTAGAACCCCCAGACAGAATTGCCACAGCAACTCAGGTTGCACTCTAACCTGATAGGCTGGAGGGTCTCCCGCCAAGAAGACCACTCCACTGTGTGAGTGACAGCTAGGCTGTATGTGTAACGCTCACCTGAATCCCTCGGAGGCGCAGGTCTGGGCTGGGGGTTCTCGGAGTCTTCTAGGGTCACGCGCAGGCCTCGAATGCCACCCTGGAAAGGCCCTTTCCTCACTGAGATCTTGATCTGAAGGGTGAGGTGTCTGCAATTAGGAGAGCAAGGGGTTAATAAGGATATATAAGCCTGACTGGGCAAGCTGACTCCCCTTCCTGGTACTCCCCAAGTAGTTCGTAGGCTAAATGTGCTCACCTTATATAGGTGAAAGCGGAGCTCTCCATCCTGCGTCTGTGCAGGGGCGCCGAAGCCAGTTACTTCACTGGTTAATTGTCCAGCCTCTTGGTTGCAGAGGATGAAGATTTGGAGCTAGGCCGTCGTTAGCAGCACGAACGGCGGTTACTTGAATATGGAGGTCCGGAGAGCGATGGAATGGCGAAGGTATTGCAGGCAAGTAAGTAGAAAATGTCAATTCGAAGTTTAAAGCACTTCTTAATGTCTCTTTTCCTTTTTCAGGTTGCAGAAGCAGCTGGGTAGAAAAATAGATGTCGAGGAATGCGCCGAGGAGTGAGAAAGATGAGAGCTGCCCAAAACACGTGCGTATAGATGGAGTTTTGTATTTCTTAATGATGTCCTTTTGTTTTGCAGATGCGAGTAGCAGCGTCGGCGGAGGCGAGAAGAATGCAGCGCAGGTAAGGAAAGTTTCACGGTGGTTACTAACCAATGTCCTTGCTTCCACAGGGTGCCGAAAAATGGAAAGCTGCAGCCCGTGGCTTGAGATGCACCGATGGATTGGGTAAGTGCTGCGCTGGTTTTTATCTCGTGCTAACCTGGTGTTCTTTTCCCTTCTCAGATGCTGCAGAAGACGAAGATGGTATTTCAGAAGGTAAGATTACGG
Organism: Ambystoma mexicanum; assembly: GCF_040938575.1. Lineage (NCBI taxonomy): Eukaryota > Metazoa > Chordata > Amphibia > Caudata > Ambystomatidae > Ambystoma > Ambystoma mexicanum. The sequence goes on from NC_090931.1 coordinate 370,903,501, forward strand.
ATTTCTCTTCCCTAGATGCATTAGTTGAAGATTCTCTGGAGCTGACACGGTGAGCGTCCTGCTGCTATTGCAGAATAACGCGAAGCACGTTGCTCTGATCGGGCGTGGTTTAAATAGTCCTACTGGAGTGCTTAGGTGTCTCCTTCCACAGCAGCCTCGCCCAGGTAAGAAGTCCCAGCTTCCAGAATAGTTCCAGTATCCAGTCCCAGGGAGTGGTGCTGGCCACACCCAGAAGGTAAAGTAGTTCCAGCCATGGATGGATGAGGATTTCATCCTGCAGGTGAGTGAGCAGCATGGTCTGCAGCCGGTAGGTCCACCCAAGCACCATTCCTTACATCATGAGCCCGGCACGTCCTGTGCCGGGACTGGGTCCCCTTATGAGCCTGGCGCCACTGGCGCCAGGACAAGGTCCATAAGGCCCCTATGGGAGCCGATGGGTGCCTGAAAATGAAGTTGTGACCCAGCTTCCGAGGCAGTTGGGCTAAACCTGACTCCTTGGAGGCTGCGGTCATGACAGCACCCCCCCCTCAAGGCCCCTCCCAAGCTTGTCTTTTCCGGAGGTTTTGGCTTGTTGGGAAAAGCCCGATGAAATTTTCGGACTAAACGAGGTGCATGTACATATTCTGAGGGTTCCCAAGATCTCTCCTGGGGTCCATATCCCTTCCAATCAATCAGGTAGTATAGTTTTGATTTGGAAATCTTGGAGTCCAAGATGTCTCGAATTTCAAATTCGGATTCTCCGTCAACTTGGATTGGCTCAGGGGGTTTAGTCAAACGGGTTCCGGGTTGCACAGGTTTCAGGAGAGAAACATGGAAGACCGGATGTATCTTCATTCGAGTAGGTAATTCTAGTTTGACAGCCACTGGGTTTATCACGGCCGTGATCGAGTAGGGTCCTAAATATCTTGGGTTGAAGGTGCGTGGCCCTTTTAAAGATAAATGTTTAGTGGACAGCCAGACTTGATCTCCTTTTTGATATTGAGGAGCCTCTTTTCGATGTTGGTCTGCTCCTTTTTTGTATGATTCTTTAGCTCGTTGAAGATGAGCTGTGGCTTCTTTAAATGCTTGAGTTATCGTCGAATGCAGATGGTCAACAGCAGGTGTTCCGAGAGCTTGAGGTGGGTCCAGATTTGAGGTTCGAGGATGACTTCCATACAGCAGGAAAAATGGGGTTTTTCCCGTCCCAGAATGGATTGAATTATTGTAAGCGTATTCAGCAATCCAAAGGACATCCTTCCAAGTACCCTCGGATTGATGCAACATGCAGCGCAGATATTGTTCTAGAGTCTGGTTAGTTCTCTCAGTCTGCCCATCGGTTTGAGGATGATGGCTGGTGGAAAGTCATACATCAATTTGTGCTAAACGACAACAACTCCGCCAAAAATGGGAAATGAATTGGCTCCCTCGGTCAGAGATTAGTACTGAAGGGAAACCGTGCACCGGACAATGTTTTCAAGAAATTCTCGGGCTAGAATGGAAGCTGTAGGTAAACCCTTCAGTGGGATAAAATGAGCCATTTTTGAAAAAAGGTCCACGATCACTAGAATTGTGTTGTATCCGGAGCAAGGGGGTAAATCCGTGATAAAATCCATCGAGAGCGTGTGCCAAGGGCCTGGTGGAATGTCTATTGGACGTAATAATCCTGCTGGTTTTTCCTTCTGACTCTTGTTTTGTGCGCAGATACCACAAGAAGCCACAAACTCCTTAACATCTTTCCTCCAAGATGGCCACCAAAAATGCCTTTTAATTTTCTCTGAGGTTTTGGCAACTCCAGGATGTCCTTCCATTAGAGAATCATGGTAGCAGGTGATGACCTGTTTTTGTAAGTCAGCGCAGGGTAAGAATAGTCTTCCTTGGAAATACAATAGGTTCTGATCTATTGTAAAATCCTTTCCTTTCAATTGCCAATTCGATGAATCTTCGGGAGTTATGAGTTGATTGACCCTTGCTTTAATCTCTTCGAGGGATAATGTGTTGATTACTCCTAGTATCTTTTGTTCAGGAATTATTGGCACCGGCTCCGGATTAGCTGTAAATTCGTCTACCCCTATCCGGGAAAGGGCGTCTGCTTTTCCGTTCCTAACGCCTGGTCGAAATGTGATTACAAAATCGAATTCTGCGAAGAATAAAGCCCAGCGTAGTTGCCTCGAAGATTGAGCTTTAGCTGACTTCAGGTACTGGAGGTTACGGTGATCCGTGATTACAGTTACTGTGTGCCGGGCTCCCAAAAGATAATGCCGCCAGGCCTTAAAGGCGGACTTAATTGCCAAGAGTTCTTTGTCCGTAATTGTGTAGTTGATCTCAGGAGCCGAAAATTTGCGAGACCAAAAGGCTACAGGGTGTAACTGGTGCGTTTCGGGGTCTCTTTGTGACAGCACCGCCCCCATTGCAAGACTGGAAGCGTCTGTCTCGACGATGTAGGGAAGTTCTGGACGGGGATGCCTTAAGACTGGAGCAGAGATAAATTTGGCTTTTAATTCTTGGAAGGCTTGTTCGGCTTCTGGAGTCCACTCGAATTTTTTATTCTTTTTCAGAAGAGCCGTGATAGGTTGGACTACCCGAGAGAATTCAGGAATGAACCTTCGGTAAAAATTAGCGAAGCCCAGCATGCTCTGCACACCTTTCACGGAAGTTGGGGAAGGCCATTTGGTGATAGCATCCACTTTTCTTGAGTCCATGTGAACTCCGTTGGGTGATAAGATGAACCCTAAAAATTCCACTTCCTTTGCGTGAAAGGTGCACTTCTCCAGTTTAGCAAACAAGCGGTGTTGGCGAAGTCTCTGTAAAACCGCTGTGACGTGTCTACGATGATCAGTTTCTGAGGCTGAGTATACCAGGATGTCGTCAATATAAACGACTACGCACACATCAATAAGTTCTCTGAGGACATCATTCATGAAAAACTGGAAAGCGGCCGGTGCTTTACATAGTCCGAAGGGCATTACTTGATACTCAAATAATCCATATTTAGTGCGAAAGGCCGTCTTCCATTCGTCGCCCTCCTTAATGCGTACCAAATGGTAAGCTCCTCTGAGGTCTAACTTTGTGTATATGCAGGCGCCTTTTACCTGGTCCAATAATTCAGGAATCAAGGGCAACGGGTATCGGTTTTTGACTGTAATCTGGTTCAGGGCGCGATAATCGATACACGTTCTTAGGTCACCTTCCTTTTTCGGGACGAAGAACAAAGCTGAGGAAGCCGGGGATTTCGAGGGGCGGATGAATCCGTTAGCCAAGTACTGGTCCAAGTATTGCCTGAGATGGAGGTTTTCTGGTTCAGTGAGGGCATATATTCTACTGCACGGAGGGGTGGACCCAGGTATCAGGTCTATCTGGCAGTCGTATGACCGATGCGGAGGCAGGGTGTTGGCTTGATCTTTCTGAAAGACGTCGCTGAACTCTTGGTATTCCAGAGGTAATCGGGGGTCCTCGGAAGTGATGGCTGCTAGCTTGATTTCGGGCTGAGGATAACAGGTTGAAGCGCATTCTGGAAACCGAATCACCTTGGCTCGCCAGTTTATCTGAGGATTGTGCTTTTCCAACCAAGGCATTCCCAGAATCACCTGAAACTGCGGGGCCTTGATTACATCAAACACGATCTTCTCCCGATGTCCGCCTTGACATAACAACGTTACCTCCATGGTGGTATGAGAAACTGGTCCGGAAGCTATTTCAGTACCATCCACTGTAGTGATTACGTCCTTTACCATCTTGGGACGTAGGGGAAGACCCATCCTGGTAGCCAAGTCGTGGTCCACATAATTACCGATTGCTCCGCTATCAATGTATACTTTGATAGCATGCATGCGATCTGGTCTATTGGGACTTATGAGGACCATAGGCATTACCAAATGCGAGGTCAAGGAACTGGTTCTAACGCTCGGCAAGCGGACCTCTACGCTTGTCGGGCGAGGTCGTTTCCCGATTCCAGTTTCTCAGCATTTTTATCAGAAGCTCCTACGGTCTTCTTGACCGGTTTCACTGAGCAATCACGAAGGAAATGTCCAGAATTCCCACAGTATAGGCACAGCTGTAATTGCCTTCTTCTTTCCCGTTCTTTCTGAGTTAATGGTCCTTTTACTACTCCTATTTGCATTGGTTCCACAGAGTCATTCCCTTTAGCGGAGCTCTGAGGTCTTGAAAGTACTCGGGTTTCAAATCTGGATCGATCGGTCTTCCTGTTCTGTAGCCGATGATCTAATTGGACCACTAGGTCGATATAATCTGAACAGTCTTGCGGCGGATTCACCACCTGAGCTAAAACGTCTTTAAGTTCCCCACGTAGACCTCTGTAGAAGAGCGTGATTCTCTTATCTTCAGGCCACCTGGTCTCAACCACCAGTCTATTAAAGGACGCTATGTAAGCCAGGAGATCCTGATTACCTTGTCTGAGTGACAGGAGTTCATTGTCCAAGGCCTGCCCCTGTGAATGTCTTGCGAACAACTTTTCCATACTGGTCTGAAAGTCTTGAAAGTTATAGAGGAGCAGGTCATCCTGTGTCACGAGAGGAATGGACCAATCTGCAGCACTACCGCTAAGATAGGAAAGTACAAACGCTACCTTGGCTTGGTCCGTTGGGAATGCGGCGGGTCTACACAGAAAGTGCAAGCGGCATTGATTGATGAATACTGCATATCGCTTTGGATCACCGGAAAAACGTTCGGGCGGGGCCAAAGGCACATTCCCTGGCAGATTAATTTGCACCGGATTACTTGAGGTTGTAGGAGTGCCGCCCCCTCCATAGGGAGGCAGTGGCGTCTGTCCCGCTTGAGCCTGTAGCAACTGTCTGGCCAGATCATCCGTCCGTTCCTTGGCAATGATCAACTCCCTTCGTAAAGCGTTTGTTTCTTGGCGAGATGCGTGTACTTCTGCCCTTAGTTCCCCAAGCAATTGAGCCAGTTGATCCGTGTCCGAGGTTTCCATTGCGCCTGGGTGGGAATATTGCGGTAGGCTTCGCGTTCTGTAACGCTCACCTGAATCCCTCGGAGGCGCAGGTCTGGGCTGGGGGTTCTCGGAGTCTTCTAGGGTCACGCGCAGGCCTCGAATGCCACCCTGGAAAGGCCCTTTCCTCACTGAGATCTTGATCTGAAGGGTGAGGTGTCTGCAATTAGGAGAGCAAGGGGTTAATAAGGATATATAAGCCTGACTGGGCAAGCTGACTCCCCTTCCTGGTACTCCCCAAGTAGTTCGTAGGCTAAATGTGCTCACCTTATATAGGTGAAAGCGGAGCTCTCCATCCTGCGTCTGTGCAGGGGCGCCGAAGCCAGTTACTTCACTGGTTAATTGTCCAGCCTCTTGGTTGCAGAGGATGAAGATTTGGAGCTAGGCCGTCGTTAGCAGCACGAACGGCGGTTACTTGAATATGGAGGTCCGGAGAGCGATGGAATGGCGAAGGTATTGCAGGCAAGTAAGTAGAAAATGTCAATTCGAAGTTTAAAGCACTTCTTAATGTCTCTTTTCCTTTTTCAGGTTGCAGAAGCAGCTGGGTAGAAAAATAGATGTCGAGGAATGCGCCGAGGAGTGAGAAAGATGAGAGCTGCCCAAAACACGTGCGTATAGATGGAGTTTTGTATTTCTTAATGATGTCCTTTTGTTTTGCAGATGCGAGTAGCAGCGTCGGCGGAGGCGAGAAGAATGCAGCGCAGGTAAGGAAAGTTTCACGGTGGTTACTAACCAATGTCCTTGCTTCCACAGGGTGCCGAAAAATGGAAAGCTGCAGCCGGTGGCTTGAGATGCACCGATGGATTGGGTAAGTGCTGCGCTGGTTTTTATCTCGTGCTAACCTGGTGTTCTTTTCCCTTCTCAGATGCTGCAGAAGACGAAGATGGTATTTCAGAAGGTAAGATTACGGATTTCTCTTCCCTAGATGCAGAAGTTGAAGATTCTCTGGAGCTGACACGGTGAGCGTCCTGCTGCTATTGCAGAATAACGCGAAGCACGTTGCTCTGATCGGGCGTGGTTTAAATAGTCCTACTGGAGTGCGTAGGTGTCTCCTTCCACAGCAGCCTCGCCCAGGTAAGAAGTCCCAGCTTCCAGAATAGTTCCAGTATCCAGTCCCAGGGAGTGGTGCTGGCCACACCCAGAAGGTAAAGTAGTTCCAGCCATGGATGGATGAGGATTTCATCCTGCAGGTGAGTGAGCAGCATGGTCTGCAGCCGGTAGGTCCACCCAAGCACCATTCCTTACATCATGAGCCCGGCACGTCCTGTGCCGGGACTGGGTCCCCTTATGAGCCTGGCGCCGCTGGCGCCAGGACAAGGTCCATAAGGCCCCTATGGGAGCCGATGGGTGCCTGAAAATGAAGTTGTGACCCAGCTTCCGAGGCAGTTGGGCTAAACCTGACTCCTTGGAGGCTGCGGTCATGACAGTATGAATGGGTCTCTTTCTGCATAAAAGCAGGGCCCTGAGGACTGGAAGAGCAAGACGTCGCCACTGGAACTACGGAACTAAAGGGAAGAGAAGCCAGAGACATCTTCAGCATCTACACCACCAGTGAAGCCCTGCCGGATCGTCTCACCACTTTTCTTCCACACGACGAAGGAGATCTTCAGCAAAGGAGCTTCCTTCGCTTGAGCTGGTGGGGTCAACCAGTTCATCTATCGCACCCTCGGACCTGCCTTGGTCGACTCAACAGTGCCCCGCACTTGAAGACCGGATAGCCAGGCAGCTATCGACCCGGACCGCGATTAAAAGGAGCATACATTTTAAACTTCGTTTGGCAGCACTGCGGCTGGTTTCATCCCTGGGTAGTGCAGTGACTCGAACCTTCCTCCATGACGAGAGCCTCTCTTCCTCTGTTGGACCCCTCGACCTGCAGGAACTACCAGGAACAACCACCACTGCAGAAGCCACTTCTCCACGTTTAAGGTACATTGTTCCGCCAGGCCGCCCTTTCTCCGTGGTAGCCCTAAAGGTGTTTTAAATCCTTTAACTACTTAAGGGGTCGGCCGCCCTCTCTCTTAACAGTGTCTTTCGCCTTGCATCTACCTCTTCAAAAGTTTTCTACTAAAGACTTGACTGCAGCTACAAGAACATTTTTGTTCATAAGCTCTTGGTCCTGTACCACTGACTCTGGCTCACGCCTATTGACTCTGGCTGATTTGTTAGATCTGCTCTCACTAGATTAGTTTTCAATGAGAAATGTGTTGATGCACCTAAATCTTCTAAACCCCTCTTCCTTCCTACTGTTTTAACTTGTGGAGTGCCATTTTGCTCAGTTTTCATTCACTTGTCTTTTGGTTAAAGTGTTACTGTGCATTACTTATTCACAAAACTTCAGGGAAGTCTTGCTAGGGGGTGTCTGAAGATATTTCGGTTTAACTTGTACTTTCCCTCCCTTTTGTTGAATTGGTAGAGTGCCATTTGTAGTAGGTTTTCACTGTGCCGTTTTGCTCAGTTTTCACTATACCGCAAACTTGTCTACAATTGAATAGGGAGTTTTATATGCTTTTCTTTTGACTAAACTTAACTTACTTTATTAACTGTGATCTATGTGTTAACTTAGAAGTGTATAAAAGAAATATATATTCTCTTTTTAACACAAAACTTTGGTCAGTGTTTCCTTGCTTCATAGTACTGTACTACCTATTGTGTCAACCCTGAATACTGCTCATCTCCCTCTTGAGATAAGTCTGACTGGTCAGCCACAGCTACCAACTAAATCTTTGTGGTACAGACTGATACCAAAGGGGATTTATTGCTCTCAACTGTAGTCCTAATCTGGGGTAGTGCTCCCTAAGGGAACTGCCCTGGATTCTGCCTAACAAGGGGAAGAGGCAAAGAGGGGTGGCATGAGTGGGATCAGGCAGCACGAAGACTGATGTTCAAGGATTTTGAACAAAGCTCCATGATCAACCAGGTTGGAGGCCGCAGAGAGATCCTGCAAATCCCAAATACAGGCACCCCCTGCCGTCCAGCATGCAAAGCATGCCATCCAAAACCTGCAGGGTGGGTTTCGGTTTGGTGCTGCTACCAGCTCGCCAGACTGGTATGGGGTTCAGAAGCTGATCAGCAGGGCTTCCACAGATTTGGGGTTGTTTTACATTGGATGACTGAATAGGATATGTATGAACAATTTTGTATTATGTACATTTCTCATGTGTCATTTCCGTCGCGATAAAACAACCCCAAATCTGTCAGGAGGCTGGTGTTGAAGAATTACTTCTTTATGAAAATAACTTGGATACTGAGGCATTAACCCTTTGTCTGCTAACGCTGCCACCCAAGAGGTTGGAGGTCGAGACTGCCTTCGACAAATACAATTGTTTTGGCAGCTGTCCCTGGGACTTTGTATGGGGGAGGCGGGGACACAGATAATCCTACACCCAATTTAAGATGTATATGGGCCCTAGGGCAAAAAAAATAAGGTTTTTCCAGGCATATATACATCCATGGGACACTCAAAGTATTAGTCATACTACACAATGGTGCAACTAAAGCAGACAAAAATGCTTTTCACGAGCTGTGATGGTAATGTATCAGTACCAGTAGCATAAAATGGGGGCCCCCCGGGGAGCACGCGGTACACATTGCTCCCCAGGGAGATTAGAGTGCTGCACCCCAGTCAGCGAGCCATGTGGGGAGGGGGGTAGAGCACCTCATACTCTATTCATAGGGGGGGGCGGGGAAGATCCAGGAACATTTGCCGTTCCGTGTTGCCTGGACACTGCTGTGGTAGCCAGTGGCGGCTTGGCAAACGTGAGCAGTCAGTCATGGTGGGCTAGGGCTGGAGTAAGGGATCTGGCATGATGGTGGGTAGTGGGTGTCCCAGTTTGGGACTGGGGTGGTGGTTGGGAGGTCGGGTTACTCTGCAGGGAGAGGGCAGCCCCGTCTTGCGCCTGAAATATCTAAGCTGTCACAGGACGGGACGGGTCAGAGGCGCTGACATAAACATAAATGCAGGACCTACCGTTGTCAGTGGGGACAGATTCCGGTGAGCACAAGTAAATAGATCGTGTGTGTAATATGCGCGCAATTAATTTGTAGCCTTTTGCAGGGAACCGAACTCTGCATCAGGTGACTCGGCAGTGAGGGCCTCAGCAAGTGCACCGTTTTATCTCGCGAGATTGCTGCCTGCATTGATGCTATTGCCCGCTGCCCATCAGCCGCAAATAATGCCAGTAAAGAGCAGGCAAAGCGTGCACAGTTTTATAAAATGCTGTTGTAAGAGGCCAAACAGGCTCCATTTCCGCAGGATGGGCAGAGAATGGGAGGACCTGACAATAAGCTGAGCAGGGCTTTAAGTGTGCCGCAGATAGCCGGGGCCGAGCCCTTGCAGTCTCCAGAAAGGGCTCCAGAGCCGGGGCCACCCCACTAGCCCCAGCCAGCCAACACCTCAGCCAGCCCGTATAGAGACTGCATTTCTTTTTTCTAAACCGCAGTACTGACACCTGCAAGCAGCAGGTGTAACAGTGCAGTGCGGGCTGCCTGGTGTCTATGTACTCCAAACAGGAGAAGGGCAGGACTGCCCAGCTCTCCTTTTGTTTCCGCGTAAATAGTCATCACCCAGCATGAAGCCCTTGGCATCATGCTGGGTGATGACTAGTTACTCAGAAACAAAAGCAGATACTGGGCGCTCCCGCCCTCCTCCTGTTTCTGAGTACAGAGCCATCATCAGCAGGCAGACTTTTCATTCAAGGAGTCCGTGGTTAAAGCGGGTCCTTGAATGAAAGGGCTGCCTGCTGTGTGAGAGCTGGGGCACACTGGTGCCACACCTTTTGGTGCGCCCAGCCCCTTTTATTGTTTAAAAGGAGGGGTTGGGTGCATCAAAGGTAATAATGCCAGTGTGCCCCAGCTACACTTCTTTTACCAGCCGCCCCCCCACCCTTAATCGAGGGGGGGGGGCTCTCGTTAGGGGGCGTGTCCTTAGGCCACACCCCCTAACGAGAGCCCCCCCCTCGATTTCCTATCCCACTTAAAGCACTGAGCATGTCTGTGGGCGCTTAGTGGGTGGGTGGTGGTGCCCATGCTGTGCTCTTGGGTGTCAGTAGTTGGGGCATCGAGGTATTAGGCATGAAATAAAGGTGGCGCATTTCCTTAAGGTGGCTAGCAGGGTGACAGGCATCAGTGTCTGTTTGCCGAGCCTCTCAACTAATTCTTTAGAACTGAAAATAGGCCAGTTTTCCTCTCACACCAACGCTCGCAAACATCCAGTAAACGGGGAGCTTTCAGCTTCATTCTTTAAGGCATTTCAGTAAGATTACGTGCACCCCATGCATAATTAACCCTTCAGAGTGATTTAGTCTGTTTTGAGGTCTCATACCTTCTTTGCCCAGGGTCAGACTGGGACACAGAATCGGCGCAGGCACCAATGGGAAAAGTGGCCCACAATTCACTTTCCAGGGCAGCCTTTTGGAACACTACCTAAGAAAGAGTTTTGTGTTCAAATGCTTGGCAAAAAGGGCATTTCAGAGCATATTTGCTCAGTAATTTTGTGTCAAAACTACCAGCTGCTAAGTGGAGCAACTGACCAATCTGGCCCACTTTATCAAAACACTTCACCTCTTAGACTATAACAAAAAACACACTAGGGCTGGTCATTCGGGCATTGCATGTTTGCCCCAATTGTCAGCGTGAGACTGTCCATTGCAGAGGGCAACATCCACTGGGGGTGTCCGTGTGGGGGTGCGCAGTGCGCTCTCAGGACCCCTAGGTGGCAGTGCAGGGGCCTCGGTATTGGTAGTGGGTTATGGGGCAGCGAGTGGGGATGTCAGGGTGGGCGCAACCTAAGAAGGTCCACGGGAGAAATAGACGTCCTCCCCCACCCTCCCCCACCCCCCCCCCCCGGTGGTGTTGTACGTGGGCTCAGTACGGCTCCAAGTTTGTCTACAAGGGCGAGGGGAATGGAGGGACGCCATAACCCACAGCGAGCAGAAGCCTAAGGAGGGACCAAGGCGGTCCCCCATACAGCGGTAGCAGAAAGGGAACGGGAGGTTTCTTGGGATGGATACCACGGTGAGGGGAGAGGGGCATGACACCTTCACCCCCAGAGTATCTGAGAGGGAGTTTGGAAGGCTCCTCCCAGCCGCGACTTCAACAGCAATGGGTGTGTGCCCCATGCTGCGACGGGACGGAGGGTAGAGAGAGACATTTTTTTCTTTCTTGCACAGCACTGAGGGAGGCGTTAGACGGAGAAAGATGGGGTCAAGATGAGCGGCTCGGAGGGAATGGTGCTCCAGTAGGTGTGAGGTGAGCTGGGAATTGAAGGGAAGGTGTTTTGGTGTGTGGGGAAAGCGAACGGGTGAACTACCAGCGATGGCTACTAGGTGGTGCTGTGGATTGTGTGACTTGGCTCAAATGGACTTTGCTACTTATTACACGGCGTGCAGTAGCGGCCATGTAGTTATGGTTACGTTGCTTAACCCATAAGAAGACCAGTTATGCAGTTAGGTTGATCAGGCAAGGAAGGTTGGCAGCAGGAGAGGAGGGATCAAGAAGGGGCATTGTTGAGCTCTGGTTGTCAAGAAGGTGGAGGAACTGGATAAAGAAGGGGAGTTGAGATTTGGGGTGATCATACAGTTTTGGGCTTATGTTTACAAATGAAGACTGGGGAGTAGGTGCAAAGGGGGAAAGTGACAAGAGCAGGCAGTATATGGGAGAAATAGATGGGGATGCCTGCTTCTAGTTTTGGGGGCATTAGCCTGGCATAGGGCACGCAGCGGTTGCATGTCCCCTATGGCCCTTTTGGTCTAAGAGCTCGGTGGTTACTGCAGGTCTGGCCCGTGCCTTTCCGGCCCAATTAATGGTCGCTTTGCTCTGGATGGGACTGCAGGGGGGGGGGGGCAGGAGGCTGAGGGAAGCAAGCAGGAAAGGAGATTGTGATATTATGGAAATGGCACCAAACACAGCAAGAATTGTGGAGGGTAGGTATATATTGGGCCAGTAAGTTGGCAGGTTTTGGTTTAATGGCAACAAAGTAATGCATTCTTTGGCGTCTCTATTTGGAGGTCTGTTTGTCTGAAATGGACAACGCTGATTGGGAGACAGTTAAGATGAGCACCTACAAGTCATCCATTCATAATAAATGTGATTATGTCTGAGTGCGATGCGCTTGCGCACCAAGGGGTAGCTATGGCATTTTTTTTACTGGGTATGGATGATAAAGCAGGCATGAGAAGTGTTAGCAAGTGGCTAGACTGTCAGTATAATGCAGCCGTTCTAGTAATTTCTTATTGTGGTATGCCATTTTGTTTTGGGCAGCTTTGATAAAGCAAGCATAATAAATATTAATATGAAGCTAGACTGGAATCGTTATGCAACCCGTTTGGCCATTCCTTACTGTGGCGTGACAATTTGTATTGGGCATCTTTGAAAAAGCAGGCATGACCAGTGGCATTATTCTTACTATGGCATGATACATTGTATTGGGCATCTTTGATAAAGCAAGCATGATAAGTGTTATGTAGCCGGGCTAGCTTTTTGGTGCAGCCAGTTTGGACAGTTTTTCATACTTTGGCATGCATTTTAATGGTGCAGACAACTGGAGCATAGTCCTACGTGGGGACACTTCCATATATTGACAGAACAAGCATGTACATCTTTTCTTATAGTTTCATTACTGGCATTATGCGCAAAACAAACATGCATATCTTCTTATACAGGAATACTAGCATATATTGGTGCAATCAGCATGGAAATGTATGGGCACAGCTAGTGTGAAAATGCTTTACACTGACACATATTGTGGGCAAATGCACCATGAAAATGTGTTGGAGAAATGCTTCTGTACACTGTTAGTGACTTGCATCTATTTTATTTATTTATTTATTTATTTTCTTGTATTGGGCATTTGTAAGGTGCTTATACATCAAGTAAATTGTGTTTGCCCTACGAATCCAATTGCATACCGTTTGGCTTTTTAGCCAATTTTTCGAAAAATATCTAAAAAACACTTTTTAAAAAAAAAATCTTGGGGGGGGGCATCCGCCTCCTACCCCGAATCCCTGATTGGATCTAGCTCACCTGCGACACTCAGACGCTAGGGCGTATCTGGGAGAAATATTTATACACCTGCCATTTAACAAATTCACCAGCCGCCACTGTGTTTATCTGAAGGAGGAGATTAAACTTGACAGTCTGGCTATGTGAGCGTACCTGGCAGTGGAAGTATTTCTAGGTTTCTGGGGTGCAACCATGGCTTTCCCCTTGTATGACGCCCCCTTCAAATATCCAGTTGCCTGCAAGAGTTGAAGATGTTTCCTATGTATACTGTGCACAGATAAGGATGTTGCCCTCAGGAGCTGAACATTTTTTCCTGTGTATACTGCGCGCAGATAAGGATGTTGCCCTCAGGAGCTGAACATTGTTTCCTATGTATACTGCGCACAGATAAGGATGTTGCCCTCAGGAGCTGGACATTGTTTCATATGTATACTGTGCGCGGATAAGGATGTTGCCCCCAGGAGCTGGACATTGTTTCCTATGTATACTGCACGGATAAGGATGTTGCCCTCAGGAGCTGGACATTGTTTCCTATGTATACTGCGCACAGATAAGGATGTTGCCCTCAGGAGCTTGTCATTGTTTCCTATGTATACTGCACACAGATAAGGATGTTGCCCTCAGGAGCTGGACATTGTTTCATATGTATACTGCAGGCAGATAAGGATGTTGCCATTAGAAGCTGGACATTGTTTCCCATGTATACTGCACACAGATATGGATGTTGCCCTCAGGAGCTGGACATTGTTTCCTATGTATACTGCACACACATAAGGATGTTGCCCTCAGGAGCTGGACATTGTTTCCTATGTATACTGCACACACATAAGGATGTTGCCCTCAGGAGCTGGACATTGTTTCCCATGTATACTGCACACACATAAGGATGTTGCCCTCAGGAGCTGCACATTGCTTCCTATGTATACTGCGCGCAGATAAGGATTTTGCCCTCAGGAGCTTGTCATTGTTTCCTATGTATACTGCACACAGATAAGGATGTTGCCCTCAGGAGCTGGACATTGTTTCATATGTATACTGCAGGCAGATAAGGATGTTGCCATTAGAAGCTGGACATTGTTTCCCATGTATACTGCACACAGATATGGATGTTGCCCTCAGGAGCTGGACATTGTTTCCTATGTATACTGCACACACATAAGGATGTTGCCCTCAGGAGCTGCACATTGTTTCCTATGTATACTGCGCGCAGATAAGGATTTTGCCCTCAGGAGCTGGACATTGTTTCCTATGTATACTGCACGCATATAAGGATGTTGCCATTAGAAGCTGGACATTGTTTCACATGTATACTGCATGCAGATATATATGTAGCCATACATGGTCCTGGAGCTGAGCAGCCCATGATAGAACCAGCCCTGACATACTATGGGATTGTCTTTAATTTGATGGCTTCCTCCGGTGAAACTAAATGCCAATGCAGCCGAAAAAAAGTCTCCAAGAGAATGCCCGCAGAGTCAGAATGATGATGCCTGGCTCTGGCTGGCCACCTTGCTGTGTGTTTGAATGAACGCAACTCTCTGACTGGAGCCTGAGACCTGACCTCAGCATGTATCTCACAGGTTCTTGAGGCTTTGCACCAGTCTTTGGAAAAAACATTAGGACTTTTCCTTGTAAGGAAAAGAACCGGACATGGGTTGCTAGGAGGCAAAGTGCCGCACAAGAAGCGACAGAGGACTCTCGTGAACAAGCCATAAAGGTCTTTTCCGAAGCGTCACTAGAAAGAGTTCCAGGGTGAGTATGATAGGTTATTTATAACGTTAATACCCAGAGGTTTCTAAGGGCTGACCCGGGGATCGAACTTGTGGTGCTCCGTGTCGTTTTGCTTCCAAGGCAAGCACGTTGCCCCTGAGTTATCCTCCCGAGTACTCTCCTGTGTTTCCCATCGGATACTTGGCAAGGACATAGGAGAACCCTGACTGGACATTTGGGGCTCTGCTCGACTATGAGACCACATCATGAAAGGAGAGTCTCCTTACTATAACGCAGGCCCCCATAACTGGCTGAGCACTACACCTGAAGCAGCATTAAAGAGACCAGGGTGCGCCAAGGGTGCTTTTCCCGTCTCTTTTGCCCCATGAGTCCCTTGCATCAAGCAGGCAGCCTTAATTCTGCAAAGTGACCCCACCCAAAGCAATGGAGTCCAGGACACCCCTGTCACCACCACATCCCTGGGAACATCCGGTGCCAGATCCAGACACTGCTCTGTGACCTGCCACTCTTCAGTGTTGTCTTGTCATTCTGGAGGCACGTGATTCTGTCAATCACGTGTCCAATGTAGAAAGTATCACGTCTCCCTACGGGCAACAAAGGGGCAGGACGCAGCAGAGAGGGGAGTTGTCAGTCAATTTCCTCTCTGCTTCCTAGTCCCAGGCAAGAGGCCAAAGAGGACCCAAATCTGGGAGTGGAAGAGAGGATCAGGGCAGAAATAAAGTCATGCTTGGCTTTTAAAGAGTGTGAGTGTTAATGAGTGTGAGTGTTTATGAGTGTGAGTGTTTGTGAGTGCGTCTGAGAGAGAGAGAGAGAGAGAGAGAGAGAGCGTATGTGTGTTGAGTTGTGAGAGGGCACCAGAGCAGTTTCAGGGCAGTAACAGCAAGATGGCTTAGAGTTTGGGAAGGAAGACGATATAGGGAAAGACTGTGGCACTGAGAGTCCCACGGCAGTAGAACGCATGCCCCAATTTCACTCTCCGTGCTAAATTCTGCCCTTTGAAAATGTTACTGCCATAAAACGGTTCCTTTGTCCCCACACACCTGCTATGCACATATACACAAATACACACAGACAGTGCCCAGTACTGAGAGCCACATTGGGGAAGAACTGGGCACCGTGAAAGAAAATGGGGGCGTAATGTGGACTAAGAGCAACAACAGAGCCGAACTGGGGCAGTGGGAGACAAATAACAGTTTCCAACATTAACCATTCCACTCTGTAGGCACTTATCCAGTCCTGGTTTTTCTTTGCATTCTGGAACATGTAGTCTGAGTTTTATAAAGCGAAAAGTGGAGCTAAACGTCCCTGGATGCAAATGAAAAAAACAGGACTGGGCAAGCACCTACAGAATGGAATGGGTCATGTTGGCACCTATGAGATAAGGCAGAACGCAGGCGCTGAGAGTGATATTTGGGGAAACTGTGGAAGCGAGGGAGAAGCCGGGAAGAACATAGGCACGCGGAGACACGTAGAGCAGAACTGGGCACCCCAAGTGACAATGACGCAGGGCTAGGCTGCCATATTAGTTCTGCCACCTCTGAGCGCGCCAAGCAGCACAAGTCCTGCCTCAGTAGTAAAGCAGCTATTTGAGCATGGGTAGAACACACCCCTCAACTCTAAAGACCACGCCCGGGTGTGGCCACTGATTGCACACCCGTAATAGTATGGTCATCACGAAGGTGTTTTAAAATGTACTTTCGCAGCGTGTTACATACAAACTCATTAGACCTACTGTACGATGAGCCGTGGGTGAACTTTTAAAATTTGGAGTAGAACTGGGCACTAAGAGTGGCACTGAAGCAGCCCTCTGCAGGGAAGCGCATGAGGCAGAACCTGGGACAGGAGGTGGCTGTCAAACTAGGAAACAGAGCGCATCATCTTAGCTGAAATGGGAATTTAGGGTGACATTTGGGGGGAATAGTAATTGGAAGTGACACTGGGGGATAACGGGGCACTGCGAGTGACCCTGGAAAACTGTGATCGCTGGGAGTCACACATGCAGACGCTGGACACTGCGAGTGGCTGTGGGGCAGAACTGGGTACTGGGAGAACCGTTGGGACAGAACTGCGTCAGTAAGGCCACATTGGACAGAACCTAGGCAACGAGGGCCACATGGTGCAGAACTGTGGCAAGGAGGGCCACATGGAACAGAACCTAGGCAATGAGGGCCACACTGAGCAGAACTATGGCAATGAGGGCCACATGGAGCAGAACTGTGGCAATGAGGGCCACCTGGAGCAGCACTGTGGCAATGAGGGCGACGTGAAGCAGAACTCAGACAATGACGGCCACACGGAGCAGAACTGTGACAATGAGGGCCACATAGATCAGAACTGTGGCAATGAGGGCCACATGGAGCAGAACTGAGGCAATGAGGGCCACATGGAGCAGAACGGTGGCAATGAGGGCCACATGGAGCAGAACTGTGGCAATGAGGGTCACAAGGACCGAGCTGCAGAAGTGGGAATCACATGGGGCAGAAATGAGCCAGTGAGAGCCATATAGGGCAGTGAAGACCACATGGGCAGAACGCCAGCAGTGAGAGCCATATTGGACAGAACCTAGGCAATGAGGAACAAGTGTAGCAGAACTGTGGCAATGAGGGCCACATGGATCAGAACTGAGGCAATGAGGGCCTCATGGAGCAGAACTGTGGCAATGAGGGCCACATGGAACAGAACTGTGGCAATGAGGGCCACATTGGGCAGAACCTAGGCAATGAGGGCCACGTGGAGCAGGACTGTGGCAACGAGGGCCACATGGAGCAAAACTGTGGCAATGAGAGCTCCATGAGGCAGAACTTTGGCAAGGAGGGCCACATGGAGCAGAACTGAGGCAATGAGGGCCACAGGGAGCAGAACTGTGGCAATGAAGGCCACATAGAGCAGAACTGTGGCAATGAGGGCCACATGGACCACGCTGCAGAAGTGGGAATCACATGAGCAGAACGCCAGCAGTGAGAACCACATTGGGCAGAACCTAGGCAATGAGCAACATGTGTAGCAGAACAGCGGCGATGAGAATGGCACTGGGAAATGGTTCCCGAGATCTGAATTTTGGGAATAGTTTGTGTGTTCCCCAAGCGGACTGCATATAAAACCCATGAATTTTAAATCTAACCTCCTCTAAAAATGCAACCCTAAAAGGCACAATTGTTATCTATTTTATTGGGTGAAAGCGAAATACCAAACCCCTAAATTAGACAACATTTACACCCAACAGTTAAAAAATGCACCAGTCAAAACTGAACATCGCTCTTTACTTCCATAGATAATGATCAGGTTACCCTTGATCTGGTGTCGCCCTGCACACCCCCCTTAAACCTAGGCCTGGATTGCTCCACCACGTCGGCCCTATGTGAGCCAAGGAAGCTTTCGGACACGTTAGCATGCCCCTGGACCTGTGGTACCCACCAGTACTGATCAGAATTGCCAGCTGCCCTTTCTCGAGCACCTGGAGGCCATGAAAACAGCAGCAGTGCGCGGTACAAATTAAATAGCATCTTCCACAGGGGCTGTAGGAAGGTAGAACACCCCTGCTAAAGACAGTGGTCGGAGTGGGTGGGAGCGGTGCTCCACTACGTCTTTTAATTAAGTGTTAACGTTCCTATACTTTTATTTTACTTTTATTTTAAAAAGAAACCATTCCGGAATGGTTTCGTTTTAAAATAAAAGTGTAGGAAGCAGTTGAAACTTGCACTTTCAATGCACTACACTGGACGTTCCCTTAAACAGCAGGTGCATGTGTTTTGGGGTAAGTATTGTGCATGGGAGGGAGCGTGGTGATGGGGTTTGTGGGGAGCGGTGCAGGCCAGCAGGGAACATAATTCCACTACTTCTTTTGGTACACTTCGAGCACTGGCTAAAGACTGGGTGGCATGGACCAAGACTCAGCATGGCGTCAAGTCTCCCATCAGTGAGGAGGCAAAGGATAGGTGTACCCCCTCTTGACAGGTAAGCCACCACCTGCTGCTGTCCAAGATCCTTCAAACACGCTTCTATGGTTAGGTGCAAACAGGATGGGGTTGCAGGAGACGATGGGAAAACTGTGGCGATTGCATAGACATCGAAAGAGGGTGCTGGACTCCCACAGGGAATATACGATGAGATTCTAAAATGGCAAAAGGGAGATGGGGCCCAAGGACACACGTGGGATAGGCCTCTCAGTGGGAGATTACACAGAGCCTCGAGGGAGGTGGTAGGGTCAGTGGAAAGGGAGACTCAGGATGGCCCAGGGCTCTGAGGATCAAGCTGAGATACTGGAGAAAGGGCTGTCGAGGGACAGTACGGGAGGGTAGATTTTAGGTAATGTAAGCAGTCTTCTAAGAGCGTTGAATATTATTACGGGACCTTCTGCAAATTGCTAAAACCATGGCTCTTCACTCAAATGCAGCCCACTGTTCACTCATGACTGTTACGTCGTGTAACGTGTTCTGCAACAGCACCTTGATGCCTGTGTGTTTAGTGCGCGATACAAATGTAAAAAATAAATATATAAACAAAGCACCGTAACAGCGACTTTCATTCGCAGGACAACAAACAAGGAATGAGGCACCAAGGAGAACTCATGGCGTAACGTTTGTGGAAGGAATATGGAATAGGCCAGTAGCGCGGCAACAAAAGGGGGATGGGTTCAGGGGGGGGGCACTAAGGAGGGGAAGGGGATAGGGTATAGATACAGATACTGGAATGGGAAGGCATAGTTTCAATGAAGATCGTGCCCACCCTGCCCTCCTCGGATCCCCACATAACGGTTGACCCTGTAGCATTTCACTTACCTGACTGCCATACGGTACCCTCCCTGCCAGGCAGCCCAGTCAATGCGTCCCCCGTACAACCACACCCGCCCCCCCCCTTCTCCCAGAGGATACGTGTGTTTAATAAAGAGACAAATCGGCAGCTAAAATCAAGATTTTATTTTACAAAATAGCATCACTTTTCCAACAGAATATTACCAAAATGGTTATTACAAAAGTAGGTTTCAGGAGCATCGAGTGCACTGTCAGGTTTATTTCCCATGGCCTCCCCTTATCCCAGAATTTCGCACACTCACTTTTCATGCACTCCTTGAGAGGGTACCGGCCCCGCTCAATGCAGTCAAGGGGGTGGATTTGGCGCCCCCAGACAGGTATAGGTTACCCCTTATATAAATTGCAAACCATACTTCATGTGGCAGGTCGAAAAATGCGCATCAGCCACCCTGGATCCTGAACCAGGACGATGGGCCCCCACCCACTTAAAGCCCTTGATACAGGGGTGTTGCTAGATCTGGAAACAATTTGGGCTAAGTTATTGTCGGGACTCGGGGCTAGCTAGCCTTTTGGTTGTATCCCCTAAACTTCTACCCAGGGCTACAACCAAAGGATCTGGGGCTATAGCCCCCTCTAGCAACGTTTCTGCCTGGATACTACATGGGGTATGGTTTTTTTTTAATGGGGGGAGTAAGGCACCTGCGTTATGGTCAACACATGGTCTCCTATCGATTAACTCCTGGTTTTCAAACTGACAGCAGCGTTTTTATGCCTGTAGTATAAACCATGCCCGATTCTCTCTTTGTGGAGTAGGCTTGTAACGCCATGATACTTGGCGAGCCGAGTCTGAACATCGAAACGGTGCTTGAATACGCATTGTCTCCCTTAGGCCTCGGGCCGAGTCCCCGCCCTTGCCTAAAAGTGCAGAACTTTGTTCCAGCGTGTGGTACAAGCTGTTCCAGCCGACCAAAACCAGTACCCAAACCAGAAAGGTGAGTAGGGCGCGCTTCCGGCTCTGAGGAAAAGTGGCGTGTCTCTGTAGACGGACTGCGCCGCTCATCTCTGCCACTGGGGGGCGCTGTCTAGCTAACGAGTGACCACACTCAGCCTGTGTCTAGATATGTTTCCCAAGAACACCCGTCTCTGGTGTCCGCTTCCAGCAGCCTCTGAAACCAGCGCATACTGGCTGCAAAGTGCCAACACTATGGGCCTTGCTAACGGAAGCCTGCTGGGACACAGGGGAACCACAACGGGGCAATTCAACGGAGACGGTGTACACGGTGACTAATTCTACATATCCCTATTCTAGCATCAAATGTACACTATATACAATAAAGCCGGGCTAAAGACACAGGGAGAGCAGGAAAAGGCGGGAACGCAGAAGAAAAGGCCCGCGATAAACTGCACGGAAAAGGGACAAGAGAGATTAAAAGTAAGATTTGAACTTAGAGAAGAGAAAACAGAGCAGAGGGGCGAAAGGAAGAAGAACGTTGTGGTGGGGAGTGGGGGGTGTACCAAGAGACACGGAAACACGGGAAAGAGACCGAAAGAAGGCACTTCCTGGACAACAAACACTATCACCGCGTGGGTAAACAATACATGCAATTCAGATCTGGGGAGGGTAATCGCACATCCTTTGGGATGGTCACGAAAGGATTACGAGGCCTTTAGAACTCGACACGTCAGTCGCAGCCCCCAGGACCCTTCTAGTAGCTGCAACATACCCTTTGCTGCCCCTTCAAATCCTCCTGTTTCATTTCGACTCCCGGGAATCCTCCCTCGTCCCACTCACTCTCGCCTAAGTGCCGTGCCCATCCCTCCAGTGCCCCCCCCTCCCAAATTAACCTTCTGTTTATCCCGTAATACTTAGCATTGAATTTACTGCGAAAAATGTACAGCAATATTTGGTGCATTAGAATTGATTTAACATTTCCCGGTGATAAACTGGCACGGAGATCACACCGACCCCTCCCCCACCCTTCACTTTTTTTTACACACCCCTGGAAGAAGGTCAGCACTGTCCCAGGACACGGTGTTTTCAGAATATAGAGAATTGTCAATTACAGCAGGTATGGCATCCCAGTACATGGGGGACAGTCACTGGACATGTCGATTTCTGCAGTTGGGGGCGGGGGGGGCATTGTCGGTGCCCAGGGTGGCTGCAGCAGATGGGGGCTGTCACTGGACACGGTGATTGCCGCAGGTGGGGCATTGTTGGTGCCCATGGTGACTGAAGCAGATTGGGGTGGGCGTGGGGGGCTGTCACTGGACACGGTGATTGCAGCAGGTGGGGCATTGTCGGTGCCCATGGTGACTGAAGCAGATTGGGGTGGGCGTGGGGGGCTGTCACTGGACACGGTGATTGCAGCAGGTGGGGCATTGTCGGTGCCCATGGTGACTGAAGCAGATTGGGGTGGGCGTGGGGGGCTGTCACTGGACACGGTGATTGCAGCAGGTGGGGCATTGTCGGTGCCCATGGTGACTGAAGCAGATTGGTGTCACTGGACACGGTGATTGCCGCAGGTGGGGCATTGTCGGTGGCCATGGTGACTGAAGCAGATTGGGGTGGGCGTGGGGGGCTGTCACTGGACACGGTGATTGCAGCAGGTGGGGCATTGTCGGTGCCCATGGTGACTGAAGCAGATTGGTGTCACTGGACACGGTGATTGCAGCAGGTGGGGCATTGTCGGTGCCCATGGTGACTGAAGCAGATGGGGGCTGTCACTGGACACGGTGATTGCAGCAGGTGGGCTTTGCACTCGGCTTTGCGATTACAGCAGGCAGAAGGGCCGTCACTGGACGTGGCCATTTGTATCAGGCGTGGAGTCAGCCCTGGGCGTGGGGGATCGCAGCACGTGGGGAATATTCTGCTCCCGTGATGCACCTGCTGTTTGCATCAGCTCGGCGCTGTCCTGGTTGTTGTTGTTTCCAGTCCCGTTCAAGGATCTGCCAAGGGTGTGTCTGCTGCTTCCTTGCTCTCGGCGGGGTGGAGGCGCAACTCCTTCGCTCTCACGCTTGGGGCTGAGTCAGGCAGTCGGCACACCCAGGCTGCGCTGCTCGGGGCCTCTCCCTCTCCTCTGCACCTGCTCAGCCCTTTCCCACCGCCGCCGCGGCACCTGCTCAGCCCTTCCCCACCGCCGCACCTGTTCGCTGCTGTAACTGACACCTGCCCCGGGCCGCTTTGCTTTTCCTCATCAATGTCCCAAACTTCATCCCAGCATCCAAACCAAACACCCCTCCCCACGCCCTCTTCTAAGATGCAGCGCTAGGCCATGCCTTGGTTACGCGGCGCTACTTCAGTTCGGCTGCTTCTTGCAGGCTCCAGTTAGGTTGAAAACTAGAGTTCCAAGAGAGTCTTGCAGGGCAGGGTCCGGAGAGGCCTTCTTAAGAGACATCTTTGAAACAGAGTAAAGTTGTATAGTGGCTGGCCCCCATGCTCTGGCTGGCTCTTTCGAGAGTTTGTGTCCATGGTCCATGACGTGCGTCTCCCAGAGACGGGCCGACTGTCTGAAGCAGTGCCCGGCCTTTAGACGTAGTTGCTGGTCGCCTGGGAGCGGGCGACCGTGTACTTGGCGGAATAGGCTTTGGGGTCTTTCGGGGGGCAGTTGCAGCAGAGCAAGGCCCCGCCCAGGAGCAGAAGAGCCGCCGACGCCCACCCGATGTAGAGCGAGGCCCCCAGCTCCCTCTTCTGAGCCTCCACCACCAGCGGGTTGTAGAAGTCGCGGATGATGTTGTTGGCCGACCAGCACACGGGCACGAGGATGAGGAGGCCGGCCAGGAGGAAGATGACGCCCGACACGATCATGACCTTCGCTTTGGTGCTCTCGCCCTCCACGCAGTTGGTGCATTTCCCGCCCATGATGGACATCATGAGGCCCAGGATGCCCACCACGATGCCAATGACCACCAGGGCGCGGGCCGCTTGCAGGTCCTGGGGCAGCGCCAGCAGGGAGTCGTATATTTTGCACTGCATCTGCCCGGTGCTCTGCACCACGCAGTTCATCCACAGCCCTTCCCACATGATCTGGGCCGTCACGATGCTGTTCCCGATGAAGGCCGTGACCCGCCACATGGGCAGCGCGCAGATGACGATGGCGCCCACCCAGCCGATCACCGCCAGGGCGATGCCCAGGACTTGCAGCCCCATGGAAGCCATCGTGCGGATCGCTGTAGGTCACTTGCAGACGGGCACCTCTCTTGCACTTGGAAAGCTGTGAACGAAACGCTGGCACGGAAGTGCCCCACGCTTAATATAACCCTCCAAATGGGGAGGAGTCTCCCCGGGCATAGCGGCCCCCTCCAACGGCAGAAACTCATCTCGGAGAACAGAACCAGTTCCCCCACATTCCTGTCAAGCCTTTGTTTTTCACACAACAGGAGATTGTCTCACTTAACTCAGCTCAGGCTGCGGAGGACATTTGCATTTCTCAAGGGCCCCTCCTTCATCAAAGGCTGCCTACTTTCAAAAGTAGGTCCTTGTCCCCTTTCTCTGCCAGTGTAGTTTCAGATTTGGGGAGGTCGAATCAGTAGCGCCATTTAGCGATACACCTATCGTTACGTCACGGGCCTGCCCCTGTTGCATCGCGTCGTGTCCCACACGAAGCACCGAATGGCAGCTGGAGAGTCAAACTGGCTACCACAAATGCCAGAAAGGCCCACTCAGGCAGTCAGGAAGTAGGGCGAGGGGCGGGCGAGCGGAGCCCAAATGGAGGCAAGACAGGCGTAGCACGCCCTAGCCTGAAGAAAGAGGAGCAAGGACTGTCTCAGAGTGAGCCTGTGAGCATCACACACAGCAAGTCGACCCCCTGCCTGCGCGGGGCACAGCAGAGGGATGCAACAGTGTGAGATGTGTGCCTACAGCATACAGAGACCCCACGAGCCAGTCGGCAGGGCCGGGGGGTGTTATATTATGGTTACGGATCTTATACGAGCGCATTTTCTCTCGAGTCTGAGGGTGGCCGCTGCAGATGGGTGGAGGGGCGGTGGCAGATCACCCAGTGTACAGAAATCCCTGACCCAGTGTGCGGAGGCACTGCAGGTGGACAGAGCATTGAGAGATCACCCAGTGTACAGAAATCCCTGACCCAGTGTGCAGGGGCACTGCAGGTCAGAGTCGGCCTTAGGGCAGGGCGGGCTGGGCGACCACCCGGGGCGCCATGCTCCACGGGACACCATTATCAACCTTCCACGCCAGCACGGGGGAGTCTTTCAAGGGCTCCCCCGAGCTAGTGTAGTGGGAGAAGGCATGGAGGCGCCCTTTTGTTATCAAATGCGCCCGCAGCGGCGCGACATATTTTATAACAATAGGATGCTGATGCTTTTCATCAGCGCCCTATTCACATGATTACCTCCTTGCTCTGACGCGGGAGCGAGTCGGTTTGATTTGGAATAGGAGTTATAAGACGCTCATGCACTAGCATGAGCGTCCTATTCCAATGATTAGCTCCCTTCGAGGCGCCGGAGCGAGGAGGAAGAAAAAAATGTGACGCATCCTGCTCCCGCCGCCCTTCCACCTGTTGACCAGGGGTGCACGGGGAGTGCGCTAATTCGGCATGCGCGCTGTTGCAACTAAGGCCGGCCCTGCTGCAGGTGGATAGAGCAGTGAGAGATCACCCAGTGTACAGATATCCCTGATCCAATGTGCAGGGACACACCAGGTGGACAGAGCAGGTAGAGATCACCCAGTGTACAGAAATCCCTGACCCAGTGTGCAGGACACTGCAAGTGGATAGAACAGGTAGAGATCACCCAGTGTACAGATAACACTGACACAGTGTGCAAGTGTGAGGAATTTGACCATCCGCATGGCGAGAGTGCGCTTGCCTGGGCTTTTTTGTTTTGATTTTTTAATAATGAAAATGAATGATGGGAGACCAACCTCTGAGAAATGTGTGAGGCCATTCCGCGCACATTTCTTCTACTTCCTGCACCAAACGCATAGTCACATGTACTGCGGTAAGACACTGCCTACAGGTGGCGTCTTCCCCTGTCAAATTCAGCTGCAATGTGACAGCCCACCTTCCTCCAGCCTGGGCAGCCTCATTTTAATATCAAGGGCTCCATGGATCTGCATTCCATTTTTCCTCTGGCTGGTGGCAGTACATACTAACAAGATCATTGAAGCAAGTATGAAGGGGCTTGGTTGCCAGAATGGACAACAGGAAAGGCGGGGCTAACACCCCTTTGGTATGCAATGTGTCAACTTAAAGATAGTTCCCACCTGTCTCTATGAAAGACAGCAAATGGCCTGTCTGCATCCAGCAGTTACCACAGGTGTCCCTGCCAAGCAGACCCCTTTCAGAGGGGAGAAGTATGTGGGATGGGGCATACAGTACGTCTGCTCTCAGCACAAACTACAAGGGAACCATGCTCTTTAATCAAGAGTCACAGAGGGCTCAGTTAACCAGAGA
The DNA here is from genome assembly GCF_040938575.1 of Ambystoma mexicanum. Lineage (NCBI taxonomy): Eukaryota > Metazoa > Chordata > Amphibia > Caudata > Ambystomatidae > Ambystoma > Ambystoma mexicanum. The sequence goes on from NC_090931.1 coordinate 370,929,333, forward strand.
GACAATTTGATCTACAACAGACAGGAAGCTGGGTGGGACTTAGGTATATGTCATCACCTCTTGTCTGTCCTGTTGCCGAGCGCTCTGGTCCTGACCTTATGCATAACAAAATATTGTTGGTGGGGACCCAGGATTGGTTCATTAAGTTGGGCTTAGCCTGCAGCAATCACTTGGGCCCATTTGGCTTTAAAAGAGGGCTGAACCCCTCACTTAGCAGATCATCTGAAGACTTCAAAAGGAGTAAGTAGAAGGACTCATGTGGACCTGATTTGAAGATACTGTCGACCTTACATCTTCCGCCAGTGAAAGAAGGCAAGGAATTACAAGAGGGAAGCAAGATCTCTCCCCTAAACATCTCCCAGGGAACAGAGGGAGATGCCGGACTCAGAGGACCTGTCCAGCAGCTCCAGAACCGGTACCCAGCCAGCACACAGTGTGCCCTGCTGGGTTCAGCCAGCAAGCTTCCTAAGAGGGAAGTGCCAGAGATTCTCTGGACAAAGGACAAGTCCATTGACTGCAATCATTCTCCTGAGCTTTGGGCTGTCTGCCTTGAAAGGACACAAGCCCGGAGAAGAAGCTAGGAGGAGTGCCACCCAAGCATCATCCAGCATCCATCTTTTAAGGACATTTTCGAGAAAGTTGAGCCCTCGTACTGCATCCCGCTGCACCGCTGACTGTTGTCAAGCCGCAGTCACCAGAGCCACCTGAAATGCCTCGACCAGCATTCCAGATCCGCCAACCAGCACAGAGACAATGATTCTTGGCTCAGAGCCACCGTGTAGGCCTTCCTATAGCCGTCCGTCCAGCCTCGCTTGCCGAACTTCCTGCCGCCTGATACTCGCAGCTGTCTCCTGTCTTGAACTCTGTCACAGAAGCTGAAAAGTATCCTGGAACCAACTCAACGCTGTCGAGCATCAATAACCTCTCAAGCAGCAGGTGCATTGTGGTTCTGGCTCCCTGGTCCTTCTCCGAAGGCCCCTAGTGACATTTACAACACCTTGCTCCCTTGCTGCTGAAACCAAATGACGATGAACAGTTAAGACTGATTGCTTCACCGAGTATCCTCCTGTCAGTATCCGGAGTGCATCCCCTTCCTTCATGAACCTGTGTGTCCTCTGTGTTCCTTTGCAGGGTATGTTGTATTTTGTAGTGTGGTAGAACTGTCTGTTGTAGTAATAATAAAGTCAATATTTGTATACAACCTTGACTGGACAGTCCCTTTTTATCATTGGGTAATAATTGTATTTTCGCTGTGTTGCAACTAACCAACGATCCACGACCTTGCAGAGATAAGCCTGCTGTTCCGTCCACGTTACCAAAATTGGACAAGGAGGTCTTATAATTCACTCGTATTCCAATCTGTTAGGATCCCTTCTGGTGTACTAGAGGTGTGGGGTTGATTGATGGTTTAGAAACCGATATTCATCATCCCTGGACCACTGGTGCCCCGGAAGTTGATTCCTCACAGCCGGGGCACTGCAGGTGGATAGAGCAGGTATAGATCACCCAGTGTACAGAAATCCCTGACACACTGTGCTGGGGCACTGCAGGTGGACAGAGCAGTGAGTGATCACCTAGTGTACAGATATCCCTGGCCCAATGTGCAGGGACAATGAAGGTGCACATGTCAATGAGAGATCACCCAATGTGCAGAAATCCCTGACACAATGCGCGAGCACACTGCAGGGGGACAGAGTAGTGAGAGATTACCCAGTGTACAGAAATCCATGACCCAGTGTGCAAGGACACTGCAGGTGGATAGAAATGGGGCATTTACACAGTGCACAGGCAGTGATCAAAGTATGCAGGAAAAGCAGTGTAATTATGAGCCCTTTCAGGCACCCACCTTTGTATCACTCACATACCACCCTATGCACCCTGCCTACTCTCCTCCCTAATACAAACATCGACCTGGCGTCCTGTCTCTCCTCCACCCCACCCCAAAACTGATTATCAACTGTAGTGTCAGGGGTGAAAGAAACTCAGTGAAAGAAAATGCCTCTTATGGACAGCATTACTTCGAGTCATGTTCCCAGCATCATGACACTTCATACACCCTTTCTAACCACCCACCGCACGCACCTCGAGGAAAATGGTAAACTTCATAACCACCCCATTACCCACACACAGCTGTGCCTGCAGCAGTCTAACAATAATCGTGTTTCATTGGAGACGGCAAAAACACTGGAGGTGCAGGTTTGGTTGGTAGTTCAGAAATTGGCTTTATGCCCCAGGCAGGTAATGCAAATAAAGTGTAGAAGAGGTGTCTTAGCCACATAGCGCAGTGGCCTGTGACACCAGTACATTACCTGCCGGACACGGGTTTGTATCCCCATTGGGGGAGATTAAAAATTACCTTATCCAACCCTCCCGCAATAGTGCTCTGGGCAGTGGTGGAAGTGGAAAAAGGGAACTAGTGGTACTCTGGATGCATCCAAAAAAGAGGAAATGGCACGGTGAGACGGATGGCTGGTGGCAGGGGTGAGGTTTTGGAGGGGGATCGGCAGGGTACAGGTGTCATGTGGTGGTGGGGGAGCGACCAGGATCACACACTTTGGCTGAAATTGTTGGATTTCAAGGTCTACAGTAATAATGTCTTCTAGAATTTACTTAGAAAAACACACATTGCATAATAAAGCCACATTACATGTAAATCCTTATAGCAACATCTAAGGCCAAAATAATATATATAAACTATAAGTCCCAGAATGCAAGATAATGGCAACCTGAAAAATCTAGTTAACCCCACTGTATTTTCAGAGATTTAAGACATGTAATAAAAGAAGTCGTGTAATAAACAAAGATAGACATGGTAGTTCTTTGCAACACATCTCCAGCTCGTTGTTATTCATGATGCTCAAAACATTTGATTAGTGGCTTAAGCAACTTTATTTTTTTGTATGTCAAGATAGTAGTCATCATGGATATAAACACATTTTTAAATGGGTGCTTTGAGTTTCCCACGTTAACTACCACAGATTTGCAAGGTAACTAGTGCTTTGCGAGCTCTTTGAGTTGAAAATGCCCCATCATGCATATGAAAGGCTCTGCCACTGATAAAAGAAACCCTAGCACCTTAACGACCTGCAGAGCCACTGGTGCTGTGTGTGTGTCTGTCGAGCTGAGCCTTGTGAAACTGGCAGTGCTTGAATATCCGGCCTGAGCCGAGCCATGGAGAGATGCACGCAGGGACAGCATGAAGAAATCTCTTCCCCAGGATGCAGGGGGCGCTGCGGGTGGGTGCAACCCCATTCGAATGTGCACAGTGTCCAGACATCCTTGCCCGTGGAAGGGAACACTGCACGTGCTGGCCAGTAAGGGTTATGCACAGTGTCCAGACATCTATGTCTGTGTGAAGGAAAAACTATGGTGCAGGCCAGTAAGGGTGGTACACAGTATCCAGACATCCATGCCCTTTAAGGGAACTACATGTGCTGGCCATTAAGTAATGTAGACAATACACAGACATCCATGCTTGTGTAAAGGGAACACTGCAGGTGCTGCCCAGGTAGGGTAATGCACAGTGTCCAGACATCTATGTATGTGTGAAGGAAACACTACGGTGCAGGCCAGTAAGGTTGGTACACAGTATCGAGCCACCCATGCTCTTTAAGGGAACTGCAGGTGCTCGCCAGAAGGGTTGTGCACGGTATCCAGACATCCATGCCCTTTAAGGGAACTGCATGTGCTGGCCAGTTAGGCTTGCAGTGGTGTAAATGGAAACAATTTGGTGGGGCATCCCACAAGACCCGGGGTGGGGGGCGGAGTTTGGGAGGGGGCGATGGCATTTCCCGAGGAGGCAGGGTTTGGGGGGGCAGAGATGGCAGTTGACCTCCGATCAAAGGAAATGTCCAAAATAGTAGTTTAAAACGTCGCAATTTCGTTCATGCTTCTTCTTTTCCAAACTATATATCAATTCCACTTTAAACTACTTCATGGCAATGGTGATGAGTTACTTCACTATGCAGATAATAGTTTTGACCATTGTTGCTCAGTAAATATTATTTAAAACACACAATTTGCATCCCATTTTATTAAAAAAAAAAATCCCCCTTGGGTACTATTGAAACAAGGTGATTTCTGTTCGCCATAAGCAATGTTTTCTTTTACTTGAAGCAGACCCGGCACAGCATCTGCAGCTCCCCTCTGAAAGCAGTTGGGTGACTGCATCTTGTGGGATAGGTTCAATGTTAATAGGGGTATTTATTTATTCTTGCAATATTTGTCAGACACCTGTATATTTCTTTATTTATGCAATCTTTGTCGGATACAAGTATCCGACCAACATTACATAAATAAATAAATAATCTGGGTTCGTGTATCCGACAAACTTTGCATATATAAACAAATAAACCATGTCGTGGCTGAGGACTGCAACTTCCGCTGGTGACCCCTTACATGGGGTCACCAGAGGAAGTTAGAATTTGCATGTCCTGCAGCTGTGAACTGTATCAAAGTCCTGCTGTGTGCACATAGGGGGCAGAGCCAGCGGAGCCCTCATGGTGACAATGAGCTGTGCCGCCCCTCTACTCCGTGCGTCACATGTGTTTTTATTTTTTCAATGTTTTTTTCTTCGAAGTAACCCAGCACAGAGCATGGATTTGGGGTTTGCGGAGGCTGACTCTGGCCGGATCCTGAGATCTGGCTACACATCAGGTGCAGGATCTCAGATCCAGCGGGAGCCGGCCCATTGACCAGCACTGAAGGATCCACGCTCTTTAAGTGAACTGCAGGTGCTCACCAGTAAGGGTTGTCCACAGTATATTGACACCCATGCCCACGTGAAGGGAACACTGCAGGTGCTGGCCAGTTAGGGTTGCAGACTGTACAAAGACATTCATGCCCTTTAAAGGTTCTGCAGGCGCTGGCCGGTAAGGGTTGTACACAGTATCCACGCATCCATGTCCCAGTGTTAAGGGGACAATTTTGGCAGTAGTAAGGGACGTGTAAAGCATGGAGGCAGCCCCTGTCCCACTGGGGAAATGGCCCTGTAGGTGGAAGGATGGAAGAGAATGGGTTGTACACAAGACACGGTCATCCATGGCCGAGCGTGAAGAGGATTCTGCAGGTGGGCGGAAGAGTAGGGGTGTGTACAGTATACAGAGGTCACGTGCCCGGTCTGCGGGGGGCAGTGAAATGTATAGTATGCAGAAACCGACAGTTCTGCACATTGTATAGTGGTCATGTGGCAGGCCAGGGACAATACTCTCTGGCCTATTCTACAGGGCGGAGAGATCGTGCCCCAGCCATTCTGCCACGTGGGCGGGCTGCGTCAGCAGATACATGGAAGACAGAGGTAAGCAGACCGCAGACTGCAGGGACAGAGTGAAGGGCACCCGGTCCACAGTGTATGCTGTCTTACAACACCTTTGATGACTGCACAGGGCGTGCAGAGAGGCATTGCTTCCCGGCACATATAAAGACAGACACCATGTACGAAGGGGTTAATGACTTGGGACTGCTACAGGGTCTTCAAATACCAGACATCATTGGGTCTCATTATAAGTTTGGAGGTATTTTGGTGGTAATTCTGCAGAGATCCCCATGGAGTCCATCCATGGAGTCCAATGGTTTCCATAAATGGGGACTAACACTGCGATACCACCACTTGTAATCTGGCGGTAATTCCGCTAGACCAAGCAGTGGTAACAGTAAATCCATTTGGAGGTATCTCTGTGGATTTACCGCAGTTACCAGCAAACTCATAATGAGGCCCCCAGTGTGTTTGAAGCCAATGGAAGAGAGAGGTTGGAGGTGAAGGCACGATCCAAAGTATCTAATGTGGCAGAGATTGAGTAGAATGCGGATGGAGTGTGGGTGATGTGGCGTGGTAAAAATAAAAAAAAAACTCACTCAGCAACACGAACCGAAGCAGTTTCTTTAGAGCCACTGCTGCATAACCCAAATTGACAGGGGCCACAAAGAGCATTTGCCTCAAAGTAGTTCAGGATAAAGTAGAAGATGACTTGCTCGAAAATGTTGAAGCCGCGAGGCAGATAAGAGACAGGTCTGTAGAAAGAGCAGTGTGTCTTGCAAGATGGGTCCGACTGTGGCCACGGTCTAGTAGGCATTGATGCCAGTTAACAGAGATGAAAAGGGAGGAAGGGGAGAGCACGTTACAGGTGGAAGCGCTTTTATTGCTTCGGTGCAGAGGGATCGATAGGAGCAGAAGGGGGTTTTCTGAGAAATTGCTGAGCTTAGGCTCGGCAGGCGAAGCAAGAAAGTACAAAGGGTTGTAGTGGAGCTTGGCAGAGAGAAGGAAGGGGGCAGAATAAAAGTGGCAACCTGGAGTGTTGCTAGGTCTGGAAAATATCTGGGGCTATGCTAATGTCGGGACTCAGGGCTAGCTAGTCTTTTGGGCGTAGCCCCCGATCTTCTATTTGGGGCTGCAACCAAAAGACCCAGGGCTATAGCCCCCCAAACCCACCCAGCGACGCCTCTGGGGGCAAAAGTGTTCTCATATTTAATGATTTTAGATCAGAAGTAGGAGGCAAAGTCATTAGTGCAGAGAGAGAGGAGTATATAGAGTAAGGTTTAGGTGAGGTGAACATGGCTTGGAGGGCAATCAACAGATTGCAAGTGTGTGATGAGTACCAAGATATTAGATCAATGAAGAAGTAAGCTTTGGCAGAGTCAACAGGAGTGGTGAGGACCCTGGAAGAGTCTTTGTAAGCAGAGAGATTTCTGCCAGGTGCATAAGTGAGGGCACACATGTTCCCCCTGCTGTTGGATGCCCGGGGACAGGAGTAGGCAAAGGAGTGTGCTGGAGAGTGGTAGTTAAAGGGGCTCGCCAATGCAATGTTGAACTCAACAAAGGTAAGCTTGATAGAGTGAGCAAGTGGGGAGCGAGAACTTGGAGCATGTTCCAGTCATCGTCAAGATCGCAGAGGATTGACTCATGCTTCCATTTTCCTTTGGTGATAAATGAGGCAGGGGCATCACTGGGAGTTGGTGAAGAGTATTAGTAAGTGGTCAGAGTATGAAGCATCAAGAGAGAAAGCAGAGACTTTCGGAGAGGAAAACAGGAAGACGCGATCCAGCGATTTGCCATGAGTGTGGGGAGAAAGGTGCCGTTAGTTACCAGAGAGTGGCCAGTAAGCTGCAGTCGCTGGGCCTTGGTCATGTTGGTGAGGTTAAGGGCCCCCAGATGATCAGCAGGGAGAAAAGATCCAAGGTCCTGATTTTGCCATCACAGGGAGTTTAGGGTGATGGGAGTCGAAGTAATTAAGGAGGAAGGTGGTTTTCACTCAGCGAGATTGGGCATTCCAGAGGCCCAGAGTGAGTTCAGTCGGAGGGATGGGAGGAGCTCTAGTCAAGATGAGTGGAATAAATGAGGTCCTAGTGTGCAGGGGAAGAGGCAAGGACATTGTGACAATGTGTCATTTGACAAGTAAGTGGAGGACGGGGATGGATAGAGAGAAAGAGGGAAGGAATACGGTGGAGTGGTGATATGTTTCACAAAAGTATGCACTTGCCCAGATAGAGAGCAAGAGAAATAACAGTCATGCGAAGTAATGGGATGGGGCCGGGGGGGGGGCGGCGCATGGTGGGATTTTAGGAAGATAGTGGTTGGGAAAAGGGGACCTGAGGGTTCACAAGCGGGTGGTGCCTACTCTGCCACGAGAGAACAAACACAGGAACATGGAATACGGCCAAAGCTCTGTAGGCCCAACAGAGTCAAAGAACAGATAATCTTGACCTCTCCCGCCCTCAAACCTGCAAGTGCATCAGGGCAAAGGGGGATGGTCACATGTAGTTCGGGGGCCATTCAGTGAGCAGAAGGCCTCGCCTTTCAATAGCCACAGACTTCGGGCACCTTAATAGCAAAACTGTAGAGGCCAGAGAAAAGGGAGATGAAAGTGCGGGCTGCTGCAACCCCACAAGGTTGATTGATGTTGTCCCCTGTGGCAGGTCTCTGACCCAGTTAAAAAAATGATTAACCTAAGGCTCAAACAATACTATGTAAAAAATGGAACAAAATAACATAGACATGAATGGGAGCGAAAATGGGTGAGAGCACTACCCTCTTCAATAGATAGCACTGCAAACAGGAAGAAAGGGACCCCTAAAAATCTTTGCTCAAGTGTATGGCAGTCTAGAATCAGGGTCCCAGGCGGTTCCCCTGTCGGTCCTTTCTGCTGTATTTAGAGCACGGTTCGGGTTGGGAAGGGCGAGCTGTGTTGGTTGGCCCATGAATGGTATTCAGATCCTGGGCTCAGCAGGTCTTTAGGTCCAATGCTCACCACTCCAATGTTTCTTGTACTGCCCTAAGCAGCTTCAATGGCCTCTAGCAGCAGGAGCCCACAAACGAGACCGCTGCTGAGACGGACAGCTAGACCGTGACCCTGGGGCTATATCTGGAATTGCATACAGCAGCACCCTTTAATGCCGTCTCTTTGGATCTCAGTGTGCAACTGACTCCATGTCCTAATACCAGTATCATGGGGACACCGTAGCGGGGGTGCACATTTTCAGGGTCGCCAGGGCATCCTATGGCATTTGTGTTCAAACCGTCATCGCAAAAAAAAACAATGGAATGCTCTACCCCCTGCTCTGAGAGCTGAACAATCACACTGGACCTTCCGTAAATTGCTGAAAACCTGGCTCTTCGCGTAGAGCACGTGACACTTGACTTTCCACCATCTAACCTTGTTCTCCAATTAAATTTTTAACTTTGCTCATCATCCCTGCCTTGATACCCGTGGGTTCAGTGCGCGATATATATGTATAAATAAATAAACAGGCCATGGTGGGCCCAATAGTGGCAGTGTACTGAGCAGACGGGCACTCTCGAGACCGATCAGGAGGCTGATATTCCGGAACTCTGCAAACTTTTCATTAACTCTTTGAGGACATCATAATCAGAACAGCCTTCTTTTGGCAGGAGCAAAGGGTCGACAAGGTCTCCTGAAGGCAATAACCCTCTGGCTGATCCAGAGAGCAGCACCTAAGCTTAACATTACACGGGGAATTCTGGCTGTGTAGATGGCTGAATTCCAAGACTATTCAGTTAAGGAATCGTGTGTGACCTTAGCATAAGATGGGCACTCACCTTTTGCAGCGAAAGGGCTTCAGACAGTCTTGAGCAGTTGCCTCCAAATCTTGAAATCTAGTTCCTGGCCATCGATAAGGGTGACTAGAAGTCTGGGCGTAGAAGCCTCGCTTGCAGTAGGTCTTCTTTCTGTTGGGAGGATGAAAAAAACTTAATTAGATAGTAGCGAAATAGGTCTCCTGATAGGCTGTTGCCAGGTGACCGGACAACCCATCATTAGCATATGCTCACACAATAGCACACTTCTTCCCCTGTTAATGGAGGGTTAGCAAACCAGCCGCATTAGAAAAAAGGTGGGGGTTGCCTGGGTGCAGGGGGGGCAAAGAAAGAGTAGGTATTTCTAACTGGAATTTCGAGAGGGCCCTAAATGCATTCCACCATGGGGCTGGAATGAAGTGAGATTTGAATGCTTATTTAGTTAAAATGTAGGCAATTTAGGAAAAGATCCAATTGTAATCAGTTTTCCTCTCTGGTGCCCATTTGGAGACAATTCAGCAGGCTGCCACTATTACCTTTTGAAGTTGTGATTGGTGGCTAACATGCTCATTTTGATCATCGTGGACAATGGTACTGATGCGTAGAACCCACATGTGTGTGCCCATCCTTCTCATTTTCATAAGGCAGGGTCCACAACTTTTGGATCTCCAGATATTTTGGACAATGCCTCCCATGATCCTGCACCATTGACTGTTGACGGGGACTGCTGGTAGTTGTAGTCCAAAACATCTGGAGAGACCAAGATGGCAGAGCCCTGTGTTAAGGGGTCCATGCCTGAAGCGGAACTTGGATTGGATAATCTCCTCGATGCATATTCCAGCTCCATGCAGGGAACAACGCAAGTGTCTCCACCCGCCTCATCTTTTTTTTTTATTTTAATAATTTTTATTGAGATCTTTGGAACAATACTACAGTCAATGTTTAGAAACATAATGTAGTAATCCATTAGTTAATGCGTTAACAGAAAGTAACAAGATAAGGAAACATTCTAAAGAACAGGTAAAAGAATGCACTGTCATCTTATTTTGCTGGTATATTGCTTTGACAATGATATCTAATACATAAAGATGCAACATATGGAACTATATATTATGAACAACTTAGCATTGAAAGATACTACATTAAGATTGATTAAATAGGGGGAAGACAGACATCGGACACTTAACAAACAAGAGAAGAAAGGAAGAGGGGAAGATATGGCACCATAGCATATAATACAAATATTCAAAATGGCAGCAGAAGTTATATATACATTGTAATATATATGGAACATCTGAGGAATGTGTAAGACATGAAGAGGTCACTTTAATGTTACCACGCATGGAGGCGTGGATGTTTACGGATAGGAATGGCGGCTGCTATGTTTTTGCCCGGCAACTGCAATACACAGGCTTGTAGATGTTGGTACACAGTAGCATTCATGTTGTTAGGTCAGAAATGATATACACTGGTCTTTGAAACCGTACTTCCAGTAGCACTCACCGGATTAGGTCCTTTCTTTTCAGTGTTTGCTATGGGCAGTATGACTCACGTTAAGGCAATTTACAAAGAGCGTGTAGAAAGTTCAATAGCAGTTAATTTGTATTGCTTCATGTGTAAATGCCTGTGCGGCTTCTTTACAATGCAACACAAAACTGTACTTAAACAAAAACTATGCAGGCAATGTTTGAGGGTTCCACAGTAGTGCCTCAGCACAGCCCTAGAACTGCAGCAGAATGAGCAGCCTGGCTATTAAATCCACAGCAGTGGATGCAATTAAACAGGCAGTGGTCGAAGTGGGCGGGAGCAGTCGGGAGCGGTGCTCCTCTACTTCTTTTAATTAAGTTTTACTGTTCCTATACTTTTACTTTAAAAAGAATCAGTTCCGGAATGGTTTTGCTTCAAAATAAAAGTGTAGAAAGCAGTTGAAACGTGCACTTCCAGTGCAGTGCACTGACTGAACATTCCCTTAAACTGAAGGCACATGCATTTGGGGAGTTATATTGTGCATGGGAAGGAGTGTGGCGATGTGGTTTGCGAGGAGCGGAGCAGACAAGTAGGGAACATAGCTCCGCTACTTCTTTTTGTTCACTTCGACCACTGGTTGTAGGGACTCATGTCCTCACTCCTCTCTGGGCACTGGGTTGCGAGGGGAAGAGCTTGCTGATGGGCTTCGTGAGCTGCTGACTCCCTCATTGTCTGACATGGTTCTAATGCAGAAGATTTAGGCAAAAGCTCACCTTGAAGCTGCCTTTTATTGACATCTCGTGGGCCACACGTGAGTGTTCCTGTAGGCAGCACTGTTTGTATAGGCAATTGACCACAGGGTCTTCCGGGTCACGTGCTCTCTCCTTTCTGACTGTGCTGATAACTTTAATTTCCTAATTTCCTCTGTGGCAATGCAACTGAAATGTGCAACACAAGCTGTGTTCAAAATGAATATAATTTCCTCTGTGGTGATGCAGTGAAACGTGGAACACAAATGTTGAGTACACCGCGCGTGCCGACGAGATCGTGCTTCGGCATAGGGCAGGGCCTCTTGTTGCTGCGTGCACGCAGCACCATGCAAAATTATCCAAATGGACTCACGGCGCTGCCAGGCCTGCCGACGCGATGTAAGTATTCTTCTTGAGCGCCCGGTGCTGTGTGGAGCCGAGGCACTGGTTCCCGAGTCGGATGGGGAAGAGCACTCACGGTGCAGGCACTGCGTGCCCCTGGGGCGTCCTGGGCTTCCGTCAAGTCTGTGGAAGTTGGAGATCGGCGACACGGTCTCGGCGGGCTATGTTGTTCTTCCCAGTATGATGTGGCGTTGCCCTTTAAGGGTACGCACGCGACGGAGTGACGTGCACTCCGTCGCGTGCGCTGTTAAATAAACCGGGCGTTCCCGGTGACATCACAATCACCGGGGAGCCCACACTGGAAGCACTCCTGTCTCTGTGTCTCTCTGTCACGGGGGGTGGGGGGCTCACGGACGGCGGCAACCGGAGGCCGCCAACAGTGGCGACGAAGGTGGGATCGCTTCCTGGAACAGGCGGAGACGTTCGTTGGGAGCGTAGATGATCATACGTGACCGCCCCAGCGAATTCTGACCGCGGAGAAGGAAGTAACACACGCGGCCGGCGGCGATTTTGATAAATAGGCCTCGGAGACTCACGGCTTCATAACGAAGCGTCGGTGAGCCATCCGGACTCAATTTTTGGAAATTCCAGCGGCGGACGATCGCTGGAGACAATAAATGTCATTTTCAGAATGAATCATTGACACTTTCACTGTTTCTCACCGAGAAGATGGGTGAGACTCCATGGGAAACCTGCTGAACGTACTGGGGGACTTTTCCCCTGCTCAATTTTTGGACACTTCATGGTCTGTGGGCTGGCTGGAGTGGAAAATTCTGCGGAGAGCGCGCCTGGTGAGAGGCAGACTTCGAACCTGACTGCTGGTGGTGAGTTGCGGCCCCATTCATTATAACTTCTGGGGTGCCTGTGCGCTGTCCACCATGAGTCAAGCTGCAGCTGCTGCTGCTGCTCCTGCGCCTCCGCCTGTACCCTCGCCGAAACCACCTGGGTCCCTACAGCCAATGCCTGAGTTTGATATCTCGGGTGCTCCTTCAAGTCTGGGACAGAGGTGGAAGATGTGGATGGATAGACTGGAGATGTACTTCAGGGCCACGATGGAGACAAGTGATGACGGCAAGCTGGCCACTCTCCTGTACTCCGCTGGTCCAGCAGTGCATGAGGTGTTTCTGTCCCTGCAGCCGGTGGATGGGTCGTTTGCGGCGGCTAAGGAGGCTCTCCATAATCATTTTCTGCCAATGGCCAATGCGGACTATGAACGTTTTCTCATGGGAACGGCTCGACAAAAGGATGATGAGACTCTGGATGTGTTCTATGGGCGGCTGCGGAGATTGGCAGCGCCATGTGCGTGGAACGACCCTGAGGTGATGATTCGCAACCAACTCATTCAGGGGTGTGTCTCTGGGAAACTGAGGCGCCAGATACTGCGTGAGCCTGGTATCACCCTTCCCCGCATCCTAGAATTGGGAAGGTGCCACGAAGTATCGGAACTGCGGGCGACCAGGATGGAAGCTAGTGCCCGCCCAGGCAGGGTGGAAGAGGTCTGCGCGGTCGGCAGAGGCCGCGGATCGAGGCGCCCCATGAATACTCAGAGCCCGCGCCTGCCAGGGACTAATTCCTCGTGCCCAAACTGTGGATATGATCTCCCGCACCCAGCTGAATGCCCGGCGGCTGGGGTGAAGTGCGGTAGATGCGGAGGCGCTGACCACTTCGCCAGAATGTGCAGGTCGGCAGCTCCCAAGATAGTGCCGAGGGGGCCAGTTCGAGCCGACTTCTTCCGACCCCAAAGGACGTCCAACGTTGCTCAGGTAGACCAGGGTGGAGAAGGGGCTCCTCAGGAAGGAGAGGAAGAGGAAGAGGACGAGGAAAACGTGTTTTTCGTGTCCAGTGTGAGCATGCTGAAATCCCGCTCCAAGAGACAGCCCAGGTGCAATGTACTTGTCAATGGAGACTCTGTCCCGATGCTAGTGGACACTGGTGCGTCCGTGAACGTGATGGCCAGACAGCATTATGATACCATGCAGGCCCCACCCACGCTGACCGCGCCGAGAGCACGCATATTCGCATTCGGCGGGGATCAGCCCTTGCCTCTGGATGGAGTATTCGTGGCTGATGTTCAGTATGGTGACTCAGACATTCGGGCCAGATTCTATGTCACACCGGTGAGCGACAACACCTTGCTTTGCTGTGCCGCGGCTGAGGCACTGGGAATCGTCACATTCGCCTACTCAGTATACTTAGAAGACATTCAGGTACTCTTGGCCAAACATGGCGCACTGTTTGAAGGCATTGGTCAGCTGGTGGGTGAGCCGGTACGACTCCACATCGATGAATCGATCCAACCTGTGGCGCTGAAACACCGACGAGTGCCGTTTCACCTGCGGGATCTGGTGGATCGAGAGTTGGACAGTCTGGTGGGGCTAGACATCATTGAAAAGGTTGAGGGCCCCACCCCGTGGGTGTCTCCCATTGTCATTGCGCGCAAGCCCAAACAGCCAGAGGCGGTGAGGATCTGTGTGGACATGCGGCTTCCCAATAAGGCCATAAAGAGGGAGCGACACCTAACCCCTACCATCGATGACATTATAGCGGAACTGCAAGGGGCGAAGTTCTTTTCCAAACTAGACTTGAGAGCGGGCTATCATCAGGTGGTCCTGCACCCCGAGACCCGCTACATAACAACATTTACTACTCATCGGGGGCTTTACCGCTACAAGAGGTTGAGTTTCGGAGTGTCCTCCGCGGCGGAGGTCTTCCAAAACATCATAAGAGGGGCATTAGCGGATCTGGATGGAGTCCTTAACATCAGTGACGACATTTTGGTGTATGCAAAATCGGAAACGGAGCATCTGGCACGCCTGGCCAAGACCTTTGAACGACTACGCTCGCTGGGCCTCACCCTGCACAAGGACAAGTGCGAGTTTCTGAAAACAACGATCGAATTCTTTGGGTTCGTTTTCAAGGTGGATGGGGTGTCGCCGGATCCCCGCAAAGTGAAGGACATAAAAGAGGCGCGTCCTCCAGAGAATGTCGCAGAGGTGAGGAGTTTTCTGGGCATGGTTACTTACTGTGGCCGTTTCATTAGGAACCTGGCATCCCGCTCAGAGCCATTGAGATCGCTCACGAAGAAGGACGTCACCTGGCACTGGGGCCCCCTTGAGCAGGCGGCATTCGACGACATAAAAGGGGCGTTGGCGGCGGAAGACACCATGGCGTTCTTCGACCCGAGCCTGCAGACGGAGATCGTGGTGGACGCCAGCCCGTACGGACTGGGGGCGGTTCTCACACAAGTGGGGAATGATCAGGAAGTTCGACCCATAGCATATGCCAGTAAAGCGCTTTCCGACACCGAGCAAAGATACTCTCAGATTGAGAGGGAAGCCCTGGCGGTGCTGTGGGGTTGCAGACATTTCCGCCTCTACATTCTGGGGCGCCCAGTGACTGTGGTCACGGACCACAAGCCATTGTTGCCGATCATGGCGGGCTCATCATCCCGTCCACCAGTGAGAATTGAGCGCTGGATGCTCGCTTTGCTCGAGTATGGAGTGTCATTGATATATCGTCCCGGGGCTAACAACGCGGCGGACTACCTCTCTCGACACCCCAGAGGGGACTCGCAGGACTCTGCATCCGCGGAGGAGGCCGACGAGCACGTCCGCCTAGTCGTGGAGACGGCCACCCCAAACTCCATGCAGGTGGAGGAGCTCGAGGTCGCATCAAAAGGCGACGAATGTTTCGCCATCCTGAAGGAAGCCATGCAGAGGGGCACCTGGAAGACGGTGCTGGAGGCTGTGGAACGCAGGACATGTGAAGCCAGAGTGGCCCTCGAGCAGTTGTGGAGAGTGAGAGAAGAACTGACATTCTCGGAGTCGGGGCTGCTACTGAGGGGTGAGAGAATCGTGATACCCCAGGCCAAAGATGCACAGGTCATCGCACTGGCGCACCAGGGTCACCAAGGCGCGCCCAAAACCAAAGCTCGCCTCCGTCAGAAAGTGTGGTTCCCGGAACTCGAACGGAAGGTGGAAGCGTTTGTGGCGTCGTGCGTATGGTGTCAGGCTGCAGCACCGGCCCAACGAGAACCATCCATCGAAGCGATGCCCAGGGGGACTCGGCCATGGGAAGTGGTGCACGCAGACTCCGGGTCCACGTCGAGGGGCACTCACTTCCTGGTTGTGGTGGACGAGTGGTCTCGATACCCAGAGGTCGGGTTCATAGAGTCTGTCGCGTTTGAGAACGTGGTGGTGGCGCTGGAGAAGATCTTTGCCACCCATGGCCTACCCTCTGTGCTGTGCTCTGACAACGGGGCACCATTCCAGGGCGAGAGCTTCGCCGAGCTCATGAGGGAATATGGCATTCAACACCGGCGGGTCACCCCACTGTGGCCTCGGGCCAACGGGGAGGCCGAGCGCATGATGCGCACCCTCAACAAGGTATTCAGGATCGCTCATGGCAAGGGCGAGTGCTTGCAGAGGGCCCTATACGTTTTCCTGCGGGGATACCGGACCACACCTCACACGTCCACTGGTGTGGCCCCGGCGGAGGCGCTGTTCCAGAGGTGCCCGAGAGACGTCATACCGGAGGTGGGGGACAGGGACCCTGCCGTCATTGACAATGAACAGGTCGAAGAGGAAAGACGAATCAGGACACAGATGGAAAACATCCGGAGGGGCCTCAGACCCCCACACATCGCACTGGGAGATGAGGTGCTGGTGAGGAATCGCCACCCACATGGAAAGCTGTCCCTCACGTATGAACCCGCTCCCTTAGATGTCGTGGCGGTCAAGGGTTCTATGGTAACAGCCTCTGACGGGACATCGTCTGTAACCAGGAATGCCTCGTTCTTCAGGAGAATTGGCGACCCCAGGGTGGACAGCCCGGACAACCGAGAGGGTGAAGGTGTCTTGGATGAAGGTGGGGGAGAAGGACCCGCTGTGGATTCTCCAGCTCGAGGCAGACCCGGTCAAGAGACACCGGCCAGGGACGCTGGCAGGAGGTACCCGCTGAGAACAGGGCGTGGGAAACCTGCCCGTCTCACAGACTATATTACGGACTGAGCTGGCATGGCTGACCGGGGTTAAATGGTCAGGTAAAGACAGGTACCCGCGGGGGATCCAGGGTGGCTGTGAATAAATGGGGGTTCGTTTGGGGAACTGATAGAGTGGTGTGTTTATAAATGTGTGATAGTTTAGTCCCTCCTGTTTCCAATTTGTTGTTATGGAAAAGGAGGAGTGTGGCGTTGCCCTTTAAGGGTACGCACGCGACGGAGTGACGTGCACTCCGTCGCGTGCGCTGTTAAATAAACGGGGCGTTCCCGGTGACATCACAATCACCGGGGAGCCCACACTGGAAGCACTCCTGTCTCCGTGTCTCTCTGTCACGGGGGGTGGGGGGCTCACGGATGGCGGCAACCAGAGGCCGCCAACATATGAGATGCACAGTGGTTCAGCCTCGTCGCCAATATTAAATCCGCAGCAGCAGATGCAACTAAACAGGCAGAAAGGAAACTACGTAGCAAATAAAACACAGGAGCCAGGAGTGTAGGTCAACCTTCTTTAATATCCAACTCTGAACTGCACGTTAGGTGGTAAACCCGCCTCTAGGTTTGCATGGCGGGCTGCAACCCACAACAGGAGTAAAAAGGGGACAGGTGAAATGCCTGTCCTTATGTCCTGAGACAGATGGGCATAGAAAGGGGACATTACGCTGGCCTTCAGCCTTTCATCAGGTGAGTGAGCTCCCTCTCACAGAGCCATGGCAGTACCTAGGACCAAGCTTTATCCAACAGGAGCATTTCTGTGATGTAACACCTAGGAGTGTAAACCTCCTGGCAATTAGTCTTGAGTGAACCAGGCTAAACCTCCCACTTTTTGGGTAGACCTGGGTCGTGCACGTTTTAACTATTTTGGGGAAGCAGCAAAAACATCGTGGGTTCATCCAAAACGAGGACTGCAAAACAGAGCAATCTGCCACCCACTAGGGGCAATAAGAACATGACCTACTGCCCTTCCGGGGCTAGCAGGCCACCGTAGGGCCAAAGCACTTAGGGGCATGTTTTGTACAACACCCGCTAGGTTGACAATGACACATAAATGTTGTTTTTCCGAATGTGCGTTCTAATAACACGAGCCGGCTTCCTCACAAAAGGAAATACGGCTTGCTACATTCAGAGCAAACAGGCCCGATCACACTAGAAATAGAAAACATACTTTTCTGTCTGTAAGGCGTGTGGGCCAACCTACCCTGAAATAGCAGTGTTCCACAAGTTCCTGTCAAGCCGTTAGTAAGGCTGGAGCATATCTAAGGGGGGACATAAGCAGGTGGGGAATTACCAGAGGAGAATGACCAGAACTTTGATGGTGCTTCAGGAGAGGGAGGGGGGAGCCCTATGTTGCTAGGGCGTTACGTAGGGGTCGGGGGAGCCCTGTGGCTAGGGCTAGGGCGTTACGAGGAAGTTAATCTGCCACCTGCATGGTCTGTGAAAATTCGTGGGCCACCACCCCCCTTTTTGAAGCGAAGACCCGTGAATATTCGTGGGTCGCGTGGGCAGAGCGTTGATCACGCCCCAGAAGCAGGCATGTGTTGCAGAAGCTCACACTGCTGTGGTCAGCGGGTGGACTGGCCTTTAGGGGATTCTGGAGATTTCCCAGTAGGCCTCTACACGCCAGGCCTCTTCTGTGTGGTATTGCCAATTGTTCCCATAGGAAAAGGGTTGGGCTGGCTGAAAATGTCTAATATGGGTCCACTTTGAAAATTATTTCCCGGGCCTCTTTTGTTTCCCAGTCCACCCCTGGCTGTCTCTAGCCACTGCCTGCTGCTGCTTGCCAATTGATTTCTTTCTTTCTTATTTGAAGACTCCTGAAACCAGAAAAGACAAGCGAAAACTGCATACATCTTGACTGTCACTTCTGCATGCAGTGTTTCTAATAAGCATCACTTATTTGATTACCTCACTCAGTGAAACTGCAAACTGCACTTCGTCTCATTTTGTGTTCGCTACTGACATCACCAGCCCTGGGGCAAGTGACTACGCCTTTTATTGCTGTAGCTTGTTGCTATCAAAGCCTTTATTTGGAATTTGTCTTAGCTGTCCCGTGAGTCGTAGTGATGTTTGTGCATTTTTGTGGTGGTGTATTGGCGCCAAAATTCATCCCTGCCCTCCCCATGAGCTTTCGCAGGCTAAGTGGGAAAAGCGACAACGGCCTCAAAAATATAGTTGTGAAAATGACTTGCCAAACCTGGCTTAGCGGGCTCGACACGATTGGTTCTCTAGAAAAGCATTGCTGTGAGTTACATTCACTTGGCAACAGAACAGGGACGTTCCTCCAAGGGACATCGACTCACCAAATTAAAAGGAATAGCAGAGCTGGCATCAAGGGACAGGTGACATCATAGAAAGGAAAAGGAAAAGAGTGGGCCTCATTAAGAGGTGGGCGGTAAGGCATTACCGGCACCGGTAAGGGCACCGCTGCCGGTAATCCCTTACCGCCCTACGACGAGTTCCCTTTGCGGGTCCTTCCTTAACGCCTGGTTTTGCGGTACCATTATTGCCACCTTCCCCCTTCCCATTGAGCCCTATAGGGGCTAAAATTGGAATGGGGGAATGGCTCTGGTGAATGGGGAATTGCCGGTCCCGCCGACCTCGGAATGGACCGGTAATTGCTCCATCCACCAGACCGGAGTCGGAATGATTTTGGAGGCAGCCATGGCGCAAATAGCGCCATGGCTACCTCCAACCTCGTAATGAGGCCCACTGTGTCGATATTGCAATTCAGAGGTTATGTGTTGCGTAATGCGCTATAGTTGAAATCTGTAGGAAGAAATATAGTTGATTTTTGCACCTATTGAAGATATTTCCTCGGATCGATTTTGGGTTTGAATTTTAAATGTCAATGATTGAGATCTCTCTGACGATTGCTGTCATTGGGCCTCATTACGAGGTGGGCGCAAAGGGATACTGGGCACCGTTAAGGACATCGGTGCCGGTAATCCCTTTTCGCCCTATTCCGAGGTCCCTTAGCGGGTCCCTTCCTTAACGCCTTGTCTGACCAGGTGTTAAGGACGGGACCCATTAAGGGACTTCAGAGCTAATAACGGTACCGCAAATTGCGGTACCATTATTAGCTACTTCCCCATTCCCATTGAGCCCAAAGGGGGCTCAAATGGGAATGGGGAATGGCTCTCAGAATGGGGACTTACCGGGTCCTCCAAAGTTGGAATGACCCGGTAAGTACCCATTCCGAGAACCCGGACCCGGTATGTGGTAAGAGGGTAGCCATGGTGCTAAGAGCACCATGGCTACCTCCTATCTCGTAATGAGGCCCATTGAGTTCCTAAAATACATTTTAGGATATTGTTCTGGATGATTTGTATGAAATTGTTCTCTATGATTCTTAGTGTGTTAGTTCTGTAAAAAGTTAACATTTTCAACTGTATAACACAATAAATACATTAAAAAGAAAGTAACATCACATGACCTTTGGATATGGTGTTATTACAAGAAGTGGCATCACATGACCTCTGTCTGACCCTGATGACATCACATGAAGTGACATCACGGATGTTTACAAGTTACAATACATGTAAGGATTCATACATTAAATGGCTGCGATAAGTCACATTTATTTTAGTTACTAACCATATTTTAAATTGGGTGCTTCCTTAATATTTGATGGGTGTAGTCACACGATGCTAGCGGTACCCAGCAAATCATAGGGAGTGGTTCCGCTCTCCTATGGAAGTGCAGCCTTCTCCTATGCCAGCACAGCCATACATTACAAGTCACTGCCATCTTATGCTAGCTGCAGACCCACACACCAGATATAGCGATCTATATCAACGAGCTGGACCTGGATAACTGGCCGTCGTCTGAACTGGCCATGCATGCGCCTTTCTTTCACACAGCATCACTAGTTTCACTGCTCATGTGCAACTCCTCACCCATATTATGCAATGTGCTGCGTGATTGTGTAATGCAATGTCAGACTGCACAAGCACTTCACTGCCATAGGAATGGCAGTGAAGAGCTCTTGAAATGCTTCCTAACTACACATAAGATCTCTCCTTCTGCTGCGGAATGTGCCTTGTTCATGAGCTAGTCTTTAGAGAGTTTTTTTTTTTTGCGTTTTGAGAGTTTCTAATGCATTGCAGATTTACAAGTGCATCAACTGCCCAAATCTTAATTTCTCTTGCCGCTGAAAACGGGCCTAGTTTGGGAGTTCCCTTTGGAGCAAATTAGTGTGGGCTCCACTGCTTTAAATTTAAATGCATGTGTTTTTAAAGGGATTCTGGTTGTTTTGCAAACGTGTTGAATAGCCAAATGCATATTATTTATGTTTATCCTGTTTCTGTGAAAGGGCCTGCTCTCAGAGTCCGCTTGAGCCAATTCATTTGTTTTTTTGATAGGTTTTAATACAATTCTGCCTGTTTTTTTCAAAGGGTTTGTAGGGTAACACCATTCCAATACATGCAAGTCACCAACAGTGCATAGGAACATTAATGCTTTGCTATTAAAAATGCCATGCCACAATGAAAACATGTCCCACTGGCTGCACAATGTAGACCACTGTAGACACATTATAACATTACAGTAAAGCATGCCAGGCCACATTTAGACATACCTAGACTGGTTGCACCAAAATGGCAGTCGAAGCAGTAACACTCATCAAGAAGAGATCTCACATTGAAGCCTGCGTCTCTGCTGCCTCTAACAAGACTGCCAAACTCTTTAAAATCTGCACAGAATTGGTCACCCCTGCTGCGGTCTTCACCTCTCCTGTTCCCTCCCAGGCCCTCGGTATGGCTCTGACCTCTCACTTCTCTGCAAAAACTCAGGACATCTGGTCCACTATCTCCTCTTCCTCTGCTTCTTCCTCTCTTGGCCCCCCTTTGGCCATCTCTACCGCTCCTCCTACTTTCTCCTCTTTCTCTCTGACAGCACCTGACAAGGTTTCTAGACAAGTTCTATCCATGAAAGTGTCGTCCAAACAGGTGCTCCCCAGCTCCTCCAGAACCATCAAGGACCATATTGACACCCTCGCTGCACCTTGGCCGATTTCTGTAATCGCTCTTTCACCACTGGAACGTTCCCCTCTCCCCTTAAGCACTCCCTTGTGCACCCACTCCTCAAGAAGCCGTCTGCTGATCCTACCTGTCCGGCAAACTATCACCCAATCTCCATCACACCATTCCTGGGCAAACTCTTGGAAAAAAGCTGGCCATCTCCCAGCTTACTCTCCACATTAAATCTGTTGATTGTCTCCATGACCATCAGTCTGGAGTCAGAGCTGCCAGAGGCATGGAAACTTCTCTCCCGAACACCCGTGAAGATCTGCTCTCTAACCTTGATTCCAGCATTCCTTCTGTCCTAATCATCCTTGATCTTTTCTCTACTTTTGACACAGTCAACCACGCCATCCTTATCAATCAACTACGTGAGAACCTGGGCATCACAGATCAGGCCCTGCAGTGGCTGACCTCCTTCCTCTTGGACTGCTCCTCCCAGGCCCAACTTGGTTGCTTTCTCTCTGCCACCTGTCCCTCTACCTGTGGCATTTCCCAGGGCTCTATCCTCTCACCGTTGTTTTTCAACCTCTACCTGGCCCCTTTAGCCCACCTGATCTCTACCTTCTCCTCTAAATTTCAGTGTTAGGCGGATGGCACTCAGCTTTCCTTCAGGCTCCTCTCATCTCTTGCTCATTCCTGACTGCATACCCGTGATTCAGGATTGGTGCACCTCCAACAATATCTACCTTAGTGCCATTATGATGGAGATGCTTGTCATTGGGGCCCCTGCCCCAGCTTTCCCTCTCTCACTCTGGCCACCCACCTTCTTCCTTTGCCTTCCTGCGAGGCAAAAAACATTTTGCGTCATCTTCGACTCCACTCTCTCTTTCTCTCTTTGAATCTCGGACGTTGCCAAGAAGTCCCACTACCTACCAGCTGCTCCTCCTCAAAGGGACTCTTCCCTTTCTCACTTTCCCCAAGAAGCTCACTGTCTCCAGAGCCCTGTTTCTCTGTAGGCTGGACTACTGCAACAGCCTCTTTCTCAAGCTGCCTTCCTCTACTTTCCGCCCTCTGCAACTAATCCAGAACAGGACAGCAAGACTTATCCTTGGCCACAAGGCCAGGGATCATATTGGCCGGTGCCTGGATGGATCAAAACTGGCTGAAGCTCAATGGCGACAAAACGGAGGTGTTGCTGGTGGGTTCCCCCCCCAGCCCCTCATTATGGACTCCCGCTTTCTGGCCTACGTCATTGGGTCCTCTGCCTTGCCCAGTCAACAAAGTGAAGAATCTGGGGGGTTTTCTCTCTGCTTCCCTATCCATGTCAAATCAGGTAACAGCCATTTGCCAGTCGCCCACCACCAGATCAGGGTACTAAAGAGGGTACTCCCTATGATCCCGGTAGCTATGCGTCCTCCCGTGGTGGCTGCGCTAGTCCTCTCACGGTTGGACTATTGTAATTCTCTGTACCTTTCTCAACTGGTGGGCCTCCTCCAACGACTCCAACGTATGCAGAACCTGGCAGCCAGACTAGCCACTGGCTCTCCTTATGGTGCACATATCTCGCCAGTGCTTCGCCGACTCCACTGGCTTCCAGTGGCCCAGCGAGTTAAGTTCAAGTCACTATGTATTGTCCACCGGGCCATTCATGGTTTAGGAGCTGAGTTCCTTCAATCCGAATTCTCCCGATATATCCCGGAACGCAATCTCCGCTCCTCGGCCACCAACTTACTTGCTGTTCCCAGGTATAACCAGGAAAGACTTGGCGGCAGAGCCTTCTCCATTGCTGCGGCCAAGCTTTGGAACACGCTCCCACTGCCACTCAAATCTACATCTAACCATCTGGCCTTCAGGAAATTTTTGAAAACCACTCTATTCTAGTTCTCCGGCTTTTCACTGTACTTCCTGGTCAGTAGCTTCCTCACCAGCGCCATGATGCCTCTGGGCGACTGTGCACTCTATAATTTCAGGTAACATAACATAACATATATCTACTGCCCTGAAATCTCTCCACTGGCTCCCGGTGGTTGCAAGAATCAAGTTCAAGACCCTTTGCATTGTCCACAAGGCTTTCTGGGGTTGAGCCCACACTACATCCAACGCTCTATACCAAAATACCTTTTTTCTCGAGCCCTTCCCCCGGCTACCTCCAACTTTTCTTCCCCTCTAATTCTCTTCCCCCTCCGTCTCCTCCCCCTTTCATTCACTTTCCTCCCTCCAATCTCCCTATCTCCCCCCAAGCTCGTAATTTAGGCATTCTCTTTGACTCCTCTCTCACCTTCTCATAACACATTTCACTCACCTCCCGCACCTGCCGATACCACCTCTACAATATTTGCAAAATTCGTCCCTCCCTCACATTCCACGCCACCAAACTCCTAATTTCCTCTCTCATCTTTTCCCTCCTCTTCTACTGCTCTTCTACGAGCGCGATACAAATAAAATATCATATCATATCTTAGCTTGCCCCTCTTAAATCCATATACCACTCTGCTGTTTGTACCCTTTGCCTCCTTACCTCCCGTGACTCCATCTCTTTCTCACCTTGGCTGGCTACCTTTCCACTTACAGCTAAAATTGTACTTTCTCTGCCTTGTCTTCAAATCCCTCCATGGTCTTACTCCTCCTTATCTCTCCTCCCTTCTCTCCTTCTACTCCCCTCCCGTTCCCTTTGTTCCGCAGACCATTTCCTTCTCACTGTACCTCCATCTCCCTGCGCTTCCTCCCGTTTCCCCTCCTTCCAACTCCTTGCACCTCTGCGCTGGAACTCGCACCCTCTCACAATCTGCTCTACCACAACCTTTACCTCATTTCGCACTTCCCTTAAATCCCTACTCCTCTATTCTCCTCCTTGAAAACTCCCCCTCTGCCCTCTCTACTTCCCCACTTTCCCTTCATCTGATTCCTCTCTCCCCTCTCCTACTCCTCTCTCTCTCACGTCCATTTTCCCTCGTCCAATCCATCTCCTACACCCACACCTATTCCCACTCCCCCCCTTCAGTTAATTGCTCTTTGCACTGTTTTGTTGAATAATTCAAGATGTAAATGTTTGCTCCCAATGTTATTTGTTGTTGTTATTTTGTATTATGTTGTTCCATTGTACAGTGCCTTGGTGTAAAGCGCTCTATAAATCAATCAATCAATCAATCAATCAACTCTCTAAAGGCAAGACGCTTCCCCGGGCAGAGAGTGGGGGCTAGATCTCTTTCCTCTGCAGATTCTTCCCTCTGGAATGGCCTCCCTGCCCCTGTCAAGCTTTAGCAGAGCACCTGATGTTCCGGAAGCAGCTCAAAATGTTCCACTTCTCCTGCTTTTGCTCGCCCCCTCCCCTGCTGACCTACCTGTCTGCTGCACCGACTGGTTGCTTGGCTACCCTCAGAGTCTCACTATGTCCAGGCTCTTTCTTGATCAGTCTCCCTTTCATTGCCTCCGGGCCACCACGCACTTAGGGACTGTAACTGTAACCCTACAGTCCATTGTTCTCCTTGCACTACTGAGAGCCGCACTGTCCTGGCTGCACTTACTCAGAGCATTACAGCCCCGTTTTCACCTCCCTTCTTCCTTGCACTTCCTCCTCCCTTTCCTCTTGCATTTCTCATTCTTGCACTTGCACGATTTGAATGACACAAGACCTACTAAGATCATTTGTCTTGTCCACCCTCTATCTTCACTCCATTGCTTGTCGCACCAAGAAACACTTGTGGACAGGCGTCTTATAATAGACTTATCATATCATTTTATCATAGATGCTCAAATGCTGCAGTGAGAAATGGCTAGACTGGCAGCACCTAAATGCCAATCTAGCCAGGTAATTACATTTAGCAGGAGTGCTTTATCAGAAATGCGCAGTAAAAAAAAGTCATACCAAACTGAGGAATAACTAGACTGGCTGCACCAAAATGCCTCTCTAGCCACTAATACCATATATCATTCCTGCTTAGCCTGGACATGGACAACCATAATGATTTATCCCACAATCCCACCACCCCCACATCCCCTCTCCCTCCCATGCCCTGCCCCAACCTCCAAAATCAGCTCCTTGGCCCAGAATTACCTTCACATCCCTATTCCTTGTCCCAGAGCTTACATTTGAGGCTCCTTGCCTCATAGGTAAGTAATGGGATGAGGAAGAGTGGGATTACGAGTAATGAATAAACAGGTAGCTAAATCAGGCATTACCTCCATGTACCTCTACCTCATCCCAGTGCTTGTGTATGAGGCATACAGCCTCATACAAAAGTACTGCCTCATACACAAGTACGGGGACAAGGAAGAATAGGGATAGGAGTAATGACGATTACCAAAAAGTAATTAAGGCATTAAACACAAGTAGGGGTTTAACAGTATTCAGTTGACTGGGCTGCAGCAATCACACCCAGACGTTTTGGGCTATGTTGACTCACCTGGCTGACCTTCAGGGCAGTTGCGGACAGAACAGGACACAGATGTTAAATGACACCTGGGTTTCGCTGTTAACAAGGGCCCAGCAGTTACTAACGTAAAGCATTTCACTGTTAGTACCTGCATTCAAATGCCACATTTTTTAGGCAATTGTGATGTGGGTTTAGTACTTTCATGCCAGGGAAGTGATTGGAAGGGTAGAAAGGGAACAGGAGACCGTTCATTCTCACAACAGTTCATAAGTGGGTGCTTTCACACTTAAAGGAGAGAGTTAACTGCTTGTAACATTGAAGCCGGTGCAGAGTCCAGTCTGCCTCCAGTCCTTGCTGTATTGTGCTACATTGAGGAGCTGCACTACGTGTTCAGTCCTCTTTCTTTCTTCACTGGGCTAACTGTTTAAAAACCCCTCCAGCGCGCGGAGCGCGGCACGGAGTCCGGTGCAGAGTCCAGTCTGCCTCCAGTCTGCCTACATCGCTGAGGACGCGCCGAGTTGCAACTCGAGTCTGACAACCACCGGTAAGAGATACCATGGTAACTGACATTCGTCCCCAGACGCGCCAATCAACATTAAATGCTCGGAACCGTGGTGCGTGCTCTTACTCAACCGAACCTGTGCTGCCAGCTGTGGGTGCCGGTGCTTCTACAAACGCGTCCGCACCTCTCTTTTTCCCTCCCTTTTCCCTACCCATCCCGTCTTCCTCTTCCCTCCCCCCCATCACAGCTTGTGCTCCTCTTCCTCTTCCACCCCCTTCGCCCCCCCCTTACCTAGATCAAGCTGGGGTTGAAAGCCTTCCACACCGTTCAACACAACTTCACGCTGCCAGCACTAGCGACTTTGAAGTAAACTTTGAAACAAAAACATCCCTCGTTTCTATCAATCAAGCTGTGTCTGTGGTCGACGTAATAGCTGTACATACTCACATAGCGCAAGCTCAACCTACCTTCACGTCCAACGACGAGACCTTAATTCTTGAAAGTGCCGCGGTAAACACAGCGAGTTCGCTGTCTGAAAATACTGCGCCACTTGTTGTTTCCGATATGGAATCTCACCTGCCGCCTGAAGCAGACGGTGATGAAAATAATAAAATCAATCAAGTCGTGTTGGCTGACAACTCGACACAAGTCCTTCACTCTAGTGAGTTAGACAACGTGTGCCAAAACATTATGAAAACGCAAACAGTTTTGGCCGAATCAAACTCACTCACAATGACAAACATGGTAAATGAGCATCATCCTCCAAAGTCAAACGTGATGATCGAAATCGATACTGCTTCCTTTCTTTCGCCGTTTGACGTAACGGACACAGAACTACTGGCCCTGAAGATACCAAATGGACCCGAAACTCAAACAAATTTTTCTTTCATTCCGCCTATAAATAATGATATCTCATGTGACTCTATAGTCAGTAGCACTGCCACTGCTCCGACGGCTCCTGCATTCGAATCGGATTTACAAAGACGTGAAATCTCACGTCTATCAGAAACCACAGTATCTCGACCCCTTTTACCTCCTCTGCTTATGCCTACTCATAAAAAAAGTCAAGAAGTGGACTTAGCGGGACGAGAAGCGCGGCTGACGGAGCGGCTGACAGCGGACTATCAGGCCGTAAAAAACAAACTAATTCACAGTTTCTCGATGGCTCCGCAAATCACATCAACAACTAAAGTAAAGTCGCCAATTCATAGTGTGAAAGACGCAAAGATCACTCAAAAGTCAAATAGCATGTTTAAATCCTGCACAAGCACACCTCAGCAAAAAGACGTACCAAGTACTCGTAACTCAGGCACCCCTACGACAAGAAAATCTCAACTGTGCTCCTCAAAGGACCCGATGGAAAACCTGCGTTTTCATCATAGTTCTAAAGCAGCCTCTGATTCACTAAGAACTGAAAGGAGCTCTAGCAAAAATGATGAACCTTCAATTTCCGAATTTGAGTCAATTCCTTGCAACAAAGAAAATCTATCTGTTGCAGCTGGGATCCAGATACACAATAATGTTTTGGCGGCCTCATCTTTAGCCTTGATTCCATTCATCAAACTTTTTGAAACTTTAAACGAGTCTGTAAAAGATCAAAATGCTTTATTGCATAATCTCTTAAACAAAGTTTCATCATTGGAAGAAAATAACACTCATCTAATGACTAGAGTGGAACGTGAAGCGGAGATCTCCTTTCAATGGCAAAACCGACTAGGAGACCTCGCAATGAAAGACCACACAGAGAAAAATGATCAAATGGATGCGATCCTAGAGATAATGAAGTGGTGTCGGCACTCTCGCCCCCTGAACAATATCGCATTTGAAGGTCCATTGAAAGAGAGACTTCCTCACCACTCAGAAAGACCAAACACCATCTCAAGAAGAAAAGAAGAGCAAAGCGGTCCAAATAACATTCCCAATTCCAGTACCGTCTTGGACAAGAGTCCTGGTACATCGCAACTCGACAACGTGAACACCGAAATTGTTGTGTCGTTGGAACCACAAGTAGCACCGCCTTTGGGTGACCAGCTTGACCGTATTCATTCGAATAAAGAACAATCGAAACCAGACGCATTACCACAAAATTCCAACTTGTCTGCGGTTGTTGTAGATGAAGTTCAAACTACACAAAACCCTCCTGCACCACTCTCAAAAGGACCTGTAAACACCTTCGACATTTTCAGTGGAGCTGCAAAACTCTTTGTTCCTTCGTTTCCATCCAAATCCTGTGCAAAATCCACAAAAACCCCTGCCAACAAACTGATAGTAAATAAGCGGCAAACTAAGATGAGCAATGCTCGAATAAAAACGAAACAGTTTGTGAGAAATCTTTCGACACCACAAAAGCTAGGACTTTTCTCTCGCAATCCATTAAATGTTCAGCAGGGTGAGCGAGATGTTGTTCTCTCAAGAAATCTTGCGTCGAAAGAAACCGCTAAAATAAAAGCAGCCAAACCATCAAATCCAAACAAAAGACGAAGATGTGAATCTGATTCTGGTTCAAAGAATTCCGATCTAAGTGTCACTGATTTATGCGATCTTTCGATATACTCAGACAAATCGGTCGAATTGATGCAATCAGAACAGGCAGTTGAAACTCCTCGCCCTGTTCTAATATCTTCCCAAGGTCCGGGAAAAATTGATCAGGTGTCCAGATCTAAAATTGTTGAAACAAAGAAGACCCCCACGTGTGCAAATGCCAGCACCTCTGGTGCAGCCTCACAATCCCAAAATCGAGAACGCGAAAAGGCTGCTGCACAACATCAAAAAAAACTATTCACTACAAAGCTAAATCCCAGGATGACAGCTGCACAATGGGAAAAGCAAAAGCAACGTCATCCAATAGCAACTGCACCTGTGAAAACTGCACAGGAACAAAATCTATGGAGATTAAGACTCGAGAATATTTTCTCAGACTCAAATGAGGTCAACTTAAACCGTAGAAATGTGATGCGATTACTACATAATTTTCCATCCCTAAGAACGATAACGTCCAACGATATAACCATCGTGGAATACATCAATGAAGACTCTCTGGATATGGTCTATCTGCATATCACCTCTCAGGCAGTTGAAAATGCCTTGCTGGCAGCAAAAGACGAGCTACTGTCGTATGGCTTCGATTTGACATTAGAAACCAACCCACAAAGAGAAAGAAGAGGCAATGATGTGCCTCACGATCAAGAGCAAACTCACGAACAACGTCGTGAAGTCTTACGACAACAATTTAATATCAGACAGAGATCAGTCGGACATCAAAATGCCGTCTTCAATCGTACCTCACAGATTCATTCGAACAGGACTTAGCTATCGCAAAACATTAAGGACGACGTGAATGTCCTTTTATCATGGAACACCAGAGGATTCCGGCATCTGTTCGAAAATTTTGAACCATCTTTAGAAAATTGTTTTGCACTATGCCTCCAGGAAACATGGTTGAGGGAGTCGCCGCACAGAGACGGGTATTCCATCGTCCTAAATCCAGCTGGGAAAAAACAGTTTGGTCGACCATTCTCTGGGCTCCTGACCATGATAAATAACGCCTCCGGATGGGAGATTTTGCATTCTTTTTCTCCAAATTTGTTTGTACAGGGAACAATTCTTCAAAACAGTTGTAGACCGAGCTTAACATTCAAGCATCTTTTGCTCATTAACATCTATTGGAACACAGCAATGATTTCCTCATGCCATTTTATCCAATCGATAACAAAACTGATTGATGATTCCATGGAATTGCTGTCTGACCTACAAGTACTTGTATGTGGTGACTTGAACTTTTCGTGGTTTAATGATACCCTGAAAACGATAAAATTTAAGCAGAAACCACAAACCTCGTGTAGAGGTTATCAATTTCAGTCAGCAATGAATGCTAGGAACTGTTATATGCTCAATGGTCATACAAAAGGAGATTGTCCCCCAAACTTTACATGGCAGCGTGGTGGAATTGGAACTATTATTGACTATGTTTGGGCATCAAAAACTATGTCTCACGACATCGTCCAGTTGACGGTTCTGAAGTCAAAATTGAGCGATCACTATCCGCTCGAATTAACTCTAAGGGCATTTTCGCCACAAAATGAAGAGCTTTTCAACCAGCCGATCGAAGTAAATCAAGGAGGAAATCGACTAAAAATAAACACTAAGCAATTGAGAAATCTAAACGAAATGATGTCCTCTGAAGAAATAGCTCCACATGATAAATTAAATTACACTGCCTTGCTGGTAGACTTTCAAATAAAATCTAATCATTCAAATAGATGTTCATATTTAAAAAAATATGAATTTAGTCCATTGGTATCTCTAAAAAAAAAAACAACTGCAACGTGAATTAAGGAAATTAAAGAAAAACTTAGACCCCAAGGCTATGGTGCAAATGAAACATCTGAAGGTGAAGTACCGAAATTGGTTGAAATGTTTCAAAACTATGAGAGATCAAGAACGAGGAGAACGTATTCTGAAGATCATCATCTGTCATCAGACAAAGGACCTATGGAACATCATAAACCACAAAGCAATTTTCCATCAAGCAAAGTTGCATCATGGTATTTCCAAGTCCAGTTGGGAATCATACTTTGCCAAGGTCTTTGGAACTGTGGTAAATCGGCCAACAGACCAAAGGTGTGAAGTTGTCCAGTCTTGGGATGTAATTGAAACAAGAGAGGACATATCATCTGCAATTAAAAGGTTAAAAAACTCTCGAGCAGCTGGCCCTGACGGCCTCTCCAATGTCACTCTAAAAGCCAACATTGAGCATTGGACAACTTTTATTTACCATCTATTCCAAGCGATAGCTATCACAAAGCTAATTCCTGATACCTGGAACTCGGCTATCATAGTTCCTATTTTTAAAAAGGGTTGCCGAGACGATCCGGCGAATTATCGCCCAATTGCTCTGTTAGACATCTTGGGTAAGATATTTGCGTCCTTCTTACAACAGAAGCTGGCAAAGTGGGCTATTAGCTCAGGACACTCTGATATAAGACAGTCTGGTTTTACAAAGGGTGTGGGAACTGAGGTAAATCTAACCATTCTGAATCTATTGAAATTAAAAGCACTTCATCAAGGCAAAAACCTGTATATCGCATTCATTGACATGAAACAAGCGTTTGATTCTCTGGACCGCACAAAATTGTGTAAAAAACTGATTACCTGGTTGTGTCCGCTTGAATTATTGTGCCCCATTATGGCCCTCCACAATAAAACATCAATCCGAGTACGAATTAATGAGGCTGGTGAACTCACTGAGAGAATAAGTACGAACAAAGGAGTAAAACAGGGATGCCCCCTTGCCGCCTTATTATTTAAACTATTCATAGCTGATATATCTGAAGCATTCTCCCAGATTCGATGCTTTCCCCCAAACATCGACAGTAATTGTATCAGTTGGACAATTTATGCAGACGACATTGTTCTAATGGACGCAACCCCAATTGGTCTTCAGAGACTCTTATTAGCCCTTGAAAATTACTTGAGTGACAACTCGCTACATATCAATGTGGAGAAAACCAAGATCATGGCGATTGGAAATTCCTCCAAAAGACAAATTAAAAACTTCGGATGGAAACTCGACGCATTACAGCTACAACTTGTACCATCTGTTCGGTATCTAGGCATCAGGTTTAATACCTCAATCAGAGAACATGATTGGATATCTGATCTCAAACAACGTATGTTGACCTTTGCGCTACAAGGGGCAAAGCTTCATGCTGAATACGGGAAATTTACCCTAAAACCAGTACTAACCTTCTATATTCAAAAGGTGATCCCTTCAATCACCTTTGGAGCCGAGGCCGGCTGGAACCTTGACTATCATCTGTGGCCGACCCTCGAAGGCTTATTTTGGAGACGCATCCTTAAGCTTCCAAAGGGCACCTCAATGATTTCTATAAGACATGAACTTGGAATCGAATCAATGTACAACATAGTTGTCTGGAAATCGCTGGCCTTGTTGCGGAAAATGTCAATGACAGACAAGGCTCCGGCTTATCAAATCTTTGCAAATGCAACCAAACAGCAATCTTGTGGTATCATGTTATCGTGGTGCAGCAGTTTAAAAAAGATTCTAGACTGTGCAGATATAAAGTGGGAAACATTAATAGCAACTCCCCAACTTGCGAAACAGAAACTAAGGAAGTGGAACTGGATCCAAAACTTAGAACATAGAAATCTTCTGTCTTCATCAATCGACTTAGGGCCATTAACAAATCGTCTAGATCAACTACCTAGATATCTCCAAAAATTTCCATCAAGAAAACATCGTAATCAATTTATGAGACTTCGGTTGAACGTCATTACAACTAAGGAGATCCAATGGCGACGAAGAAATAATACTACTAAGATCGAGAATAACCTCTGTAGGTTCTGTGGAAACTCAATTGAATCAGTAAAACATCTGATCAGTGAGTGCTCCAACATATCACAGCAACGAACTCGCTACCTTGGGCCTTTTGCCCCAGCTGATGAAGATATAGACAGATGGTGGTTTTGGATCCTATCTGGTTCAAATGTTTCGCTCACATGTGCAGTATGTGAGTTTGTGGAAAACATTTTGACTGAGGATATGCTCTAACCGGGATTATGTTGGCAATATGTGGGCAATATGTTGGAAATATTCATTTACTCAATTATTCTTTTACTCTTTTACTCTCCTTCCTGCGAATTCTTAGAATGTGTTGTTTCGCTTTGGTTGTATTGTTGCCTTTCTTCTTGCTTTGTTGTATATGTGAAAATTGGATTCTTCTTTTGTAATTGAAGTTTATTTTATAAACTAATTGTTACAATTAAAAAAAAAAAAACATTGAAGCTGCACTAGAATAGTCTCTTTAAAATGCATAAAGAATTTAGATGCCTCCACACAAATAAGTTTGCCTCCCCCACCACCCGTGAAGTTAGCGCCTCTCCCAACATTTGAAGGATCGGCCCCCCAAAATGTAGGTTTTGTTACGCCCCTGAACACAAGCACAAACACCATATACACGCATGCACACCCAGCCATCCTTAGATTCAAGTGTGCACCCTTTCACCATGCAGGCACACCAGGCAGCCACCCATACATTTAAGTGTACACCCTTTCACCGTACACACACACACGCACACCCAGTCACCCATACATTTGTGTGCACCCTTTCATCATACACTCACACAGCCAGCCACCTTCACATTTAAGTGTACACCCTTTCACAACACTCGCACATGTCATTGGGTTGAGGGGAGCCCTATTTCTTCAAACAGTATTGGGCCTCAGTATAAGTTTGCTAGTCCGGTAACAACAGTACCGGTAAGCTTGCTGGTACTGTTGTTACCAGACTGGCAAACTACGAGTTCTGCTCGCGGGTGCCTTCCCACCTGCCAGGTCTGACCTGGCGGGCGTACCGGCACCCGCGAGCAGAGCATGTCGGATGCACCGGCACCATTCTGAATGGTGCCCGTGCATCCAAGCTCCCCATTCCCATTGAACCGTATGGGGATGAAATGGGGATGAGGAACATTTTATTCCGGCGCCCGCGAATGGGCAATTACTGGGTCCGGCGGGGCTGTAATGACCCGGTAATTGGCCATTCGTGGGTGCCGAAACAAGCAGAGGTTTGGCGGCAGCCTGACGGTTTTACCGGCAAGGCTACTGCAAAATTTGTAATGAGGCTGATTGTTTTTTTTTAAATCACTCTGACTTCATAAAGAGATTATTTCTGTTAAGGACCGAACCATAGCGGAAATCATTTCTTTATGAAGGCAGAGTGACTTCAAAAATAAACTATTTCTTTTTGAAGTCATAGGGCTCCCCCACCCCATGACATGGATGCCTCCAGCCTGGCGTCTTCCATGTCATGGGGTAGGTGCAGCCCTCGGACTTCTCTTTTTGTAGTCACTCTGTCTTCATAAATACATTATTTCTGTTACAGAAATAATTTCTTTATGAAGGCAAAGTGATTTCAAAAAGAAAAAATAAATAATTTAGAAACAATATTTTTTAAAAACATTTTTCCAAGTGGGGCCCCTCCCAGGACATGTGCTAGCGGGGCCCCTCACACTGCGGGGGCTGTGGGGGCCCTTGTTACGCCAGTGCACAGCACACCTGAACATCCCACCACACGCAGAGCATTCCCTGTGCAGTCTTTCTGTGGAATATACCATAGCCACTCCCAGGGGAACAGTCCATTTCCTGATGGTGGGCAAGTAGGTTTGGATACAGATGTTGCACCCCATCCACCTCCCTGTACTATGCTTACCCTCTTCCTCTCACTCACTTCTGCTATTTGATTGGTCCAGTTTGGTCCTGTACAAAGAGTAGGTCGCCCATTAAACTGAACGGTTTTCGTGAAGTTATCTGGGTGCCCCCTACGCCTCTTTGTTAACTTATCTAGGCAATTGCAGCTCAGGGATGTGGTTGGAAAGCAGTGGTATATATGCTGATTGATCCTATAGGAGCGCAGCAACTGTCTATGCGACGCCCAGTGCCTGGAGTCCTCCCAGGCTTGCTGGCAAGGCAGAATGACTGCTTGGGCAACAGTCCTAAGGCTGTATTCTCAGGAGGAAACCTACATACTGAAGGCCACCCTACCATGGAAGTGTCTTCAGGCTCACCCACTTATCCCTTCTACAGAGCAGGTGGTTTGTGGCTGAGGGGCCTTCCAGTGCACACATTTGCGTGTCAGTGCTATGAGGTGACCTTCCTGTGGCATAAAACTCTATACACGCAACACGCATATCAGAACCGTTTTGTTGTTTCTGGTGAAAAATATCAGTCTGTGCGCTCTACCCACTCTTTGTCTGTTAGTGTTATTTTGTGTTCCAGTATTTATTTAATAGCTGACTGGTCCAAGTTAATTGGAGGTCAGAGGCTGCATGGCTCTTTAGAGACTGATATTCACCTGTCGGCCTGTTATGTGGGTTACAAGAGGGAGGAGGGATATCCTATGTAAGCCTATGCGCATTCAAAAATTGTCTTCCTCACAGGTTCCCAATCCTATAGAGATTGTGAGGTACACACTTGTTAGTGTTTATACACTGTTATGTTTTGTTCAAATTGTTCCACATTCATCATAGAAAAGATACATTCTTTGCTTAATGTCAGATATATGGTGAACTTGTGCTCATAGTGATTTATAAAGTGAATTTGCATCCACAACTCGCCAAAATCAGCCCTACAATCCAACACAAACATACACCCACCCATTCACACATCAAGCATTCTATCACACGAGCAACCCATCATCATACACTCACTCATAACACAAGCATGCACACATCCATACACATAAAAAATAAAAAATAAGT
Organism: Ambystoma mexicanum; assembly: GCF_040938575.1. Lineage (NCBI taxonomy): Eukaryota > Metazoa > Chordata > Amphibia > Caudata > Ambystomatidae > Ambystoma > Ambystoma mexicanum. The sequence continues at coordinate 370,965,087 of NC_090931.1, forward strand.
GAACATAAATGTACCTTTTGCCCCTGTTCTGAAGTTTCCTCCCCATTGCTCCAGCACCTGCATCATGAACAGGAATCGGGAAGCAAAAGCTACCTGGTGCCTGCACATGTGTGCAGGGGCCTGAGTCTGGGTGCTGAAACGCCTGGTCTGCATGTGCGAGGCGGCGCAGGAGCTCCCCATCGCACATACAGACATGCAGTCCCGAGCCAGCATTTCCAATGAGCTATGCAAGGCTGATGAAGCAAAGCGCCTTGAGCCTTGCATGGCTCATTGAGCATGTGTCGCTGGGGAACTGAACTGTCAAAGAAAAATGGTGGTTTTCTTTGACAGTTCAGCCAGCTCAGGAGAACTCCCTCAGCTGGTAAAAGCAGCTGAGGGAGCGCTCAGTGTTTCACTGGGCTGGCTCCCCGGCTCCTCCATAATGGGTGAGTGGCCCACTGGGTCAGCACCCCTCGCCCATTATCAATGAGCTACACCTACACCGCCCCGCCTATTCTAACCTCCCTAAAAAAGCAAAACAAAACAAATTATATTCTTTATTTATCATTCTTTTTGGTTTACCTTTTAGGCTGAGGTCTGGCATGCCCCACAGTTTCAACACCTCTGAACTACGATGACCAGATCTTGATTAAAAAAAAGGACAAAAGCACAAACAGGATGCTGATTAAACTGTAGTCCTACCTCTATGTCAGTGGCCTGTCTGTGCATTTTAAAGGCGCAGAACACTGATTAGAGGAGAGAGGACCTGGTGGAAGAGAGAAGGTATGGGGGTGAAAATCGAGTAGGGAGAGCGGTAGATAGCCTGATCTCGGATTTTTCAATCAGGTCTCTCAAAAAACCAGGACAGTCTCCACCCAACCCTCAAATCCTGTGGCTGGGTTTTTTTTTAACACCAGGTCGGAGGGGCAAATTCTGGGTCTGTGCCGGCAAAACCGAGACGTCTAGTCACACTAGGTCTAAGCCTTGACTTTCGCTCGGCGCAATCTGTGCCCTTTTTGTATCAAACAAGTGAGAAACTGCTGAAGCCTAACTCATAACTGCCGTGTCAGACCTCTGATATAGAGGTGTTCCTTAAATCTTTTGAATATTTTGAAAAATATAAAGAGTTCAATTCTCTCCACCAAAAGAAGAACACTTGTACTGGAGGGCGGAGCGACCTCTGAACGGGCCAATTGAGATTCAGAGCTCGCCCTCTGGCACCTTTAAACGAGATAGATGCACCTTGAGGAGGATGGGGTGCAGAATTATCTTACTCCAACACCAATCAATAAGGACAACTCAATGATTTGGTAAAGGGAAGTCCCTTTAATGATGAAGTACAAAAAACGGGGAAACAAATGGAAATCAGCAGTGTTGCGATCGTCTGTCTCGCTTCAACTCCCTACTTCTTCATTCAAACAGCAATAGTTATACCGAATTCTCGTCATCATTGACGTGTAACACTCATAAGATTGTCATGCAATTCTATTGGTTGGAATAGGTAACTTAAGTATAAGTGCTATATCTGTATATGGTAACAGAGCGTGAGGATTGGATAACTCTTATAGGGTGGGTGTCTACGCCGATCCCACTACATCACTCGTGATAGACGTCACTACACGCACACGTCTAATTGGTTCTACAAGCTATAGGACTCTAGAGTATTTGGTCCATTGTGATTGGGTGGGTTACACCCCTAGGCATAAATCTCCACTTAAATTAGCAGCATGCAGAATGGACACCCAGATGCGGAGTGCCCCAAGATTCACCCTGCCTCCCTTCCATAAATCAGTACCTTTAGGGCTATGTGCCAATTAGTTGTCTGAGGATGTCCTCAAAACTGTAGCTTCTTATCAGGAAAAGTTATGGCATCCTCGGGTTCTGGGTGACATCAGACGTTGGTACTGCTTTGCCCTTGGCTGGTCACGTGTCTGTTCACCATGAATCTGCTTCATTTTCCTTCTTTTCGTGTATTTAATTCTCCTTCGGCCTCGCCACCTGCCTGGGGCCTCTTTATCTCGACCTTCACTGGCTGGCTGGTATGCTCTGAAGTTTCGATTCTCCGAGGTTGCTGCTCTCCTCCCCTCCTTAGTTTGACCTCGAATTTCCAGGCATGAGCTGCTTCTTACTGAGTTTCGATTCTGCTCTTTCCTTTGGCTTTGGCTGGAATGTGAATCTTGGCCTTGTTAGTCCTTAGCAGCATGGGCTTAATTCTGCTTTACAAAATGGAGTCGCACTTGTATTCTGTGCTTCATTGAGGTAGATATATAATTGGCGCATGCCGCTCTATTCTTCTACTAAGCATTGCAAGCAGTACCGTTTACTTAGCATCTTGTGTGCTGAGCCTATTTACATGCATTCAGCCAGTTGCATAATTCGATCATGGTTACGTTCTTCATGCCGCACCATTGTATCTTCTTATAAGTCTTTTACATCATCATTCTTTGCATTTTCACCCTTGTGTGTCATCTTTCGATCGTCGTTTATGTTTATCTGTACGTCTGTCTGGCTCTTATGTCATCACCAATTGCCTTCCATTAAGGCTCTGTGTGCCTCTTCGGGGACCGTCTGTAAGTAGTCTTCACTTCATGTCAGCTGCTGGTATGGTTGTCTCAATGGATACTGTGCTGCCCACGGTTGTCTGGTGATTGGTGCTTCAATAGGTATACAGGTCCTTCTGATGGGTACTGGACAGGGCTCCACTGTGGCTCTCTGTTGGTTTATTTGCTCCTTGTACGTCACATACCTTGGTGAGTATGCTTCAGGCACCTCAAAATGTGGGGCTGGGGTGCTGGCCATGTCTGGGACCTCCTCTACACTGCCCCCTCTGGTCGTTTCATCGACCACTTCTGCTTCTTCCTTTGGATTCATTTTACATGGCTCTTCTGTATCTTGTTCATCGTCTTCTGGGTTTGTGCATGATGGTGTGAATGTGCGTTTCTTTGGGGTCCATATTTTTATCACTCCCTTCAAGCTTCCTTGCTGCTTTTACATGTTCGTCTTTGTTCCAGGTCATGAGTTGACATTGTCCATTTGGGCTGCAATAGATCCATTTTCCTTCGTATCTTCATCGATTTCTAGGGTACGCAAACTTTGTTCCTTCTGGCACAAATTTTCTGGCCTTCACAAAGTTTCTTATTTCTTCATCAGTCAGGTCTATGGGCTTCTATCCTGGTTCAACATTGACCATGATTTTCATCCCAATGGCTTTCTTCGCAGTTTTCTGGCATTGTGTGATGATTATCTTGATAACATAGAATCCTAGCAGTATCATCAATAGCACGGCTCCCAGAAACTTGAATATGTCCGCCATCCATTGTGGGACCGAAGAGAATAATGCTCTGAACCAGCTGTCTTTATCTACTCCATCATTTTCATCAGTCATCTGGTTCTGCAGGTTTGTCAGCATACTTATAGCATCTGTTAAGGTTCCATTTTCTTCATCATGCGAAGGTATAAATGTGCAACATGATTCTCCGATTTTTGCACAGACACCTTCATCCATCGCTGTGACCATGTCAAGTACATATCTGTTCTGGAGGGTCATCAATCGTTTTGCTCTTAGTTCTTCTTTGATTGCGTTTAAATCCTTTTATGGTGGGGTTGATGGTCTGCAATAACTCCCATTTGGTTATCTGCAACCATTTAGTATTTACTCCAATTTGGATGTGTGGCAATAGCATTGTTGTGAATACTGATGAGGTGAGGCTGAACAGCCTGTGCTCGTAAGGTATCACATAAAATGCTTCTTCTGATTTTGCAGAAAAGTAATTCTCCCTCTTCATACGGGATATCACTTCCGCAGACTTCCTTTTCCTTAGGTGAGCATCTGCTTTTGGTAAGTTGTCAATACTCAGGTCACTTTTTGGGATCACTAGTGCAGGAACGTGGACATTCACTATCGTGCAAATGCCTCCCCAGTTTTTCGGCAGCCTTATGTATGCTTTGGATCCACAAGCCCAGTAATGATCCATAATTACTGCAGTTCCTTGCGTCATTCCTGGAGCTTCGAAAATTCGTCCGCAGTTCTGATTCTCCCCCATTTTTCTCGTACCATTGTTTCTGAAGCATAATTTTGGGCTCTACAGTGCTACTATCTGTAGGGGTCCTCCTCTGTTCTCAACCCATGTTAGCAACTTCACCAACTTTGGCCATGGAGGCTTGCACAGTTTTTGTGAGTTTTCTATTGCTTCCTTGCAGGCTCCAAGGACCATCCATGCTCGGCATATCACTACTCCTTCTTCCCATCCATCCGGCCGGAGAAAGCACTGTTCCCCAAATCTGCATCTGGCCTCTATTCTTCCAAATGTGGGCTTCCTCTGGAGTTTTACCTTGGATGTTCAGTCTCGGGTTAATTTCCCATCTCGTGCCTGCTCCTTTCACTTCTGGCCTTGCATACCTGATCACGTGATTCCTGGTATGGGCTCTGTTTCTTGTCTTAATGTCCTGGACATAATCATCTTCATCGGGATATGCTGTTTCTGTTGCCCATATTAGTGAGGCATCTCTTCCCATAAACTGTCCTCAGGTGTTACACATTGCTACGTGTGACAAGCAGTGTGCTGTCGGAACATCAATTTCTACAGCTGCGAAGATCTTGGATTTTCCCATGCTGTACGGTAGGAGTGCACAGACGTAGCATTCTCCTTCAGCTTTTCTTCTTCCGACCTCTTTCATGTGTCCGTACAAATGTTATTTCTTAGATGTGCAGTGCTGTCCAGGTAATCGTTCAGTTCATTATTGTCTTTGTGTGGGCTTCTCTTCATTCTTAGTGTCTTTCTGTAGTTTGCCATAACTACATCTCTAAACGCGTCAGTGTGACTTTTCCTTGCTGGAGGACTCTCAGCCATGCTTGTCGGTGAGGCAGATTTCATTGTCTGTATCGCTGTGATAAGAGGCGGTTTTGCAATTTTCTTCCTCTCCTCTTGTGTCCTTTCGTGGAGCTCCTTCAACCACCACCTGTGTATCATCTGTCCCTCGTATGGCTGCGTCTTGGGCCTGGTGCTTGTTTCTTGTGTTGGAACTGGCATGCTCGTCACTCTAGTCTCTGTAGTTTTATTTTTCAGCTCCTCGTGTAGTTTCTTTGCTTTAGCTATAAATGGGAATAAATGATCTACCAGCATTTGTGTCTTTGCAGTGAATTATCTCGTAGCCGCTTCTGTCTTCTTGAGGGCTTTTGCGATATCTTCTTTAGTTGGTCTTTCATTTGCTTCTTCTCGGTCGCCTTTATTATTTTCAGGGACTGGTTGTTTGGTGGGCAGTCTCGTAATTTCTCTTGCCATCGTTCGAGGTTCTGCAGCCATTGACACTTGCCCTTGCTCATGTGCATTCAGTGTATGCGCGCATGTAGTGGTCAGTGCTACATTTTCATTCATTCATTCATTCATTCATTCATTCCACGCTGACCCTGTCTCCAGCTTTTTTCTTCATTCGTTACCTCAAGTGTGTATGAATCGCTACTAATTACATTCAATTTTATTTTGTTTACCTTACCATCAGATTTTCTTGGGACTGGGATTACTATATAGGGTCTAGGGGCTTTTGTGGGACTCATACGTACCTTGTCGGGTGGGTGCAATTAAATTGGGATGCTTCGTGCACCAATGAAAAATGCAGTTCTGATTGTTAATAACAGATAAACAATGACAATTACTATGCATATACACATGATCGACCGATATGACAGTTTGCAGCATTTCCTTCCAGGGAAGCGGGGTCGCCCCTCTATTTGTGGGAGGACCAAGTTACTGTTCCGGGCCCCCATTTCAATCATGAGTCAATTGTCAGTGTTTTAATTCTTTTTGCTTTCTCCGTTCTTGGTTCTCAAAAGATTTGTATCATAAAGTGTCAAGTGCTTCTCGAGTGTGCCTCTCTTGTGGTTGACGATTGTCTCTGGTTATGTGAAATAGTTCTCATACTGGACTATGGAAAAAGAATAGACTAACACCTTTGGTAAATTACATTCATTACGCATATTCAAAAAAGGTGAGTTCCCAATGTACTCCCTGAATCTGCTTCACTCCTGAGGACATGCTGGAACCTTCTAGAATGCGGAAAAATGGAAAAGTGGTATCACTTGAAAGTAAAATAAACATAAAAATAAAATAAAATTAAAAATAAACAAAACAGTGTAGTTCTCTTCTCGGCTCTTCTCGATCCGTCCCACGGCGGAAAGACGAAGAACTGTGTCTCTGTCCCCTCGATCTGTCCCTCAGCGGAAAGATGAAGAACAGTGTCTCTGTCTCTCGATCTGTCCCTTAGCGGAAAGATGAAGAACAGTGTCACTGTCTCTTGGATCTGTCCTTTGGCGGAAGGTTTCACTGGAATCTCCATAGATATTCTCGCTGAAAGTTGGACAGCTCCACCTGGAGCATGATCCCATGGAGGAGTGTTCCCATCTGTGCAACATTAGCTGGATCTCTGATGAAGGTGATGACGTCAACCTCGGCAGGTCTCCCCACCATTTCAGGATAGTCAGTGACTAGACGGAATAGGACATTGTCAGCCAGCCTGCTGTCCTCGGGTGACAGGGACATTGTCCTGCTTTGCTGGTTTCGAAATCATAGGCCTTTCTTTTGGTGTGAACAGTCTTTACACTTTCCTGCTGCGTGGATTGCCACTACGTAGTTGAGCTTGATCCACAGTTGATTCAAATGTTCAGTGTTTCTTGGGTCTCTAATGTAGGTTAGTGTGTCCGTGGTTCTCCGGACTAGTCCTGGGCACTCCTCTATGATTCGAAAGAAAAGCGTATAATTGAGTTCATCAATGATTACCTGTGGTGGAAGCATTTGTGTCTTTATCACTGTGTTCGGGTAATTCTGTGAAGACTTCCGTGATGACAGTCAGTAGTTGCCAGATTACTTTCTTGTTGGCAGGATCTTGAATAAAGTCTGTGACAGTGGTGACCCTCCCTACAAGTGACAGGTATGATATTACCACTAACTGGAAGTAGGTGAGTACATCCCATGTGAGATTTCTGCTGGGAGATACCATGAATTCTGCAAACAACGGCTTGGTGCTGGTTGCTTCAGGTTACTGTGATAAGCTCTTAATGAAAAGTCCTTGTGTACAGTCTATCAGAGTCTTGTTTCTTCAACATGCCTAAGTGTGGCTTGGTTCAAAAGTTCGTATTGTAAATGCGTTGTGGCTTAGATGCGCAATTCTCTTCTTCACCCTGCAACTAAGATGCGCTGAGTGTCCATTATGTCCTTATCCCCTTTTTTGCTTAGAGGAAATGTCCAGTTTAAAGCCACACTTTTCAACCAGAGTTCATTTGTCTTGGCTTTGCTGCTGAAGCGTCCTTATTCTTCATCATCGATCTCGTCTGCACGTGCTGAGGTTCTTCCCCGTTGTCTGTAGGTTCTTTGCGGTGAGATGCAGCTAGAGGGATCTTTCCAATATAGGGTTTAATGTCATTACGGAAGATCCATGCTCTCGTGCCTTGTAATTTGACGGCTGAGGGAGTGCAGTCTTCTATGATGAACGGGCCGTTCAATCTTGGCTCATCCCACCTTTTTCTTTTGTGGTTTCTCACCAACACGGCATCACCAGGGAAGATGATTGGCGCACATAGACCTTGAACTGCATATGTCTCAGTGCCTCCTGCTGTGTCTTGTGCTGTGCTGCACCCTTTTCGTTGTCGCTGTACTTGGTCTGTAACGATAAGAAGGCTTGATGTCATGCAGTTCAGATAGTCCGACAATTTGGTTCCCAGGACCTCTCGGGTTGGCTGGGCATTACATCTAGCTCTATCTCGAGGGGTAAGGGGGGTCCTCATTCTCCTTCCCATGACTATCTCGTGCGGCGTAAGGTGATGGTCGGAGCCTGGTTGGTTCCGAAGAGCATACAATGCCAGTGGTAGACAGTGCAGCCATCCCTTCTTTAGAGTAAGCTTCAACTTTTCTATCCTCTCCTTTAACAAGCCGTTGAGCCTCTTGCAAACACTGTTACCTTCCAGATGAAAAGCCAATGAGAACTTGTGCTTTATACCAAGCAACAAGCTGATCTGTTCGAAGACTGTGTTAACAAAATGAGCCCCATTATCTGACCTCATCACCTCACACACCCCCCATCTAGGGAACACTTCTCTCACCAGGAATTTGGCAGCACAGGTTGGGTCTGGGTATGTACAGGGACCTTCTTCTATCCATCTAGAAAATGGGCACACCACTACAATTAGGTACCTGTACCAGTTACAAACTTGAATCATGACGACATAATCGACATGCAAGTGCTAAAAAGGCCCATTTGGCTGGGGGATGACTCCTCTCACTACTTTTAATGTGTGCCCAGTGGTGAATTGCTGGCAGACTATGCAGTTCACCATGAAGAATGCAACGTGCTCCGCAAAATCTGGTATAAACAAGTCTTCTGCAAGCGTTGCAGCAAGATTTTCTTTTGTGCTATCTTCAATAGGGCTACCGGCATGACTGGTTTACCAGTGCTGACTTGCCACCATAACCCATCTGAGGGGTTTAAAGAACACCCTCGACGCTTCCACAGGTTCTTTTCGTCCTGCGGTGCCTCCCCTTGAAGCTCCATCAGTTGAGTCTGCCCCATATTACTGTAGGTCTCTGGTGTGGCTAGAGCTACCATCATTCATTCAGGATTGTGTGCCACTTCTCCTTCCATGATCATCTCATTTTTGGATGCCATACGCTTGGCTTCCATGTCTGCTGCGTGATTTCCGCGTGACACAAAATCTGTCCTGTGAGTATGGGCGGCGCATTTCACGACCACTATGCCCAACGGCAGCTGTAGTGCCTTGATCAGCCTGTCTAATAAGGCTGCATGCTGCACTGGCGTGCCGTCTGCTTGGAGGTAGCCCCTCCTTTTCCAGTGCGCCAAGCCTGTGTCCACTGTTGAGATCACATAGGCGGAGTCACTGTATACAGTTACTTCCTGGTCTGCATGATTCTCAATGGCGAGTATCAACACCAATAACTCTGCAGCCTGTGCTGAATAATGAGATATTATCCGTGCACTGACGAGTATCCGAAATTCTCTGTTTTCTATGTGTTTCATTACGGCAACGCCTGTATATCTTTGTCCGTCTTCTTGGTCGAATTCTCGAAGAACCGTCAATAAAAACAATCTCACCACCCGCCAGGGCATTTTCTTTCACCCTGGGGAATTCATCATAGAATTCTTCTTAGTTTGCGCAGTCATGTATCGGCTCACCTTCAGTGACTGGTTCAGCTATGAACGTGGCTGGGTTTACTGTTTGACATCGAACTATTTTAATCAATTGATTTGATATGATCACCTCATAGGCATAGGCCCTTTGAGATGTCAGTGTACCTTTTGGTTTCTCCAAGATGGAGACTAATGAGTGCTCGACGTATAACGTCATGGAGCATCCCATTACAATAGTTGTTGCCTTCCCTATGGCGAACGCCGCGGCAGCTAAGCTTTGTTCGCATTGCGAAATGGCCTTTCATTACTGGGTCCAGGTTCCCACTGTAGTACGCCAGGGGCGTGTACCCCAATGAGGTTCTTTGGGCGAGCACTGCCGTCATAACTCTGCCATCTGTGTGCGAGAACAGGTAAAATTCCTCTGCATAGTTAGGAATCCTGAGAAATGGAGCCGTGCAAATTGCTCTCTTGAGTTCAGTAAACCCTTTTTGCATTACCTCAGCCCATTAAATGTTTTCCTTTGTCGCCTGGGTCTTCTTCAGGGCCTGGAGCAAGGGCTTTGTATATGAGCTGTAGTCGAAGACCCATGCTCTAACATAATTGCACAGGCCTAGGAAGCTCTGCATTTGCTTTATCGTGAGCGGCTTAGCCGTGTTCATGATAGCTTCAGCCCTTTCTGGGGTAACCTTTTTCCCTTCGTGTGAGATTAACTGGTCTATGTACAGTACCTCTTCTTGACAGTATTGTAACTTTTCCTTGTCAACCTTATATCCTTTCTCTGCCAGTATAGTCAATAGCTGGATTGAATCGTGCCTGCATTGCTCTTCAGTGGTGCTGCAGATCAGAATGTCATCCACATACTGCAAAACAACACTATCTACTGCAATGTTGCTTAGGTCCATTTGCAGGACTCTGTTAAAAATGGATGGGGACCCCTGTGGCAATCTCATGCTCTTCAGATGCATTTGTCTGAATGTGAATGACGTCAGATCTTGCGAGTCACGGTGTAATGGGATTGAGAAAAAGACATTTTTCAAATTAATCACCGTGAAGTAGTTTGCCTCGATCGGTATGTTGCACAAGATCATAGAGGGATTAGGGACTAAAGGGAACTCGACTTCGACAATATCGTTTAATGCTCTTAAATCTTGGATTAAATACCACGACCCTCCCTTTGATTTCTTGACGGGGTAAATCACCATATTACAGGGTGATTCTGACATCACTAGGATGCTCTGATCCATCATGGCGGAAATTATCTTTGCGATCCCTTCATCTGCTTTTCTGGACATGGGATATTGTTGCGCTCTTGGTAAAATTGCTCCTGGTTTCAGTTTGATTTTCACTTCTCCCACCCCCTTTAGGAGGCCTACGTCACAGGGTCCTGTAGTCCATACTAAGACAGGCACCTGGGCCATATCATCGTCAAAGTATGCGGGGCGGATCAGCGCCAACATCATTCTCTCAGGCACTTCTCGTTTGATCATTATGACCCAGAATATGAGACTTACTTCCACCCTGGTCTCTTCTAAGTCAGGGTGCCCTTCGAACAGATCGTCATCTGTGACATCAGTCACTCAGTACCCTTCTTCAATGTCGATAATCCCACACCATTGTCTGCCTTCGTTGTCGAACCCTTCGACCATTACTACTTTCCCTCGTACTGCTGCAATATGTATCGTTAAGGGAAATACTTGTCCCTCTTCTTCATGCATAGGTATTCTTGGCCTGAATAAGAACTCGTCAGGGGTTCTCATAGTTCTATCTGCGAGGCCTGCCAATCCTGCCATAAGCACCCGCACGCCATATGCAAAGACTTCTGGTTCTAATAGTATAGCTCTCATGGCTATGCGTCTGGAGTATGCTCTGATCATTTCGCACACATTAGAATAATGTATTCCTGGAGTGGAGCATACTATACCCTCCTCTGTGAACGATATAGTCATATTCAACTTTGTCATTAGGTCTCGACCCAAAATGTTAACTGGGGTCTGACATGAATATAGTAAAGGCACATTCATCTCACAATCTCCTACAGAGACTGGGAGATTGTCCGTAAAGGGAACTCTGCTGTGTGCTCCTGTAAAACTCTGAGTATCTATGGCCTGGCCGGACAAGGAAAACCTGTCTTCTCGTATGCATGAGCGTGTTGCACCCGTGTCAACTAAGAAGGAATATTCTTTCCCCCATATGACGACATGTACCCTTGGTTCCCTGTTAGGGACTGGTGTCACTGACAGGATAGAACACATCAGGGTTCCCAGCGAGCTGTCATATTTCATGTATAGTTCGGTCCTCTGTATGCTTGTGTATTTTCTCCATTCCGAGGGTTGCCTCCCCTTCCGGAGTTTTGCCCTGAGACATTTGCAGTGGTGTCTGTTGGGATTGCCCTTGTGGCAGGTTCCCCATGTTCAAGGGTTGAACCCCTTGCTGAGCACCTTGCTGCCAGCCTGGTTCTTGCTGCTGCACTGTGTGATTTTGTGCACCGCCCTGTTGTGGGATAGCAGGCGGATTCACCGTGCATGCTCCGATTGCTTGTCCCTTTTGCCACGTGCTTTGGCTTCTGCACGCACGTGCCACATGCCCTGTCATACTACACAGCCAACAAACTGGTGGTGGCCGGGCTATCTGTCCATATGACATATCTGGATTGCCCATCTGCACGTTTTGAAAGCCTCCTTGATTATTCTGGAAACCTCCCTGATTACTCTGCCATCCTCTTCCTCTAAATCCCCTACCCCTCGAGTAGAATCCCGTGTTACTCTGGTTATTCTGTGATGGGTTAGTCGCCTGTTGTATATTCGATTCAGCTGGGCTCCTTCAAGAGCATACTTTGAGAGTTTCTTTTGCACCAGCTTCGCTTCCTCACCCTTACGAATTGCCTCCTTATTTCGATTCTTTTCTTTTCTTGCAACAATCTACAGTAATGTGCAATTGTCAAATGTATTTTGGCCCAAGGTTCAGCTTCTACTCCTACAATTTCTTGAGCTGTTTTTGTACCGGTTCCGGCAACCCATGGCACAATATATGATAGAATACAGGGATAGATTTCATCCAAGATTCATGCGTTTCAAGCACCCATGCATCTTGAAAATTCTGGATATAAATCAACGGATCCTCTGACTCTTTCATTTTTTGAGTCATTATAGCTCCCATATCAGAAGTGTCTGGGTACTATACTCGTAGTGCTTTCCACACCGCTGCTCTACAATTATTAAATGGTGCTCTGTCATGAGTAGTGTTAATTATGGTTACACCAGGGTACCCAGCTCGTTTCCATACATTGTCTGCTCTTTCACTTCCTGGCTCCCGATGTCAACATTGGAAGCTTGTTTTTCAGGTTTTCTCTGTCCATGTGTGGCCATGGAATATATTGTGGTCTTAGTCCCCCCTTGTCTAGCAGCGGGAATTGGAATGTGCAGACCGCCTTCTCTTTCCCCATGGCTCTCCTGTCCGTTGCTGGAGTAGCATTCCTGCAATGCTGTCTACCTGGCAATGTCCTCAATCTGTCTACATAGGCAGGTGGTGACACCGCCCTCTGACCTTGGGGTGTTCCTTCATGTCGGCCAGGCTGTGCGGCATACTCTGATGCCCTAGAGGCAGACTCACTGGCATCTGACCATCGTACCCCTTTGTCCCTTGGGAGCCGTTTCTCGAGCCATCTCCCTTCTTCATGTGCCTCGTCCTCCATCTCCTCACCGGAGTCGGATGCTGATTGTTCCCAGTTCACACAACTCCTTGCATCATCATCAGTTTTACTGATTTCTAGTCTTTCCAAAAACAGTCTCCTGCTCCCGCTACTTTGAGTGATATCCTCGGTGTCATACAGCTGAGTGCTTTCCAAGCGCTCGTCTTCCCCCTCTCCTTGAGATATTCTCTCTAACCCCATTTCATCATATGTCTTATCGATCGTTTTGCTGATGCTTCTGGTGTCGAAGTCATCTTCGATATCGGCCCCATTCGTGCTTGATACTGACTCATTTTCAGGGAAGAATTCTTTGATAGCTTCCCATTCTACAACAGGATTGTTTTTTTTAACTTCCCGCTCCAAATATTCAATATCTCGTGCCCTCTGTCTACGCTTACGTTCTATGTCATGGTCAAATTCTTTGCGCTTCCTCGCTTCTTCTCTGTCCTTATCTTCTTATCTTCTCTTTTCATTTCTACGTTCATCTGCCCTTTCATTTTCCTCATCCTTTCGCCTTTTTATCCTTTTCTCACATACTTCTTCCAACCTTTTCTGATTCTGTCTATACTGGTCATAGGCTGCCTTCTGTTTGCGATTGAGCTGTTTTTCTTGCTCTTCGCGATATAGCTGTTCTCGCCTTAGCCTATCTTTCTTTCTTATTCTCTCGTCCCTTATTTCCTTTTCCCTTCTCTGTGCCTCATCAGACCTCTCTCTCTGTCTCACATCATCACTTCCTTTACCATCGAGTTTCAATAATATCTATCCTCCCATCCATTCGTCTTTTGCGAATGCTATCTCATCAGTTCTGTCTTCACTTCGTTTCCACTTCTTTCCTTCTCTCTCTTTATCGAGAGGTGCACCAATCTGTGCCTGATCCTTCCTTTCATCATCTCGTCTCTCCTTGTCCCTCGGGACTGTGAAGGTAAGGTTAATTTCCTGATCCTTCCCCTTGATTTTGTCACTACTGTATGTAGGTGACTCATATGCGGGGTTGATATACCCCGCAGCTGCCTTTAGCTCTCTTTGCGAGTAGAGACCCTCTGACTTACTTCCCTCGATCTCTGGCTCAGGAGGGGCTGGTGGTGCGGTATGCATCTCACCCCCCTCCGTGCATACATTTAATATCCAGTCTGCGGGTGGCTCTTCCTCCTTCGGCTGCTCAAACATTTTCCAAATTTCAAGAACAGCAACACGTTTCTCTTGTTTTTTACCTGTATATGTGGCATGTAAATAAGTCGTCATGTGCTGTAAAACAGCTTTGGATAAAGACCCGTTCTGTGGCTACGGCATAAACATTTTGTGGGCGGTACCCTTAATCCACTCTGCACTATACTTCCTAAGCTTGAGTGCATGTTTAGGCAATTGCTTACATAAGTGGGCGAGTAGGGTTACCTCTTCCATGCTTGTACTCTGGTTCTAGCAATACTTTCATGCACTTTCCCCACTCCCAACAATATGAGCAAGCACCAATACCGCAAGCTCCAATCCAGTATTTTCTCGTCAAAATTTTATACCATTAATTTACTTCAAGAACATCAATCTGTGTGTGATTCCCACTCAGTTACAGAATTGCATAAAACCCAAACACTTAATTTCAAACAATCAATGATTACACTATTTTTTACATGTGACATACAACGGAACATGTACAACAGACATTTGACAGACTAGACAGACACCAACTGGACACATATATCTCTGCCTTCTAATCAATACCCCGACATGGAGTTTAAACGAGCCCCTTTTGTGACGTCTTTAATCGTCACAGTAGCCTAATCGTCCCCTATTATATGGGCTCTGAGTTCACGTTTCTTCTGACCACTATATTAAAGCGCAGGAACAAGGCGAATCCTCTCACTTTTTTATCTCAGGTTTCCTTCCTGGTATCCTCTGTTTTTCTCTTGGGTGCCCCTATGGTAACCACTGTTTTCTCTCGGTTTTCCTCCCGGTAACCACTATTTTCTCTCGGGTGTCCTCCCAGTAACCACTATTTTCTCTGTTATGCTCGAGTCATTATCCCCTTAAATATATATATAGTCTTCTCTGCTTCTAGCTATTTTATTTTCTGCCACCCTCTGTTGCCTTTTCCCTGACTTGTTCTAATGTCTGTAATACGTTTGCCAAAGTGTTCAATTTCTTAGTTCACTCACCGCTCGCATGTTTCCTCTCTCGATCTTCGGGATCACCGCCCCTCCTTTACTGCCTCTTCTGGTTGTTTTGTCCGATCAGCTGCCCGTAGGAATGAGAAGGGTTATGCTTTGAAAGGCAGGTTCCTTCAGACTTACTGCATTTTTTCCTTTATGTTCTTTATACTATCATTGTCCACGGGAAGCTTGTCAGTCTACTCAGCTGGATAGCGAAGGACTTGTGATATTGCCGAAGACCTAGAGTTACTTCGTGTCGACGGGTCAATAGGTGTCTTAGTAATAATTAATCAGTAGTTGATGGTCAGAACCATCCTCTGCTACCAAGTGTACTGGAGGGCGGAGCGACCTCTGAACGGGCCAATTGAGATTCAGAGCTTGCCCTCCAGCACCTTAAAACGAGATGTGCTGCACCTTGAGGAGAATGGGGTGCAGGATTCTCTTACTCCAACACCAATCAATAAGGACAACTCAATGGTTTGGCAAAGGGAAGTCCGTTTAATGATAAGTACAAAAAAATGGGGAAACAAATGGAAATCAGCAGTGTTGCGATCGCCTGTCTCGCTTCAACTCCCTACTTCTTCATTCAGACAGCAATAGCTATACTGAATTCTCGTCATCATTGACGTGTAACACTCATAAGTTTGTCATGCAATTCTATTGGTTGGAAAAGGTAACTTAAGTAAAGGTGCTATATCTGTATATGGTAACAGAGCGTGAGGATTGGATAATTCTTATCGGGTGGCCGTCTACGCCCATCCCACTACATCACTCATGATAGACGTCACTACATGCACAACATCTAATTGGTTTTACAAGCTATAGGACCCCAGATTATTTGGTCCATTGTGATTGGGTGGGTTACACCCCTAGGCATACATCTCCACTTTAATTAGCAGCATGCAGAATGGACACCCAGATGCGGAATGCCCCAAGATTCACCCTGCCTCCCTTCCATCAATCAGTACCTTTAGGGCTATGTGTCAATTAGTTGGCTGAGGATGGCCTCAAAACGGTAGCTTCTTATCAGGAAAAGTTATGGCATCCTCGGGTTCTTGGTGACATCAGACGTTGGTACCTCTTTGCCCTTGGCTGGTCACGTTTCTGTTCATCGTGAATCTGCTTCATTTTCCTTCTTTTCGTGTATTTAATTCTCCTTCGGCCTCGCCACCTGCCTGGGGCCTCTTTATCTCGACTTTCACTGGCTGGCTGGTATGCTATGAAGTTTCAATTCTCCGAGGTTGCTGCTCTCCTCCCCTCCTTAGGTTGACCTAGAATACCCAGGCATGAGCTGCTTCTTACTGAGTTTCGATTCGGCTCTTTCCTTTGGCTTTGGCTGGAATGTTATTCTTGGCCTTGTTAGTCCTTTGCAACATGGGCTTAATTCTGCTTTACAAAATGGAGTCGCACTTGTATACTGTGCTTCATTGTTTGTTTGTTTGTTTATTTATTTGTATAGCGCTCCTGACCCAGAGGTATATGGGCGCTTAAGCATCAGGTTACAGGCATAGGTAGGAACATTTGTACAATTGTGCAGCATAAGTATAGTTACAAAATCAGTTATGAGAGCAGTTATAGTAGAATTAGTGACATGCATACATACAGTGCTAGTTAATTGTTAAGTAACCAGGTGATGATCTTAGTTCTGAAAGGTTGAAATGTAGGGGTAGATTTGATGTCCAGTGGAATAGTGTTCCATAATTGTGAGGCTAGAACTGGGAAACTGGAGCCACCGGCTCTTTTGAGGGAGTATTTGGGCACTGTCAGTTGTAGTGTATTAGAGGATCTGGTGGTTCTAATATTCTGTCTTAAGATGAATTTATCGGTTAGATAAGGTGGGGCCAGGTGGTTAAGAGCTTTGTAGGTGAGGCAGATAGTTTTTAGGTCTATTTTTTGTTGGATGGAGAGCCATTTGCATGTGATTCTTGTGGCTGAGATATGTTCTCTTCTGGGAATATTAAGGGCGGCACGGAGTGCGTTGTTTTGTGGGACTTGCAGTTTGTTGACAACCGTTTTATTGGCACCTACATACAGGCTGTTGCAATAATCCAGTTTGGATTGTATAAGTGCTCTGGCTAGAGTAAGGCAATTGTTAGGGGATATCAGAGGTCTGCAGGCTCTAATTAGTTTCCCAGTGTAAGCAGTGGCTGAGGCAGTCATATTAATTTGTTTGGCGAGGTTGGTGTTAGTGTCGAGATAGAAACCAAGAGTTTTTACACTTTTGGCAGTGGGAATAGTGTTGCCGTCGATGATGAAGCTAGAGTAGCTCGGGCTGAGATTCCGGATAGTGTTGGGTGAGCCGACAAGGAGCAGTTCAGTCTTGTCATCGTTCAGGCAGAGGCCATGTGTGGCCATCCATGCCTGAACGATGGAGAAGACTTCGCCGATCCTGTTGGCGTCCGCGTTGTAGTTGCCTGATAAAGTGAGGAGTATCTGGGTGTCATCTGCGTAGTTGGTGTAGGTGACACCCAGATGGTCCAGTTTATCGAATAGGGGCTTTGTAAATATATTATACAAAGTGGGTGAAACACACGATCCTTGTGGGACACCGCAGGTAATGGGAATAGGGTCGGCTGCTGCTATGGGTGAGAAGACTCGCATGGTCCCATTGTCCAGGAAGGATTGGATCCATGTGACCGCTGAGTGGGAGAAGTGTGCTGCCGATGATAAGTGGTTGCACAGAATTTTGTGGTCAACCAGGTCAAAGGCAGCGGAGAGGTCGAGGAGAAGCAGGATGGCAGCCCTCCCTTTATCTTTAATTTCGTCTATCTGGCTCTTGAGATCAACAAGGGCTGTTTCCGTCCCATGTTGGGGACGAAAGCCAGATTGGCGAGTACCTAGTAATAGGTTAGTTTCAAGGTAATCCTGAATTTGTAGATAGGCCACTCTGTCAAGAATCTTTAGTAAAAATGGGACAGTGGTAATGGGTCTATAATTTGTGGGTATGTCTGGGTCGAGGGTCTGTTTTTTTAGCAAGGGTAGGACCCAGGATTGTTTCAGATTACTTGGGACCATGTTGTTGGAAAACGACAAATTTATTAATTTGGTGATGAAAGGGGAGAGATCCCTGGCAGCATCCTTGATAATCTGTCCGGGGCAACTGTCCCCCTTGCAGTTCGAGGGTTTCAAGGATGCTATAATTTTTTGTACTTCAGGTGTGGTGACCTTTTTGAAGGTGAAGCCTGAGCTAGTGGCGGTGGGTGGGGGATGGGTGGGTCTGGAGGTGGGGTCATGAGTGAGCTGTTGCCGTTTGTTTCCAATTTTAGTTTGGAGCCCTGAGATTTTGTTGGCCAGGGCGTTCTGGATCCCTGTGCACCACGGTTTATCCTTTGTGCAGGTATCTTCGGGAGGAGTGGGGTTTTCTAATTCCTTTAAGATGTTAAAGAGCTCTTTTGTGCTTGAGCCTGCCTGTGAAATCCTGGAATTAAGAGATTCTTTCTTGGCACGTGTGATCTCATTTTTGTAGTGGGTGGAGCTGTTGGTGAGGTTAGTTCTATTGTCTACTGAAGGCACCGAATTCCATAGTAATTCGAGTTTGCTTTTTTGTAGTCGGAGAAGTTTGAGCTCTGGGGTGTACCATGTATTCAGGTGCGCTTTGGGTTTCCCTTTACGCATTTTCAGTGGGGCAATGGTGTCGATAGCTTTAGCCATGGAGTCATTATAGGCGTTGACCATCGAGTTTGGCCATCATTGAGGTAGATATAAAATTGGCGCATGCCGCTCTATTCTTCTACTAAGCATTGCAAGCAGTACCGTTTACTTAGCATCTTGCGTTCTGAGCCTATTACATGCATTCAGCCAGTTGCATAATTCGATCATGGTTACGTTCTTCGTGCCGCACCATTGTATCTTCTTATAAGTCTATTACATCATCATTCTTTGCATTTTCACCCTTGTGTGTCATCTTTCGATCATCGTTTATGTTTATCTGTACGTCTGTCTGGCTCTTATGTTGTCACCAATTGCCTTCCATTAAGGCTCTGTGTGCCTCTTCGGGGACCGTCTGTAAGTAGCCTTCACTTCATGTCAGCTGCTGGTATGGTTGTCTCAATGGATACTGTGCTGCCCACGGTTGTCTGGTGATTGGTGCTTCCACAGGTATACAGGTCCTTCTGATGGGTACTGGACAGAGCCCCACTGTGGCTCTCTGTTGGTTTATTTTCTCCTTATACGTCACATACCTTGGCGAGTATGCTTCAGCCACCTCCAAATGGGGGGCTGGGGTGCTGGCCATGTCTGGGACCTCCTCTACACACTTTCATTCACAATTCTAGAGACTTGGGATTCCCTTTCAAATATTTGTAATATTTCAACCATTGTTCAGAAGCGTGATGCCTGCATCTAGTTAGTATCGCTAACTGTCCCAATTGCTTTGATAAACCCCTTGTGCGTGAGCTAAAGCAAAACACTGGAGCTGGATTACTGTAAAATCTACACTTGTAAATGCTAACTGTTGGGGGCATTTCTGCACAGCCCTCTGGTGAAGGCTGTGAAACCGTCTATTCCAAGGGTACACAGCGACCCAAGCAAAATACAGACCAAACTACCTTTATGAGTAGCTATGGCAGAGTATACAAGATTCACCTAAGCGAGGGAGGCAGAGCATACAAGCTTCACTTAAGGGAGTTAGGTAGAGCATACAAGCTTCACTTAAGGGAGTTAGGTAGAGCATACAAGCTTCACTTAAGGGAGTTAGGTAGAGCATACAAGCTTCACTTAAGGGAGGTAGGAAGATTGGTGGATAGGTGCAGTTAGTCCAAAATAGACACCGCACAAGAATACACTACAAATGAAAACTGAACAAATATGCACGATTGATTGAAAATTATGGCTGGACCGACTCTGAGTAGCCGTGTTTTATATATGTCTTGTTGTGAATAATGTCCTTTTTCTGTTTCCCCCTTCCCTGTGCCAGGATGCCTGTATTGGGGAAATGTTGCACCCTTCACAAAAATAAGATCCCTTCACAAAATTCCCAGAGTTCACAATGTCAGTACATTCCCAGTTGGAAACTCCATGTATATACCAATTTGATAATCTCAGCATATTCATTTTGACACTCTTTTTATATTCCTATTTTGACAACCCCAAAATATTCCAAGTTTGCACCTTTCCAGCCAGTACATTGCCAATTTGACAATGTCCTTGTACACTAAGAGTGAGTGTATACAATGCAAGATACACACCGCAAGCGGGCTTCTCATTTAACAATCCCAGTTTATAATTTTTTTCTAAATCTATTTTACTCCCAATTTGACTAAAGCAGTATTCTTCCAGTGTGGCAAGAACATGAGGGTTCAATCCCAGTGCACTCCCATTCAGATAATGTCCCAACATGCCCAACCATAATACATTCTGAGGATGCCAATCCTATAATCCCAATATTAGGCACCTATTTTATCCAATTTGATTGTGCTAGTATACTTAGTTTGTAAATCCCAGTATGTTATAAAATGCAAATGTCAGCATCATCTCAAATTTTACAACACTTGTATCTTCCAGTTTGTTGAAATTCTGGAAAATGGGGGAATTTTGTTGAGGTGTTACACTGGAAGTGTACTTGAAATATAATTCTCCCAGTGCACGAATGCAGAATTTCAGCCAGCATTATCCCGGTGTACTCAAAATTATAAATTCCAGACTATGTCCAGTTTCAAAATCTGGGGACTACATCCAGTTTGTGCAATACCAGTATTCGTGCAGTGTGGCAATTCTAGTATACTCCTAGTTTGAAATACCCAGTACATCACATTTTGTATGTGCCAAGAGGCCACACATGTGTAAAAGATGCACTATTTAAGACTAGTTTGCATTATATTATATGACACAGAACCCTGCTATGTACTCGCAATTTGTACATGTTGAGCACATTAGCCGTTTAACAATTCCAGTGTCTTCCAGTTTGCTAGCCCTAGTATATTTTATGCAATGTTCTCCAGCATGTGCACTCCTAATATATTACTAGACTGTTCAATTCCAGTTCATGTAGTTCTTTCAGTCCTTTTTTCAGATTCCCAGTATAACGTTTCATCATTCCAGTATGCTCCCAGTTTACAAAGTACCAGTATATGTCCTGCCTGTACAATACCAGTATACTCGCAATGAAAGTAGAATGCAGTTTGGCAGTTCAGTTTTTCACAATCTCATTATAGTCCTAGTATGATTGAATAACAAAGTACATTTCCAGTTAGTCAAATCACTGCTCTAGTATATTCCCAATGTGACCATCCCAAAGTACTCACAGTTTGCCCATTTCCAGTATATTCACTGTCTGCACAATCCCAGTAATCCTCCAATTTTCTGCAAACGCGGCATATTTCTAGTTTTCGTCACGCAAGTACATTCCCAGATTTCTATTGCCAGAAAGAGCACTATGCTCCTAGTATGACGTTCCAGTTTGCACAATCTCAAGCGCTTGCACTTACACATTCTTATTTTTTCAGTTTCACAATATCCGTGTATTGCTAGCTTGGAAATACCAGTTTACTCGAGTGTGTACGATTCAGGTATATTCCCAGATTGAACAAATCTAGCATGCTCACAGTTTTACAACACATTTTTCAGAAATATAGTATGCTCACAGTGTGCACTAGGCCAGAATTATGCAAATTGTACATTCAAGGTAGTTTCCTTTTTTGTTTTCAGTATACACCGTTTCAGCTTACTCGCCGTTTACAAATACAGAATTCTAGTATTCTTAGATTATTATTACACAATTCCAGTATACTCCAATTGCACTTTTATTCAAGTGCAGCATAGCCCAAATTTGTAAAATAGCAATATGATTCTACACAATCCCAGGGTATTCCCAGACTGACAATACCACTAATACACCCATTTCACAAAATCCCAGTCAATGTTTTAAGAATTCAAGTAGTACATCGCCAGCCAGTTCTGCACACCTTGGTATATTCTCTTTTGAAATTCCAGTCGCTTCCTAGCTTGCGCAATCCCGGTGTACTTGAAGTTTGAATACACCAGTGTACAATATGGACTATTCAGATATCAGCCTCAGATATCATTGAGGCCAAGATGCCACTGAAAACCCTCAGTCTGTGCACTCAAACAGAAAAGACACAACATATATCTCTAGGCCCCACCGAACATAATAACAAGCATTGTGATAGGGCTTGGGACCCATCACAAAGAGAATGGGCCTCATTACGAGGTTGGAGGTAGCCTTGCTGGTTATACCGGCATGGCTACCTCCAAACTCGCATCCGGGTCCGGCACCCGCAAAAGGGGAATCACAGGGTCTTTCCGAGCTTGGCGGACCCGGTAATTCACCTTGCGCAGGTGCCGGGCCCGGTAGATCCCAATTCCCATTTGAGCCCCCATAGGGCTCAATGGTAATAGGGAGGGTGGTAGCAACGGTACAGACAATAATGGTACCATTGCTACCATCAGGTTCTGCTCACGGGTGCCGGTACGGCCACCAGGTCAGACCTGGTGGCTGCAAGGGCACCCGCGTGCAGAACCCCTAGTATGGCAGTACAGTACCAACAGTGCCGGTAGCGATACCGGCGTGTTGTTGCCTTACCGCCATACTCGTAATGAGGCCCAATGTCTATCTAATTACACGGCTAAATAGTATCTAAGATGTATTTGGTGACAGCAGCTACATCTAACAAGCAGAAGTGGCCTGAAATTATTCCAAAGGCAGTCATTTTGCTTGCTCTGTAACTAGTGCACTGGGAATAGGGCCGAAATTAGTGGCAGCAGCACCCCGGGCAGTAAAACAAACAGTTGGCACCCCACCTATCCCAATTCGCTAATGCATTAGCGCCCTATTCTAATGAAAAACCCATCAAAAGAGCGGGTAGTTAATAATAGGCACTGATGTGAAACATCAGCACCCTAATGTTATTAAATGCACCCCGCTACCGCGCTGAAAAGCCTGGTGCCAGCACAAGAGCGGGGTGCATTTAATTTCAATAGGGCGCCTGCCACTCCTTCTCCCACCATGCCAGTTTGGGGG
Organism: Ambystoma mexicanum; assembly: GCF_040938575.1. Lineage (NCBI taxonomy): Eukaryota > Metazoa > Chordata > Amphibia > Caudata > Ambystomatidae > Ambystoma > Ambystoma mexicanum. Next base: position 370,988,011 of record NC_090931.1, read on the forward strand.
AGACCTTGAGCTGGCATGGCGTGGTGCTAATGACGCCCCAGGCAGTCGCCCAGGCTGCCCTGCCCTAAGGCCGGCCCTGACTGGCAAGGTGCACCGATGGCCAGACTTCCTCACAGTGAGGGGCGGTTGGAGGATGTTGGCATACGTGACTATGCAAATGTGGAAACTCTGCCTGTACCCCATCGGGCAACAAGACGTGGCAAAGCCAAGGGGGCATTCCATGACCCTAAACAGGTAAGTGTGCCCTGAGGGGTAGGTTAAGTGGAGGACGGGGGGGCAGCAGAGATGCAGGAGTGGCAGGAAGTTGGAGATAAACAGTGGTTTTCTGGACTAACACTCGAAAATTAAGCAAGGGGATAATAAAAACAGGCAGAAGTGTAGCCTGTCAGCATTGGTGATTGATGAGAGCAATATTCGGTTTGCGGGCAGACTGTTGTTGGCATTGAGGCAGTGACTGGGGAGTCTATCAGATGAGGAATCTTCAGGAGAAAGGCAATCCATTGACAGAGAAATCACTTACCATAATGTTCTTTCTATGGATTCTTTTCCCGCAGAGTCCTCATCTCCCCTCCCACCCATCCAGCTCTGCTGCTCGGAAAACTCTTCAACAGGGGCATAGTGGACCTCGACTCGGGCGTTGATCCATCTCGCTCGGTGCTCGATCATCAGTTCCACACGTGATGTCTGGCATTGTATGTAGACCATGTCACTACACTCCATACCTCAGAGTTCCCCCCTTTTTTCCCATGCTCGACCGCTGCAGAGGAAAACCGTGAGAGAAAAGGGCTGAACAGCCCATAAGAGGTTAAAAATAACAACAAACTTCCCGATGTGAAGAAAGAACCTTGTGGATAGGTTTTTTTTATGGTTGAGAAAGCATGCAGCATATCAGACAAATAAACGGTTACTCTAGGACCATACCCTGGTGTCCACTCACCAAAATAGACGCGCACTAACCGCCAACACTTTCTGAGCAGGACAGATGGGAGGGGAGATGAGGAATCTATGGGAGAACATTGTGGTAAGTAATTTCTCCTTTAATGGGTTGTCTTTCTCCTGCAGAGTCCTCATCTGATAGACTCCCCAAGCAGTGAGACAAAGGAGACGGGCCGAAAGTTACAGTAACAGATTTTGAAGCACTGCTCTGCCGAAATGCACATCAGCCCCACAGGTAAAGTCCAGACTGTAGTGTCTGGTAAATGTATGTAGTGACGACCATGTTGTCATACAACAAATATCCCTAACTGGGAACTCCTTTGCAAGGCCGTCGATGCAGAGACCCTATGGTCGAGTGCACCCTGAGCCAAACTTGGCATGGGTGTCGGTGTAACATTGGGCTTGCATCCATCCCACTGGCGTCCTGGAGCCCTTGTGCCAATGCCAAAAGGTCAGCTTGGTTGACTAAATAGTCGATGCCACTCATCCATGTGTACACAGGATCGATGTCCCCTTGATCATCTCTGCCATCGGCGCCAAAGATGGACACCATGGAACAGAAGAATCAGGAGAGCGGGGCAAAAGATCTTTCGGCGATTGCCGGCACCGAGGGCTCATACTTTGGTGCCGATAAGGTGACTGTTGGTGTCGAACGGGGGTTTTGCACAAAGGAGGCAGCAGGGATGCCCGAAACCTGCGGCTGGTGGGAAGGCCCAGCATCAAGGGTTTCAGTGCCTTTTTCATTGTCGAGCCCGAAAGCTTCTTAGACCCCAATGGGGTCACCAACAGAGCTTGCTTGGGGTCGGGTGTACCAAGCACGGCTGCTGCCTCCGAGGCCTGCTGCTTGGAGGGTGCACCCGCACCTGGAGTGGCATGTTTTTGAAACAATTCCAGAATTTGGACATTAAAGTCTTCCCACTCCTGCCGAGTTGCTCCTCGAGTGGGACTGCTTCTCCGTCTTATGCCAATGTTTCTCTTTTTTGTTTTCAGGAGTAGGCCCCTCGGTCTCAGAGGACTGGACGGTCAACCAAGCAGGAGACTTCAAAGGCGGTCAGCCTATCACGAGTTTAGCTGCCCGCTGGCTCACCGATTTCGGCTTCATCTTAGCGCATGACAAACACCCCTCGGTGTCATGACCCGTGCCGAGGCACCACACTCATATATCATGTATGTTGGTCACCAGCATCTTAGAGTTAAACCATTTGACTTAATAAGCAGAGATGTTCCACCCTGGGAGAGGCCTTCAACTGGCTGTTGCATCCAAAGAAGTTATTGAACTATTTTTTACAAGACTTAAGCAAGTCATGATTATGTTTTGTGTGCGGAAGAGTGTAAAGCAACTAAGTTCAACCAAATTCATCGAGCATGTAATGCATTCGAGGTTTTCTGTGTCTCATCCTGTTTGTCCATTCACCATTGCACAACCTATATGGATTTTTCATCTTTATTTTGAATATATTGATCATACGTAATAGCATTGTTTCCATTCAATAGCCAAAGTTCAAGGGCACATGGATGTCGGAAGGAAAATCCTTTTTTTTTAACACCATGGGTTAGCACTTTTGCAACCCGGGGTGCTAATGGCCTTCATCTCCCATTTCAGGGGATGGAACGGGGGATAACGTTCCTGAGCCTTTGTTATCCGCCCTCGCTTTGCTTTGGTCGATAACTTGGGCTGCCGGGCCGTTATCCCCCAATCCAGACCCTTGAAACGGAGGATTACCGCCACATTATTCCCATTAGACTAACGCAAAATGCTAATGGAAATGGTGGATAATATTATTGAGTCTATTGGCCTCATTACGAGTCAGGCGTTAAGGGTTTTACGGCGCCGTAAACGGCGCCGACCCTTAACGCCTGATTACAAGGTCCCTTTGCGGGATGGTGATTTTAACGCCTGCTTTTTGCAGGTGTTAAAAACCATGCCGCAAAGGGACCTTGGTGCTAAGTACGGTGCCGCAATTTGCGGCACCGTACTTAGCGCCTTCCCCATTCCCATTATGCCCTATGGGGCAAAAATGGGAATGGGGAAGGGCCATGGCGGAAGGGGGAATTACCACTCCACCAACCTCGGAATGGGGTGGTAATTCCCCATTCCGCCATGGCGGAGTCGGAGAGTTACCGGCATGGACCATGGTGCTATTAGCACCATGGTCCATCCGCCAGGGTCGTAATGAGGCCCTATATATTTTACTGAGAAATGTAAAGTAGACAGAGTCTATAAGATTCGCTTTTTTAGTTCTATTTTTTAACTGTGAAACTTGGTTACTAAAGGAACCTTTTATTTGTCATGTGACTGAAAAGTCAGCGATGATGTCAGATTTTTTGCGGATGTCGACGAATGCAAAAACAGTGCAAAAAGTTGCAAAAAAGTGTATAGAAGTGTTAAAAAATATGCTAGACAGTGGGAAATGGCAGAGTTTTAAGATGAAACTTTGTAAAGTGGGCAAAAATATTGCTATATTGGGTTAAGTATGATATTATTAAGTTATAGGAAATTAGCATGCACTGGTAAAAACCCATGACATTCACTGAAAAACCTTTGTTAAAGGGACGTTATGGTTATAAGTAAACCAAAAAACCTCAGAAATTCGCCAGTTATGTTAAGCTAAGCAACCATAACGTGCACCAGCACTGTGCACTGCTAAGACTAACACCCAGGACATCAAAGATGACATCACAAATGATGTTCCCGGGATCGAACCTGTGTTGCTCCTCATCATTTTGCTTCCAGCTTGCTTCTTGAGCTATCCTCCAAAGACAAAGTTAACGGTGGTAACGGTCAGTGTTATGAATGTAATCTATGTGTGTTGAGGTAGATGCCAAAGCATTACAATACCAGTAGTTATGGACTGCATTCTAAGTAATGTGACTGTGTATCCCACATCGTCTTACGAGGACCAATAATAGAAAAGTGAGGCCTGTAAGGATGTCGAGGGAGCCTGCCTAATCAATTGAGTAGGAATTAATTAAACTGTGGTCTCAGTTCATAGAACTCTGGGCCCAGCTCCATGTTGCAGCAATGAGGTGGGTATGCCTGATGGGCCCATATTGATGCTGCTGGTCCATTGAGGTATGCACGGAAGCAGAGCTTCTATGGACCATGGATGGTGGTCAGATGGTGGCAGCCGGGTGGCCACTGCCTATGATGCGTGGCTCCCTAAATCTTGAGGCGGCATTAAAGGGCCTGCCTTCCTGATTTTCGGACTGCACGTGTTATTTTTCCACACACCTACCTCTGTACATGATTGTGGCGGCTTTCGTAGCATGCGCTGCACCCAGTGGTACAAAATAAGCGTGTCCTCGCTTCAGTCAGAGTTCGAGCTAGCAGCAGAAGAGGGCACGCAATGGTGGAATTTCCCTTTGGTAACAGGGTACATGCTGCACCTGGGCATGGGCATGCAGCCCCCTCCGCCGCCCTTCCTTTGCAAATGGGGATGTCTGTGTTAATGCTGGTGCAGATCTGAAAACGTGCACCCTCAATTTTCAGAAATGCACCCTTTGCACGTTGTGTGCAAAACCTGCTCTTGCATCAGTGCTCATCGTCATGTTATCGCTGGTGGGTACCTGGGGCTGATGTGCCGCTGATAGAGTCATGAGTGTATGTAACTGAATCATGAACAGCAGACGCATATAAGGCTTCATAATTATCTTTGAACAGTGGAAACATTTGGGACCGCGTCATGGGCACGGTAGTAAGGTTAAAACAAGGTGTTTTAAATGACCACTAATCATGAAGTATTTAGGGTAAATGGAAATAACAGCATGGGGTAAATATGAGTTATTATCACATTCAAATCTAGAAGACAGTGCAAAAGTAGAGATGAAAAGTAAAAACAGATCCCTAAAAAACCTGGAAGAAGCCTGGGTAGTGTGCTACCAGAGCAGAAATGAACCCTATGGCTGTGGCCTGCAACCTGCGGCTCGCCAGATGTTTTGGACTCGGACTCCCATGATCCTTCCCCATTGACTGCTGGCTAGGGCTGATGGGAGTTGTAGTCCACAACGTCTTGAGAGCCAAAAGTCGAAGACTTCTGACCTAGGGCAATGCCTGCGAAGTGCAAAGAAGGGAATATAGAGAAAAATGAGGACTAAAAGAAGCAAAGTCAAGAGAGAAACAATAAGCATGGATGGTGGAAGCTTCTGGAATTGAGTAACTTGCCTCAGTAGAACAAGTCTCATAGTTCCTAATGAAGTTTGTGAAAAAAAAGTGCCCATTAACGTGTAGTTGACCTATTCCTGTAGTTGGTTTGTGCCTGGCAGTCAGGGAGAAAAGATAAAAGGGGATACGGGGAGAGAAGAGTGAGGGAGGAACAAGAGAAGGAAGAGTGTCTAGGGAGGACACATTGAGGTGTAGGGAGAGGAAGGGGAGGAAAGAAGGGAGGTGAGACAGCCCTCAAAGATGAAGGGACAGAAGCACAAAAGCAGAAGAGACTGCAGCTACTCACGGGTCTAGTTATGGAAGGAAGGTTTTCATTTCTCTGAGTTAAGACCCTTGTCAACACAGAATCCAGCAGAAGTGGGACTGTATCAATCTCAAAATTCTTTTGCCTCCACGTTGCGTGGGTAAAGTCTATGCAGTCCCATAAAACATTCTCAAATTCTGATCCCTTGGATGATATTCAGGAAAGAGACTGGCTCTAGGGTGTCCGTTGTCATTGATGTGGGCAGCGGTGATGTACTCTGCAATGCCTGTCTTGAGATGTGTATTGCCATTAGCAACATAAACTGTATTGAGCGGGCTCCGTTGACTATCGATGGCGAACACCAAGAGGCAGTTGATGGAGTCTTTTATGGGAACAATGCCCCCATATTCTGCTCCTGCATTTAGCTCATGGGTGGAAACCTTTGGGAAGGGCTGGTAGCCATGTGGTGGTAACTGCCACAGGGTGTGCACCAGACTAGGACAAGAAGGAGGAATGATAGGGTTACCAGATTTAAAAGTAAAAAAAACGGGACAGGTCAACTAACATAAAAGTAGGACTAACGCTTGAAAGTGGCTGTCAAGGCACTACACTGAATTAGCGGTTGGAGAAGGGGGTTTAAGTGTTACTGTTCAAATAAACACATATTATAATCAATTTAACATTCATTTTTCACAAACTAACATATCTTAAGTTGTAAAATGCAGCATTTCTTATGTGCGAGCTGTGCCTGCCAGCTATGAAGACCTACTACCGAAAACCGGGGCGACTGCAGTTTCCAATGGGAGCATAATCTTCACAAAGGGGGACAGAGCTCCGAATTCCGGGACAGTCCCGGCAAAACCAGGCCATCTGGTCACCCTAAGGAATGGAGCTCCTCACTCTTGCATATGTCTTATGAGACCTGTAAATTCATATAAAATACAGTGAACCAGTGCTTAATTTGTAAGAAAAAAAGTGCTAGGACCCACATATTTCCTAGCACGCTTGTGAAACTGTGGGCAAGCAGTTCCCCACCATTGCTGCTAGCACCCACCGCTGCTCCCCACAGTGTTGACACATAAGGGGTTAAACTAGAGCTGGCACCTATTCATTGGGGATGATGGATGCTTGGCTATCTTCACTTCATAATCAAGCTGAGTCTGAGACAATAAGTGCCGGGCTCAGAAATAGGTGCCAGGGCTGAGTCCTGGCAAACACCCCCACAAATTAAGCACTGCAGTGAACACATCTGGAGAGCCAGAGGCATGGACTCATAATGGCTCCAAGTGGGTGTTTGGCTCTTGTAAGGTGTGGCTTGTCACCAATGCAACTCGAATGCCCCACAGACATGCAGGCATTTTCATTGGGGCCTACAGGAGGGTGGGAGGGGGCACAAGCTTTACCAGTGGATCGGCTAAACAGATTGGCTCACCCAAGGGTGAACTAACCGGCCTCCACCCTTGTCCTGCCAGTCTGACCGGATTCCAGGGTGTGTGGTTCGAGGTTTCACAGATGGACTAGCAGGGCCACCTGCACCGCCCTCCCCCAAGATCCCCCTCCTCACTGCCCTCTCAAATACACCCCAGGCTGTCCTAGTATCCATGGGGCAGCCGGGAAGAAGCCAGTGTCATACATACGTGGACACACTGGAATGGTAGGAGGAACTGGGGGCAGGAGGGGCCAAATGCCTCTCACCTTTGTGCTGTGCGCGCCCTGTAGCTAGGGCGACCGCAGAGCCATCAGAACACGGGGTCTCTGGAGAGATCTCAATTACAATGTTCCTGGATTGTTTTCTCTGCTACAAGCAGCGCACCCTGCAGTCACTGGCCCTCATTAGGACCCTGGCGGAAAGGGGTTTACGCCGGCGTAAAGCATGGCGTACCTTTCCGCCAGACTACGAGTTCCCGTAGCGCCATGGTGATTTTTACGCCTGCTTTTTGCAGGCGGAAAAATCCATGGCGCTACAGGACTTGTTGTTAATTACGCCACCGTAATTTACGGTGGCGTAATTAACGCCTTCCCCACTCCCATTATACCCTATGGGGCAAAAATGGGAATGGGGAAGGGTAAATGGGGATTGGGGACTTACCGCCCCGCCAAGGTCGGAATGGGGCGGTAAGTCCGCCAACCCCCATGGCGGAGTTGGCAGCTTTGCGCCATGGACCATGGTGCAAATTGCACCATGGTCCTCCGCCAGGGTCGTAATGAGGGCCACTGTGCAATTGGGCTGCAGGCTCAATGGATCTTTAAAGCAGACATCTCACACGAGAAAGCAATCTGTAGCCTATTGCAAGCAATCACAATTAGATTACAAACAAATGCACTGCGTTACTAAATTAACAATGTTTCTTAAACATAATGGCCCTCATTACGACCCTGGCGGAGAACCATGGTGCAATTTGCACCATGGTCCATGGCGCTAAGCTGCCAACTCCGCCATGGTGGTTGGCGGACTTACCGCCCCATACCGACCTTGGCGGGGCGGTAAGTCCCCAATCCCCATTTACCCTTCCCCATTCCCATTTTTGCCCCATAGGGTATAATGGGAGTGGGGAAGGCGTTAATTACGCCACCGTAAATTACGGTGGCGTAATTAACAACAAGTCCCGTAGCGCCATGGATTTTTCCGCCTGCAAAAAGCAGGCGTAAAAATCACCATGGCGCTACGGGAACTCGTACTCTGGCGGAAAGGGGCGCCATGGTTTACGCCGGCGTAAACCCCTTTCCGCCAGGGTCGTAATGAGGGCCAATGTGTGTTACATTTTATTTGTAGTATACCCAGCATATATACGCCATCTTCTTCTGAGCACTAGCTCTCACATTCTGCATTGCCACAGGTCTTCCTGGTGTGTCAAACGGATCAATTTCAGCTGACCGCCTCGGTGGTGCTGGCTGTACATTAGGGAGATGAGCATTGGGGGAGCTCTCTGCTATTCAACCACCTTCTCTTGCAGATATATATCATTGTGAATTAGAGCAGTGAGTGATGTCTCTTGCAGCGTGCAAACTATTAGGTGGTTGGACTGTGAAACGGATCTCGTGGAGGTACATTGTCCCGTCCTAGTATTTCCAACATGCATAATAAGCTGCAGGTCTGCATCAAACAATGACTACAAGCAAGAGTCTTTATCATCCATGTATAACCGAGATAGCAGATAACAGATATCGCAAGTGGGCCCATGTCAGGCGTGAGATGCTGACCGGGCCTCATCATGAGTTGGGCTGTAACCCCGGCGGTAATAGCATTACCGCCAACCCCCCGGCGCTATTGGCGACGGATCACGGGTTTGGTGGAACGGTAACTTCCCATTCCCCAATGGGCCCATTCGGGAATTCCCTATTCCCCATTGGGCCCAATGGGGAATGTTCGGCGCTATTACCTCTGGCGGTAATAGCACAGAAAATCAGCAAAATCGCCGCAGATTTGCCCCCAGCTTAGAGCTGGGGGTAAATCCGCCGAGCCCATGATTTGGCGGACCCTTAAATGCGGCGTAATAGCGTTACCGCCGCATTTAAGGGTTACTGCCAAACTCGTGATGAGGCAGTCCACAGTGTTGATATATAGGCTCCTGCTGTCCGGACTTTATACTGTGAATATAAAACTCAAAATTCTGTGCAAGAATCTAGAACAGAGTTTGCCAAAAACTCAATGCTTGAACTTCTAAACCCGTCCATGGAATAACTTAAGATCTTTGTGTCTGTATATTTTATTGTGTATTTTAAAACAGAAGTGTAAATAAGCATCACTTCGGGCTTCATCAAATGTTGGGCTCTTGGATGTCCACCCACCTCTCCATGCAGAAAATATGGCATTTGAAACCCACGCACAGAGCTCTAGTTTAGCCAATGACAGCTGTGCAGAAATGTAGTATGTCGGTGCAAGTCTAATAGTGTGAATAGCTGAAAGTCTAAACATTTAAAAACATGAAACCCAAACACAATTGGGCTTAAAGCCTGGGTCTCCAGATGCCCAATCTGTCATCCGAGGGACTTTTGCAAATTACTCTACCTAACCTTAATAAACCTTATTTTCCCTGACTGTGAAAATGGAGATCAGAAGCGAATCAACTAAGTTTGTACTTTACAAGAAACCTCACACGTACATGGTTTACCATGCTCGTCCTTTTTGCATAGACTTGCATAATAGCCTGATACTTAAGGGGTTAAGGTGCTCTTATGGAGTCCCCTTCTTTCATGTCGGTTGGCCTCGCTATGGGTGGCGGTTGAAGCAAGGAGGGGAGGATATTGATGGGATAGCGGGAGAGGTAGATGCAAAACGTGTTGTGCTGATGGGTGCAGCTAGGCAATGTGGAGGAAAATGTAGTTGCATGTAATAAAAGTTTAAAAGGATGTTGATTGAAATGTAGTTGTCCATGAATTCAAATAAAACTGAGAAAGCACACTGATTCAAACAAACTGGGCCTTATATTCAGTTCACCGGCCTGGTATAGTCTATAAATAAATAAACAATACAAAAGACAGACTCCATTTTGAGCTACATAAATACTTGGAAACTTGGCTTGCAAAGGCAGTGTTTTACCAGCATGCCACCTAGGTGCGCCTCAGCACACGTTTATGTAACCTCGCTCATTCTGCCAAGGGGATGGTGATGTATCGAGTGAAACCACTTCAAATGGCTAGTGATAAGAAAGTATGTGCTTTAATTGAATAATGAATGCACATCTGTGCTGGTATCTCGTGAAGGCGCCAGGAGTAACCTTGGAAGACCAAGGCATGTCCCCCTCCGCAAAGAGGGCCATTGTACGAATTGGAAGGAGTACAATTTTCCCTCATCAAGTCATAACATTTTCTGCTGGCTGCATGTCTTGAAAAATCTATGGGCCTCATTACGAGTTTGGCGGTAAGTGGTACAGCTGAAGAAGATTTGCCTCCAGGAAACTCCTGGAGGTGAACTCTCCAACTCACCGCCAAAAAATCATCCGTGGAATTATCACAGTGTTAATTCTGCCACAGTAATTCTGACAAAAAAAGCTCCTTTGAGTTCAATGGACTCAAATTAAATGGAGAATTATACCACCACCACCAGTTGTAATCCAGAGCAAATTCCATCGGGCCTTGTGGCTTTAGCAGTAATTCATGTGGGTGGTATTCCAGCAGATTTAATGCCGGGACACGGCCCAACTCGTAATGAGGCCCAGTGTAAGTTGGATGGGGTGGTGGATAACACAATTTGTGTTTTCTGTTTCTATGTTCACTCGGCATTACTGCGATCAAATATTCACCTGAGATTCGAGTTCTCAATTAGATTTCCTCCTACATAAGTATTTGAGACACAAGTGCTATTCTGCTTCTATGGACTTGGCACAGCCTCTTGGGAGTGTGTAAACCGAATGGGAGAGCCCGAGATCTGATAGACTACAAGGCTTTGGGTCTAGTTACTAGTTGCTGATGTTGTGGAGTGTGATGGCTAAAGTGGAGACATGCTCTGACACAGCTCATAGCGCGATTAGTGTTGATGTGATGACAGCTGTGTGATGTTCATTTGTGGGGGTGGTGTAAGGTGGTGAAAGATCTTAGAGGGGAGTCGGTGAGTCGAGGGGAAGAGGGCATTTGGCCTTACAAGGCAGAACAACACTGTCTACTCCGTGCACTCTTACCAGTGCTATCGTGTAAAACGTCCTGTTGATTTTCTCACATTGCCAATGTGTGTGTGTGTGTATATATATATATATTTATTTATAAAAACACACACACATATATGTGTGTATATATATCTTGGATTATTCTACACCATGTGCAACAAGTATTTGAACATGGGCAGACGAGAAGATGAGGGAAGATAACAGTATGGAGACTCCACTATTACCATAAGCTACAGGCTAGAGTTTATGGGAAGGAAAGGGTTTGGGTTCAGAGGAAGGGCTGCTTGAAACATGAGGACTCCATGCACCCATTTAATCTTCCTTACCATATTAGTTGGCTGGCTGAAAGCTGCCTCAAACCTCACTCTAACGCCTTGTGTGTTGTGCTGTGTGGCCTCTGGGACCCTTTCCTGTTGGGACAAAGCCTTTTGGGGAATCGAATAGCGTTTGGCAGGTATTTATGAGGTGATCAGGACAAGCAGCAGAATCCCCGGTCATTTCTTCCAAAGGTCAATCCAAGTGTCTCCCACAAGCCTTAAACTCCTCTCACACAGTGCACATGGCCACAGGCCAAAGGGACATCCCCACCACCACCAGAAATGCACACTGGCCTGGTGTTGCTGCTGCTCCATATCTCCAATTTCATAATGATGCTGAAATGCTGTAGAGGGTTGAGGATTAAGTGAATAGCATCAAAGATAAAAGGGGGACTGGAGATTCCTCAAAGTGCCCCACAAAGCTGGGTCTACCATCCCTTGGCCAAAAGGTGGTGCAACGGCCATAGGAAAGTGAAGGGAAGTATAATCATAGTGAAAGAAAGGGCGCCTGGGCGGGGAGGAAAGGATATAACCGCAGTGCCAATGCAGTATCTCTGGCACCTTGCTTGGTAATGATCTCTGCCACAACTTCTTGGAGAGCTTTGTGCAGCAGCTAAATATTGAAACCAGGGCAGGGGAACATCTGCAGATTTCATCTGATTTGAGGGGCTGTCCTTCCCAAGATCAGGGGGTGCAGTCAGGGATTATGATATAGACAAGGTGTGAGGTGTCCCCACTGGTAATCTCCTGCAAGGTATTGCCTCATCCATTCAAAGCTGCTTGCCCTACAAATGGGAGACGAAAAGAGAGAGGCAGCACCTTTCTGAAGTAAGCTGGGGTTGACTAATTTGTGTTCTAATGTGTACACTTTTATGTAATTTGGTATGCGCACAGCACCCTCACCCCCTTCTATCCAAGACCTGTGCCTGGCATCATGTCTCCCCACACATTGCAACACAAAACCCATTCCTGGCGTCCAGCAAACCCAAACCCCATTTCCCAACCTGTGAAATGCCTAGGTTTGTGGAAGACACCATTTTTCAATTTGCAATGGTAAAATCAGTAGCGTACTTCCTATCTTCCCCACAGATATGACACGTTATTAATTATTACTTCATATTACTTTTAACGCGCAACATGCCCATAGGCCTCAGTGCACACAAAGAAGACAGACCATCATAGAACCAATACAAGAGTCCCAAACCAAGAGACCGAATGTAAAAGGGGCAGGCTAGTCCTTGGAGTTAAAGAAGTGGGGTGTTATGGCCTGTTTAAAGCTGATGAGGCATGAGATGGCCCGTATATCAGAGGCACGCAAGCTCCACAAGCCTGGTGCACAAGCACCAAAGCCTGTGCCACCAATGTTTTTTCAGCTTGATCCGAGGGGGAAAATGTTTATTGCTACCGTTAGAGCAAAGGGTTCTGATGACATTAGCTTTGCGCAGCTCTTTCGACAAATAATTAGGTGCTTTTCCAGATAGACATCTATGAGTAAGAGATAACATTTTAGGGGATATCCGATGGCGGACACGCAACCATTGGAGCGATCTTCTAGCCACTAAAACATGATAATTCCTCCCCAACCCACAAAAGACTCTAATCACTCCATTTTGAGCGACCTGCAAGGTTTTCAGACTGGCTTTCGCGGTGCCCACCAGTAGGCTGTTACAGTCATCGATTTTTGATTCGATTAGGGCGTATTCCAAGAGTGACATGTTGGTTTTTGACAGCTTCGGCTTAATTTGTCAAAGCAGTTTTGTGGTGTAGGCACAGGAGGCTTTAACATGTGCAACATGTTTTTTCATTACGAGACAAGACTCCAGATAGACTTGTAATGTTTTCACAAATGGATCAACTGTGATAACACAATTGGCTATTTTAAACTGGCCATAATTAGCGTCCTGTTTATGCATATGGTGAACCGAGCCCCCAAGCATCAGCTCGGTCTGGTTTGTTATTAAGGGCTAGGGAGTTAATGGCCATCCAGTTTTGAATCAATCCATATGTGTGATTGCTATAGGTGGTCTCCAAGTCATATTTCCCTGTGAGCTCGAAGATCAGTTGGATATCGTTGGCGTAGTTGGTATGTTTGACTCTGACATTATGCAATAGATCGAAAAGAGGGCATGTGCATATGTTAAAGAGGGTAGAAGAGAGACAAGCACCCTGGGGTACGCCGCAAGACAATAGCTCAGTGGGTGGCTTAAATTCGCCGACGGATACCTGTCCAGTCCAGGGGTCGAGGAAAGAAGCCATCCAAGATATGAAGGATTCTGAACAGTTGGCAATCTCATTTAGCCTTTCCAACAACACAGAATGGTCAGCTAATTGATTGCGGCCAAAAGGCCGAGAAGCAACTAGCAGCGCTGCCCCGTCAACGATCTCAACCAAATTAGCCCGTAAGTCTAATATGGCAGTCTCTCTACCATGCCGGGAGTGAAAGCCTGATTGCCGAGCAGATGATTGGTGTAATTGCAGATATGCAGTCCTCTGAAGAATTTTTAAAAGAATCTGGACATTTGTGATTGGACACTAGTTGCCTGTAGCCTCCAGATCAAGGGACTCCTTCTTGAGAATGGGCGTTATTAACACATCCTTCAGGTAAGATGGAACAACCCCAGAAGAGAAGGAGGCAGTACAACTATTAGTAACAAGAGGGGCTACGCAAACCTATCAAGGTTTTAATAATGCTGGCAGGACAAGAATCACCAGCACAGTATGTGGTTTCAGTCCCTGAACTATCTTAACAATCTCAACTTCCGTAACTTGATGCAATGGAAATTTAGATGGAACAGGGGAACAGAAAACCAGTCCATTGTGATCAGGTAAAGGAGAGGTCAAAAGGGCGTGTAATCCTGTTTGCCGCGTCTTAATAGCAACCTGGTGTAACTCGATTTTCCTAGAAAATTAATTCTTGATGTTTATGCACCAAGAATCACTTTGTTGTCCGTAGCACCAGCCACCTTTTTACCTTCCAGTACTTTGACGATGGAAAACAATTCACTCTGACTAGACTTAGCGCAGCTATGCTTCTGTTACAGTTGTTCTTCTTAGAGAAAAGAATAACCTTTTGTTAACTTGAAGCCACGTGCCAATATGTCGATAATATTTCCTGGCAAGGATCATTCCTCCAGAGTCTCTCGCATTGTCTTTTAATGTTTCTGTGCATAACAACATCAGCGGTGAACCATGTCTTGCAGAGAACTTCACTCTTAGCGATCTTGACGGGCTAGGGTTGACATGAACAGGGGCTAGGGTGTTAACGATGCTCGAAGCGGTGTCAATAAACTGGTGGACTAAAGCATTCATATCATTAGAAGGTACCCTCTTAGAAAGCATAGGCTGAGCGAGTTTAGCAAAAGCCTCCAGTGAGGCCTTTCTAAGGCTTCTCACCCCTAGTGACAACTCTGCGGTGGGAATTCACTTTATTGCAAGAACCAGGGAGAAGACGGAGGAAGGAAATCGATCAGTGGTCTGACGATGGGCATGATGAAATAGGAAGGGAGTTAACCAAAAAGGTTGTGAGTTACCATCCAATCGAGGACATTGCCCTCTTCGTGAGTGGGGCGATCAATATTTAAGATGAACCGCATGGCATAGAGAGAGGAAAGAAGTGTTTCAGCATCGTGGTCAGTGTGGTTATGGGCCCAGAGATTAAAACCACTATGAGGATGATCATATGGGTGGATAATTTAAGAAAATCTCCTAACATCGTCCAAAATTGTTCCTCAAAAAGAGGGGTGCTGCCTGGGGTTCAATATGCAACCAAAACCCAGATAGTTGTGTTAGAATCTATTTGAAGTTTAAGCGTAAAATGCTCACAAATGTAAAATGGGTTTATCACACCTGCATTGCGATTTAAGCCCCAGAACAATGACCAACTATGGCTGGTCCTAACCATGGCAAATATCAGCATGTACATCAATATTAGCACTGAAATGAGCAATAGCGTCAATGTAGCACCCGTCTCATGATATGCAATGTTATGATATGACATATTATGTCATGTCATGATACATTGCAATGAAAAATGCCACATGAGCCCCAAATATTATGGACAGGAAGCTGCCATTGGAGAGAATCTGCTAGTGCAGCTGAACCTAATGACAGGAAGCGTGATGAGACACAGGACCATCACACTTTTCCAAATAAGTATTCCTTTAGGGGGACAGCAATGCGGGGAGAACTGCTACCAGAGGCAGGTCTGCTCTCATTCAAGATTCATTTTATTGTGCGGTGAAGAATAAGACACCACCGGTCTGTGCTTTTTGTGATGTTTTGTCGAGGGCAAAACTTCCCTTGGATATCAAATGGGGCCCATTTGTGAACCAAAGGGATTCAATTCTCAAATGAATGTGTGTAAGAATCGTTGTTATTCGAAATCTCTTTACTATTTTGCTTACTCACTCTGTAATCAACTTTTTCAAATTCTAATTTGAGCCAAACACAGGACTGGCTTATTGTTTGACACACGTGTATTGCTATTATGTGCTTTTTCAAGGTATCAAGCAAACATCCATTATAAAATTTAAATTATTCTTACATACATTGAAATCAAGAATTTTCCCTCTTAAATTCATGAATGGGTCCATTTGGGGTTTTAAGGGAGATTATCCCTTTTTCTTTGAAACTTTCTTTGCTGACCCTTTTGCAGCTGTGATAGTAACTTAACCTGCTTGCCTTTTCACTAACTTGATGTAGACATTTCCTTGTCTTTACCTTATTCTGAAATTGGATGTCATCTTCATAAATACAACACAATTTTAAAATATATGCTTACTTAAATCCATTTGGAATGTTATAATGAATTATAATTATAATTGTTCTTTTGTAACGCGCGATCGGGATTCAAACGTGTGTTGCGCTGCGTTGTCGTGCTTCCAAGCCAAACACATTGTCCTACGCTATTCTTCCTCCCCAATGTTGGCCCTCATTGGGTTGTGAACCCTCTCACTTTTCTTTGTGCGCCCCCACTAAGGGCTAACAGTCTTGTTCCACTGTTGGGCAGCCAGTGTCAGCGCTCTGACCGAGAGGCAGGACCAGTCCTCTGATCTTGGCTATCTGGCCCCGGGGAGGCTCCACAGCCTGCCAACTTGCAAGAATTGAACCAGGCGCCCCATGGACAGATGTCTGTCTTGTCAATGAGATCCTGCAAATCCTTTGAAATTGTGCAGAGTGAAACCCCTTAAAGTGTTTTCCCGTCAGAGACCAACAGAAGAGTCTGTGACCCCTATACACAAAGGTCTGCCACAATGTACAAAGGCCTACCTTTGCAGATCATCCACCTTTAGTTTTTGTTTGGTACCAGATGTCTCTTAGCAGCACCATGAAGTGGTGCTTCTCGCACTCTGGCTGTTGCTTAAAGCATTGTCTTGGGATAGCAGCCATTTCGACGCTCGTCTTGTGGTGAAGACAGTTTAGTTATTTGACATTGTCTAGACCAGAGGTCTGCAACCTTTGGCTCTGACTATGTTTTGGACTACAGCTCCCATAAACCCTAGCCATTATAGTCAGTGGCTAAAAAGTGTAGGAATTGTAGTACAAAACATATGGAGAGCAAAAGGTTGAAGACCACTGGATTAAGGTGTAACAGTGGACACTGGATTAAGGTGGTAACGTGCCAAAATGGCACTCTGCCCAGTTAGAGATGACCCTTCACTTCTGAAGTATGTATTTGACATAATACCAATAATGATTACAGTTATTGAAAAGCTGAATGTTGTTTATTAAACATATTACAATTCCATCTATGTGCTGTATTGTAATCTAAGCCCCCCTAACTGCATCCTACAATGTGCAACCTGAGACTTCAGCAGTGCTAACAAACGTGAACAAGGTTCCCCTGGTAGCCCCTTGTTTGGCTTCAGATTAGGTGTTGGGGATGCAGGGGTAGCAGGGGTATCAGCAAACTGCCACCTTTGCACATACAGAGAGTGTCCGTGTCCGGGGACTTCCATCCACTGGTATTGGAAGAAACTCTGTGTCAGTGTGATGCTTGTTTAGCCATCTTTCGCCGGTCCATTGGTCTCGAGCAGAGGGAGAGGATTTAAGAAAAGAACAATTGCCATGCATGGTTGAGATCAGCAGAGAAAGGGCCTCATTATGAGTTGGACAGTATCCCGGCTGTAATACCGCCTGACTGTAATAATGTTAGCACGCACCGGTCTGGTGGTATTACAGCTGGATCACGAGTTGGGCATTAACGATAAATCCCCATTCCCCATTGGGTCCATTGGATCCAATGGGGCCTTTTGCAGAGCTAATACTGTGCGCTAATACAGGCAGCGGTAATACTGCTGAAAACAGGGCTCTAAATGAAAGATGAAGGTAAAACAGCCCATTTAGTGCCCAACTCGTGATAGGTCCAGCCCTTACATGCAGCAGTAATGCCGTTACTGCCTCATTCAAGGGCTACAGCCCAACTAGTGATGAGGCCCAAAGTGTGCAGACACTTTAGGAGATTGATAAAGTTTAACACAATCCATCTAGGCACTTCACAGTACTAAAATGATTTTCTTCATCTGCATAATAGGATATTTTTTGCAGTGTTCTCATGTAGCGCTAAGCACGCTGCCATTTATTTGCTTCATAGCAGGTTGTGGCACTGTAAACAAATGAGCCTAATGCAGCTAAGGAACATTCAGATCAAGAGTGAGCATTAACACAACCAATGGTTGCCTGTTCGGGGTACTTAAATATGTGGGGTGCAATCACAGGCCCCAAACCATGAAACTGAAGGGCCATGGAAAAGACATGGGGCCTCATACGTATGCCGGTCTGCCTGCCAGAGCCTCCGTGCCTGACTGCACTGACCCTGCCGGACACCGTGGCCATGGTAGGCAGACCGTCATGGAAGCACCGGCGCCTTTAACAACGGTGCCGGTGCTTCTGTGTTCCCCATGCCCATAGATTCCTATGGGCATGGGGAACAACATTTTTCACCTGCCCCTGACTTTCCGGGACGCCGAGGTTGTAATCTCCCGGTGGCACAGGGAAGTGAGGCACTGGTAAATATTTACGGGTCTGGTGGCAACCCACCGGTAGTACAGGCACGGTTACCACCAGACCCGTATTGAGGCCCAATGTGCGTGTAAACAAGATGTTCACACGCACATTGGGCCTTAACAAGACAAGACAAGAATATTATGCTTCACATGCAAAATACCTGGATCACATGAAGATTTCATTTACCCCCAAGGCAGACCCTTTTGGCTTGTTGTTGGGCAAACTTCACAAAGAACTCTCCACTGCAAGACTGATTTTTACATCCACCACCTATTTACAACTGCAATAAAGTGTGGCTGCTAAGAGATGTTGAAAACAGACTTTCCCTGAACTTGTGTCTTTGAAAGGGCAGTTCTGAGCAGGCCAAATGCTCTGGCGGGTGCATGTCCAGAATGTACGTGGGAGGTGAACACAGAGGCTATAATCAAAGCTGAACTCTGAAAAGAAAAATAATACAATAAAATAGAAGCTTTTCGGATCAAAAAGTGGTTCCCTTCAGAAAAGAAGACCATATGCCAGGTGTC
The DNA here is from genome assembly GCF_040938575.1 of Ambystoma mexicanum. Lineage (NCBI taxonomy): Eukaryota > Metazoa > Chordata > Amphibia > Caudata > Ambystomatidae > Ambystoma > Ambystoma mexicanum. Next base: position 371,006,802 of record NC_090931.1, read on the forward strand.
TGCAGTGCGGGATTTCTGTGTAGCAAATGCATCCCCCATTTATGATCTACAAACAACCACCTTCAAAGAGACTAATACAAATCTCTGGTCACAGGCTGGCTCAGAGTGGCAAATGACAAATGGCTTGAAGGAAGTAAAGCTCCAATCTGCATATCCCAAATATTTACCATAAATTTAAAAGAACAATTATCATTTAGGCCTTCTCCTGAGCAACCATACGTTGTACTTTCTTGATATATGTTTCAATCTTTAGGTAATTTCCAGGTGATTTTGGTGATAGAAAATGCATCCACCTGCAACTCAGGGAACTGTAATGGCCTTCTAAAATGGGTTTCTGGCTGATCTGAAAATTTTCCAAATTTGATAGTTGGTGACTGGGTGGAGCGTAAAGTTAGGAATATGGGTAATAATTTACATGTTCCTAACTGTTATGCTTTTTGTAAAAATGGCCTAAAATTGCCAAACGACCATGCTAAATGTTGCAAACCTGGCCTGTTGTTTTATTGCATTTCCCCTGATTAGCTGAATCAGAATATACACATATTATGGCAGTTGCGATATTTCTGCTCCAGACTCCTAAACCAGTCCTTACAGATGGGCTGGATTTGGACGTATAGAGAAGGCTAACTGTCCAATGCTATTTGTGAGAACTCTTGCAGGGTGCTCCCCTAGATTGTAAACTTGATGGTGTCATCACTGCTAAAGAAGGTGGATGCACTATGAGAAAGAGAGAGAGAAAGAGCTGCTGAAACTTACCATCTGACAGCCGCAAGGAATTACCAAAGTAGATTGCATCTGGCCGGGGATGTCTATTGCTAGTCAGATCTAAAAATGCTGACTGGTATCTATGGCGAAGAGCTGGGGACAATCTTTGAGAGTGGAGTGACTTCCACACAGAGAAAGGGCAGGGCCTGAACTAATGTGGAAACCTCAAGCTCTCAGCCAGTCACATCATGTCTCCATACCCATACAACTCTGAACAATTGGGCTGAACGAGTCGTTCCTGTGGGGAGGACCAGAGTGTGGAAGCAGAGAGTGGCACACATATGGAGGTAGTGAGCAATGCCACGTCCCACATCAGATGTCTAAGCCATTGCCAGGTGGAGAGCCCATCAGCTAATCCACATACAAGCTACATGGAGGGGAACGTCTGCGTCCCCTTGGGCCAGAGAGAGAGGCTGGGAGGAGAGGGTTGTGACCTTTTATAAGGAAGGGCATGTGGCAGAAGGCTATGGGTGTCTGGAGAAGGAGTTCATTCACATATGGGTGCAGAAAGAGCAGGGAAAGGTAACAGGAGGCCAGAGGTGAGACCCAGAAGTCTGAGGAAAGTAGGAACTAGGAGACAGTGTCAATTGGGAGAACAGAAACTGGAAAGAGGCCCAGGATGCTAGGGGTTGGAGGAGAGCTAGGACAGGGAGAGAGAGAAACCTAGGAACTGAGAGAGAAAGCAAGAGAGAGAAAGAGAGTGATAAAAGGAAACAAAGAAACAAATAAAAATAAAGAAAGAAAAAACAAGAGGTTGGGGGGCAGGAGGGGAATATACTGAGTAGTCTGGCGATGTAGAACCCAGATAACTGGGGGGAGAGAGAGACCCAGGGCACTGCAGGGCGAGATAGAGCCAGGAGAGTGGAAAGAAAAGGACTCAGGAAGTTGGACGAAAGGGATTACACATTTAGCTCTGGTTACAAAGGTTTCTAAGGAGGAGTTGGTGAAAGAAGCAAAGGAGTTCCTGAGAGAAGCAATGGAGTTGGTGAGAGAAGTTAAGGTGCGTTGGTGACAGGAACCACAGAGGAGGGGAGTAAAAAGGCCTGCCCTTAATTGAAAAGTGCCTAATGATGAGGTGCCTGGATAGAAGGTGGTGAACAGTAAGCAGAGGGTGAAAGAGAGTGACGGAGGCAGGAATTAGGGAATCCCCAGGAGGAGGGGAGAGGAAGAGGAGGAGGTGACCTTCAGGGGGCAATAGAAGAACAGGAGAGGGAGGAGGCAACACATCAAGCAGGTGCAGGAGAAGCACATGGACGAAGAGGAATAGGAGGGAAGGAATAAGAGACAGTGTGCTAGGTACGAGCACAGGATAGAACATCGAGGAGGAGAGAAAGGTTGGGCTGGGAGGCGGTAGAACCAGGTTGTTGAGGGAGGGGTTGGGAGAGGCCTAGGACGGGTCCTGTAAAGACCTTAGCATGGCCTCTTCTCCACCGGCTGCTCCAGGGCTTAGTGTAAGGCCAGCTGGAGGGTGACACCCACTGCAGAGTACACAACAGGCTACATTGCAGGCTTGATACTTGGGGGTAGTGGGCCCCCCAGACACCTCTAGCTGCCTAGGAACGCCGCTGGGGTGGCTGCACACACCGTTACTTACAGACTGAAGCAGCACGGATGTGACAGCCTTTTTTGGAATTCATGATGCTTTATTTGGGTACTTACTCCCACATGTGGTTCTGTTTTTTTTTAAAGGCAGTCTGGAAGGGCCAGCGCCCCGAACAAGAACTGAAAACATTTACTTTGGACCTTTTGACCCTTCCAGACACCTTTACCAATAGATTAGGGCCACGTTGAAGTTTTTCTTTGCACGTTCTTGAGAATTTCTTGAATATTCCCTGGTCAGAAACCCTAATAACTAAGTACTAAGGCAGCGGATTCACATCCGACCTAACTTTGATCCAATCTGCACTCTAACAATACACAAAAAGGATGAAGATGAATTTACAGTGCTAGCGAAATAGCGCCCAGCTGCTGCATTATAGCAGAGAACTCAGAACACGGGCCTTATCTACTGATAAAAGCCCACATTCTTTTTTTTTATTTTTTTATTGCGATTTGGTTTGTGAATGTACCCTTTCACATTTTATAACAACATGCAATTATCGTTCAATCACAACTATAACATTTAGGAAAAACCTTCATTCAGTAATATTAAAAGAGAATGTTTGCTAAAATAACTATACATTAACACGGCCCAGTCAGTAAATGTGTGGCTGGTACTATGCAGAAAAACAATTTAGCAATAACGCTAAATCCGGCACGCCGGATTGGGTGGTAAGGGTGCCAGGGCCCATCATTAATGCCCTTTATGGATGGCCCTCGGCACAGTTACCACCCGATCCACCGGATCAGGTGTTATTGTTACTAGAACCTTGGGTTTTAAATCTGGAAACCCGGGGTACTAACAGCAATGTATTTTGTTTTAATGAACGGCTCTCATTTTCCCATTCATTCAAACAAAATACTTACTTAAGATGGCTGCCGTGGCTCTGGAAGCCGGGGCTCTGCTCCGCAGGGTATAGGAGTGCGGGGGAAGATGGCGGGGTGGAGAAGCAGCTGTCAGGCTGTTAGGAATATGCCAGAGATTATGGGATTCAGCCCACGCTCCGAGCAACCTGATTGGTTGGCTCCCCCACCATGGCTGCTAATGAGTAAAATAGATAGTATAAAGTAGTCCAATAACTCAAACATCAAAATAGATGGAATTAGTCAAATTTGCTAATTGGAAAGTGCCGAGTTAAACAGTACAATGAAACATAAAGTGACGTGTACATAAAATGCTGATGCCATGCAAAGGGGGGGCTCCACTTTACGTTTATCAAGGAAAACCTTATATTCGTATCAATTCAATTGGCATTTCCTCAATTCTACAAGCATAAAAAGTCTGTTTAAAATGATGTGCTATGGCTGTAATAAAAAATGTCTTTACCAAGTGTGCCTTCAGCCACTCAATGTATACCCTTTCTGTGTACTGAAGTCCTAATAAAAAGAAGCCTTTAAGGAAGCTAGCAGTTTTTGCTTGTGTATAGGCTTTTGACAGGCACTGCTATCATATGTCGAGGTAATAACACATTTTTTCAAACTTTTGCCATCTTATGACCAGGTAGTACTCTTCTGAGAGGGCCCAGCAAATGCCTATCCCATGTCTTCATGAATGCCAAAACTGTTGGCTTTGGCAATGCTAGTTTGACTTACCTTGATTATGACTGGTGTCTTTCTCCTTCTTTCTGCTTCAATGGTTTTGCTGGGTCACAATTTGCCCACCATGGAAATTGAAATGGGGCTCTTTCTGTGTTTAAAGAGCTTTTCTATTTTTATTTTAGCCGCAAGCCATATTTTGTATCATTTGTATAACTTGTTACCCTACATAGAGGGTTGTGCTCAGTCCACAAACGGGTTAGTAAAATAAAAAAGCACCTCATTGGCATTAGTACCCGGCGTGCCAAACTTTCATTGTAATCTAAGGTGCTTTTCCGAGCCTTACCTTATGGTAAGCCCGGTCACAATGTGCCGCATCTTCGTCTTTCCGATGAGGCCGCCATGGAAAGGGAGCCCTGTTCCATGGTGGCCATTTATTTGTTTACTTTTTTCACCTTTGGTATAATGCCCGCAATGGAAAGGGAGAAGGGACTACGTGTAGTCCCTTCTCTCCTTTCATGGCAGCCATTTTTTTGTTTACTATGGCGCCACGGAAATAGAAAACAGACTATGTTTTCCTGTCTGTAGCGGGCATTTAAAAAAAAAAAATCTGCCTGCGAAACGCAATGCGTCTCGCAACTGAAAAAAAATATTAGTACCAAGGGCTAACGGTCTAAAAAAATTGATGGAACTGACAGGCTAAAGAAGGTTTTAGAAGAATCCCTTGTTGTATACAGGAATATTTAGGCGATAACACCCAGGTCAGCAGGCCATACTGGCCAGTACGGCTGAGCAATGTGTGTAATAGCACCATTCATGCACACTTCACACCTGCCAATGGAACCCATGCACTGATTATTGATACATTGATGGCCGGCATTAAACCCATGCACTGATTATTGATACATTGACGGCAGCCATGAAGCCCATGAACTGTTTACTGATACATTGATGGCAGTGCATGAAACTATGCACCGTTTACTGATACATTGATGGCAGTGTATGAAATCGATGCACCGTTTACTGATACATTGACGGCAGTGCATGAAACCTATGCACTGATTACTGATACATTGATGGCACTGCATGAAACCCATTCACTGATTACTGATACATAGTGCATGTAACCCATACACTGCTTATTGATACATTGATGGCAGGCATGAAACCCATGGACTAATGACTGATACATTGAAGGCAGGCATGTCTTTTCATGTGTTAAGTTAGACCAGAGCCATCAGAAGTGCATCTAACACGGGAGAGCTCTACTGTTGCGTTTACTGTTCTGAAATGGTCGCGAAGATTCTTTTTAAGCGATTCATTTATGGTAATTCCCGGGCATACAGAAATTAAGAGTTACAACAATAATACCAATAATACCTATGTTTCAAATTTAAATAATAGTTCTAAAGTTGATATGTATCATATCCGTCTGGGATTTTCCCAAGAACATGCTGTGACTTGCAGGCACATACTTACAGAGCCCTTAAGTTTCCTGTGACCATGCCTGAGCACGCTATAAAGCCTTATTTTGCTTGGAATTCTGGGACTTGTAGTTTTCCCCATCTTTCAAATGGGAAAGACAAAGCTACACCTGCCAGAATCCAAAAGGAATAAAAATAGGACTTGATGGCCTTATACAGGCGGCCACTAGAAACTTGAGAGCTCTGCACTTACAATGGGAAAACAAAACTGCAAATCCCAGAATGCAGTGGGAAGAACCAGAACAAGTTTGAGGTGTCACACGGGACATCAAGCAACTTGGAAGCTATGTTAAATGCATGTTTTACTTGCCTAAAAAGACCCCAATTGACAATGAGAACTGCTCTGTTTACACCCTGAAAAATCCCTATACCCCAAATTTCCAAAAGTAAGGGGTAAAACGCTTCCCCTCAAACTCATATCTGGAGCCCTGGATACACTACAGAAGCACACAAACATATATTATACATTACTCAGTGTTCGAAGTGAGCGGGGTCGGTTGGGAGTGGTGCTCCTCTACTTTTTTTTTTTTTTAGGGTTTACTGTTCTTATGCTTTATCTGAAAAAGAAACCGTTCCGGAACAGTTTCGTTTTCAAATAAAAGTGTTGGAAGATGGCGAAGCTTGCACTTCAGTGCACTGTACTGATCATTCCATTAAACAGCAGGTGTGTTTGTTTGGGGGTTTGGATTGCGTGTCGGAGGGTGTGGTGATGGGGTTTGTGGGGGAGGAGGGCAGGCCAGCAGGGAACATAGTTCCACTACTTCTTTTCGTACACTTGGACCACTGACATTACTATTTACCCTTGGTATCTTGCGCGTCTCCACGCCTCCCCCCACCTGTTCTCCTTCACCCATTTCTACAGCTGGCAGGTCTTGAAAGCTAGCCCTGTCCCCCCTGCCCCCGCGCTGTTATTAGTAACAGCAAAGGTTACTCTTGGGAACAGCGTATGATCCTGACGCAGGGCTGGGACTTGTGGAACTGGTTTCTGGTGCAGTAAACACGGCGCGCAGGCCGAAACTCGTCGAGAAGTCTCACCCGCAGCATTTCTCCTGTGCACGGGCCGTGCTCGAATCAGAGGTCTCAAGATCATTTGGCCCACTCGAGGGAGGTGCGAGGATTGTAGGTCGCAAGCAGTGCACTCAAGTTTGCCATTGCCATCCTTGAGAAGGCCCTCCAGTTCCCTTTGCCATTTGACATTTAGTAAAACTACAGGTGCCAGAATTCCAAGCAAAAACAGGACCGATTGGCTTTCTCACCCATGGCCACAGGAAGCATGAGAGCTGTGCACACTCTAATGCTTTAACCAATGATTGATGGTTACAGGCTGTTACATTATGTTATGAAGAAATTATTGTAGTAGGTGTGAGACTGCAAAGACCAAGCGTGAGACTGTGTTTCAAGCTGAGTGACTCCTGTGCTATGCGAGTGAGATTACAGAGCTCTGGAGTGTCCCCTTGCAATGCGTTACAAAGCCATTAAGACCCGTTTTTTCGCCTTTTGATTCTGGGACTTGTTTTTCTCTTTCCCATTTGAAATTTAAAGTTGCAGAATTCCAAGCAAAAATAGGACGGGGTGGCCTTCTCAATCACGGCCATGGGAAATGTGAGCGCTCTGAGAATAGGCTGGAAGCTATGAGATTGACACGTGTGAGAAGGAGCTCCAATCTGTAAAAACGTGTCCAGCCTGTGGAAGTTATATCCAGTGAGGAGGCTGTGTTCCGTGCTGTGAGACCCACACCCAACGAGTGAACCTGTGCAATGAGTGACTCTGCCCCAAAATGTGGGACCTAAGCTAAATGAGTGCGACTGAGATCCAATCCATGTCTCATCCATATTGAGCAAGATCATTTTTTAATTTTTTATTTATTTAAATATATAAAGCGCCCAGAAGCCCTGGGGCATCGTGACGCTATTACAGGATACTTGCTTAGGCGAAACAGTTTACATGGTGTGATACAGTAGTATGCTACGAGCAGCTAGACACACGCCCTTTGAGTGAGACTGTGCTCCAAGCGGTGGCTGTGTTCCATGCTGTGAGACCCACACCCAATGAGTGAGACTGTGCAGTGACTGCCCCAAGATGTGGGATTTATTCTAAATGAGTGTGACTGTGTTCCAACCTACGTCTCATTGAGCAAGATCGTGCTTCGAGCAGCGAGACTCACGCCCTTTGAGTGAGACTGTGCTCCAAGCAGTGGCTGTGTTCCGTGCTGTGAGACCCACACCCAATGAGTGACACTGTGCAGTGAGTGACTCTGCCCCAATATGTGGGACTTAAGCTAAATGAGCATGACTGAGCTCCAATCCATGTCTCATCCATATTGAGCAAGATCATTTTTTATTTTTTTATTTATTTAAATATATAGAGCGCCCAGAAGCCCTGGGGCATCGTGACGCTATTACAGGATACTTGCTTAGGCGAAACAGTTTACATGGTGTGATACAGTAGTATGCTACGAGCAGCTAGACACACGCCCTTTGAGTGAGACTGTGCTCCAAGCGGTGGCTGTGTTCCATGCTGTGAGACCCACACCCAATGAGTGACACTGTGCAGTGAGTGACTCTGCCCCAATATGTGGGACTTAAGCTAAATGAGCATGACTGAGCTCCAATCCATGTCTCATCCATATTGAGCAAAATCATTTTTTATTTTATTTATTTATTTATTTGAATTTATAAAGCGTGCAGCGGCCCTGGGGCATCGCGGAGCTGTTACAGGATACTTGCTTGGGCGAAACAGTTTACATGGTGTGATACAGTAGTATGCCACGAGCAGCGAGACTCACGCCCTTTGAGTGAGACTGTGCTCCAAGCGGTGGCTGTGTTCCATGCTGTGAGACCCACACCCAACGAGACTGTGCAGTGACTGCCCCAAGATGTGGGACTTAATGAGGGTGACTGTGTTTCAATCTATTTCTCATCCATATTGAGCAAAATCGTGCTTCGAGCAGCGAGACTCGCGCCCTTTCTGTGAGACGTTGCTGAAAGCTGTGACACACACACAGATCGAGCAGCGAGACTGTGCTGAAAGCTGCGACACGTTCACAGATCGAGCAGTGAGACTCACGCCCTTTCAGCGAGACGGTGCCGAAAGCTGTGACACGCACACAGATCGAGCAACGAGACTCATGCCCTTTCAGCGAGACGGTGCCGAAAGCTGTGACACGCACACAGATCGAGCAGCGAGAACGGTGCTGAAAGCTGTGACACAGTGCTGCAAGCCGTGACACGAACACAGAGCTCGCAGGTTTCCCATGGCCATGCGTGAGAAAGCCACACAGTCCTGTTTTTGCTTTGAATACTGGGAGTTTTACTGAATTTCAAATGGTAAAGAAAAAGCAACAGGTACTAGAATCCAAAGGTAACACATAGGGCTGGGTGGCCTTCTCGCGCACGTCAGCAGTAACCGTGAGAGCTCTGACTGCACAGTGAGTGATTTTGCTGTGAAACAGACCCAATGCGCGATATTATGCATCACACTGCTAGACTCCTGCTAAAGGAGCCTGTGCTCGAATCTATGACTCCGACATAGTGAACAAGATCGTGCTCCAAGCAGTGAGACTCGTTCTGCAGTGTGTGCGCCCAAGCGGTGCAACTCACGCCGCATGAGTGAGGATTTGCTCCACCCTGTGTGACTAAATGTGCACAGAACGCTCACATTTCCCAACAGATTGTCTATATCTTTAAAAATAAAAAAAACATTTGAATTTTGGGATTTGTACCCTTCCATTTATAATGAAATTGACAAATTAAAAAGTTCCCGAATTTCAAGAAAGAAACGGGAGTGTTTTTTCTTTTTCACACGTGGAACTGGGAAATTCCAGAGGTCTGTGTGCAGTGAGAATTTGCTCCGAGCTGTGACCACCTACCGGCATCCCCCACTCTGGTGGTTTAGTCCTGTTATTTACTTAAAATTCTGGCACTCAGAGATGGATTAGGAACCAAAAGAGGCCATGGAAATAATTCTGAAAGTGGACCCAATTCCAAATTTTGAGCAAGCCCACCCCTTTTCCTATGGTCACGTTTGGAAACACCTACACAAAAGTGGCCCAGGGTGCAGAGGCCTACAGGCCAGTCTCCAGAGTTCCCTGTAGGCCAGTCCACCCCTGCTGGCAATCATGGTCCCAGATTGACCATTTTAAATCCAGGACTTCAAGTACCATAATGCAGACAAATGGACTCAGCCAGCAGCATCTCGCAAATGGAACACGACACGCGGCCATGTATTGTCAAACCGGATATTAAATTATGCCTCTTATTACAAACGATTTGTATGTATATTGGCCTATGACAAGTTGCTTAAAAATTGTACGCGAATAACTCTCTGCGGCAAGGTCTTGACCTTAGAAATTGATGTAAGCTGCCATCTTGAATCAAGCCTCCATTTTAGGTTAGAAACCGCCATTTTGGGGTTTTATACAAAGTCACCCTGTAATCTAAAATGGTTGTCTCGTGTGTCCTTGTTCTTGCCTTAACCTCTCCAACCTCTGTAGGGGAGTTAATGTCCAACCTGCCCTCAGGCTACATGTTATGGTCATGTAGATCTTGTCCTTTGTTGACCTCAGGAGCAGGGGATTACTTGAATTAGCAATGTTAAACTACAAGCAAACAAGAACAGTAATGCTATCCGAATATAATATGCGAAACATTGTTTGGTCTGTATTAAAGCAATATATAAAGAGTGTAAATGTTAAATTGAAGAATAATGGAGTGTGTTAGTAAATGTATTGAAAGAAGTAAACCACAAGCACGGGATATGTAAATTAGGAAAGTGAACCTGGCGTGACCCTAGCCCAGTGCATGATTAACCTGTAAAGGGGCTGGACATCATTTTACAAATTGTATAAATGCGTCGATGTCCATCTAGGAAATTCTGTCACTGCTTACATTGAACCCTGCTGATGGTCTCTGTGATGTATTGACGGCCAAATAGCTATTTGTGTACTTTGTTGAATACGGTTCAGTTTTGTAATAAAGATTCTGGGAATCTTTATAAGCCTGTGTCGGTGTATTTTCCTTTGCTCGGTCTGACAGCCGTAATATTGTATTTTTTCTGATTCCACAGTATGGCACTGTGACTTCCGCATTGCTCATTGAGTCTGCCCTCCAGGCTGTTCTACTCAAGCCCCATGAGCGAAGATGTACTCCACACTGGGAAGGTCACACCCAGGGCGTGATTCCGCTCCTAGCTCAGAGACTCACCCCCTTTGAGTGAAAGTGTGATGCAAGCTGTGAAACTCACTCAAATTGCGTGAGACTGTACTCTAAGCAGTGAGACTGAAAACCAGTGGGACTTTAATCCAATGTTGAAGGTTTCTGGACATGTCAGAGGAAAGGTAAATGGTGACATGGGTGAAAGGAGGGGCGAGGAAGCAACGATGCATGACGTACCGACGAATACCTACGTTTCAGCGGGTAAAGCCGGGAAAACAGACTGCAGCCAGTCATTAATGGGCAGAAAATGTGGAATCCAGAGCCAATGAGTGAGGTCATTGGAATTGTGAGCATTTTAGGTTCACCCACTGACTAAAAAACTGTATGTTTTCCCTTTTCATTTGCTTCCTGCATATAAGCCGCGGGCACTCCTCCCCCAGTTCTTTTTTTTATAATGCTCACAAGACCCTCTTCCTGTTTCATGGGCTCAGTACACATAGGTTATGTTATGTTACTTGGCATTTATATAGCGCCTTATGTATCACTGGTATGACTTCAAAGCGCTGGTAGGTTGAACGCCCTCGGGAACCGTAGTTCAAGTCAGTAGAGAGAAGGAGTGTCGTATGGTGCGTGGGTGCACCGGATATGTGTGCAGCTGGTGTGGTTGTTGGATGTTGGATGATAGCTGCTTTATAGCGATAGGTGTGGTGTTGATGAAATCATTTGGATGTGTTCAGCAGCCTGGAGGGTGGACACCCAGACTGGTTTCTGTCTGCGTTAGGCCTGAGGAACGCCTAAGCTAGCCGGAATGTGCTCAGCTAGCTGCGTTTTATTAGGGTGATGAGGTGTTTGTGGGGTCGTCTTCGTATGCCTCATTTACCCTTCCCAATTCCTCCCATTTTCTAATGTTCAAATTAGAAATGTTGTAAAAAATCGACACACATAAAAAGAAAGCTGTTGTGCAATGGGTACATTTTCATGTTTTCATTAAAAAACGTGTTTCAAATGTCATTGTAATTTCTAAATATGCAACTACATTTTGATAATTATATATATATTTCTGCTTTGAAATTGTGTACTGTGTATCGCTGTTTATTTGTACATCTTGTAGAGGGCGGGGGGTGGGGGGGATAATGTTTTCCAAGGGAGCAGCTATTGAAAGTTAAAGTGGAGAAGAGGAGAAGGGGAGAGATGGAGGGAGAGAATGAATGAATGCAATTTGCAGGGGCTGGTAATAAATCTAACAGAACAGTGAATTGTGATTGTGACTCCAAAGCCTGCCGAGAACATGTGAACCTAACAAATCGATGGATTGTGATACTGAAACTGAGGCATTCTGGGACTTGTAGTGCGCCGAAGAAAAACGTTTAATTGTAACATTGAAATTAAACCGTAAGGCATGATCGAACATGCAGGGAACATTGCCCGCAGGGTACTGTGATCCAGCGAATAACCTATGCTGAAACTTGCAGTGAATGTACCAGACAGTGGGCCTCATTACGACCCTGGCGCTAAGGGATTACCGGTACCGGTAAGGGTACCCGTACCGGTAATCCCTTAGCACCTGATTACCAGGTCCCTTTGCGGGTTCCCCCCTTAACGGCTTTCCAGCCGTTAAGGAATAGACCCGCAAAGGGACCTTGGTGCTAATTACGGTACCGCAATTTGTGGTACCGTAATTACCGCCTTCCCCATTCCCATTATGCCTTATGGGGCAAAAATGGGAATGGGGAAGAGCCATGGAGGAAGGGGGAATTACCGACCCGCCAACCTTGTATTGGGGTGGTAATTCCCCCTTTCTCCATGGCGGAGTCGGTAAGTTACCGGCATGGACCATGGTGCTATTAGCACCATGGTCTTCCGCCAGGGTCGTAATGAGGCCCAGTGACTTAGAGAGTTAAGGCATGTTGAAATTATAGCATATCTGCTAGCATATCCATTCCATTCTGTAAACACACGCCCAGCCTGGTTTTAACTTTGCATTCCCTCATTACAAACCCTGGACTGCAAGTCCAAGAATGCAAAGGTAAAACCTGGACTGGACTAGTGTCTCCCGGATGGAATGGACAATGTTGGAATATATGCCATAAATAATGCACCAAGATACAGGAACCAGCGGAGAAAAGTCCTGAAGAGTATGTAGGCATCAGTGATATGCTGAATACAGGAACATGGAAGAGGGGGAGAGGAGGCGGGAGGTCTGGAGTATAAAGGGGAGGTCACTGAAAACACAGATTTGTGAAACATTGTGCAGCCACGAGTTAAAGACCCTATCAGTCCAGAATTGATAACTGCAGAGATTTCAAGTTCCCCTAGCCTTGCATGAGAAGGCCATCCATTCCTGTATTTCTTTTCCCTTTGAATTCTAGCAAAACCAAAAGTACCAGAATTCGGAGCAAAAACAGGACTGCATTGCCTTGTGCAAGGCCTGGGGAACATTGAGAGCTCTGTACATGCTAGAGACAGAAGTCTCCAACAAGCCTCGTGGCAGAACAAGGCACACAGTCTTGACAAAGTGAAACATGTAAACACAAGCTTGAACATGCATTTCTTGTGCTATGTCTCGATTCTGAGATCACCAAAGAACCTGTTTGTAGGTTAAGTTTGAAGGAACGTATCTGCCCCTCACATATGTATGGCGCCTGCTTGAGAAAGTGCAGTGCGTAATGCAGAAGGTGCCCGGTGGGATCTTTTACTACTGCTAATGAGCACTATGCTCCCGCTGTTTCTGAGGAAGGTTCTGCTGCCAGTGTCTCTCAAGATGCTGTGGACCTATGCTGCTATCATCCCTCACCAGTGACTATGCCAGCTAAGGACGGCGGGACCTGCACTCCAACACACCGGGCGATTCACACTTTTCAGATCCCCGGTTGAAGAAAAGAAATTCAGTCAGTCAATCATGGCTAATTTAGGTAATACCTTACATATGCCAAGGTGAGCACAAGGCATCCGAGCAAGACTGCAACTTCAATCAGCCTTTCTCAGCTGGTGTCTGGATTCAATAGACGTGTCTGCCAGGCTTTTGAAATAAACAGGTGATTTCTATTTCTTGCTAAGTCACACAATGGGAGAGTTGTCTAGAGCCAGAAGGTGATGGGACAGAGATGTCTCCCTCAGGGTTCCTGTGCAGTGCTTGACATCATAAAAGGTTACTGACAACACACTCCTATATGTAGACCATTTACTGATAAATTCTAGATAACTGTTAGTGAAATTAAATTAGTGAAGTATAAAACTTAAGGTGCCGGGGAGAAAACCTGGTCCAGGCATATGGACTGTGTATATATATATATATGCAATATGACAGTGAAGATCCCAGAATTTGGGAACTCCCATCCCCTGCACACTGTCAAAGGCCTTATAGCAGCTAAAACATTAATATACAAATCTTCTGATAAGGAATATGGTCAATAGAATGCTTGAAGTAATCTCATGTACATGCACAAGACAATTAGGTAAATAAGAAATGTATATTGACAGACTCAATCCTCAAAATGACAGATTACTATCCATGATGGACACGAGTCAAAACATATTTACCACTATTCTTTTAGATAAACTTACTAGATGGAGTTATGAAGATAACATACTGAGCCCATTCCAAACAGGCTTTAGACAAAACGACACCATAACTAATATAAGTGCCTTGCAATTCTTAGCTGGGGAAACAAAGAAGCTCAATAGACGGCATCTATACTGCTGCTATTTAGATTTTAGTAAGGCCTTTGACATTATCCCACGAGCGTTACTCTGGGACAAACTCATAGCTTGAGGTATAGATGGTGACTTTTTTTACTATATACAGCAACTGTACACTAATACCTCAATTACAGTTCGCTTGAATTCGAAGGGTACTTGCACTAAATACATACAAACTAACAATGGCCTTAAGCAAGGCTGTGTGTTGGGACCGATTCTGTATAATTTGTTCACTGCGGACTTGAGTACAGTTTTCTCACCCCTAAACAACTCCCCCCCACCCCTAGTATAAATGGCATTAAGATACCGTGGCTATCATATGCCAACGATATTGTGATGCTTGACATCACCCCAGTCAAAGCATTGGCAGCTTATTCTAAAAAGAACGCCATGGTGATTAATATGTCTAAATCCAAAATACTGTGTATAAGCAAAAAAGGCACAGATAAGGGCAATTACACTTGGTATATAGACGATACCCACTTGGACAGAGTGATCGAATACAATTATTTGGGCTTCCCAATCACTTCAAATCCTGGGGACTTTTATTATTAAGAAAAAATCACTCTGAAAGCATGGAGAACATGGCAAGCCCTTAAATATTTTACTAAGAATCGGGGTGGGTACAACATCGAAAGATTACTGGAAGTGTATCGTACTAGTATGGCGTATGGCGCCCATTATACTATACGGTATGGTGATACTGAACAACAAACAGGTCGCTTGGTTAGAACAGGTGGAAGGCAACATTTTGAGATGGTCATAAACGTCCCTAATTGTATCCCTGTAGAAGTTTTGCGATTATAGTACCTGGCCACCTCACTGAAAACTTCATGGTACATAGAAAGAAATCTTTTATACGCAAAGTTTTTGGGCAGTAAAATGATCTCAAATAATGTATTTTTACTCATGGGCAAAGAGACAAATTATGGTGCTAAAAATAGTTTCTTTGTGGAACTCGTGAATATCACAATGACTTTTAATTCTGCATTGAGTTTGGCTGCTGACGTATTGACATCCGATCCTAACTACGCAGAAAAAAATAAAAGAAAAGGTAGATACTGGGATATGGCAAGTAATGTAAATAAATTACATGTTAAAACTAGATATTCTGACTTTTCAAGATTAGGTTTTCATAAACACTCACCATCCACATATTTGTTAAAGCTTTGTACTAATGAATTTAAACTTTTTATTCTGTATTTACGTTTTAACTTGCTCCCTACTGCAGATCTTCTTAGAGCTCAGCAAAAAAATCCACATGAAGAACGTCTTTGCCGATTATGCCACATGGAAAAAGAGACAAGTCGCTACATATGACGACTTGTTTATATGCAAATCACTTGAAAATGCATATTCTCTATTCTCGTGGATATAATGAATTTCTCACAAATATTGATAACTGTGTCGGAGACCAATTTTGGTCTGCCATACTGGGTGCATCATCAATAGTAATTACGGTTGCTGCTTTTAATATATGGAAAGAAGTTTTGTAGAAATGCATAAACTGATATACTTGTGCAGCAATTTTATTGTCCATAACAAGACCTTGGGGTGAAATGAAATGTAGTGAGGTCGCTGATCAAATGTGAATTTTATTTTATTAATTGCATTGTGTGCATATTTTATTTAACTTTTTATTTGCTGTGATTGTATTTTCTTAAATATGTCTAAAGTTTGTAATAAACTAAGTGCACAGTAAAAAAAACATATATACAAAATATACATGCCTTTGTTTATTGTTATATATATTGTTTCTTACAAATGTACACAGTAGAATACTATTCCTTAGGTCAACTGGAGATATTGTATCCCACGTGATACCAGGAAGCTTAATTCTGATCGCATTTGTAGCAGCTAACAATGTTTATTTACATTAGTGACATCAAGCAACGTGCGTGATGACGTCATCACATCTCGCACACATTGTTTATACATATGGCAGCCATTTTGCACTTCGTCCGATTTCCCATATAAGAAGATTTGTATATTAATGTTTTGGCTGTTATTAGGCCTGTGATAGTGTACAGGGGATGGGAGTTCCCAAATGTTGGGATTTATATTGTGGTAGTGCTCGACATCCACAGAGCCCCTTGAGCTACAATATGGGTGATGCCAATATCTCGGGAATAGAAAATGTTCTCTGCCCGGAAAGCTGGCCTGCATGTGGCAAAAGGCTGATCTGTGCATAAGGGATGCCCACTGACATTTTGCATTCTAGTCCTTGATCTGGAGAACAGAGGGGATGAAGGGGGCCCCAGATTTTCCACCAGGACCCTTCTCGGGAAGCCTACCTCCTTTCTTTCGGTAGCACTGTAACAGCATGCATTGGAATCTTCTATAAACATCCGCAACTCAGTTCAGCTCCTTGTTCAAAGCTGTTTCTTCCAAGAAAACTTTCTTTGATCTTTCTAAAACCCTAAAAATGTAAAGGACAGTGGGGCTACGTAAGTGGTGCGTCCCCATACACTCTGAAAGTACCAATCCTGGGTTCACCTTGCCCCTGGGCCACAGCACTTTCAAAGTACGAGGGTGTTTAAAAGCCTCCTGATGAGTGCCAGTTGGCGTTTCACAGCAAATAAAGAGACTTCGAGAGGAAGACGGCTAAGTGGACAGATGAGTGGATCTTACTAGTCCCCCCATCCCTCGGACCCCCCAACCCCCGCACCCCTCAGGATTCTAATCCTCACGGGTCAAGGGCAAAGAGGAGGAAATCACTGTCTGGACAAATTACCAATGAACTATCCCCTAACACAGTAAACAAACAAGACAGAAGCCCTACACGGAAAGAAGGGGACTGTGCCCAAATGCGCAGCCTCTTCTACCTGACCCCACGTGACACATTTCTAAAATGGACAGCCACATCCTCTTCAAACACACATCACACACAAGAAAATGCTTAGTACCAGCTGGGCATGCTACCCAAAACCAAGCATTGCCTCCACAATTGAACTTGCAAGCAACCACGCACACCCTCTTCCTGTTTCTGCTAGATTGAGAATATTCTGGCTTCTGCTGCATATCCCAGTCTTCTCTGGCTCACCTGGTCCTTTTTAGTTTGTGCTTTGCGCTTGTGACACCTATAAAGCACAGACTGTTGCATTGGAGTGCTGATTCAAGTACAGATTGGGAGGAGTGGCATATGTCGAGACACAGAGGAATGACATGTAAGCAGGGACACGCATTGTATGGTCGTTGTTTGGTTATGAGCCCACCCATTGCCTGGCCATAGCCATGCTAATCCCTATGGCCATTCCCACCCATTCTTGCCTCACCCCGCCCAAATGTCCCCCTCATGGGACCTCTGAGCTTGCAAGCTCGCTTTAATGAAGCCTTTCCGTTCATGCGGCGTACTGACGTCAGGCGCCAGCCTGCTGGTTTTATTTTGTTCGGGTTGGGGAAAGAAGGAGGCAGGTTTTATGGAAGAGTGCAGGTGCATCGTTGCGTTGCTTGATCAGTTCCAGTGAAAGTTTCCGAGACTTTGCGAGTGCTTTTGTGTTTTTTTGTTCTTTCATCATGACGAGCATTAAGAATTACAGGTGGGCAAACGGCCTTGCAAGGCGGGAGAAGCTGGGCAGTAACATGAAGCAGCTTTTGAAGATGCTGTCTCGGACAAGGTTGAGTTCTTCAATTTGTTCCAGTACTAGAATATTAATGTATTAAAATGGCGCGGAATCCTTGTGTCTTCAAAATCATTGCAATACTTTGAAAACATTTCTCCTCTGCTGCTGTCATGAGCAGCACAATCCACACAGGGGGGACCACATTTTCGAAAGCAAAAACCTGATGGAAACACACAGAAAATGCTTTCTTTTCAGTCTCCTTTGATTTATAAGCACTCCGCCTGTCATTCACTGAAGCCCTGTTAAAAACGAGCATTGGCAAAGCCAACAGATGCTTGTGTACAAGTATAAGGCATTTGCCAGGCACTGCTATAAGATACACAGGTATTCACACGATTTTGCACCTGCTACCATCAATGGGCAGTTAACACTACTACGACTGTGCCTGGCAAGTGCCTTTGCCATGCCTACACAAAAGCCCAAACTATTGGCATTGTCAATGCTTGTTTCATACTGCAGCACGCGCCAATAAAGGTGAATGCAGGTTCTGTCACACACATACTGATCTCAATTAACTGGTTACCAATGCACGGCCATGTCATTCAATGAACCGAAATGGATTGGAATCTAACAGGTAAAAAGTTACCTAAACTCAACAAGTTTCCTGCAACTGTATAACCATGCATCTGTCTACCTGACGTGGCCGTATTGTAATGTACTCATTAGCCAAAGATAAATGTAATATGAACTATTGCCCAACATGTAATTGCCGAGCCCTCAACTGTAATCAGGTGCCCAAGCAATGAATAGTGTTTTCTGTACACGCTGCTTGGTTCACCTTTTAGTGAAGTGTCCATTATTAGCTGGCTGAGTCCCATTCCAAATACTGCAAATACACGTTCAGTGGCATAGCAAAATCACACAGTGCATCGCACCCAATACCTAAACCTGCTAAATATAATGGTACTTTACTAGCCACCATTGCCAGAATTGTCTTTTGCCTGCAGCAGTGAATGTAATGATAATGATGTGTTATTTGTATGGCGCCTTAATCCAAAGCGCTTTACAGAGCACATATTTACATACAATATCACCTAACCGAAATTGGTACTCATTTATCGACCTCGGAAGGATGAAAGGCTGAGTTGGCCTTGCCGGGATTCGAACCTGCTACCTGCAGATCATGCTCAGATCGCAGCAGCGAGCGCTAAGTATGCATGTAATGTAAAGTAATGTCCTAAATGTAAATGGAGAACCCACAACTGTGATCTGTTGCACTAGGGTGAGATAGTTGCATGCAAACACAGTGCTTTTTTTACCTTTTCTTTGTATTGCATCCCACTAATTCAGTCCATTCACTGACACAGCCAATGACACAGCACACGACACCCAAAACATAAAACCGCTGAATATATTGTTGCAGTACTAGTCACCTCTGCCAAACAGTCCTTTACTTACAATCATTGTGTAATAGCAAGTAATTGTCTTTTCCTGCAATGCTGAACTTTCTATCATGAATGCCCAGGCTAAGGTCTGATGAGCTACTAGACAACCCAAAGCACTTCAAGTTTATGAGAATGAAAGGCCCTTGCTTTACACATATCAAGCAACGTGCAGCATCACCATTAAAGCAGTAATGACAGAATCACCAGCAAGTCACTCTGGGAAACTCACAGATTTCAGCAGCCATCACAACACCAGAAGTGACTCTTACTCCCACCTACTACAGTAGACTTGCAAAATCTCAGTCCACGTTCCCAGACGGCGGTACAGCTTCCACGTCAAAAGCAAATTTGCTCTTACGCTGCTAAGGTTCAGGACACAGCCTGGACTCACCTGTTCAGGGAGTTCCTCTACAAGTGTTCCTGTAAACATGTGTAATTCCACTCCTGAAACTCCACCGCCTAGGTGTGTCCTCCAAAAGAAAAAATAAACTATGCCTCCACCTTGGCAGGCTGGTTTCTGAACTGTTGGGACGTACATACAGACGATGGTGTAAAGTTACAGACACAGGAGTAGGGGGATGCTTCAGTGATGTTCAGTGGGGCCTGGTACACGAGGATCTGTAAAATGTTCCTGAACCGACAAAAGCGCACAGATTCAGAGAGAGATCTCGGAAATCTTGGATATGAGTTGACGGGAGAGTGATGGACGTCCGATGATAAGAGGAGAATCTTGAATACCGTGCAATGGTAGAGAGAGTCATATATACAGGCCATTGGGAGACAGTAATGGATACAGCCAGGAGTAGGAGAGTTGTGGGTACTGGGTGATGGGAGAGATCCATTGATGCCACCTCATTGGGGTGCCATGGGTACAGGGTCATAGGCGGTGAACTATGGACACATGTTGACGGGAGTGAGCCATATCCAGACAGAGGTTGGAGATCTTCGTTCCTGCTGTATGATGATGAGAGTGGTAGTCAGTTATACAGGGGGGGAAGAGATAGTCATTCAGGTGGGGAAATGGTAGAGAGGTATGAATGCATCATTATGCAAGGAGAGTGGTCGATTCATCTTTTTAGAAGAGAACCATATATAAGGTGATAGATATGAGTAATGTAAATAGGCGGTCGAAGGACATGAATCTAGGGTGTTGGGTGTGGGGCATACATACATGTTGATGGCACATGGAGATGGAGTTAGGGTAATGAAATAGAGCCATGGGTGCAGGGCGATGGGGAGAGGTATACAAGCAGTGCATCAGGAGAGAAGTCATGGGCATGAAAGTAGAGATGGTACGGCGATGAGATCGAGCCACGAACAGACGATGAGTATAGAGTCAGGACGGTGGGAGGGAGGGATGGAAACAGGATCCCAGGGAGAGTCATTGATAAAAGTTAAGAGGAGAGACATGGATACAGGGTGATTACAAAGAGTTATGGACACGTGCTAATTGATGGTGGGAGACAATCATATCTGCAAAGCAACAGGAGGATAGCCTTACATGAAGAGTGATTCAAGAAACGAACTGCTAGAGGGCACTGGAAGAGGATCATCAATGAAGAGTGATGGAAATGAAAGTAATGAATGCAGGGTGATGGAATATGTCCAATTAAATGTTTTGCAGAGATCTATGAATACAGATTGAACCTGAAATGGGGCAATAGCAGAGAGTACTACTTCGTGTTTGTTGTGGTTCTTGACAGTTTCCAGCCCTTTCGTAGCTCTTGGAAATGGAGATGATGTGAAGGAGCAGCGGTACAGTGGGGGGGTTTATTTGAAGAATTTGAAATGGAGGAAGAGAAAGATGGACTTCCGGTGCTTAATAGCAAAATCCACGAGCGTCCGGGAGTTGTATCTGGAGGATCTGAAGAACGCCCATCCCACCCATGTACGGTCTGTGCCCAGGTCCAAGTGATGTCCTCGGCCTTCCCTATGAGCCCCGCACTACCTGGAAGATATCTCAATATTGACCTGCAGATGGAGGAAGAAGGGAAGCGTGCAGTCCGACACCCGTGCTTAGGTTGCGGATGGAATCTCCTTGCGGCAGAGCTACCATGCTTCCACATACCAACTCTAGTGCCAAGATCTGACAGAGGTTCTTGGATCCCTGTGAGAAAGGAGGACGGGGGGGGGTAGTGGTCTCCACAGCAAAACATCCTATGGAACAGCCAGACAAATGCATGCTCACTCATGGCACACTGAAGGTAAGTCAGAGAAGGGGGACTTAGTGAGTGATTGTGAAGCTGCATGGACAAGAGTAATGGGTAAGCAATGTCAAGGAGTTTGGAATACCATCGGTGGCCTGAAGCAGAGAGGCCAGGGGACTGACAAAAAGCCATAGAGGCATAACATCTGTCCGGTTCGAAAGTGGCCACTGGTTCTTTTGTCCGATCAGCAGAAGGTGAAGTAGGAATACATTTAATGGAGTGGGACAAAGCCTGACTACAGGAAAGGGTTGGAAACCCTCTGAGGATTCAGGATCTATAAAAAGTATGGGCAACCTCGTAATGGGGAGGGTGAAGGGGAGAGGGAGAGACAGAGACAGGTGTGGGAGCCAGAGAGCCAACAGCATCACAAAACAAAGAGCGGGGACAGCTAACTCCTGATCTAGTCCAGGAGCAGAGAGAACTGCAAGAAGAAGGAGAGCTGCTGCGGCAGGTGTACCCCTGACGAATCAACATCCAGGGAACCAGTGTTCCAGGGATGAATATCAGTTTCTAAACCATCAATTAGCCCCACACCTCTAGTACACCAGAAGGCCACAGTGACAGCAAATTCTCCAGGCCAGTGGGTGTGAATTATGCAGCATCAAAAACCCAGTGCCCTTCAGGACAAGTGGACTTGACCTTACTGTGTGCTAGAAAAGGTCAGTGAAGTGAATTATCTCATTGACGTGAAAGGACCTAAACAGATGTGCCGGGTCTTTCACGTCAACCGGCTAAAACCCCATTATAGCCGGGATGACTTTGTCATGGCATTAGTGACATACAGAAAAACTGAGGAGGAGACCGATCCCCGCCCAGACCTCTTGCAGACAGAAGCCACAGATGGGTC